>NW_027273853.1:9945000-11145000 GCF_046630095.1 Trachinotus anak | reverse complement strand
CTAAAATAAGCGAATTTCCTTAAGCTAAAGCTCTTTTCTTAAAGCACAGGAATGAGAACAGCATCAATCTCACCAAGAAAGCAAATGAGTCTGTTTTTCAAAATGGTGAACTGTTGAACATCGTTTTAGAATATCCCAGCTATGCAGCTCATTTATGTCTTTGTGCTTGAATCAACACTGTCTTTTAGGGTTGTGGCATATGGTGTGAGAAAACAAAAGATAACAGAAGTTGGTTAACCATGAGGACATGTTTTCATGCTGTTTGTACCGAGGTATCTATCTCTATCTGGTGTGTGGCTCATGTTGCAAATCAACAAGCAGAAGTGCTTCATGTCAATATTAGATTTAGATTAGGACATACGTTTTTTGCATCAATCTGATGATGTTTGTTGGTTTTTCATTCACTGGATTCGACAGAAACAGACATTCCCTTCCACTTATTTATCTGTAAACAGTTACTCGACTGAGTTTTTTGTAAATTTACTATATCACACAATATACGGCAATGTCCTTATTTAGACATGCCATGTGATTGTCCGTTCCTTATGAGTTTATCAGTCATCTGTGAAGCACTTAGAACTGCACTAGCCTGTGCATAACGTGCTATACAAATAAAGTTTGATTGATTGATTGATTGATTGATTGAATGATTGATGATAAAAAGTTTAATCTATTTAATCTCATTCCTGGGATGGTAGTGTACATGTAAATGTACTGAGGGGAGATGTGTCGACACTGAGCTGCTCTTCTGGAGCAGTTGTGAAATACTGTAAGTGTCTTGCTCAAGGGCACCTGTGGTTTGGGAAGCAGATACAGTTATTGATTCATGTTCCACCACAGCTACTGTGTGACTTTTTAACCTAGCAGCCTCCCTATCCATTAGGACACCACAAACCACCTCACAGTACACTATCTACACCCACAACTGCACTCTACATGAACATGGCCAGGTTTAATGAACAGTCAGCACAGTGTGTTGGTGGATCTGACCGCTCTGTCTCTCTCCCAGGCGTTACTTTGGTGAGAAAATCGGCCTTTATTTTGCGTGGTTGGGCTGGTACACCGGCATGTTGATCCCTGCTGCCCTGGTTGGCGTTTTTGTCTTCCTCTATGGTCTCTTCACCATGGACTCCAGCCAAGTCAGGTCAGTTCACACAAATGGCATACCATGTAAGATACTGCACATACGCTGTTGCCATAGAGTCCATAAATATAGATCACAATTTAAAACATATACAGTTTTGATTTGCTGCCTTTTCCTGAGCCTGGATTCATTGTCTCACCAGCAAAGAGATATGTGAGGCCAACACTACCATCATGTGTCCGATGTGTGAGGACACTTGTGACCCCTGGACGTTGAGTGACAGCTGTGTCTACGCAAAGGTCAGTGCACTTCTCATCACAGTAATTCAGCATGTTAGAGTTTCTCAACCTCCTCTAGCTTGTTATGACATTTTTAGGTTCAAAGTTTAAAGTTAGTTCACGACCCTATAAACAGGAGAGTTGTCAAGTTGTCATTTGAAATTAAATATGCCAGCATTTCTTTTTTACATAGAGGGAACTGAAAATGACTTGAGATGATGATGCTGTTGTAGTCAATGTGTTTAATTAGGTTTTTGTTGAAGCTATATGAACAAATATCCATATTTTAGGGTTTTGGTTAGACTTTTTTGGAAGTACTATACACGTATACATAACTGAGTTAGATGAGAAGATCAACATCACTCTCATGTCTGTCTGTTAAATATGAAGCTACAACCAGCAGCCTGTTAGCTTAGCTTAGCACAAAGACAGGAAATGGGGGGCAAACAGTTAGCCTGGCTCAGACCAAAGGTAAAACCACTACTGGTCATTTTAACACTTTTGTTTTTTTACCAGATTAGATAAACGACACATTCATGTTAAGTAGTGAGCTTTAGAGGTGCTGTTAGCCAGTAGACAGAGCCAGGCCGCTGGTTGTTGCTTCATATTTAACAGACAGATATGAGAATGGTTTCGATCTTCTCATCTGACTCTCAGGCAAGAAAGCAAATAATCCTATTTCCCAAAATGTTAACTATTCCTTTAAGAAATTTGCCATGTGAAGACCCAAACCCAAGGATGAGAAACGTTGAAGTGTAAATTGTCACAAAGCTGTTGAAACTGTAAATATAACAAAGTCATAATTTTGTTTGATGGGTAAACTCCTTATTTCAGGGTCACTCCTCTTCTTTTCAGAGCAGCCCTTCATGTGCTTGTGTTTCTAGGTGACCCATCTGTTTGACAATGGTGGCACTGTGTTCTTTGCTATCTTCATGGCTATTTGGGGTAGGTGGAGGCTGTTTTTGTTTGTCCACTCTCCTGATTTTGAGAACACTTGTATTACATCAACTGTGCTCTCCGCTTGATACAAACCCTGCTGGAATTCAAATCTATTTATACAATAGTGTGCCAGTGCTCATGCTTCCACTGTCCACTCAACTCCTCCAAACACATTAAGCTTTTCAACTGAGAATTCAATATATCAAAACTCTGCAGTGCAAATACAGGAGATCTTCTCTTTCTAATACACTTGTCAGCCAATAAATCGTGGTCAGGTTTCTTACTCTTGCAGTGCTGTCCTGATGTAATTAGTCGGATAATTAAACATTTCTCCAGAGGGAGATGGTATCATTTGGCTGTCAGGGATGTAGAATTGCACCATGATAGCCATATATTGCAGCTATGGTGCTCATAATATCATTGTAACGTAGAGCGTGAGCGTTACTGTGCAGCATCTGGCCTAGATCCATTTATCTGCCATTGTGGTAAATAATCACCTGTGCCCAGAGGGAGCACTTGGCACATTGTGTTCTGTGTTTGGGCTAAATAAAGGCCAAGGGGAGGTTTGGAGCTGAGGGAGGTCAGACCATCCTCACTGACTGAGGTCTGTTGCTCTGAATCCTGCATGAGGGCTTTTGGCAATGTGGACCAAAGTAGCAGAGCTGCACCGCTGAGAGAGTGCACTCTAGGTCTAGTGTCTGAGTGTGTGTGAGCAAGATAGAGATCAAAAATTGGATAGCCCAAAGGACCAAATGTAAGAAACTGAAAAGACTGCTTTTCTCTTTCTTCAAACAAAAGTGGGTCATGCTATATTAAACTTCAAAATCTTTAACAGCAGCTGGAGTGGTTCTGACTGACGATTCACATTCTGGTGCTTTTTAAGGACACAATTCCTTTGTGTCTCCCACATTTATTTAGTTATTTTGTTTTGCTTTAAACGTATTAACAAAAAAAATACATGAAGCGCTACAAGTAATGATTGAAAAATGCCAGAAAATAGGAAAAAATTGTCTAAATGCGAAAGCCGAAGCTGATGTCATGGAATTACTTATTTTGTCTGACCAACAGTCAAAACGTTTAAATATTCAGTTTTCTGTGAAATATGACAAAGAAAAGTAGCCAATTCTTGTAACTGAGTAACTTAGCTTTGGACCTAAGGGATTTATTTTTCTGTCGATTGCCTAATTGATTAATTGCCTAATTGATTAATAACTAACCTTAGTTTAATCTCTCAACACAAATAACATTGTCAGATGTATAAAACATTCATGATGGACAATTACAGCTGTGTTAAAGCTGCACAGCACTGATCAAATCCTCATGTCAGTTTTCATTAGCAGTCCATCCCACTGCTACAGTATCACATGTACAGTTTATTATCTGTGTGTCTAATGAAAACTGACAAATGAGCTGAATCAGTATTATAGTGTTACAGTGTGCTGTCCATCATAGACCACACATGACTGCACTGCTCTTTTCCACTGACTCTGAGGTTCATTTGTCTCTATCTTTGCACTAATGAAAACTCTTTCACATTTACTGATTCTGATGTGTGCATGCCTTTATAAAAGCCTCGTTTTCTACTGTTATGTATCTGTGAGGAACCAGAGTACATGAAAAGTGTTGACAGAAAATAGATTACAAACATCATATCTGGTGCTGAGTGCAGCCCGAGTCTGAAACAAAGGAAATGGTGCCTCCAGACTGAATTCTGCCCACAGAAGCTTTACTTTTGAAGTCTTTCAAGATCAAATGAATCACATCTGACACAGACACGATTAGGGGGTGAAACACTGTACGAGTAAAGCTCATTTCCCATTGCCAATTTTCCTTAACTTCACCACAAAAGGAAGTAGTGTGTGAACTAATGGCTGTAATCAGTTTCCATAATGGGCCATGCGCATCACTGCAGCCTGTGTTTCACTCAGGATATCTGGTGATTGGTTCTGCTCCATTTCTACAGTGAGTGGCCCATATGATTATCATACTGTCATCATGTGTCCTACATGTCAAAGGCAACCAATAATGTGATTGATTCCTGATCTCCTCTGCAGCCACGGTATTCCTGGAGTTCTGGAAAAGGAGGAGGGCAGAACTGACTTATGACTGGGATCTCATTGATTGGGAGGAGGAAGAGGTAAGTCAGCAATATCCTCATATAGATCCGATATCATTTGATTTCCTCACAATTGTAGTCTGTGTTCATGGCATGCATCTGCTAAATTTGACCTTGCTTACATGATATTAAAAGGGGAATTATTGCTGCATCAGGGACACACAGCTACAGTTCAGTAGTTCTTACTGTAATATGTGTTGCTAATCAGGAGGAGCTGAGGCCTCAGTTCGAAGCCAAATACTCCAGGGTGGAGAGAACCAACCCCATCTCTGGGAAGCCTGAGCCTTTCCAGCCCTTCTCAGACAAACTCAGCCGGCTCATGGTGTCTGTGTCCGGAATATTCTTCATGGTAAACCCTTTGATCTTTGAATAATCTGCCCTTTTGGGATTCAGGCTCAAAATGAGCTCACCATTATTTTGTGAGCCACCTTTGGAGCAGTGTGTGTGCCAGTGGTGGCATAACGTCTCCCCCTGCTGGACAAAGAATGTAGTTAGAGGAACTAGTGGATTTAGCCTTTCTGATGGCCTAATTTCTGTTGTTTACTTATTGCATATGAATGGTGAGTTTTTTATACATAGCTTATTTTTTCTTAATCTATAGTTTTTTCCATTTTTCTGCACACTGCTTCATTATAAGATAAGCCTCCTCAGCCCAAACTGAAGTGCTCCAAAGTAGAGTGATCGTCAGACAGTTATTAAAAAACTCATTCGTCATCCCCTCTTCTCTGCTTCCTTCTCTGCTCAGATTTCCCTCGTTCTGACAGCCGTGTTCGCTGTGGTGGTTTTCCGTCTCATTGTGATGGAGAAATTTGCCTCCTTCAACTGGAAATTTGTGAAGAAGAACTGGCAGTTTGCCACCTCTGGCACTGGAGTCTGCATAAACTTTATGATCATCATGTCTCTCAATGTGGTGGGTGTCTGTTTCATGAAACATTTATTTAGAACTCTGTTCCAGGGACTATAATATCCACAGCCAGAGAGATGGTTGTTTTTTGTTTGTTTGTTTGACTTGCACTGAGATTCCTGTTTGCTTCTGTTTCTCATGATCCTCCTCAACCCTTTCCCTGTTGATGCTTATGAGTACTATTATCTTGTCAGGTGTATGAAAAGGTGGCCTATCTGCTGACTAATTTAGGTGAGCATTGTCCATATGCTGCATTCATTTATACCCTCATTATCTCTCACTTCCCAGATGGTTGGCAAAGCATTTAATATCTCCCCCTGTCCACCCCACAAATCCCTGTGTTTCTCCCCACTATAGAGCACCCACGGACGGAGTCTGAGTGGGAGAACAGCTTTGCTCTGAAAATGTTTCTGTTCCAGTTTGTAAATTTGAACAGCTCCACATTTTACATCGCTTTCTTTCTCGGAAGGTAGGCCGGCTGCCATGAGACTACAGTTCCTGTCTACAGTAAATTTAATGAGTGACTGCGCAAAGATGTTTTGTTTCAAACTCCCATGTCATGGCATCTGCCAAGATTCCCTCCCTTTCCCTCTTCACTGTACGGTTACAAAATACTGCACTGACTAGAAATGTGACTAAGCTGTGGTTTACTAGACATAATAGCAGCTTTCAGTGTCTTTTTTTTCTGTTCTGAGTTTTTCCTCAGATTGTATTTTGCAGCTAATGTTGCCAATCTCAATCTGTTCAGGTTTGCTGGCAGGCCTGGAAAATACAATAAACTCTTTAATCGATGGAGACTGGAGGAGGTGAGTGCAATTAGGCGTCACCATAAGTGGCTGATTATTGCAGCAATGACTGGGCGGATTATTGCCTTCTGTTTCAGGATATATTTAGAATTTTCAAGCAATTCATCTTTTTGATGATCCATCCGTATATTACTATGTGAACCATTAATCTCCCACATAATTACTGGGATTTTCAATTCAAATGATCAAAAAAACAGAATGGGATGAAGCGTGTCCCAGGATTCACTCGTGGCTTTGAATTATCAGGCATGAAATATGGATGTCACAGTTTTATTTAAATGTATTTTTCTCAGTGTCACCCAAGCGGCTGTTTGATTGATCTGTGCCTGCAAATGGGAGTCATCATGTTCTTCAAACAAATCTGGAACAACTTCATGGAGCTCGGTTATCCGTAAGTAATATGTTATTATGACCATTTGCTTCTTTCTCTGTGAACCATCAGAAATGTCACATTCACATCCTGTTTAATGCTGTAGATTCAAGTGATTGGCATTTTACACACCGTATGTAATTTCTGTCTAGTTTTTGTCCTTTAGGCCATTAGCATATGAAAAGGCTTTTCTCCCACAGAAACACATCAAATCCTCTTTTGTGGGGCTTCGTAAAAGGGTTCCTGCAGCACTCGTTACATTGTCAGAAATAATTGCTTTGAGTTGACAGTTAGCTGCTTCGTTCTCAGTTTGCTGCAGAACTGGTGGTCTCGTAGGAAGATAAGGAAAGGAGGTGGAGGAGGGCAGAATGTGGAGAATAAAGCCCAGCTTCCACAGTGGGACAAAGACTGGAATCTGCAGCCGATGAACGCCCATGGACTGGTGGATGAATACCTTGAAATGGGTAAAACAGTCCAGCCCTTTGAAGTGTGATATTTGACTTTGTCTAGAGAGGGAAGGAATCCGTGTAAATTTTGGCTATTAACTCAGTATTTATCATTGCTTTTGCCAGTGATGAGACAGACATCCGTTTCTTTCCTCTGCAGTTCTCCAGTTTGGCTTCACCACCATCTTTGTAGCGGCATTCCCGCTGGCGCCTCTCCTGGCTCTGCTCAACAACATCATTGAGATTCGTCTTGACGCCTACAAGTTTGTCACTCAGTGGCGGAGACCCATGCCTGCCCGAGCCACTGACATAGGTCAGTGTGATCTTCACCTCCTCAGTGTCTCTCACACAGAGCCTGTTTTATTTTTGGATCTGAGCCATTTCTTTTCCAACAGTAAAACGTTTGTGGGAACCAAATATTTTCCAAATATGGCCGAAGGCTTCTTGTGGCATGTTGCCCCATAATTAAAGGAAGAATCCATCCTGAAACATTTAGAAATGCCTCAGCTGTAATGAACACATTATGTGTCAGTCACACAGAATCAAAGAGAGGAGCCTCTAGCTTTAAGCTCACATTTACCAATTGTACAGAGACAAATCTAAGGCAGGAGAGGCAGACAGAGGATTTTCCTCCACTGACACCAACCTCAATAGACTTCATTATAATGCCACCAAGGAACAGGCTGTATTTTGAGTTCACCATTTGATTAAATGCTTGCACATTTCTTCAGAAAACAGTTATGTACTTGAATCATCTCTGGAGGCTGTTGACTCTCACTGTTGTATATTATTAACTGAAGAGAAGTAAATTAAGCAGGATGGTGGAAAGTGAGCATATCAAGACTTCCTTTTCAGTTTTTTTTTATTACTATTGCATCACCATAAAGATCAGTCATTGTCCTAACTGCCTTTCTTCATGCTGAAAACAATATTGGAAAATGTTCATTCTCCTCTGTCTTGGCTGTCAGGTATCTGGCATGGGATTCTCGAAGGTATCGGCGTGCTGGCAGTCATCACCAACGCCTTCGTCATTGCCATCACCTCAGACTATATCCCCCGCTTTGTTTATGCTTTCAAATATGGCCCATGTGTGGACAAGGGACACCACCATGAGAATGAGTAAGGACTCAAAATAATGTGTAAGCAGTGAATATATCCGGCAGAGTGGTTTCTGTTATGGTCTGATAGCGTCTCCTTTCGCTCTCAGGTGTTTGCAGGGGTATGTGAACAGCAGCCTGTCCGTGTTTGACATGGGCGAGCTGAAGAACAGCAGCCAGCCCAGATACTGCAGGTACAGAGACTACAGAGCACCGCCCTGGAGCTCAGTGCCGTATGAATTCACCCTGCAGTTCTGGCACGTCCTGGCTGCCAGGCTGGCCTTTATCATCGTCTTTGAGGTCTGTCAGCACACTGTTTCTTTTTTCTCTGTTCCTCAGCTAAAACTAAATCCTCTTATGTCTCCTCGGGTCTGTGCAACTGCAACATTTTTTTTGGAGATTCATTTTTTTTTTACTTTGAGTCCTTTAGGTGCAGGAAGTTGAAAAATTGTACTCAAAATCTACAGAACAAAACTTAAATTACATGGTGGTTCAGCCAAAAAAAAAAAAAAAAAGGCACCATGTTTCTCCCTCTTTTCTTGGAACGTTGTCAAGATTGTCCTCTGATAATGTTGCCCTGTGCATTGATTTCTGAAGAACAAGTGAGACAGTATACACCTATAAGTATACACCTATAAAACATTATGGGGCTTATACAATTCTGTATTGTGTTCCACACAGTGTTTACCCTGGCATGCTCTATAAATTATGCAGCAAATACTGGCGACTGTGTGTGAGTTCTCTGGAAGGTAACTGATAAATGATTCATGCTTTCCTCAGCACCTGGTGTTTGGCATCAAGTCCTTCATAGCGTACCTCATTCCGGACATGCCGAAGGACCTCTGCGATCGCATGAGGAGGGAAAAGTACCTGATGCAGGAGATGATGTACGAAGCAGAACTGGAGCACCTGCAGAAGGAGAGAAAGAAGAACGGACGGCGTTATCACCACGAGTGGCCTTAGCTTTACCCCGACGTCTCCACTACACGCTGCACCTCACAGCCCTCAACTCACAGGCACAACCTCCCCCCTGCCTGCTTATTTGTGCATTTTAGCTTTGAGAGTCTAGCTTCACTCAGCTGATTCTGTACACCAAAGACACCCTTATTCAGTGACCAGATCCAGATCCCCAAGCCTGTTTGGCTTCAGCCCAAGCTCCAGCCTTGACCCCTCCCTCGCCATCTGTTCCACATCCACAGTTGGAGGCTGCTCTTGGTTTCTGGCTCTGACCATCTCCACCCAGCTCCAATCCCTCACCTGGCGTCATCCAGCAGGTTGCCCTGGGGTCTGTCCTGTGTCATGGCTTCACTGGGAAAACCTGTATAATTGTAATGTTTACTATGCAGATCAAGGGCTGCAGATCACCACTGTTCACTCTTGGCGTCCATCCTGCACTCCTCTCTGTGTGGCAGCTAGCACTTCGCTTTAACTCTGCAGTCTGATGCAGCCAGTAGCATGGCCATGTATTTTTCCCCGTGAGTGTCAGCCAAGCCGCTCTTCCAGAGAGCTCCTGCGGCACTTAGCGTTTTTCTTGTTGCAAAAGTGTTTCTGGTGATGTGGCTACCAAATAAAACAGACACTGTTCTTGCAAAGCGACTGTATATTGCCCTTGAAGCATGCTGATTAATATTTGCTGCCGTTTCATGAACTGTAAAGAAAGAAATAACAAACATAAAAGCAACAGCGCTCATCGTTGAGGATGTCTCAGTACATTTGACAGAGAACTCTATGAAGTCATATAAAGTGCATGGTAATATTGTTTTGTACCTTTTGATAGATAAAGTCCTTGTCTTGATGCCTGGTTCACATGTCTCTGTGCTCAGTGCGAGCTGTGTGTTAATCTCTGTCTGTGCAACTGCTGAGCTTGACTGTCTTGAGTTGAAGAAATGTGAACTTTGTGCGATTTGATTGTGCCTAAAGTTGTGCGCACCACAATTGTGTCACCGACATCACGCGTGCCTGTCCGTGCTGCACGTGCTTTTTTTCAAGTGCAAGAAATATTCTCTCTCCTTGTTCTGTTGTCTGATCTGCTGTAAACTCTCTGAACTCTCCTGTAAGGATTTGTGTTGGATGTGAGTTACACCGCAGTACCTACTCGGGTCTCAGCTAATGGCTCTGATGCACATCCACGGTATACGTTGTAATGCGACTCCCATCAGGAACGACGTATACGCTCGCATGCAGGAGCTACAAATCTGCTCTTCCGGCTTGCGCTCACAGCCTGTTTTTCATTTGCTGTTGGAAACCCTGAAGCGTGGTTGAAACTTGGACCACTTAGGCATACCTGTGGCTTAGAGGTTCAGTTTGCAAGGAACATCCATCCACTGTTCTTCCCTCAGAAAGTACACTAACATACTTCACTTCCAGTCTTTTATTAAGCACACGGTCAGATGCGGTTTCAGCTGATTTCTGACCTCTGTCAATGCGAGCGTGAGAAATTAGGTTTTGTTAAGTGCAGAGTTGTGACACTGCCTTTTATTGTGGTGAGTTCTGGTGTCATGGATTAGAGCAGCGTGTTTTTGCCCAATGAGAACTCAGGAAAACAGGCAGCATGAGCGACACATCCATCTGCGATGCTGAGTCAGAATCATACTCATTTCCTGCTGAGATGGAAAGTTATGTGTAAAGTGAGGCATTAATGAGGGAGTTGTACTTGGTAGATGATGAAAACGTAAATGTCATGTTGATCATGTGGTGGTAAATACGATCATATATGACGGTTGAGATATGCACAGTAAAAGTGGAAGTTACACTAAGGTAACATCTAAAGGTAAAGAATATCACTACCCAGAATGCACTGCACAACACTGAGAAACTTATTCCTCATTTTTCAAGAGTTGTACATTACGTGGATTTGTTCATTTATTTATTTTTCAGTTCTTTGTATATACATTTTATGATGTATGTAATGTTTTTTATACTATTTATTTGTGCTACCAGTCTGAGTTCACCTGTTTTCACCCTCAGATAGACAAAGTATCGTCCACATTTCTCAGGTGTCCTCTGAATGTTTGCAGATGATCAACTTTTTACCATATTTTCTAAGATGCAATCAAAGGTATCCTGCTTTTTTAGAAATATATTTTTGCACTGCAGTGCATTGCATGACTATGATGCACACTCATGATTAAAAGCATGTTTAATTTTCCCTTGCATAATCCCAGTAAGTATATTAGAGTAGAGCGGAAATCATGGAATTCAGTCATGCTGTTAATCATGGGGACTTAAGACGCAGGTTGTTGGCTAAAAAATAATGATGCTTCCACGTCATAAAATTCAAGCCAGTGATTCATCATTTCATTCACAAGAGAGAGATATTTGTTTTTTAAATCTTATTCCAATATTTAGGAAACTACTCCAGGTTTTCAGAATATCTTCCCTGCTATGTGAACATTGAAAATCTATGCATGTTGTTATCCTTGAGTGCTACATTTCTTTTGAACAGGTGCAGATGTAAATGTACTGGTACATTTGTACTGTGGAGTATGCATGACCTAACACCTGCTTTGAGCAGTGCTAACTTCTGTAAAGTTGTTAACAGCGTCTTAAACATATCACTTCCCTTTTTCAGTGTTGATCATTTTTGGAGGTCGGGACAAGACATATGTTTCTTGATGTGGCAGAATTTTATACTGTAAGAGTATTTTCTAAACAATAGCTCAGACTCCAGACTGATTCATATAATCTATCCACTTGACTTAATGTCAAAGAGGTAAAACAAAACACAGACCTATTTAGTTTGAACATTCAACTGGGAATTAGAATAATATTCACCCTCTAACAGCTGAAGCGTTTAACCTAATGGGATAGGGGTACATTTTTGAATAATGACCTTGGACGTTTGACTTGCTCAGCTACTAATCATTTCCGGATGGATCTCCTTCCTGTTATCGTCTCCTCTCTGAGAGCATTAGCTCACCTTCTCACTAATACAAATGCTGCGCAGTGGTGGAAAGGTGTTTCTGATGCCTTCTGCTGTTGGCAATAGCACAATTTGGATATTGTATAATAAGTAATAATGGCATGACCTTGCACATCTCTGAAAACATAGCAGTCTAGAGGGGATTAAGCTTTCTGTTCTATGCTATGCCTCCTAATAGGATTGTGCTTGAGCAAGTGATGTACTTGACGTGGAAGCACAGTGACGCTAGACCATAGATTTAGCTGTACAATAGGATGGTATCAGTCGTGACATGAAGTGTATCAATAACATTGTTTACTTCGTTCCTGTTTACATGTAAAAACATATTGAAATGTATAAAAATAATATAACATAATTTGGATATCACTCTTTTCTGTAATAAATCATGGATTGTATCTTTTAAATCAAATCTTGTCTGTTCATTTTTGTTTCTGTTGGTAAAAATGGCAGACAGGCGGTCTCTGGGCCTGGCACATATCACTATGAGTTAAACTAAATCTGCTTATGGAACAAACCAGAGCACAGCGGAGTGCAGAAATTGTTTTCTCTTTTTTTCCCCGTTATTATCACAAACCACAAATCTTCTTGCCAGAGAGTCTTCATATAACATATTGTTAAAAAGATTGTGTTTCTCTGACAAACCCACTACTTGAGTTTTGTAGGATTTTCCCACTACGTTATGACTGTTTACTGCTGCTGCTGCTCAGCCCTCGTCTCTAACTGCTTTTCCGTTCATGTCATGTCAGTTAACACTCGCCTTCATTTTTTACAGTGAAATCTAAACACTCATGAAAAACAAGAAACAAAGTTCTGGTTTGTTTTAAGCTCTAATGACAGATGCTTAATACTTTTTTTAATTTCCTGCATTCCATCTTACTGTCGAACGTCCACACGAAGATATTTCCTTTCACCTCTTTGACCAGCAGACGTCACGTACAGGCCCAAAAAGCTGTGGTTTCACAGCAGTGCAGAAACTGATTTATGCTCTTCTATCTTGTGGTGCTGCCACACCGTATAAAAGATGATAGGTGTTCTGTGGAAAACTTTTAAGGGGATATTGAAGAAGCCCTTTTGAAGGCAAAGACCTTGCAAAAAAAAAAGAGAGTTGAACTGCTAACAACCCATAGAAACTTGGCAAGGACCCACAGCTAGACACTGATTTCTCTGTATAGGATCATGACAGAACTGCAGAACAGTTTTACTGTATCCCCTCAATCAGTCAATCACTGCTAGAGGTAATGATACACACCTGTTTTTACGATCAGTGATTAAGCAGATGATGGAAATACACACGCGCACACACACACACACACACACACAATGTTATTGTTAACGTTAAAGTTGTGAAGCACAGTCTAGTTAAACAGGAAGCACTTTTTTCACATTTGTACCTCCTAAAAAAAAGAAAGATACTCTGGTTCAGCACAATCTCTTATTTTCCAGCTGAGCTGCCTGTAGCTGCTCCAGTTGGATGTTTTGTTCGAGGCACCAAAGGTAAACCTTTGGGTCTGTCTACCAATAAAATAGAAGCAGCACTATTCACCTATTGTGCAGAGCAGTTTTCCAAAGCAGACACAATTCCAACGCAGCCTCATATATCAGTGAATTTAACCACTCCCCCTGTCGTGCAGACTGCAGACATTAGATCTAGTCTCTACAAGGACCCCCAGGTGACTGATGTTATTCACACAGCGCAGATTTACAGTACAGGTTAGGGAGGTAATCAGTGGGCCCACTGAGACTGCAGCCATAAATCCAGCAGTCCTGAGGCGTAAACATGACAAGGAGCAAAGGATGAGCAGCAGGGGCCAAAGGAGTTACAACACTGACGTCCACAAATCATCAGAGCACACAGATAGCATTGTACAACAAGCTCTTTACCTCTTTGTGTTTTCAGTGGGATCTGTTATGTAAAATTACTGTTGGTGTTAAAGACAAAGCAGGTTTCATGAAAACACTTCCCACTAATTTCATTTGAGTAGTTCTTATTAAGCCATGCTGGAGGTGGGGCTGTGGGGACAGCACTGGCAGTCCGTTGGTCAACAACTATTAGACTGTCATGACAGGGGGTTGAATCCTACTGACTTTGTTGATCTGCTTTTACTCTGCATTTACTGTTCTGAGTGAATGTCTTGACAACTTGTGGATGGCTTGTTATGAAAGTTAGTAAATATTCATGTTTCCCTCACAATGAATTGTAATGATTTTGGCGAGTTTTGGTTTATACCTGAAAACTGGATGAAATTTCAGCTGCACTTTGTGTTGCTCGTCAGCAGATGTTAACAGGCTAAATTAAGATGATAAACATCAGCATGTTAGCATTGTCTTTGTGAGCATGTTAGCATTCTGATCATCAGTATTTAGCTCAAAACACCAACATGCATAAGTACAGCCACACAGCGACATAGACAAGGCTGTGGAGTCCTTTTTAAAGGTGCTTCCCAGTTCACAGGCTGTCAGCGTAATTCTTATCAATCCACTGGGTCCAAGTTTTGACTGGCTCTTCTTATTATGTTCCGACATCAATTCATGATGAGATTTAAGCATCTGAAATGACAGCACACCTGGAAAGCCTGGTTTAAAAGGAGCATATATGCAATATTTTAAACATCCGACACCAGATACTATCATAAATTGTTGCTCTAGGTAAATACAGTAATTTAAGATTTGTGCCTATCAAATGAAGACATTATTTGAGAATCCAACTGGGCCATTTCAAGCAATGAAAATGTATTAACAGCTGGTGAAGATAGCAGTACAGAAGGCATGAAAGATGGGTGAGATCCAGATATGATGCGTGAGTAACGGTGACGGATGAATTGACCCGAGTAAAGCTTCCTGCACTGAGACGCAGCAGCCTCGAATTACTTTGCAGAGCCGGATGGATGAAAGAACTGACACCTGAGCATGGGGTCAATTTGATTCATTCTACACAAACTAGACATAATCTACTATGAGTTTACTTTGTAAATTTCATGCTATTTTTCCTCTTTATGCAGGCTGCTGCAGAGTAAAGACCTGCGAGCTGATCCAACATCCAGCATCTCATCCTCACACTTGCTGGTTTATATTCGTGTTCTGCAGCACAAATTAATCTGTAAATAATTTTTTTTGTTAGTTGAGGTGCTGACAGTCCTGATAGGTCACTGTTGTAAAATACTGACAACCATAGTGCTGAATGTGAATATTGAACTGGTTTACATGCTCATCGGTATCCTCAGTTTAAATGATGAATTGTGT
This sequence comes from Trachinotus anak, assembly GCF_046630095.1. Lineage (NCBI taxonomy): Eukaryota > Metazoa > Chordata > Actinopteri > Carangiformes > Carangidae > Trachinotus > Trachinotus anak. The sequence continues at coordinate 11,129,798 of NW_027273853.1, read as the reverse complement.
AGAGATCCCCTGAAAACAACAAACAATCCAGGGAAACCTGGGTACAGCAGGATCTGCTGAGAACTGGGAATCATTATTCAAAACAGCAACAAAACACTTGCTATGCTAAGTCAAAATACTTGCTCAAGGGCTGAAAAAGGTTGCACGCACGGGAAGAAGACATCACGAGAGCAGACAGCATAGCACAAAACAGTATGAGGAGAAGAGTGAGGAGGCTGAACGACAGAATCCTGGGACGTGAACAACAGTTACAAAGTTTTAACAAACACTGTTTTCTACAAACAGTCCTTCTGCGTGTATCTACTGTCAGTGGAAGAGCAGAGTCAGAGTCTAAGTCTGGTAGCGGCTGCATGTCAGGATTATGGACTGATTAAAAAAATGAACTGCTGATGTGCTGGCAGTGGAGGGAGTCCAGAGAGTTGGTGTCAAGGCTGAGGGCAGATGTTATTAGTCATCAACACTGCTCCCTTTAATAACACTGGCAGGGGTATGATGGGAAAAATTCACTCCTTTTCCCCCTTTGGATACACATCTGTAACCTTCAGTGGGTTTGTTTCCTCTGGATTTGATGCTCAGCCTTTCCAGAAGGTTTGTGACCTTATTGCTTTTAAACATTGTTGAGCACATGGGCTTATCAAAGCGTCGTCGTTCAGCTGTTGTCTATATGTGTGGGAGAAACACAGATAGCACAAAATGATGCGTCTTGTGGAAGTATTACATTATGGTCTAGTGAGGCTCCTGACAGTGGAATAATTACATCCTTGGCTTCACTGAATTTGTTGATGCATGTATTTTTAATTTTGTAAATTTTTGTCAAATTCATCTTTATATTAACTTCGAACATTTCCAGGCAGAAAAAAAACGAATGGTCACCATTCGTATAAGAGTCTGTCACTTTGTGTATTGCAGGTGTTTTCATACCACTCACAGATTCAACATGCACTTTATAACATTTGTATTATTGAAATAACAAAACTAGAGGATTGTTCAGCGGTTTGTGCTCTCTGGGTGTTTTTTTCTTTTTTTTAATGAGTGTTGATTGGTTATATGTAAATGTCTAAATGCCTTTAAGAGCCTGTTGTGACGAAGAGCTACATGGATTAACCCAGCTTCACGGCTGATAGCTGGCCAAAAACTTCTCTCATGTGAATTATTAAATCTAAATTATTCTTCTGGTTGTGATGAGCACAAGGTCATTAAGATTCACTATGAGTCAGTCTCTGCTGCCTCCCACACAGCCTGCAGGCACTCAGCCCTCTTGCTCTCTCAGATCAGCACTGAGAGGAAACCCATCACCACCATCTGAAAGGCATCTGTCCAAACTACAGCCTTCAGTCCCCCGTGTACACACACACACACACACACACACACACAGTATACAGTACAGGATCAACAAGAACATCCCTTGCAACTCCACTAAATTATATTTGTTGTTGCATCTGTTGCTACATCTGCCTTCAGACCAGCTTTGCCCTGCAGTAACCCGCTCTGTCTTGGTCCGTTTATTCTATCAGTGTTTATGTTGAGAGACACTGTATTTGTTCAGGTGTGTGACTTATGAAGAAACAGAATAAGGCTGCATGCTGGGAAGCCTCAAACTGCCTTTGCCTGTATCGTTCATTCAGCAGTGCAACGGTAGTTTTCAAACAAACGACCTTTTTTCTAAAAGGCTTCACTCTGGTGACCCAAAGTTAGTGGGGTAAATACAAAACACATGCATTTACTGGGTTTCCCACTCTTCTAAAGTGCAATCGTTAAATATTTCCATCACTTCATACTGAATGTTGTGACTGCACTGTTCCACAGATGCCATGACACAGACTTTTTTTTTTTTAAGCGCTGACCCCTTGGTGACACCTCTAAAATCTCTCATGAACTACTGTTGAGGCCTGACTCAGACGTTAAAAGATAAATGAAATAGAAAGTGTTGAAAAGGTTGAACTCAGTCAGCAGAGAAAATATCAGCTTCAGTTCAAGGTCCAGAGGTAAAGATTTCATTTCAATAACACTGAAAAAAATGTTTTAAAGCTGCAATAATTATATTTTTTATAACTAATATCAATTCATGTCTTATATATTAACAATAGATCTGTTTTCATGGGACTCTACAGATCCTCTCAGCTCTAAGGAGCATTTTAACGTCTTTCAGTGCATTGTTTTGGTTTTGTGACCCACAACAGTGCTGTTTTGGGTGAGTCCTGCCGCTCTCATTAGACAGCTGTTTTTAGACAAAAGCTCTGATAAGCTCATTGTACACTGCACGTCCGGCACAAAACAGAAGCCAGACAAAGATAGCGACTAGCTGGTGAGCACAGTGGGGCATATTTTCATGGTGGACCTGATATATTTTGGGGACTTTCCCTCAGGAGATGTTGGAGACCAAATGTAGTGGTAAAAATCGTATATAAGTAAAAGAGAGTGAATATTGGACTTTCACTCATCAGGAGGACAGAAACACAACTCAAAATGAATGATTATGTTACTCAGTGTCTACTGGATGTGTATTGTTGTATGTCAGTGATGTGTTTACACCTGCTCCGCTGCCACCAAACAAAAAGATGATTGCCTCCTTGTTTGTTATACAAGAAGAGTTGAATCGAGGACAATTGGACTTGATTTTAGATTCTTGTTCCAACCTCTTGTAACTGCCTTTCTCTATTTAGTGCTACCTGTTTATATTTTTGCCTGTCTGCTTGAACTCTTAGTTCTGTTTGCCTCTGCTTAGCTCTTACCAACCCATAAACCCTGTTTTTATCCCCCTGCGCTAATCTGCTTGTTGGTCTCAATCGAGGAAGGTGAGAGAATGAACATGCAGCAAATCCAGTCAGTAACAATGTGACCAAATACTTTCTGTACTCTCCATTCCTCTATATTATGGAAAATAGTCGGGTCGGTCACATATTATTTTGTAAAAATCTGTGTTTCTCATCTACCATGTTTTGCAGCGACAAAAGCACCCCCCCCCCCCCCCCCCCCCCCCCCCCCCCCCCCCCCCCACAGCTCCAGATACAGCACAGAATATGGATGGATGGATCAAACGAAACCAGCAGTTTCCAGCCCCGTGTTTACAGCCTGCCATATGTTTCCAGTTTGTGTGAGTCCTGCTGACATACTGAGAGCCGTATCTGAGACCACCTAGTGATGATGTAATTATCCAAGACAGGATGTGCAATAGAGGGGATCATATCCCAGGGGACTCTCCCTCGCTGCAGTAATGTAATCACCTGACTGAAGTCATCAGAGTGAGCTCTAACTACTCTACCCCAACTCTCACAGTCTGGGAATGCAATAGAAATGCATCAGCCGCCCTCCTGCACTCTCTTAACACTCACTATATCTGCTGTTTAAAGCTACATATATCAAAACCTCATTCCTGTGTGCTCCCAGGCCTTTAATTGCATTATCAATAGGGAAATTCTTATTGTTTTGTTCTGTTATGTGATCAGGGTTAGTCAGCCTGGTTTTGTGTTATGCAAAAATCATTATATAACGTTCAAAGGCAATATAATAATATGTTATTTTACATGAAATTTCAAATTCTATATTATTTCAATGGTCAACATTTGGAGAATTTCAAAAACTTGTATCTTAACTTGCAAATTTGCTGATGAAGACTTCTGTTGGACTCGCCTTCCAGGACATGAGACTTGTCTTGTCCCAAAAAAGGCTACTTTAATTTGTCTTTTTTTTTTTTATACACTGACTTACATAAATCAAAATTTTATAAAAGCTCAGAAAATGTTCCTGCTAAGAGAAATACAAAGAACAAAGAAGACATAAAATGCAAATTGATAGAACCTAATATTTCTCTTACAATGACTGACAAGCTACATAAGTTACTGATAAAGTCTAATGCTGTTAAACAAACAAAACACAATGGAATGAAATAAGTCTGTCCTGAAATGGGGCTGGATGAGAAAGACAAAATAATAATTTTAAGTCAAACTGTGAATTTATATCGTGAATCCTGCTTCATTATATAGTCGAAAATATGTTGGCCTATATACAGTAGCCTACATATAATCTCATATGAATGATAAGGGGGCCAATAATAGGCCTAGTGTAAATGTATATACTTAGTCCCAATGTTTGGTGTGACTGTTGTTGGACAGCAGCCTCATGGCTCTGCACTGACGCTGTGTGGTTGGGGGCCACCAGGGGCCCTCTTTACTTGAACAGGCGGTCTGTGCCTTTTAGGTGACGGGGAGCTGTGTAACATGAGTCGGGATGAAAACTGTGCGCTGGATCCAGCTCCCAGTACAGATGCTGGTCGTCAAAGAGAGAGAGGAGGTGCATGATGGATCCCGTCCCACTGCTGCTCATCACAGTCGCATCTTTGCCGTTTTGCTCGGCAGTGTACACCGGACCCCTCCAGCCGGAGATCACCAATGGCACTTTCCACCACTTCTTTGTCCCGGACGGGGACTACGAAGAGACCGAAGACCCGGAGCAGTGCCAGATGTTGTTTAAATTCTCGGATGTGTATCCATGTGGCGCCTCCGAGGAGCGGGACTCCGTGGTGCGGGACGACTTCGTCATCACTAAGCTGCAGGCGGAGGACGCGGCGCGGCTGCTGGAGGGCATCGGCCGGGCCGTGGCGCACGACCTGGACGGAGAGGACAGCTACGGGAAGTTCCTCCGGCGGGAGATCTCCCAGATCAGCGAGGCGTTTTCAAACGTGGACAAGTCTCTGCTGGAGCTGGAGGTGAAGTTCAAACAAAGTCAAGAAACTGAGCTGAGAGAGGAGCAGCAGCTGAACGGCCATGTAGTGAAGCAAGTGGGAGACATCAGGGACGCCCTGAGGGAAACTACGGACATCTCCCTGGGACTGAAAGACAGACATGAGCTGCTCACCCTCATTATTCGCAGTCACGGCACCAGACTGAGCCGCCTGAAGACCGAGTATCTTAACTTTGGCTCATAGTGGGGTTGAAGCAGCTTAGTGTGTGTGTGTGTGTGTGTGTGTGAGAGAGAGAGAGAGAGAGATATAGAGAGGACCCTCCAGTTCAACAAACGACTGGAAAGTTCATTGTGGCTTATGAATACCCATCCTAAGTATTTGAATATATCCGGCCTCGGAGAACTTGTGCCATTAAAGGGAGCTCTAACAAAAACATCAACACATTCCTCTGAGTCAGGAGGGGAAAAGGAAATGTGAACATAAATTATGTCTGGAGGAGCCTTCTGTGCCACTTCTGAGGAAGGCTCTTTATTCAGCAGAAAGTAGGCTATGAAAATATAAAGTTGGATTTATTGGCTTCTGGATCAATAAACCAGCAAACTTTCTGTGTGTATGTTTTAAATGATGATGTTTACAATTTTAGGTTATTATAACTCAGCAAATAAAAACGTAATTTTCATCACGTATCTGAACTTTGCGTTTTTCTTTCAAAGCAAGACCAAATATTCTTCACTGTCTTCTATCAACGATTTTGCTTTTGATGTGTTTTCTGTCGGTGTACGCTACAACAGTCACACAGTGTTGTATTGTAAAACCACCTCCATCCTTTGAGGCTTGAAGTTTATATAAACATAAAACCTTTGAAATCTGAACGTTTGATCTTCGGCAGTTGAAAGCGACCCTCCTCCCCTTGTCTTGTCTTTGCATCACCAAGTTTATTTTTTGGCACTACAAGTGGCAGATTTGACTGTACCTTCCACCGGCCCTGGCTAATTGGCTTCTGAAGTCTGTCAGTGCCTCCCACTTCCATCTGGAAATCATCTCCTCAAGTATGAAATATGGTTTGTCTGAAGGCAGCCACTGTCATTATCATCTATTCTTTTCTCTCTCAGTCTTTTGAGTTCATGGTTGATAGGAAATGAGTTGTTTTGGATGGTACCAATTTTTCTAAAAATAGACTTATAACTGACACATAGCTTGTTTAAATCTCTATCGAAATGCTCTGGTTTTGTGTTGATATAGCACATCTCATTTCAGAGACGCTGTTTATGGGAGGAAAATAGTTTTGAATTCCTGAAAGAAGTTAACTCTGCCCTCCAGGATCTCACACGCAGAGAATAATCTACTTGCAGTGCCTTGAATTTAATGTTTTGAATACCTTTGGTATTTCTCATCTGTTTATTTTCTGTCTTTAACTACCGTTTTAAATCTTCTTCTAGCCATCTCCCGCCTCAGCCACGAAGTTACTGCCATAAGCGTGCCAACTTTTTACAGAGATAATGTCTCTGCAGATGTGAGGGAGCCAGATGGGCGGCCATGGGCGCAACTGGGTGTGATTTCCTCTGTCTGGTTTTCCTCACAGTCCAGCTTCCCCTGGAGGACCCCTTTTTAAAAACAGCTCTCTGTAGCTCAGCAGAGCGCTGAGCTACAGCTCCTTGTGCAGCTCCTTGTGCAGAGAAACCCTATATGTCTATATGGCTCTTAATTTTCAGGGGCACTGCACAGGGCTCAGAAGATTTGATTAAAAGATTTGGTTAAAATTTCCACTGTGTAAATAAAGGTAGAGTGGGGCACAAAGGCTCTAAACAAGCCACCCATCATACTTCATTTGTCTTTTTTTTGCTTAAATCATTGATTCCACCTATAGAAAAATATCTTTTTTGTAGATTAGTTTCAGGTCCTCAGTGCTTAAAAGCAGGAAGGCCTGAGTGTTGAGCCTGCTGTTAGAAGAATGTATTCTCCTCTGACATATTCTAAGGACAAACAAAGAAAGGTCAGGAATGCAGACCAGAGTTGACCTGAGAACAGAGTGATCCTTCTTCGTGCAGAGCACAAAGCCCCAAAACCACATGCCTCTGCAGCATTGTTATTATTAGAAAGATGAGAGTACTAGTACTAGTCCTACTGTAATTATCACTGCAATGAATACTACCACCTACCACCGCTACTAATAGTATTACACTCCTTCAGCTACATCTGCCACTGAAACCTTTTTTTTTATTTTAAAGTCCTTGTTTTAGGAAAAGACAGACACTGGTCTTTGTTCACACTTTAATGAGAACAACATGACTCTGACAGAATCATTTTAACCACTTACAAGGTTTTTTCAGGAGGTTTCTTAGTCTTCATCAGGGGCTCAAATCCATGGCAACAGAGTTTTTTTTTGCAAAGTTTTGCATTGCATTTGAATGGACCAATTCCAAGTCCATCCACTGATGAAGACCATGAGATGAGGTTGAAAGCTATAGAAAAAGCTAGCAAGTGAACCTTTTGATACGTTTGAAGAATAAACTTTCATGCCAAGTGTAGAATGAATCTTTAACAAATGTTACTGAAATAACAAGACAAAATGTAAGTCTAACAGACAGTCTCATATTCACTCAGACACAGTGGCTGAGAAGCATTTTTTAGTAAAAGTTGAAATAATGTACCACAGTGTAGAAATGCAAGTAAAGGAACTGCATTCAAAAATACATTAAAATATACTCAAAGTACCACCAAAAATACTCATTTTCCAGAATTACCCATTTTAGAATATATATAGACATATATATATCTATATATACACATTTTGAATTTATAATTTGATAGAGCGGCATGAAAAATATGTACTTAATGAAGTGTTACAGTCAAAACATGCTCTGACTTCATAAGATTAAATGTGTTAACTTGGTCAGAATATGTGGAGTAATTAGACAGCAACAATGTTACATTACTTCTTAATCCTGTGAGCACATATAGGACGCGTAGGATTTTCTCCTCATTAAACTTGTGGTGCAGCTGTTCTGTTACCAGAGAGAGTTTTCAGTTCAATGCAAGGACCATGTAGCACTGTGAAAGGAGCCATTCTTTGCAATGAGTTTATATGAATTTTACTGCACTTAAGTAAAGAACTGCTTGTTCCCCTGCTGCAGTTTGTTCAGCTCATACACGAGCAATCGACAAGAGTGGGTTACTGCTGCACTAAAACAATATAACTGTCAGAGATACTCATCTTCCAGCTTGTCAGAAAGTGCAGATAATCTTATTCTCTGTGTTTTTAATATTCTGCGTACCATTTATTATCTCATGAACTTATAACTGCTCCAGTGGCCAACACAGTTTAGCAACAAGGATTCCTCTCAGAGCTAACAGCTGCATATAATAACAACTCTATGAAGATATCCAATAGAATTTGAATAATACAATAGTGAAGAGAGGATGCTGAGGAGCGGGGAAACCTCAGGAAACGAGTGAAGCCAGCATTTCAATTGGATGACAGAAAGGTTTCATTTCTCGTAAAAGTTGTGGGAAAGTAATTACAACTCACAGCGGCTGGTATGTATGTTGTCAATGGAAAACAAGAAACTGTTCATTAAATACAAGTGTAAATCTGTGCAGTTGTCAATATGTTGGTGAAGTATGTGATCCTAGAGCTTTTGATGAAGTTATCTGGATTTCCTTTTTTTTTTTATGGATCATTGATGTTTATAAAAGGGAGTTTTATTTCAGCAGACAGTTACTTCACGTTTTCTGTTCTATATTTATTTGGATGGTTTTTTTAATCAGTTTTGGTCACTGACTCAAGCTTTGGCCACTGACGTTGGCATGTTTAAATGTTCAGAAGTGGCTGCATAAAACAGACGCCAGTAACACTAACAGCTGTGCTGTTTAAAAGTGATGTAGTAAAGGTTTTGACTCCATTAGCTGCCTCTCAGCCTGCTGACATACCAATAAACTCATGTCATCATGCAAGAGGACAGACAACCACAAAGACATTTATATGTATCTGCCTAGTGTGTTACACAAGTAACAAGTTTGTTTTGCATGGCTGTTTTATTTTTCAAAAATATTTTGATGGGGGTAAGACCTCAAGAACAACAAAACATTTCCCTCAAACACAGTTTGGTCTTAGTGCTCATATTTTTCCTTGGATAAACACAAATGCATCTGCATACATACAATTTAAAAAGTACATGTACATATCTTGTTTTGAATGGGTACATAATGATACACAATTGCCCTTTGAAATGTGACAGTACACATCCATAGATTGATCTTCAATACAGATTTCAAAGTTGTGCTATGGGTCTTCTGCCAGTGTTTCTTTTTTCTCTTTTTTTCTTCTCAAACTAGCAGATTTTACAGGAAGAAAATTTGTATAACTATTCTCCTCTTGAAGAGCAAGCAATAACACTGAACAGTTCATTCATAAAGAGGGACAGAAAAAAAGCACCGGAGGAACTGAAATCCTCTTCAGTCAAATGTCACCTCTTTTTCATTTTCACGTGCACAGCCAGTGTCCTGTGCTTTCTCTGTGCCGAGCCGTGTGAAGGCTCTCTCTGCTCTGAGTCCCTGGGTAAAACTGTCTCTGGAACAGGGCTCATCACTGTTTCAGGATGAGACAGGTGTCTGTTAGATGTGCGGCGGCCTGTCAGACACAGCCGTTCTCCTGCCTGGGCTTGTGCACCACAGGGCTGTGTGGAGGGTAGAGGGAAGGAGCGAGTGTGCACAGGAAACCAGCCAGCAACGTAAGGCCCAGTCCACCCCACGCACAAAACATAGACCAGCCATAACCATGGCTGATGTCCTCGGGTATGCCGAACATGTAGCGGGGATAGCGGGACAGTTCAAAGTTGATCCCGGCCACACATGTGCAGAGAGAGATTATGCAGCATGTCCCTGCCAGGGAGGAAGAGAAAAGCCCATCAGACATCACAGCAACCCAATTTCATCTCCTCTGATGCATCATTTCACCAGCTTTTCATTGATAAAGACCCTACCGCCCCTCTGTGGTGATTCAGGGTAGTGCTCTTTATGTAAACTACATCTTACCTCCCATGAGGAAGAGCAGTCCAGCGACATACTGCATCAGATCATGCTCCTTACAGCAGCCCAGCACACCTATGATCCAGCCGAACAGGATGATGGATATGGCCATGCCTACGAAGCTCGCAGTCATCCTCTGGAGGTCTGCAAAAGCGCACAACACGAGTGACAGCGTTTGTTGGGGGGTGATGCCAAGTTTTTATTAATTAATTCATCAGATTATGAAAGAAAAATGAGGGAGGACTCACGGAGTGCGTGCCACTCATCCTGCCTTATTGTCTTCGTCAGATTGATTGGCAGATTTCTGGGGAGCGCTGATGATGAGTAGTAGTATTTTATTGGTGTGCAGCGCGGAACCAATCCTGTGGATGTAAACAACGCAGAGAGGGTGTCACATAAGCACTGAGATCAGATGAAGAGGATATCACAAGGCTCTCTGCCCCCCCCCCCCCCCCCCCACTCCCTCCCAAAAAAAGCACCCAACCCCCTTCCACCACCACCCACCCATCCACCCACACCATTGTGGAGTATCTTATTGTACGCATCTCTAGGCTTCTGTTACTACAGCTTGCCCTTTTGTGCTGGGAAGGAACACGGCACATCGATTGTGTTGTAACTGTACTCCGTGTTATGCTGCGTAGGCCTTCAGGGTCTGTGCGCAGCATCAGCACCTTGGATAGCGCATTCGTGCACAAAGTATTTACAGGCAGCGCCTCGCACAACAACACTAATGTCCAAAATAAACACAATATAACACAATTATGACCCCCTCCCCCCCGACAAAAAAACAAAACAAAAAACAAACCTTTAAAGATCAAATCCTCTGTCTCCAAGTCAAATCCCTCCCGGTGGCACTTTCTCCACAGTCCGGTGATGGTGGAGTTGAATTGCCGACTGCAGAGGGACTCCATGGCCGAGGCAGGAGGCAAGAAGTGCCGCTTGGCCCGCAGCAGCAGCTCGCCGCTGACACTGGAGCCCTTCCTCTCCACATTTTTCTCCTTTGGCAACATACGAAGCGGGAGGTTGTTGTTGGAGATGTATATGTAGCCGGGGTCGTTTCTTTTGTTTGAATAATTCTTGCAGCGCTCCCGGTGCCTCCTCGCGTCGGTCTCATACCAGTTGTCAGTGCTGATCGCGATCGCGATCAGCCCCAAAGCGCAAAATGCCAAGAAGAGACCTGCCACGGTTAAAGTCCTCATCGCAGCCATGTTCCATGCGTGTCTCGCCTCAGCGCCGTGATAATTCCACGGGACAGCAGGACTCCGCTCCTGGCTGCTGCTGTCAGTGTCTGAGGTGGGGAGGAAATTGAGCAATACAATCAAATCTGAGACGCAGATAAACCCCCGAAGCCCTCATTTCTTTGATTTCTCAACCATCGGCGAAAAGAGCCAAATTCCGAGGCGGAGGATAAATAAATGTGGGCCTCGATGAGCTATTTTGGATGCCTCCTCTATGCCTCTGAACTCAGTCTAGCCTAGATACTGGCCAGTCCAACATTTCTTTTCCAGTAGATGGAGACAGAGTAAATATTTGAGCGCACAACAAGCCCCAGGCCTGCTCTCACTGTGCTGTAGATTATGATCTGTATGAAAAGATTGCCAAAGTCTGACAGAGGCCAACTAGAGGAAGTAAACTCCTTTTCTTTTTTTTCTTTTTTTTTTTTCTTTTTTTTTTTTTGTTGAAAAGACCATCTCCTGTATCAATTCAGCTGCTGCTGTCTAGAATATTCAGTTATGAAACACTGAAAGAGAGACCAGACTAAACTTCACCGAAAGCCTCATCTTCTCCCTCTGGTGTTCAGGAAACAGTTTCATCACACCCAGCAGGTTGTCTCTGGTAACTTTCCATCGCAACAGAGCCAAAACTACAGCGCCATACTGCTTGGTTGATGTGAAACCACAATCTAACAGCATCATGCAGGACATAAGTGTTAGTTGCTAGCTCTGTAATATCAAGGACAGACGCATGTCTCTGAATCTAGGTTGTATTCCATATATCCATATATCTTCTGGGGGGAAATATACAAGATAAACAAGTTACAGGCGACGTGGCTCCAGACGTTTGTTTTCACTGGTTTCATTCTCATGCTCAAAACTTCCTCAATTGAAACCATAATGCCAAACTAAAAGAGGAACAAGCCCAAATCCAAACTTCACTTTTGGTTTCGGCTCCTGTTTGCTGTAACTCTCAAAAAAAATTCCTACATGAATAAATCATTAACAGGGGATTTGTTGTGATTGATAACAAGAAAACAAGTAGATCACATTTTTCTGCACATGCAGGTTTAGGAAAGCTTGCTTTTCCTACTTGACTATGAAGCTTTGAAGTGGGCCTACATAACAAAATCCTGTTAGTTTGGTTTGAGCTGAGGAGGGGGGAAGTTGAAACATGTGAGGGAACACCACTGACTATGTGTGATAACAAATCATGTCTAATAGTGTGACAGCTCACAAAAATGTTTACATGTCTCAAAATGCCACCCAAAGTGGACACTGATACAAATCTTTATTTTCATATGGTTTGGTGAGGAATAATTTTTAAACAGCACAGATTCCTTACTTTTTTTTTTTTTTTTTGGACCTTAACAGGAATATATGGAATTACTATAGATACAGGCAATTACTTATAATCTACTTTGATTGTACAATTAAACCTCTTACTTATGCAGGAACTGGATCTAAACTTGATTGGCTCATACATGACACTTGGCCATCAGGAAGTAACTGATCATATGAATTTGATAATTGGATGAACACAGGGTCCAACTCATTCCTCACTTTCAGTTCCCGTTTGGCGGCTGAAGTCTGTGCTCAGCAGCATTGCGTGTTTGTCAGTGAAGCAATTAGAAAAAGTTAACAATCATTTCCAGCTTGAAGAACCACGATTCTCATGCTGCCTTGTTTACATGATGGACGGCTATGTCATGTCATCTGTAAGTGCTGCTCCTTTTTTGTTTCATGTTTGACTTTTTACAGAAGAAATCTGCCGTTTCAGTCTCTCATCATACCTTGTGACAATGAGAGGATTTCCTGCTGTTTATTCTGTGTTTCTATGGCTGTTTCTGTTTTTGAATAAGATATATTACAGTTAAATGTGCCTGCTTAAAGTAATTCTAGTGATTCATGTCATTTATTGATTAACCATGTGTATCTGACAAGAAGGGAAAGACTTACTTTTGTAATTTTGTTTGTGTTTAATCACATGAGTGTTTATTTTCTCTGTGGGAATTGGGAAAGTAACCCCTGACATAAAGTAAACCCAACCTTATTGATGAGCATTGCCCCTGGTGACCTGGTCTGTTCTATTATTTATTCAAATATATATCATATATCTATATATGTATATTTCTATTTAATTTTTTTGTATTTATGTTCATTCAAAAGCAACAAAAACAAAGTTTACAAAATAATTGAAATGTAATTCTAGTATAACAAGTAATGGTGATATTTGACATAAATTTGGCAGGGGGAACAGACACTGATTTTTACTTTCTCAATGACAAAATCTAATTTTTCCCCCCTCCAAAGCCCTCAGAGGACGTTATTCCAAGTGAGCCAGAGAATTATCGGCCACCTGCAGAGCTGTACCCCTACCTCACGAACGTAGGGGAGATTTATGAAGGTGAGAAAACTGGATTCAACTGTTGAAAAAAAAAAAAAGAAGAAGATAAATCACTACAGGACTGAGAGCTTAAACCACTGTCACTTTTCAGACCACAGATGGACCTTCCACTCGGACCGTGTGCAGCCGTCGGACTTTGAGAACTCACCAGTGAATCACCTCACAGAGCTTCAGTCTGTGTCCCCTCAGCAGCTGATACAACCCTACCGCTACAGCAGTGAGACTCTGCCCCTTCACCTGGACCCTGCGCTCGCACCGCTCTCTGTGTCACCACAAGTAAGTTCATGTGTGGGAAAGCATCATGGCACCGGCATCTCCACATGTTATCTGAAATGCTGAACTGATGTGCAAACACACTGACTGAATGTGTGTAATCGAAGCCACCACTCTAGAGCAGGAGAATGATCCCCAGTGTTATACTATTATTAAGCAGCAGCGATGAAAAACCTTCATGTCAGGTATTACTACATTATGTGATTCACACAAAAAATCTGATTACTCACTATTTTTCCCCTGCATGGGGAAACATTTACTCACTGCAGTCAGATCTTTACAAGTGTGAGATTCTCAAGCATAAAAGCGAATTGTTTTAATTATCTTTAGATTAACTAATTTGACAAAGCCTTTTCTCCATTTTAAGTGAAAATGACAGCAAATTACTTGACTTCACTTGAGTTGAAATTAAAATCTTGACTAACTGCCACTTATAATCATTTAAATAACTGATTCATCTATCAATTACTTTTTTTAATACTCGCAAGTAGTAGACATAACACACATGATAATGTAGTGACTTGACAAGAAGACATCACAAAAAACAAACAAGAAGAAACATTTCAGATAATAAAAATTGACAATATCATCGTGTTTAGTGACTGAAATGTACATGTGACAGGTGGAGCTTTTCACACTCTTAGAGTAAATGTTTACTTATTTCATAAATATACATATTTTACCCTAAAAGAATAATTTTATTTGGGTACAGTTTCCATCCAGAACCCCCAACATAATATTTAAAAGTGCATATTTAAAATAAATGTTGAGTAGCCATAGCCAGTTCTGAATATTGTCCCACAACCTTGCAACATATAAACAATAGACATACAAATGCAACTGGTCTTCCTCTTCCTCATTACAGAGCCTACGCAATGGTGGTACACACACCGTGTATAGGAAATTACCCTTGCTATCTTGTATATCATTTATAAAAACAATTCCATTCCGCTGAAGTCTTTCCCAAAGGGACGACTTCCTGTCTACTAACAGGTCTAATCTATCATTTACTTTTATAATTACTCCTTTAGTCCATAGATGTCAGAAAAGGTTTTTTTCCAAGCATCATCATAGACGACAAAGAAAATCAGCAAATATTCATAAGCAAAAAGCTGAAGCCAGAGAATTTTTGCATTTTTTCTCAAGTGGTTAATCAATTACTAAGATTGTAGCCAATTATCATCACTCTGTTGATCAGCCTATTGACAAATCAACTTATCATTTCAGCAATAACATTAATATAAACAAATGTTTGGGTATACATGCTCCAACATTGAACATTATGTGGGTCAGTAAATGTTTTGCTGTATTACTGCAATTTTTTTTCCATCCTCACAAACACAGTACATGATGTTGACAGTTGGGGATATTTTCACTGAAATGTCATCTACACCACATGGTCTTGCTGAGCTTTGAATTCTATTTTGGCAAAGCTACTTCCTCTTTTACTACAATGACAGCGTTTAAACAAAAATGTCAGACAGCGAATAATTACAAAACCTGAAAGCGGCTGTCTGTCCCATCCCTGTGTAATCCTAAACAGCAACATGTTTTACATTTCTCCTAAAGATCCCATATTACACACCATCCCTGTGCTACCAGTACCAACCCTCCACCTCGCCCGGCCAGTACTACTCAGAGGAGGAACACAGAGAAATAAGTCCCCCGCTCGAGGTATCAGAGGGGGAAGATGAATTTGAAGACCACAACCACTCCTCCTTCAGAAAAGACATCAGTGAGTATTTCCTTTACAAATTTTCATCTGACACCAAGTCCCATTTACTTAAAGTCAAGGAAGAACTGGTACCACACAAAAAAGCTTTAACAAGTCTCATATTTTTCTACTCCAGACAACAAGAAGAAAATCCGCCTGTACCAATTCCTCCTGGACTTGTTAAGAAACGGTGACATGAGTGACAGTATCTGGTGGGTGGACCAGGACAAAGGCATCTTCCAGTTCTCCACAAAACACAAAGAAGCTCTGGCCAGCCACTGGGGTATTCAGAAAGGAAACCGCAAAAAAATGACCTACCAAAAAATGGCTCGAGCTCTGAGGAACTATGGTAAAACTGGAGAGATTAAAAAAGTGAAGAAAAAGCTAACCTACCAGTTCAGTGAGGAAGTGCTGAGGAACCTCTATTTACGTCAGTATTCTCACTGATGAGGGAACAAAAGCTGTCTGTCTTTATGCTGAAATCACAAAAATAGCCAAGATTGAATTTGCTAGTACATTTGCAATTTTACTTAGTTTTTCTACCAAGTTTTCTTACTTATTTATTTGTGGTGCAAGTGCACTTTGTGTGCATTTGCAAACTTCCATGAAGTAAATTGCTTTATTTCAGACTCAAATGAAGTTACAATAAAATGATGATTAAAGCTCAGGGACAGCTATGAAAAAGAAAAAAAAAGAAATTCAAATGTTTTCATGTGACCTTTTGTCATGAATGTGTTTGAATAAATATTATGTTGTATACTTTTTGTCCAATTACTCAGATTAACTGAATCCACCTTTAAAGAAGGACAAAACACAGGCTCACATGTGCACATGGTATAGCCCTGACAAATGAATATCTCTTTTTTTGCCTTATTAGACAACATCAGTAATATTACAAGACAAAGACAGCATTTACCTGATAAATAAAGTAAAGGGGTTTCAACATACAGCCCAGGGCAGGAATGAAAATTCAGAACTTCAACTGGGAGGACTTTGACTGCCAAATCTGCTGTGCTCTATGGAGGCCTAGAAAGAGGACAGACTACAGATACAAACAAAGACAAAACTCAAGCACACCATCCACACAGACGGAGAGGAGAAATCATGCAATGCATAATCGTAAACCACGCCTGATGCAAAAACAGCTATGAACAACAGCAGAGCAAACACTTCCTGAGGATCAAGACCAGGTTAAAATAAACTGGGAAACACAGACACGAGCCAAGGATTGGAGAGTTGGTCCTGAGAAAAAGATAGATAGGTAGATAGATATGCAGATATGCGCCCCTTTTTGTAGTTTTGTATCTTTTTCTGGTCTTTTGTGTACCTTTATAGTCATTTGTTACCCTTAATGGTTGGTTTTTTTTGCTGCTCTTTGGTATCATTTTACATCTGTTTGTCGTCATTTTGTGTTTTTTTAACTGCTTAAAACAAGAAATGGGCTATTAACAGACACTTCAGGGTCTGGTCCAAAGGCTCCTTGACATTAGTTAAGATGTCATACTACATTTGGCTGTACCTAAGCAACTCTGTTCTGTCTGTTCATATGTATGTAAGAACATTTAAAAGTGTTTACAACTGACAGACTGACTTATCTTATTTTAATAGTTGTTCCATTTTGATAGATGTTCCCTGACTGACAGGTTTCCCACTAGTGGCTTATTCTGAAATAGCACCTCAATTAATGAGATATTTTCTTGACAGACATTTCATCAGTAAAAAATACCAAATGAAATAAATCAATATTAAATCTGAGTTCAGTGTCTAATTTTCTATTTCAAAGGTTATTAACGCCACGCCAAAATGTCTGACTAAAGGTGCTGTCCCAAAAGAGATGGGTTATAGTTTCATTTGTGTTGTGACAGAGGGCACAAATAGGGGGACGACATTTAACCTATAGCTTTACAGTAACTGAAATAACAGGATAACCCCTCAGCAATATTTTCAGACTTATCGCACCTTTATTGAAACAAAAAAAAAAATCCCGGGTAAGAACCATGTTTTTCTCTATCTCTACCATTATGTAAATTATTGCAAAAAAAGGAAACAGAAACAGGTTCACTAGCACCCCTCGATTGTGTTATTTTCATTGATTATTTATTTATTATTTGTTTTTGTGCTCGCCATAAGAACAATAAGAACCGCCCCCCAGAACGATTTTTCTGTGACGTCATTTCAACCAGCCAATCAGAGTCCGGACGTTGTTTCGGTGCGAATTTCAAACGCAGTTGAGTCGACTAACGAACCAGCGGCTGGACAACCGTCGACAGGTCCGGTCCTCGTCCAAGATTTTTTTTTTTTTGGCGATTAAATTTAGCTCTTCGCGCTGGCAACATGAGAGTGAGGTTAGTACTTAACAGTTTAATTAACTGGAGTCTTAATTGTTTGCGTTAACAATGTTATATTCAGGTAGCAAACTCGCTTCCTGATTAGCCAGTTGATTTGAAATTAAGCTAACGCACACAGCTTGTTTCACACGCTGGGGCGGAGTAGCCGTCTGTGCATGTTGCAATGAGTCAGTCTGAACGGTAATTTCATTTTTCTGTTAATATCGTGCTACTCATGAGATTGTGTTACTTAACGTTACAGTTAATGCTATGCCATAGCATCGGCAGCTAGCTAACGTTAGCAGCTCTCTGCCAACAACAGACCTATTGTCTGATTGTAAAACCCTCTTTAATGTTAGTACTGGGCTGGTTTGACTGGTAACAGGCGTTTAAACCCCAGAGCACTTAAAAACTTGCTTTTTCTTCCAGTGAAGTCCACGCTGCAGAATCTGTTGCCTACCTCAACAGAGCACTGGTCAGGTTGCAGGACATTTGGGAGGAAATCGGTATTCCAGAGGAGCAGCGCTTACAGAGAACCAATGACGTCCACAAGCACATTAAAGTAAGACCTACATCAGCTTAAATTAAGTCTTAGTAGTCTTAGGGAACTAATAAACTGACGCATTTTCATTTCCCTTGTCATGTAGGGTTTGCTGGACCTAATGATCGCTGAAGAAGAGGAGCTCAAGAAGAGATTAGTGAAAAGCATAGAGTCCTGTCGCAAGGAACTCAATAATTTGTGCACTGAACTTCAACTGCCCCCCTTTGAGGTACAGCCAGTTGCAGGAAATATATTATTTTCTTTCCCCTGAGAAAATTGCTAGCACGTTTGGACTAACTAACTTTGGATTTCTCTTAAGGAGGAGGATGGCTGCACAATGTTGCAAATGGAGAAAAACAGCCGCACACGTCTAGAGGTGATGAAGGAGCACAAGAAGCAAAGGATGGAAGAGCTTAAAGGCCTCATTGTCAAAGATCGTGAGCTGTGTGATATTATGTGCACTACCCCTTTTTGCATTGACCAGGACTCCATCCCATCACTGAAGCAACTAGAGACATATCATGCCTACCTTGATGATCTCACCAAAGCAAAGGTTTTACTGACTTTCTTTTTTTTTTCTTCTTTTTTGCTCACTTAAAAATATGGGTTGTACCATGCCTTACTTGTAACTGTCTTTCTTAGGCGCATCGTCATGATGAATTTGTGAGCATAAAGAAGGAGATTATTGTATGCATGGATGATCTGGAGCAGAGCCCGGAGACCAGTTTTGAGATGGATGTGATGTGTGAAGATGAAGAGGCATTTTGTCTGTCAACTGACAACATTGCTGCTCTTAAACTGCTCCTCAGTCAGGTGAATTTGTGATATTTGCATTTAGATGTTTGTTAATCTCCTGCCTCGACTTGACATTCAACAATAACAGGTATTATATCGTAATATAATGGCTGCGTCATGTACTTGTAGTTACAAGAACGCAAGGCTGAGAATGAGCGCCGTTGTTCAGCTTTTCGCACTAAGATCCAGGAGCTGTGGGAAAGACTTCAGATTCCCCAAGAGGAGAGAGAAGCACTCTCTGAGCATATGGTCAAGTCAAAGAAGAAAAACATTGAGGCAGTAAGAAATCTTACTTTGTGGTCATTTACCTTACTGATTGAATGCAGTAGTGTGTTGTTTCTCAAAGCTCCACTAACCCTTTAATCACAAGTTGTAGTAATTTGTATTTTGTGCTTCCAGCTCCATGCTGAGGTCCAGCGTCTAGAGGTGTTAAAAATGCAGAGCATGAAAAGTGTCATCGAGGCCATCAGAGCTGAGATTGCCCTTTTATGGGAGAGTTGCTTCTACAGCCAAGAACAGCAGCAGGCTTTTGTTCCATATCATGATGGTGAGTAGCTGTTGTTTCATCACAGATCTCTTACCCTGAAAATGTGCAGGGAGTGTGGGTCTTAGTGCATGCTTTCTTACCTCAGATGATTTCACTGAGGAGCTTCTCAACCTGCACGAGGCTGAGGTCAGGACCCTGAAGAAGTATTACGAGGACCACAAAGAACTCTTTGAAGGAGTCACAAAATGGCAGGACAACTGGACCTTGTACATGGAACTCGACGTGAGTACTATGTTAATAAATGTCGTGGGGAAGCATTTAAAACAAACTGTGATAACATGTGGATCTATGTGCTTCTCATCTCAGAAAAAGGCTAATGACCCTTCAAGGTTTAACAACAGAGGTGGAAACCTTCTGAAAGAGGAGAAGCAGAGAACCGACCTGCAGAAAAGTTTGCCCAAGGTGAGAAAATATTTTAAAAGTTAATTTTATTATTTTATTTTTATAAACATGTTTGGTCTATAAAGGCAAAAATAGGATTGCTATTATGAGCTGTTTTCTGCTTGAAAGAGAATCTGTTAGTGGAGATTCAAACAGGAAAAAAATAAACAATAAAAAATCTGCCCAAACAATCCATATGCTGCATTGTGGAAACAGCTGAGACATTGTTAATGCATTACCAGTTTTGGCCAGCAGGTGGGGTTAAGTATCTTAGTCTGCATTTGGTTTTGATTTAGCACTGTCAGTGCTGAGTCTGTTAACATGACAACTGTGTGAAACAAGTTTTGCTCTTATTTTTTTCTCAGCTTGAAAAGATTCTGAAGACCCAAATTGATGCTTGGGAGCAGGAGCATGGCAAGGAGTTCCTGTTGAATGGACAAAAATTCCTGGACTATGTGCAAGAGCAGTGGAGTCACCACCACACTGAAAAGGAGAAAGAGAAACTGGAAAGGGTATGCTATAGTATTGCTTTGGTTTAAAACCTACACTGTCTTAAATGTTCCTGTCACAAAAGTGTTGTGAATATGATTATATTCTTTTTGTTCAAAATAGCAACTGAAGAAAACTAAACAGACTCAGGAGGACATGTTATATGGAACAACAGTGAGGACACCGTCCAAAAGGCGGATTGCGGGGACTCCCACTCCGGGGAAAGTAAGAAAGGTAAGATGCTGCTGCAGTTTGTTTATTGTGTGTGACATGACTGTGCAGTGACACTGGGTGAGTGAATAAAAAGCTGACCCACCTTTCTTCCTCTGTCCACCTAGCTCAATGGCACCTCGACCATCTCCACTCCCAACAGCTTTCTTAGTTCAGGTCTTGGTGGAACCATGTGCCTGTCCTCCATCCAGAAACCACCTCTGTCTGCCAGCAAGGTATGCTCCCTGTCCTTCTCTCATCTCGCCAACAAGATTTGCATTGTTTTTGAAGGCCAACCACACAATGAAAACCATGAAAGTGGTTAGCACTGTAACTGACCTGCTTCATCTTGATAATGAGGTTAGGTAGGGTGTGTATTATCTCCATTTTTATTTAACTTTGTATATGGATGACCTATCAGGGCAGTTTAAGTGAATGTCTTTTTATGCAGATCTGGTTATATTTTCTTACGACAGTGCTGGTCATCAATGGAGTCTAACTGACTCCTTGTTTTCTGCTTAAGAGGAGATGTTCTCACTGTATATTTATAGCTCAAATGGAGCTATAAATATAGTGTATATGGAAATGGTTTAGTATGGTCAAGATGATTCTTATATGTAGATTTTATATGGTCAAGTCTTACTGTTAATTTAAGCCTCTGTACACACCTTAATGATTAAATGGTGTCAGTTTGTCAACATAAATCTGTCAATTATATATGATATTTAAACATCTCCGAAAGCATGGGAAAATTCTACCAAAAGCTGAATTTGTTATGGCAGCTGGGCAGGAGTGTACTTGTACACTTTCTGAGAATGGGTCACGTGGTAGTTTCTCATTTTTATTGTAATGTGCAAGTGTGTGTTTTGATGGGGTGTGTTTTTCCTTTTTTCTGACCTCTCACTATGATCATAGTCTGAAATTAAGATGAAGGAGTTGACAAAAAACATCATCACCATTCTAGTTGGTCTTGTTGTAGGGTCTTGGCCTGCGAACCCCTGGACATGGAAAGACTCCACGTGCGCTAGACCGAAACAAGGAAAACATCTCCCATTTTAATAGAAATACTCCAAGTGGCACACTAAGGTCTCAGGATACTCAAGATCACACCTTCACCTGTAACGCTATTGCTGGCTCCTATTCGGAATTTGCGGTAAATGCAATTTTACATGTTTAGTCCTTAACTACAGTAAGACCTCTAAAGTACAATCCAATCACAGTAAATACTCAAATTTTCCTGGATGACATAAGTACCATTAAGCAATATTCTATTTTCAGGTCTTTTTGGATTATGTAATGAACACAGTAAATGTATGCCTTACCATATTAACACATCACAGGCATCACAGTTGAGCTAAGACATGTAAATACTAGAAATGACATTGTAAATCTGAAAATATTTCTTTTTAAATTTACACATTTGTTGCTAAAGTTTTATATTTTGCAGACATAAATGACCATGTCATTTTTTGAGTTTTGAAACTAGGCAAAAGATCAACATTGTGTAAAATGACAAAGGATTGTTAGCACATTGGCAGCTTGATTACAAGCAGTGAGCCATCTTTTAGTGCTTTGACAGCTGTATGGAAAAAATGGAGCAAATGATCAAATCCAGCAACTAAAGCAACCAGGCGCACCTTTGCCAAGGCTACATAATGCACTGTATTTATTTAAATACAAAACTTTGTAGAAGCTGATCGTGTGCAGCAAAATTCAGAGACAGACAATGCATAATATAATGAATACACATGCCAGGTTCTTTAGATTCATACAAGTGCAGGAGGTCATGAGAAAATGAACAACATCCACTGTTATTCCTATAAATAATTCCTGACCTTCCAAAGACTCAATAACATGTTCCTTGGGCCACAGTTTGTACCACATTACTCTTAAAATGTGGACATCATAACATTAACATAACATTTTTCCAAAAAGAATATATACCACTAACCCTAACACGATTTTCTTGTACATGGAGTTATTTGACTTTAACATTTTGACACCTTAATATGAACACAGATACTCATTGTCTTTCTTTGTTTAGAGAGACCTCACAAAGGCTTCTAAATCGAATGTGAAGTCAGGACTGCTGAACTCCACCGTCAGTCATCAGTGATGGTTCAGATGAGCTGCTCAGTCACCGGGAGTCATCCAGCTCAGCGGTAGTTTGGTATAGTTTTGGAGTTGTGGTTTGTTTTTTTTTTTTCTTTTTTTTTTTTTCTTTATATATATATATAGTGGACAACAGGGAACATCAATGTAAACTTTTTCAAAAAATGTAAATATTTTAATCTGTGAACATTTTGAGACACTGTCTATCCTGTTTTTGTCTATTTTATTTCAGGGTTACTGCTGGAGCAGGGTCCTATGCTGTATGTATTTTTGTGGCAGTTAAATGATGTTTGTACCATGCTTTGACTTTTTCTTTTGCGGTTAAAGCCTTTTTAAGTCAACAATATCTAGAGCACTACTTTAGTACAGTATCCACAAGCAAAGATTTTCTTCCTCCAGCTGGAATGACAGCTAAATTTGTTCCTCAGAAACTTAACTTGAGTGCTTTTTTATAATCAAGCTGTAAATAAACAATTTTAAAAAAGCATCCATCCTCACTAGGTCTAACTGTTTATTGTCCTGACTAATTTTTAATTATACCTGAATGTTTTCATCCTAGCTCCTATGGTTGAGTTGCGCATGTTTTATGTGAACTCTGAGACCAGAGTTCAGTCAGAAGGCAGCATCTGTTAAATATTCCATGTTGACCACTGTAGATGTGAAAATAATCCTTTAGGAAGATGGTCTGTTTAAGCCATGCGTGTCATGAGCTCTTCAAGAGCCCTCTCACGGTGATTTTCATGAACTAACAGCACTTCCTTGATTGCACTTTGCTGAAAGCCCATCTCATTAAACTGAGTCAGAAGACGCAAGAACTCAGCAGCCTATAATAAAAATACAAAAAACGTGTTAATACATGTCAAACTGAGCAAAAAAAGGTGGCTGTGGTTCTGCTTTTTGTATCACTTTCTAAGTAAATCACCTTGCTCTCACAGTTCTGAAACATCTCCAAGGCCTCCTCTACCTGTGCTTCATCATAGCCCAGTTCACATAGACGGTCACTGGCAACCAGGTATTTTAGGATCTGTTGATTAAAGGACAAATAATTATAAGAATGGCATGCTGCGCCCAAACAAAACACAAATAACACAACTTAGACTTCTTGGTAACCTAATGAAATGCCATCACCACTTAAAATATGTTTTTGGCTTTATAAACCACTAAAAGGCTGCTGTAACTGCATGAATAAGACCTCCCCTCCCTTTGATTAACCCTAAAACAATTATTGATTGAACTTTAATTCACACGATTGGCTTATGGTAGGGTTTGGGGTTTTTTTACAATTAGCTGTCAAACCTGCAATGAATGAAGGCAACTCACAAGCATTTTATTTATGCATTATCAGAGTGGAAGAAGTACTCAGATGTTTTATTTAAGTAAAACTGGCATAGCTACAATGAAGAAATAATTGATCACGTGTTCAAAATTTTACATAAGTAAAAGTTTTAACATCAAAATATATTTAGAGTAGTAAAAGTAAAAGTGCTCCTTATACAGACAGCCCATTTTGGAATAATGTTATTTTAATTATTGATGCTTTAACGTGTAAGCATCAATTTAATGTTGCAGCTGGTAAAGGTGGGGCTATATTTTTTATTACTCAGCTGAATCTGCACGTTATCAAATGTAGTGGAGTAAAAAGTACAATATTTGCCTCTTAAACGTAAGAGATGAAGTATAAAGTAGCAGAAAATGGAAGTATAGAAGCAGAGGTACCTCTAAATTGTACTTAAGTATAGTGCTTGTGTAAATATACTTAGTTACTTTCCAACACTGATAAACAACCTCTAAACCCAAAGAGGTACCGACCTTCTCTGGGCTCCTGTAGCCGGTCTTCTGCAGAGCCAGAATAGCTGTGCGTAAGGGGTAGCCATTCTCTGTGATGGTTTCAAGCAGCTCCCTCTCCTCCTGGCTGAGAGCTGACAACAGCTCTGCTGCTGAGTCAAAGAAAACCCCACGAGAGCCCCCAGTCCTCAGGGCCTGATCAGAAGGGAAGAACAGACAAGCATCGTGAGTTATGAAAAATAAATCAGTAGAGAAGTGATTCATGTATGATAAATATTCTACTCAGAGACACTGACACTAGAAAAAAACACAACCTTCTGTCTGCGGTTCTTGACAACAGGCCCGGCAGAGGAGGGTCGCTGCTGCTGCAGTCTGGATGGAGAAGGACCAGCAGGTGGTGTGTTCAGAGAGTACTTTCTGCCCATAAAACCCAGTGGACGCTGCCTCTTCTTGCCGTTCTTCTGTCCATTGGGGAGGGGGCTGGCCTGCTGTGACCTGTGCTGCTCCAGTGCTCGCAGAGGTTGTTTACAGTCTTGGAGGGAGGTGCTTCTATGGCCTCGGAGGCTCTGAGGTGAGTCAGGCTTACAGTGGTGAGTGGAAGGAACAAGGTGCATGTCTTTGACTCTGGAGAGTGGATCTTTGGGTGCAGTGCTCCTGGGCCGCTCTCTGCTCTTGACAGGGCGAGACGCATCTTCAGCAGAGGAGCCTTCATTGTCCTCGAAGTAACCATCCTCATCCTCTGACTCAGATATGAGGAACCTGACGGTGCGATGGTGCAACCAGCGGGCATCTGCAGAGTTCAGACTGTGACTGCGGGGCCGAGGGTTTGGGGGCCCTGGGTCGCTGCTCCTGCGACTGCCCCTGCGACTCACCTGAGGGCTGCTAAACATTAGCCAGTAAGGGGGGCAGGATGGGGCCAGGCAGACTGGCTGCTGCCCAGTTAAAATCCATTTCTCCAGGTTGAATCCATACTGCAGAGAAAACAAACAAAAAATGTCAAAATGTCTTCAGTGAAAAAAAAACCTGTGAGTAACAACAGTGATAAAATGCAAGAGTTTATCACAATAGTAAAGAAAATTGCAACCCCGAAATACTTCTTAACTTTCCAGTAGGAAAACAAAATAGTATTTTGACTATTTAACACGTTCATTAATAAGTATTTAGATAATTACTCATCACAAGAAACTTACCAATTAGGATACAGACTTTTAATAGAATTATAAATACATTAACATGAACATGGAAACCATTGATTTCACTTACTTGGCCAAGAACTGAGATCTAAATATCCCGAGTAAACACTGCTAATCAATGGATCCCAGAAAGCCTTTTACAAACAGAAAACATGAGACTGTTCGCTGAAATGCTTTTGACCTGAGTTTCTCGCAGTATCCGGTGGCGGTCCGGCACGGCGATATCTGGAGCTGTCACCATCCGTGGTTCCTCCTCCAGTGGGCCCAACAGGCTCTGTAACGGCACGTCCTCCAGCGGGGTCATTGTCGCCCAAATGCGTCAGCGGATAACCTGCATCAGAGGGACCACGAAGAGTTTCTGAGTTTACAGCTGAAAAGGTCAAATCTTTGTTGCGTCTCTGTCATCTCTCACCTGTGTCAGGTGTTTCTCACTGTGGTCCGCGGCGCTCTGAAGCCTCCACAGGTGTCTGGAGTAAAGGACTGTCAGACAGACATCACCGTGCGTGATAAGCCTCTTCATCACTAAGCCTCTGACATCATCATCTGAGGGGTTGTTTACCAGTAATATCCCAGACACCTGTTGTTGTACCTGCACAGGTACAGTACAAACATAGGAATATTCAAATATATGTATATATAAATATCTACCAGAATAATACCAAAGGAAAATTGGAAAATAGCACTAAAGGTTTGTTTTTAATTATTGTTTTACATTTAATCCCTCTGTATTAACTATTTAAGATATATTATCATTTTAGAATCATTTAGAATGTGTTTGTTTTATGATTATTTTATAATTTTTTTACTTGCAGCTTCCTCATCCTGTTTTCAGACAGTTTGACTCTCTAACGTAGACCTGAAGGGGATTAGGGAAATGCTGAGGTATTGGGAAACAAAGATACTTTACAGAGATTAGCTGATTACATAAAGGTGACAGCGGAACAGTGCAACACAACACTGTGATGTCTCGTGCATTCATTTCCTGTTTCAATGATTTGTGAATGTCTTCCGCCGCACTGAAACATTTCATTACACTGAATTCAGGTTTCAAGGTATAACAACAACAACGTTTTGTACAGAGATATACATTTTATTTATATATTTTAAACAATCACAATAAATTTAGGAGTCACAAACTGAGGGTTGGGGAGGAGGGATGGGGTGTTCGGGTTCTGTAACAGACCTCTGAAAACAAAAGCAGTTTTGAAACTCGACTGAGAGAAAAGGAAACTTAAAGCAAAAGGAGAACAGATCTAGTTTAATCTCATTTTATAGCACAGACAGCATATTAAAGAGTACAGCAGCGTGGTTCAGTCAGAGAGCATTTAGGTAGACTTTATTACAGACGTGAATTGTGGTACCATTTAGTAATGTGATATTACATCGCTACAGGTGAGGAGAGTTTCCAACGCTGGGGCACATACAAAGAAAATTAAAATACCTGCTGCTGTGAGAGGTGTTTGACAAAGCAGGTTGAGAGCGGCTGCCAGCTAACTGTGAAAGAGATGATCTGTCTGATAAAAGATTGGAGTCTGGAAAATACAGTTGGAATATCTGGTTAAGGAATATACTTCAGTCATGAATAGAGGATAACTACTTCAAAACAAAAACTTCAGAGGATATTTCACTGACACTTAAGTTCCCGAGCTAACCTGCTAATCCTGCTATGTGAAACAGCCCTCTGATCCAGTCCTGTCATAACAGAGGTCTGTAAGTAAACACATATATATTCCCTAAAGGGCGGGCTTGTGGAGGAAGCAAACACTGAAAAATAACCATTCTGGCTGTTTAAAAGGTCACCATTATGTTTCACCTGCTGTGTTTAGTGTGCTGGTGCGTTACACTTTACAATATGTTCTCCTTAATAGAGGTCATGTCATACAAACTGCTTACAAATGCTACCTAAGCAGTGTAGCTTAACATTTACAGCCTGATTTCACTGTGAGCACCATTATTACAATGGTGGTAAAGAAGAAAACATCAAAACATTGATGTGCTCATGGAATATTATGCCCTTATGATATAAGGCATTACTGGACATGGTAACATCACATCTACACTTTCTCTGCACCCCATGTTTTCAAGTGTACAGTATGATCCCATAATTCCCATTTGCTTCCCTTGCCATTACAGCCCGTCACCACAGAAAGAGAAAACGAACACTAGCTACACATCCTTTCATGAATAAAATTGCATTATCTTTATATAGATAAAATGTT
This sequence comes from Trachinotus anak, assembly GCF_046630095.1. Classification (NCBI taxonomy): domain Eukaryota; kingdom Metazoa; phylum Chordata; class Actinopteri; order Carangiformes; family Carangidae; genus Trachinotus; species Trachinotus anak. The sequence continues at coordinate 11,101,882 of NW_027273853.1, read as the reverse complement.
AACAATCCCCAGAGATTGAAATATTTTATAAAGGTCCACCATCTAAGTGCACCACCACAGAATTAACATCTGATGCACAGGACCAAAGGTTGTTACACTCTTAACTTGTTCATTATGAAAACACTCCTCACTGAGAACCAGCAGCCATTACCTCTACTTCAATGTCCACAGCATGTTTGTCAGGGGCTATAATAAAACCCAATCTCGGTCTCCAAGGGTTCATAGTAATCTAATGATTTCAGACAGCATTGTCTTTAGCTGAAATGACTGACATGTGGCTCAGTTGTTAGCAGCATCTGCCTGTCGAGGCCAGTTCTCCTCCTCAATGCCGGAGTCATACTCCTCTTCTGCCGACTCCTTGGCTGGAGCTCTGGAATTCAAATGGAAACTCCAGTTCAGGTTTCAAACCACACAAATATGGAGACTCAGTGTGCTGGGCTTGAGGAATCTGATCTCTAACATCACACACATGTGGCCCTGTTCTGTGAGCAGAGATACTGACCTGATATATCTGGGTTGGGATTTTCCTTCGACGACTTCTTTGCTCAGCTCAACAGCCATGATGTCGGAGTGTGGCACTTCAAACATGGGTTCGAGAAGGAGCTTTTCCTATTGAAAAAAAGATATGTTTGATTGTTGTGTTAAATCAACTTTACAAAAAAAAACAACCTTTTTTTAAAGTTTGAGATCCTTGGCGAGTTCACATACCATGATGGATCTGAGCCCACGAGCTCCGGTTTTTCTCTCCAGAGCCATCCTGGCTATGGCCCTCAGGGCATCCTGAGTCACATTGAGATCACACTGAAACAAAAAACACATTTCAGATTCTAAAAATTTGGTCATTAAGGTCTGAACAAATAGATACCTGTGGTTAAGTTTCTCACCATTAAGGTGAGAAAGTATTTTCTTGTAGATCTAAAAGGGGGAAAAGGGCTGGGTTTGTGGGGGCATGTTGTTTCAGGTAACAAACACTAAACTATGATCCAGAAAGGACAGTTTGAGTAGCAGATCCTTGAGCTTGAAGGCTTGTTCGATGCCACAATACTGTGCAGCATTTTATAATAAAGGAGCAACTTTAAAAAAAATTTTGTCGAGTGCACATCATTTGTGAACATGTATTTGACTGGCCAACACAGCGCCTTGCTAAATGACACTTCACATCAGTTCCTACAATTAAGCCAAAATATTGACTTTTTTTGGCAGATGAGCCTGCATTTTGTTTCTGAAGACCTCTGTGGTGGCACCCCCTCTAAGCAATTCCAATGTTTACATTCAAACAAATAAGGAGACTGGGCTGTTATATGTCTGTATAGAGCCTAACACTGTACTGTGTCAACCTTTATGTCAGAGCCCTTACTTTGTCCATGCTGAACAGAGCCTGGTACTGGGGCACTACAGCGTTGCGTGGTTCAGTCAGGATTCGGACTAGCGTTTCTTCATCCAGGCTGTGCAGAGGAACGACCACAGGAAGACGGCCAACAAACTCTGGGATCATTCCAAACTCAATCAGGTCCCTGGCCTCGACATGCTTCAGCAGTCTGTCCTTCTCCTCAATCTCTGCCACCGTGTCTGTTTCACCGCTGGTGTTGGCCAAGTCTGCCGCAGCCGCCGCACGCCGCCCTTTCCCCAGGTTGGAAGGAGTTCCAAAACCCAAATACTTGAGAATCATGAGACATAAAGATCAGGTTAGAGGTAGGAATGATGACAAACAGGGATCATGGCTAAACATCTGCTGACAGTCAGAACATATGAGCTGTGTTAAAATTACCTTTTCATTCTTTCTTCTGCTAATGATTCTGTCAAGTCCATTGAAAGCACCGGATGCAACGAACAAGATGTTTGTTGTGTCTACCTGCACCGTTTCTCCTCTCAGTTTCCTGGAGTTTTTCTCAGGAACATTGACAATTGTGCCCTCCAAGAGTTTAAGCAAACCCTGACAGAGAGGAAAAGGGAAAAATTAATGACAAAAGTCAATGACACAAGTTTTGGTCAAGCAATAAAAAAGTCAAGCCTGCAGTTTTAAATATTGATTTTACAAAACAATACTGTCAAGATACAATTTGTTGGGTGTTTGATGTCTATAAGCAGACTGCTGCATAAAGGTTTTATTTAGTGTAACCCTGGTGTAATACTGACCTGCTGGACTCCCTCTCCACCAACGTCTCTCAGCTGATGGATTCCAGGCACGCTGCCAATCTTATCAACCTCATCCAGAAACACAATGCCTGCACATGAAATAGAAGAACTGAGCCACAGTGATGCGAGTTTGACCTACTACCATCACCTGAGTGAGTCCCTGTGCTGATAAACATTGTGTGTATAAAAATAGTCTACTTTACAACTTGCAAACATGCAGGACACACTACAGTGTGTGTATCCTTGAAAATTTTGCACTTTACTTTAGTTGACTCAAGTTTGAGCCCATGTTTCTTAACCTCTTTCTGCTTCCTTCCTCTTCCTGCTAACATTTTCAACCAGATCTAGTCAGAGCACATTCCTTAACCAAGTAGGGAACGGAAAGTAAAGACGTGATATAAATGTGCAAATTCAAACAGTTTGTAGCTGATTGATGCAGTCTGTGAAAGTAAACCTACAATTTTTACGAGGGGTTAGTCTCACTGAGTGGTTTTTTACAAGGCTGGTGGAGGTTTTATAGAGTTTGCATTAGTAAACATCAACAGCACCAGTAACAACTTTTCTGTTGGCAAGATTATCTTGGTATGTGTTAAAGAGCATTAGAGAGTAGTGTAGTCTGAAATGATATGGTGGTTATAGTAACATAATAAGACTACAAAGGGAGTCTGATTATCTTTGATTTTATCCTTCATTTCTTTTTCTTTTACTTGCACTGGAAATCTCAATTCGTCTGCTTGCTGCTGTCAAACAAGTATTGCTACTGTCCTATACCGTTACTTGACTGCTGGAGGATGGAGGCCTTGTCGTTACCACATCATAATATTCATCCTGATTTGAATGTGTTCATGGCTGGTCTCAAACCCTGTATTTATGCCTTGTAATTACAACTTTCTTGTTTGTGTTTTCTGTCCACTTTATTTTTCAATACTTTCAATACTACAAAACCAACTTTACTTCAACGTTAATCCTCAGTACTGTGTGCAAACAGATTTCAGTATGCCCATACAACGTGAGAAATGACTGCAAACATGCAAGTGCTCCACTTGCCAATGGCCTATCAGCTGTAATTTGTCCGTCTTTGACTGAATGTGTATATCAGAAAATATGGCATGGTGAAGGAGCTCTGTGATATATAATGTTATTGCAATTTGTTCTGATTTTTGTGAGAAACATAAAACACAGGGTATGATTTTCACATAGGAAACTGCAGTGCTGTTAAATTTAGTCCATCTGCCCACCTTGTTGTGCTTTCTCCACTGAGTAGTTGGCATCTTGCAGCAGTTTGGCAATAACCGACTCAATGTCTTCTCCCACATATCCAGCTTGAGTTAGTGTGGTGCAATCGCAAATTGCAAAGGGGACATCCAGGCAACGTGCCAGTGTCTGTGCCAACAATGTTTTTCCTGAGCAAAATTAGAAGAATCATGATCAAATTTCTTTTGGCAAGACAGATCAATATTGACAAATAAACCACATATTTGGTGGTGTAAATCGTTTTGCTTGGGCAAGTATCACTGTGCGGTTTTACAATTTAGGACGATATTGACACAACACCAACCTGAGCCAGTGGGGCCTAGAAGTATGATGTTGCTCTTCTCCAGTTTAATGTCAGTGTGTGTGGAGTCCAGGACCTCCCCACCCCTCTTCTCCTGAGGTGCCTGCTGGCTCGCCTGCTGCTGCATGGACGCTCCCAGAGCATTTCCATGAGGACTGATTCCTGCAATCTGCAGCAGCTCTGCAACAACAAACAAAGCCACAGGGTTAGCTTCATGACTGGAAAGCAATAACTTGTCGAAGAGCATACGGCACCACAGAAAAGCAACTGAAATGTTTCTATTTGAAACACTCCTGTACAATTAAAACATGCCATTCATTCACTGACAGTGTATGTGTCAATTTGTGCATAGTAACAGTTTCTATGCACAGGCTAAAAATATACATGCCCTGGTCAGTGCCCGTTTGGAGTTACTAAGTGAGGAGGGTTGGACTGCAAATAAGTACAGATGTAAATGTAGGTCACAGGGCCACCTTATCTTATTGTCAGTCAAACATGAACCATTTTCATTTTATTGCTACTGTAGCTCTCTGTACACATTGTAAATGGGAAATTAAACACACACTAACCAGTCATTGCTTCAGAACTGGGGCTGTATTTCATCATCTACTGTATGATCTTAATTAATCATTACATTATTAATTATTTAGGCTGAGCAAGACTATAAACGCGTCACAGGAAACATCTCACTGAAAAAGGCAAGGTAACAACTGGAGGATGCAGAGAGGTCTGTACAGTTTGGCATTTGTGCAACTCATGAAATAAAAAACAAAAAAATGCTATAAAGTGTTATGACTTTTACAGTCACCACTGGCAAAGATGGCAGTAACAGTGAGGAGGACCAATCACTTACTTGTGAATCTGTATTCATCCTCTCGTCGTCTCATCTCTAGCTCTACAGGGAGAGGATGAAAGTACTCAAATCAATATTATCATTAATCATTACCATTATGACATTATCAATGCAATCCTGCAAAAACATTACACAGTTGTGTAAGGTAATTATTGAACAAATGCCAAATAATACAGATTTTGATTAAAGATACATTATAACCAAAGGCCACAGCTGTAACCTTTTACCAGTTATTTTGTGTAGATTTTATAAGAGTAACTCCTCATATTGTAACCCTCTTAATCTGTGAAATATTAAAGATATTGCCCCTACATTTTATTGCTTCATTGTGACAAACTTAAACAAATGCCAGTGTATTTGTTTCAGCACTTGTATGTCAACAAATGCAATGTAATCTTGCATCTCCTAAGTGTTTACTTTATCAGAAATTCAAAACATTCATGAGTGTTTACTTTTACTACTCACAACCTCATACAGCAGGATATAATTATTTAATTTTGTCTTTGCATAATATAAATGACGTACTATAATTATTGCATTAAGCCAAACTACCCGGAAATATTCAGAGGTTCAGCACTACATTTTGGACTAAAACAGATTTCACCAAAACAAAGGAGATACAGAATATTAACACTTTCTGAAGTCACTTAATTTTACAATGAGACGCTTTCTTCTCTTGTGAGCCCTTGAGCTCTGACAAGAAAAGATTTGATGGTCTGAGTTTTTGTACATGTATTACTTTTGTTTCAGTGTTTAAAATAAATTAGTTTGAAACAAACCAATGACGTAAGAAACAAAACTGGAGCAGTCACATCTATAAACTTTAGTCTACAGAGAAGAGTAATACTGACCACGAGGTGTTAGAGAGGGCTGTTTTTCCACCTCCACCTGCTGTCGACTTCCGGCAGGGATGTTGTTGTAGATGCGCTTGTAGTGATTGTATACTGCAACTGCTAACACCTTTTTTGCATAGGACTGGCCAACAACATACTTGTCAAGATAAGCATATATCTGGAAAAAAAAAGTAATTTATACATTAATTCAGTATAAAATTATGATAAAATGACCATTACAATAGAATATATATAACACTTCAGTGAAAACATATTTTGGTAATTTTAGCTCCTGCTTTGATTTCTCACCTTCTTGGGGGGAGGGGGAGGTTTCTGTGCAAATGCCAGTTTCACTGCCTCCGCAGCAGATTCTGGCTCTTTGTTTAGCCCCTTCTTAGAATCCGTTTCAGACAGCACCACAAAAAAGTGATGGCATTTCTCACATTTGACAAATCGTGTTGATGCTACAAAAGAGAAACAAACAGCACAGTCAATTATGAAACATTTCACAACCTGGATAAAAGAAATATTTGAGTCAACAAACAAGTTTTCAAGGTTGCAGATTAAGCCAAAAATAAATATGTGTAATGTGAAAGGGTTGCTCATAATGCTGATATCACAGAGAAACATGAAGGTTGTTGTTGTTTGAGTTTGATCCTGACCTACAGGGAAACTAGCACAGGGTCAGAAACCTACATAATGAAATGCCAAGTTACTTTTTATGTTAAAATGAAAGCATGAAGACTGAATTATAGCTTTCAAAGTTTAGTATTACATTGTGAAGTTTCACCAATATGATGCGATGCCACCTCATTAATTGTATTCATTATTTCCAAAGCTTAGCTGTACAACTATGTAATAAGTTGAACTGTAGATACAAAGACTTTGTTCAGTACTATGTGCAGTATGGGGCTAGAAGAGTGACAGTAAATTTTTGACATTACGACTCCTTGCAGCAGCATAAATAAATAAATGTGAAAAATGCGTAAATGTGCCGCTTAGCGCTGCCTCTGCTATGTATTTGCTTTCAGTACATCTGAATGAATTGCTATCTTCAATGCACTTCTATCTTCAACATTTTACTTCTTTAATAAATAACTTGTGACCAAGCTGCATTACCACTGTGAGAGGGTATTTGGTTACCATCAGATGATGATGGACTGCTGCTTTATGTATGACAAAGCAGAAAAAAAGACAAAACAGAGATTGTCTGTTTATACACTGAGAAAAACTGGGTCAGTAGATATCCACAATGGGTCACAGTAGTAGTCCCATTACTGATCAATGTTCAATTCAGTGTAACAATGAACTTTTTCCATTTGAATGTTAAACCAACATTCGTCTTATCTCTTGTGACTATAAACAGCACCTGAATGGCACACTACAAACTGCCTGTTAACTCATATACAAAAGTATACCTGCATAGTTACAGGTGCAGCAAGTAGTAAGAAATATATAACATTATCATTATAAAAATGTGCAAGTAAACAGAGTTAACAAGGTGGTGAGTGATGTTATGCCAGTGATTGCCAGTGAGTGGTTGGGCAGTAAACATGTACAGTAGATGCACCCCTGGTCAATCACTGACACAAACTTAAAATCTCGCAAAGTTACAGAGACAAACCAGTGCAGAAACTGCAAATCTGATTGAAGTAAGCAGCAGCTTACAAACTCACTGATGTTGTTTTCTGATGTTGCAACACATCAGAAAATGCTCATTAGACAACAATGAAACAAATATCTCCGTGTTTACTTGCACGTGTTTACAAATGACTTGAGGTGGATGTTTGAAGTCCACTATTTATGTAATTTACACTACTGTGTTTACAGTTATTTCTGTCCACACCCAAGGTTTGTACTACAGACGAATGTTTACGTTTGTGATGCTTTAATAACAGAAAATATAATAAAAAAGAAAAAGCACACTTCAACGCAGAATCAGGAATGAAAATGATAATTTGTCCATCTGCTTGGGCAGTACGCTATATTATCCCCCCCGCATCACATATGATGCAGTGCTTTCATATTTTGGACCCAGGACTGCTCATCTCCATTATGTTTTTTATGTTTGGTGAGCAAACATTTATTTCCACCAACTTAGCTACACTTTTGATGTCTAGCTGTGTTGAAATTCAACATAACACGTGTTTCCTCGATTACCTTAAGGTCATATTTCTTTATACCTATTGCTCTTAATCTTAAAGGTTTCACATGCAATTTGCACCCAAACTGTACACTAGGCCAGTTTGGTGATATTACATGGTGATATTTTTAAGTTTACTCACATACAAAGGTCTCTACGTGTGTGCAGGGATCTCCACATTTAGGGCAGCGGAGCTGATTTCCCCCCTTGCCTGATCCTCCAGAGCCAGAGAGTCTCTTCCCCTCACTGATGCTCTTCTGTGTAAACATGACTACGTCAGCAAGTATCAAATTACATTATCACCACTACAGTAGAAGGAGGCCACAAATAAAAGTCACCCTGCAAAAAAGATTACCTTTCCACCATCACTCCCACTGTCCTTGGTTGTTCCATCTTTAGAGCCATAGCACACAGCAGTCTCTGAAAATGACCTTACCCGTACCCGGGTAGGTAAGTGAGTTTCCCGAGACCCCTGACGACTTAGAGAAAAGAACTGAATCCGGGAGCAGGACAATCCTGTAACAACAGCAAAAGTCCTTTTGATTCCTAACAACACTGTAGTCTGTAGTAGAACTCTAATACAAAACATTCATAACTGCTTCTACTTGTCAAGTAACTAGAGAGATGAAATGAATAGTTGATTAATTCATTAGTCAACAGACAGAAAATTAAGTTTTTTAATAGTCAATTAAATGTTTCACGCATTTTAGCAGCAAAAATACCAAACAATTTGTAGTTCTAGCGTCCCCACTGTGATGTTCTGCCTCTCTTCTCTCTTCTTTCTCATACTGTACTGTACATGATAGTAAACTCCATGTCACTGGGCTTTGGATTGTTGATCAAACAAAACAAGAATAATTGGACTGTGAAATACTGTAATGCTGATTTTGACAATTGCATTTCTATTCAGTGTCTGATCAATTCATCATGAAGCTAACCCTTACATTAATTGATAATTGAAATATTTGTTAGTTGCAGCCCTGTGTATTATTATTGTATTATTTAGTTCACAACATATCAGATGAGTCATAAAACTCACATAACAGCCCATAACTATGGTTGTATCAGTTGCACAAACATATTATCCAAGAGCAACAGTTAGTCAGATACATAGATAGTCAGAGTATGTCAATAGTATTCATATGCACTGTAGCTTAACTGTTTATTGTTTTCTCTCTTAACATTATGCAATATTTACTGGCAGGCTGGGTGATGTAGAGATAAAAAGCTCCAGAAACACCTGTAGTACAAAATATAACTTTACTGTCAGACCACCCCGTTTCAGGGTCAGGGATGTGAAATTAAACCAATGCATTTCAGCTTGTGGCCTACATTAGGGTCATGTCTGACGAAGACAGAGACACATTTCTGTGACAACAGACTTAGTCTTTAGACTACAAGTGCTGCTGGAGGTTTTACCTCTTCAGACTTTATCCCTTCTCCAAGCACTTTGGAAGCAGGTGAAGCTGTGCCAGAATTCCCAACTCTGGTCAGTGTAACAAGTTAGCATAGCTGTAGCTACATGACGCTATTTTGTGTCTTTCTTCATGCGTTTTCATTCATGTGCTATAACTCAAAAACAAGAAGTCACAGCTGTATAACTCGATAAAAGGCTGGGTGATGTAACATTAGCTTATCCGTCGCTACTACACGCTTTAAGTAACTTTTCCACCTGCTGTTACATGACTGTCATAACAAGCAGTGATCGGGGTTAGCTAGAGACCTACTTCACGGGCTGGAGCAATCAACACAATGTCACGCAGCGTTAGCCAGAGTGTGCATTTTCTCTCTCTTACCTCTGTGGGCAGTGTTTAGGAACAACCTGGCAGCCGAAGTGCACGGACAAGACATAACTCTTCTTTTGGCTCAAAACCCTGGAGATAAACACACAGTGAACACGGTGTACAGAGAGTGTGGAGGAGGTGGCTGAATTAGCTGGAGGCTAACAGGCAGCGGTGGGAAACAGGAGAGGCCGGTTAGGGTTAAACATTTCATAACTTCGACGTCACCGTTAGCATTAGCAAAGAAAGCAGGTCAGTAATTGGTGAAGGTGTTTCCCAGTGCTGCTTATTACTGGTGACACCAAATTTGTTTACACCTCCTAAAATGTATTAACGGATTGGGGCATCACGGATAAGCACCTCCTACGATCTAAGGCTAAAAATACATGGCACAATAAACAATGTCGCTGGCTAGCTGAGTTAGATAAACAGGTAACTGTTAGCTACCTAAGCTAGGCCCAGGCCAGAGGCACATAGCGTTTCTGCCAGTGGAAATGACAAACAGCCATGGCTGTAGAGACGGCCAGTGTATAGTGGTGTAGCTGTGCGGCTTTACCCTGGCCCTAGGCCGCATACACAACTTAATTCAAACATTAAAAACAACAAATGGCGAGGCAGCATGTAACTAGCTTGCTAGTTTTACTCACGGAGCACGATGAAATCAGTCAGGTCTTGACACTGCCCCCTCGGAAAAACAAATTTGCGTTGTCACTGCCGCTTTCGCTCTGCTGTTTTAATGAGACAGGTCAGTGTGTCATACTAATGTCACAGTCGCTGTTGCATTAACTGGGACGCGCTGGTTTCCTCAGGCCGCTGTTTCCCAGGTGGGACACGACCCAAAGTGATGTAACGCTAACGCTGGCTGTTATGAACTAGGTCGGTTACTCCGTTAGCCAGCTAGCCGTCGCTCCGGGCGCTCCAGTTAGCAGAAGTGATTTAATCAGTGTAACCGGTTTAAGTAATATGGAGGCTTCGTTCGTGTCTATGCAGTTCACACCCATCCCGATCTGTTGAGATCTACGGACCCACAGCACCGGCTCACACGGTGCGTTCACTTGATCCTCGTACTGTGCACAGTTCACAAGAGCTTGGCAAACTTGTGTTGCATTTGGGTGACCACTATAACTGTGTAGTTACATGGTTTTCAACCGGATCTCAACATTAAAAACTAGAACTTAGGCAGTAAAATGAATAAAACAAAATAAAATTGACTAAAATTCTGTATCTTATTGTTTGTATTTTCCTTGCATTTTAAGGCCAAGAAACAGCAGAGTAAGCAGTCAGCAAATCAGAGAGGAAAAGCTTATTTCTTTTCTTGCAGGATTACTAACATCTTCTAACAATCCAATCAGGCACACTCTGCCACTTGATCCCTGGGCCCAGTTCCAGGCAGAAAGTTACCATGGCAAGTTCATTCAAGTTAAGTTTTTCAGTTCATTATTTCAAGTTCAAGTTTATTTGTGGCATTCAAAATAGTTACTGTCACTGTTGTACATGATGACTGAAATAAAAAGAAACATTTCATGTGATTTCCTTTAAATCCCCATCCCCATATACTGCTCCCTCCCCAGCTGATTTAACTGGAGACCATTTTTTATCTTTGCACCACAGACATCCTATACCTCTGGCTAAATTTCTGCACACTCAATCTTCCCGATCACTGAGCTGACTGGCTGTATGCAGGCCTAGACCCCAGAAAATGAGCCAGCCGAGTAGCAAGAGGCTGTCTTATATGCTTCAAAAAGGGGACACAACTTCCCTCTATATCATCAGAATAGTAACATCATACAGGTGCACCTTGTTCTCTCGATATTGAACTAAGTCAAGTGACTCTTCTTTGTTCAGTGATAAGTTACAATATCACCATTTAAACTTTGCAATGAAGTAACTTGGATCTGGTGACATCCAAAGAAGGACGATAGAGGCTGGAACTCCTCCACACATTTGTGAACTGTAACAGTGGCATTTGAGGCCTGTGAAGACGACCCACTTAGATAAACATTTCAAGTCTGGTCTCAAATTATTTAAGACATTTCCTCAAGGTCTGCTGTGTGGACTCTAACTTGATGAGAATACAGTTTTCATAAGTCTGTATGAGGTAAATTGCACTGCTTTTACATTACAGTACCACCTCCTGTTATCTGAGTGTTTATATATTGTGTTACCTCCTAAATTTCCATAAGACAGACTCACAAGATGCTACAAATTCTCTGATAAATTACCAAATAATTCACATACATTGATACCTGGGGCCTTTGGGGCCACTGTGGGTCTGGGACCCCAATGCAATTGCCTTGTTTTTTGCCCAGTTTGTAATCCATCCTTGGCAGTCTACAGGCAGAGGCTCTCATGCAAGGAGGCATACTGATTTCCTAGTTCATGTTCAGACCAGGGTTTGCTCTTCTGACTTGCACAGCAGTGACAGTGTCTGTTTATATCCTCCGCGACAAGGCATTAGGACAGTAGAAAGTCATTCATCGGCTCTTGATGTGTAGCCCTCAGCTGAAGCCCTTGCTCCTTCTTCTTTGTGTTTCCTTGCATCATATACCTATAGTGTATGTACAATACCACACAATACATATGGGAAGAGATCACATGTATATATTACTTTGACCATGAACATGCCATTTAAACAGTGAATACTGGGACAAATTTGGGTAAAGCACTTCGTCATATAACGCTAATATGTACAGTGTGTCACTTATATATTTTCGCAAAATCTAAAAGCAGACTGTTGCAACTCAGAATCTCCACAAAATGAATGTGATACAATGTCCAAAATTCCCACTATTATTCTTCATATCATACTGTGTAAATCCAGCATTGTGGTGTCTTGGTATCAACATGCATTCAGTACTCAGTAATCTCAATTTCAATCTTGATCAATCACACATTTATTGCAAATAATATCCAGTGCAACCTATTAAAACTCTACCAGCAACCTGTGTCAAAATCAGGTCATTGTTTCTTAAATTCATTAAAAAAAATTCATTCATTAAAAAACGGATATGTCAAAAAAAAAACAAAAAAAACAACTTTTATTGCTCTTTTTACATGGTGTTTGGTTATCTTTAGATATGTTTCAGTTTAACTCTGCAGGTTTTCACACTGCTGTTGTCCCACATATACAAATGCTTTCTGTCAGGATAGTATGACAGCATTGCCAAGATGCCATTAGCCGGCCTTAAATCAAAACTTGCATCAAAAGGACTCTCTTTCTTTAAATCAAAGGCATAAGTCACTCTTCTGTCTGTGTCATCTGTAAAATACACTATCCCACATACAATGAAAGCATTTCCTGCTTTAGTAGTAGGATAGGCAGTGTTAATCACAGACTCTACAGTCAGTGTGTCAGGGTTGAGCTTTGCAACCATCATTGTATCATCTGTAGCTGATGCAAAAATGACCCACAGTCCATTTTCGTCCACAGCAAACCTGAAGTACGTCTTTGAGTTTCCGAAAGGGTAAGTCAGTCTGTTATATCTGCTGTTTGCCATGGTCAGAGTGTCTGTCCTCCCAGAGTTCAGGTCAAATCTGTAAAATTAAACATCGATCACAGATAAATTTAAAAGCTAAATATAAAAGACACGTTACATAACATAAAAATTTAAGACTTAAAAAGGGGCAAGTTACTGAGGCAAGAGCAAGTTCTTATATATGTTTAACAGAAACACTTACTTTATCAGCTTGTTTGTTCCTGCATTGTGGAAGTAGAATGACCCCTTGTAAACAACATGCCCACAGCCCTGGTAGAACCTCCCAATGTCTATAGTTTTGTAGCTTCTGCTCTGAAATGCTGAAATGTTATTATACTCCACCAAAACTCGACCTGGGGAAGGAATGCGCATACGTTACAGCAAATCCACAATAATTCACAAAACTCTGTGCTATGGTTGCTGTATGAATCACCTGAAAAATGATCAGCTAGCCAGTATCGACCATCATCCAGCTGTGATACATCTGACATCCAGGCTCCAAAAGTGGTGGTCATTTTGTTGGCTTTGTCCGAACATTTGATACTTTTAATACTGCACTCTAAATGAATAAAGATGTGTTTTAGTATTTTAAAAGTTGATTGATAGATAGATAGATAGATAGATAGATAGATAGATAGATAGATAGATAGATAGATAGATAGATAGATAGATAGATAGATAGATAGATAGATTTTTCTGACCAGATTTTTTCCTTCTCTCATTGGCTGTCACATTGACCTTGTTGGCAGTCTGGTGCGGATATGAAGAGTCTAAAGAAAATGGAGGAAGAAAAAAAAAGACCAATAATTATTTTTGAAAACATGGCGGATGTTTATTCTGTGTTTACTCTGTATTTTTTTGTGCAAGGTGATCACTGCTAATGTATATTTTTGAGCCTCTGAATAAATTACATATTTAAAACAGCATTTTTTGAAGATGATAGATGGGTTTTGAGAAACAAGAGACGTCTTATAAATGAAATCTAAATGTGAGTAAGTCAATACTGAAAGGTACACATGGCAGTTTCTTAGCAGTTTTCATGAGTGTGTCCATAATGTCTCTGTGCTGTTAATGAAAGTGTCATGGAATTAAATATGCATACGTATCCATATCCATATATATGTATATGTGTATGTATATGTATATGAGTATATGTATGTGTATGTGTATGTGTATATGTATATATACACTAATGGTGTTATAGGGCAGCATTAGATGCAAAAGAAAAAAAGTCAATGTTTTTAGGTCATTGTTACTTTTACATATAATTCAAAAGTGTGTTTCCCACTTGTTAATAATTTATTTGGTGCCCCTGTAACATTCTCACTTTTGGTATCATTCAAGGTGCCATCGTTGTCCTCTTGATGAAATGGTACTGACTCTAGAAGATAAAACAATACTGGGATTAACATGTTTTTTCATATAGTCAAAGTTAGATTTTTTCTTTAAAGTTTCCCTGTAACTGAAAATGGTTCTTTACCAAGTTCTGTTTTTGTATTTAGTTTCTTTGAGTCAGTAACATTCAAGACATCTCTGGTGCTGGCAGGTGGATGTGGTGTTGGTGATTCTGCAGAAAGAAAGATAACATTCAGCTTGAAAAGATGTACATATATATAAATATCCATACTAACACTCATATAAGTCACTGTATAGTACTGTAATTCACAAAGTTTACTCACCAGTTTTTCTCCATCTCTCATTGCTTGCTAAATTTAGCTCATTGTCCTTGGAGTCTAAAGAAAAGATATGAAAAACACTAATTCACAATTTCTTCATATGATACTGAAACTTAAACTGTTGCAGTCACCATACTACCTGATTTGAAGAGGAGCTTGTGCATGACTGTGGATATTTATTCTGTTTGCAGCCACTATAACTAGTAAGCAGCACTCTCTGCTTTTTTGTGTAACATGATTATATATCACACCACTGGTAATATATTTCTCCCAACAAAAAGAATCTTAAAATACACATTTTGAAGCCAATGGTGAATTTTATTTTATTTATTTATTCTATTTATTTCTTACCACTTGTCATGGGTGTTTGAATCATGGTTCTGCTGCCATTGAAGGCAACACCGTTTTGGTCTTCAGAAAGTGGCTCTGTAGTGTGAAATGAGACATTAAAGTTGACTTATTGTTATCTAAATACAGGAGACAAAAATGGGACATTTTAAAGTTATAGTTTATGTTTATATAATTCAAAACACAGAATTTCCTACCTTTTAATAATGCTATTGGTGTCTCTCTTTTGGTATCATTCAAGGTGCCAATTCATATTTCTTAAGAGATATATTGTAAGTAGTGCCCAGCTATGCTATCATAAAACCTTTACTGTTCACTTTAATTGTACCAGACTATAACTGTAGTTTAATACCTAGTCAATGCATAAAAGTTGTTGGATATTCATGAATGGCATATGGATGCCAATATAACTGGTAGGAAATACACAGTATTTCTTGTGCAGTGTAAATATAAATTTATACCACTGCTAATATATTTAATTGACCCTTGTAAAGAAAAAAAAATGTCTTTAGATCAGAATATTAAGAATGATGGACAGTTTTTGAGGGAAGAGAAAAAACTACTGAAACTAAATGTGTGAATTAGTAAATACTAATACATATACAATACATATGACATATGACATACCACTTTGCATGGGTTTATCAATAATGGTTCTGCTGATATTGAAGGCATCTCCGCTTTGGTCTGCAGAAAGTGGGTCTATAATATAAAATGAAACATTATATACAACTACTCATGGATAGGTGAAATGCAGAGGTCAAATTTCCTGTGTGCAAACATTCTTGGACAAATAAAGCATTAACTATTTCCAAGTTATGGTCACTCACTTAACATATTCACACTCAAACAGTATTTCCTACCTGTTAATAACTGTATTGGTGTCCCTGTAATATTTTCTGTGTTGGAGTCATTCAAGGTGTTGTGGCTGTTGTCGTTAGGAAATGATAATGACTCTAGAAAGTAAAAGGATGTTTTTTTCATGTAATTAAAACACAGTTTATATTTTATGCTTTTGATACTTTAAGTACATTTTGTTGATATGACTTTCGTACATTAACTTAAGTAGGACTTTGAATGCAGGACTTTTACTTGTAATGGAGTATTTTTATATTGTTTTACTATTACTTAAGTAAATGATGTGAATAAATTTTACACCACTGATTGTTTCACAGTTTTAATACGAACCTCTTCTTTGCATAGTTGACATGAAATTGCCTGAATAAACATGATTGATATAATTTCCTTTCGACATAAATCAATTACAGATCAGTCACATCTGAGGAATTTATCATAATGAAGGAAACTTTCCGTTCCTCTAATGATATGTGGATGCCATTAGACACAAGAATAGAAAAGTTAACCATTCATAAATATCAAGATTTGATATAAACGTGTTATGTTATTTATATATTATATTATATTATAAATGATTGCTTACCAGCTTCCTTATCTATGTCTGTATCTACATCCCTGGCTTCCTGAGCTGAGTGTGTTGGTGTTGGTAACACTGGAAAGAAAGATGAGCATAATACGATGTTAAGATCAAGTCTTTGTGTTGAAACATTTCATGAGTTTCAGCATCTCCTACCTGGTAATAATCTAACTGGTGCCTCTGTGCTGGTTTCACTCCAGCTGTCATGTCTGTTGTCTGGACCAGGTGATACAAACTCTGAAGACAATAAAACAGAGGCCGACCATATATTTCTATATCAGATCAGGCAGCATGTGGCCATATGGTACAGTCTGATTCTAAATACCAAATACAGGACATACAGCAGGACAGTTTCTCACCACTTGTCTTTGTAGTGTCACTGATATATTTATCACTGTTGTCATCCAAGTCTAGAGGAAGAACGGCTGTAGAATGAAATGAGACATCATATTACAAATACTCATGGTGTTATTATGCAGAGACTCTAACTGGGACACAAGAGAAAAACATGGAACAGTTTACAACACAATTCAAAACACAGTGTTTCCCACCTATTGACGGTTCTACTGGTGCATCTGTGGCATTTCCTGTGTTGGTACCATTCAGGGAGTCTTGGTTGTGGTCTGGATGAAATGATCCTGACTCTAGAAAATTAAACAGTACTGTCTTTAACATGTTTTTCTTCATAAAGTCAAAGATAGGTTTGTCTTCAGT
This sequence comes from Trachinotus anak, assembly GCF_046630095.1. NCBI lineage: Eukaryota > Metazoa > Chordata > Actinopteri > Carangiformes > Carangidae > Trachinotus > Trachinotus anak. The sequence continues at coordinate 11,084,932 of NW_027273853.1, read as the reverse complement.
CTCTCTGCTGCTAAAATGTTTGTTTACCAGGTTCCACTTCAGTGTCTAGAAGTTTCTCAGAGTCAGTAACAGTCAGGACCTCTCTGGCATCGTCAGCTGGACGTGGTGTTGGTGATTCTGCAGAAAGCATAGTTTTGTATTAAACATCTACTGTTTCCAGTGGTGGAGTGACTAAGTACATTTACTACCGTACCCAAATAGAGTTTTGAGGTACTTTTACTTTACTTGAGTATTTCCATTTTATGCTACTGTATACTACTACTTCACCACAGGAGGGACATATTGTACTTGTAACTGAACTACTTTTATTTGACAGCTGAAGTTATCAGTTACTTTTTTTTTTTACATAAAAAACAACAACAACACAAAAAAACCTATGAAGATTATGCAACACATTTCCAAAGATTAGTAGCTCCTGAGCTTTCTGAATTGTGAAACCTGACAAAAAGTGTGTACTTGGGGCTGTTTGTTACATTTCAGATGTCTGTGAGTTGTTAGCAGTTCTACCAAAAAGACATTTCCCCTCCATTTACCCTACAGGTCCAATGTCTTGGTTGGGAACCGATGGACTGCCCTACCTAACTGTGTATATAGTTGTTAAAACTGCTGCTTACACACTGATGTATAAGTATCAACAATCTAATGATGTCATAGAGGAAAATATATCAGTCACAAGAGACATTTTGCTTTTGATACTTTAAGTACATTTTGCTGATAATACTTTTGTACATTAACTTAAGTAGGACTTTGAATGCAGGACTTCTACTTGTAATGAAGTATTTTTATAATGCTGTACTGGTACTTTTACTTAAATAAATGATATGAATACTTCATACACCACTGATTGTTTCACAGTTTTAATACGAAACTCTTCTTTGCATAGTTGACATGAAATTGCATGAATAAACATGATTGATATAATTTCCTTTCAACATAAATAAATTACAGATCAGTCACATCTGAGGAATTTATCATAATGTAAGAAACTTTCCGTCCCTCTGATGACATGTGGATGACCAGAGGACAAGAACAGAATAACACAAGAATAGAGACGTAATTGTGAAAATCTGACATGACCATTGATAAATATCAAGATTTTGACAAACATGATAAGAATTTGTCATTTTTCATGTATTGGTGAATCTTATTTAAAAAATAAACAAGCATGCCAAAACCTTACCCTTGGCAAACACAAGTCTTGATTTATAACCCTAATTTTCTGTATTGAACCACTTTATGAGTTAATGTTGGTCATATTCTTACATTCTTTTCTAATATTAAGAAAGAAAAAAAACAATAAAAGCTTAAATAATTGCTCACCAGCTTCCTTATCTATGTCTGTATCTACATCCCTGGCTTCCTGAGCTGAGTGTGTTGGTGTTGGTAACACTGGAAAGAAAGATGAGCATAATACGATGTTAAGATCAAATCTGTGCGTACAAACATTTCATGAATGAGTTTCAGCATCTCCTACCTGGTAATAATCTAACTGGTGCCACTGTGCTGGTTTCACTCCAGCTGTCATGTCTGTCGTCTGGACCAGGTGATACAAACTCTGAAGACAATAAAACAGAGGCCGACCATATATTTCTTTATCACATCAGGCAGCATGTGGCCATACAGCACAGTCTGATTCTAAATACCAAATACAGGACATACAGCAGGACAGTTTCTCACCACTTGTCTTTGTAGTGTCACTGATATATTTATCACTGTTGTCACCCAAGTCTAGAGGAAGAACGGCTGTAGAATGAAATGAGACATCATATTACAAATACTCATGGTGTTATTATGCAGAGACTCTAACTGGGACACAAGAGAAAAACATGGAACAGTTTACAACACAATTCAAAACACAGTGTTTCCCACCTATTGACGGTTCTACTGGTGCATCTGTGGCATTTCCTGTGTTGGTACCATTCAGGGAGTCTTGGCTGTGGTCTGGATGAAATGATCCTGACTCTAGAAAATTAAACAGTACTGTCTTTAACATGTTTTTCTTCATAAAGTCAAAGATAGGTTTGTCTTCAGTCTCTCTGCTGCTAAAATGTTTGTTTACCAGGTTCCACTTCAGTGTCTAGAAGTTTCTCAGAGTCAGTAACAGTCAGGACATCTCTGGCATCATCAGCTGGACGCGGTGTTGGTGATTCTGCAGACAGAAAGGTGAGATTTAACTAGAAGAAGTGGTACAAACATCGCATCAATGCCAGTAACAGTAATGAAAAACTAAAGCCTTCAGTCACAAAAACCCTATAATCAAAGTCATTAATTCATATAATTACTAAATGTAAATTGTGGATTATTTCCCACCAGTCTTGTTCATTTCTGTCCTGCTGATGTCTCCTGTGTTGATTTCTTTGAAGGCTTCCCTGGTCTGGAAAGGAGGAGATGAAGCTAGAAGTTTCTCAGAGTCAGTAACAGTCAGGACATCTCTGGCATCATCAGTTGGACGTGGTGTTGGTGACTCTGCACAAATTTTAATTTTGTATTAAACATCTACTGTTTCCAGTGGTGGAAAGTGACTAAGTATATTTACTACTGTACTTAAGTATAGTTTTGAGGTATTTATATTTTACTTGAGTATTTCCATTTTATGCTACTTTATACATCCTGAGAGGAGAGACATAATGTACTTGTAATTGCACTACCTTTATCTGACAGCCTCTGTATCCTCTGTAAGGTTACTGAAATCCCACTTCAGTGAAAAAACAATAAAAGCTTAAATGATTGCTTACCAGCTTCCTTATCTATGTCTGTCTCTACATCCCTGGCTTCATGAGCTGAATGTGTTGGTGTTGGTAACACTGGAAAGAAAGATGAGCATGATATGATGTTAAGATCAAATCCGTGCGTACAAACATTTCATGAATGAGTTCCAGTGTCTCCTACCTGGTAATAATCTAACTGGTGCCTCTGTGCTGGTTTCACTCCAGCTGTCATGTCTGTTGTCTGGACCAGGTGATACAAACTCTGAAGACAATAAAACAGAGGCCGACCATACATTTCTTTATCACATCAGGTAGCATGTGGCCATTCAGTACAGTCTGATTCCTACCTAGTATTAAGGTATGTTAAGGCTGTAATAAAATAAATGTGGAATAAAATGCAAAATACAAGCTGATTGGTCTGTATTGATAGCAAATACAGGACATACAGCAGGACAGTTTCTCACCACTTGTCTTTGTAGTGTCACTGATATATTTATCACTGTTGTCACCCAAGTCTAGAGGAAGAACAGCTGTAGAATGAAATGAGACATCATATTACAAATACTCATGGTGTTATTATGCAGAGACTCTAACTGGGAAACAAGAGACAAACATGGAACAGTTTACAACACAATTCAAAACACAGTGTTTCCCACCTATTGACGGTTCTACTGGTGCATCTGTGGCATTTCCTGTGTTGGTACCATTCAGGTAGTCTTGGCTGTGGTCTGGATGAAATGATCCTGACTCTAGAAAATTAAACAGTACTGTCTTTAACATGTTTTTCTTCATAAAGTCAAAGATAGGTTTGTCTTCAGTCTCTCTGCTGCTAAAATGGTTGTTTACCAGGTTCCACTTTAGTGTCTAGAAGTTTCTCAGAGTCAGTAACAGTCAGGACATCTCTGGCATCGTCAGCTGGACGCGGTGTTGGTGATTCTGCAGACAGAAAGGTGAGATTTAACTAGAAGAAGTAGTACAGACATCATATCAATGCCAGTACAGTAATGAAAAACTAAAGCCTTCAGTCACAAAAACCCTATAATCAAAGTCATTAATTCATATAATTACTAAATGTAAATTGTGGATTATTTCCCACCAGTCTTGTTCATTGTTGTCCTGCTGATGTCTCCTGTGTTGGTTTCATTGAAGGCCTCCCTGGTCTGGAAAGGAGGAGATGAATCTAAATATGCAGAGTAAGAGAAATGGAAAGTTAGCTTTTGTGTTTCGTTGATAATTTAAAACTATTGAAAAGTCATAAAGCCACTGAGGCTACTGAGGTCATGTCTTCCAAATTTTTGGGGGGAATTAGTTTATTTATCTATTCTAGGTGAATAATCCTGCAGTTAAGAACCAACCAACACCTATTTTACAGACTAATTCCAGTATTTTTAGACTCACTATATTTAAATTAGACTTTAGAATTGTATTCCTGTCAGTGTGGGGATGCTCTACGACTTTCATGCTGGGAGATACAATTTACAAATGTATGATTGAAGAATTTATTGAATAAACAAAATGTAATGAAATCATATTAATCAAACAATTTAAATTAAAATCAAAATAAGGAAGATTCGAGTTTTATTTTTGGGTCAATGACCTTGGACTCTTGACCTCAGTGTCTTTAAAGCCCTGACTATGTCACTCTCTGTGGACAATTTGATTATTCAAAGTAACCCAGTGCAATAGGACAATATGCTATTTCACCATATTTTGGTAAAATGGGTAAAACAGTGCATGTTACTCTCCTGGCCATGAGAATAGACAGTGAAGTGATGGCTTTTTGACACTAGTTTGAAAGCAACATGAATTCAAGGTGACCACAGCCAACCCAACAAGCCTAACTTCATAGATTTTTATTTTTTCCTTAGGCACTGGTGTCATTTCTCTGTAAAGGTTTTTAGCAGTGGCAATGAAACATGTTGGCTTAGTATAGAGATGTTCTTACCCCTCAGCATGTTGGTTTGCTGAACACGTCCCCTGGTCTTGTTTCTCGCTTTATTAGAATAACAGGCAGGACAGGCTGGACCAGGTGGACCAGGTGGACCAGGCGGGCCTGGTGGCCCCCGTGGACCAGGAGGGCCTTCAAATATATACATAGCTTCATGTAAGATTTAAACTCACCAAGTAAACAATACTGCTGGTCAATTACAAACGCTCTTTACAACAATAAATTAAATTAAAAAACTGTGTGAATTTGTCATATATTGTTCAAAACTTTTAAGGGAAGCTGTTTTTCTAATTTAAAGCTGGGGCAAAGAATCCAAATCAACCAAATTTTTTACCAAAAATAACAGAGGATTAATTCACAGAAGTTGTGGTCTAGTTTGTTTATTATATCCAACCATCCAACCATCAATCAATAGCAGTTGGCCCTCTGCCATTGAGATTTTATTAGAGGTTTTATTTTGAAAGGTCAGGTTTGCCCTGAAAAAATGTAATCAATTCAGGAGACAAATCACATATTTTGTTAAATTAGGTGAAAGCTTTTCAGATTGAGTCTTGGGGGAATACTGGATGTAGTCAGACTGGTTTTGTGAGATGTGATGTCTTGTCCCTGTTAGACATGTTATTCATATCAGGTTCAAGTATGATGGCGTCTCTCACCCTCACTGAGAATGTCTGTGCAGGTTTCACCATTCAGGTGGAGAGGCCCAGGGTCTCCTTTAGGTCCTGGTTCTCCAGGGGGTCCTTCAGTATACATTGACAAGTTTGTTATCATTAGCTCAAAAGAATGAGTCAAAAATTAAAAAAAAACAAAATAAAAAAAGCAAAAAAAAAAAACCCAAAACAGGATAAACATGTTTTAGTTGGACTGTGAACCTGTCAACAGATGAAAAGACATGATAAAACTTTCTCTAAATGAAAAATACAACCTGCTCCAATCTGTGACGCCTTCAAGGAAGACTGAAATGTCCCAGTAAATGGGTGAAAGATAAACACTAGGTCCACAAAGTAACTTTCTTGTTGAAAACAGTTTAAACTACAACAAAATACGGCACAATTAAGGCATAATCAGCCCAGTAAACAGCTATGTGGCAGCTATAAACAAAGTTTCTTGTAAACAGTGAGTGGGATGTTCCTGTTACGTGACCAGTTTCACAATGGAAGACTGTTTCAAACTTGTGACTGACTTTTGTGTGTCTTTGTTTCCTGAGCCACACTTGCACACAGGGTTTATGGTGGATCATTATTATTATTATTATTTTTGTAAAACTCAGCAGATCTCTCACCTCTTCTGCCACGTTTCCCCTCCGGCCCGGGCACACCCTGTGGTCCTGGAGAACCAGCTTTACCAGGCAAACCTAACGGGCAAAAGTACTTTGTTATGTTGTAACAAACTCAGCTGAGTAACTGATGCAGTGAAGTAAAATGTCTGTTTTTACCTGGAGGTCCAGGTGGACCTGGAAAAAAACAGAAACAATATCACACAAACTGAAAACAATAGAGGTATCAATAACCATAAAGAAAATATTTATGAAGTGTACCTGCTGTACAAAGTCCTTTGGAGCTGCTACACAGGTCGATGAAGGATTTGACCTGAAATTACAGAAAAAACAGACAGACACTGTAAACTAAGCGTTGCCTGTAAGTAAACTTCCACAAAGTTAGGAAAGCTGTCGTGTACGACTCAGAAGACGCTTTCCAACCTTACACATTCTGCTCTTTTTAACAAATATCAGTTTTCATTGTGCCACATCCTGACAACTGCAACAGTGGCTTTTGCTCTCAGCATCGAAGGATTACACCTATTTTTAGCATCACATTATTCCCTTTATTAAAGCAGAAACTATTAGTTGACTGACAGAATATTAACTGGCAGCAATTTTGATAATCAATTAACTGTTATTGCATAATTTTAGAAAAAAATGTAAAAAATTCACATCTTCAGTTTCTCAGGTGTGAATGTTTGCTGGTTTTCTACAAAAGAAAATTGAATAATTTTAGGTATTGGACAGTTGATCGGACAAAACAAACAATTTGAAAAATGAGAGATCTTGAGATCTGGGAACCTGCATTGAGCAGTTTTCATTATTTTCTGTCATTCATTAGCTTAAACAATTAATCGATGAATCCAGAGGATTAACTAATAATGAAAATGATAGGTTGCAGTCCTACATGTGTTATTATTAATTATTCATAATTACAAAGTAAAGCTACTGAGTGAAGTCCATGTCCATCAGGTTGATAATGAAACTAAGCTTTATTCTGGTCAAATACTTGTGTCTAAGTGATAAATGTGTTGTCAGAATATATGGTAGCACCCTTCGAAGAAATGCCAGATCCCAGAGGATGTGAGTACAGTCAAGGGAGGAGCAGGCAACAGTCATGCTCCACTACTCCAAGTATTTATCCAGGAAACACTCAATGGAAAAACAGGCCCCGTCTTAATCACTGCAACAGACTCCTGAATTCTTTGCATCGCATGCACATGTTTCTTTTCTCAAAAGGGAAAAGTGAGGAAATGTTTCTTTTAAAGATGACAGGAAAAAAAACAAACTCTTCATTACCCCCCTGTTCTCTCTCATAGTAACAATAATCACAACTTCATAAATGTATTTTTTTCATATTTTACAGTGCAGTAAACGATCTGTAATATTCACAAACTCACAAATAAGAGCCCATTTTTAAGTATTTTGGAGTCTTACAGGGACCATGGAGTATGACATCAGCATCAGCATATCCTTCTTCTCTTGAGTTTGTGTCATTTCTTCCTCCTGGTTCCTTCTGCTGCGGCGGAGCGTCTTCACCTCTGCAGCCTCTCCAGGGTCTGTGGACAGGATCCCTGCCTGCCGCTTGCAGCTCTGTGACAGCTCCTGCATTTGGGCGTCCAACCTGACCAGCTCCTCCGCCAGCTCTTTCTGCCGAACCAGCAGAAACACTAAACCGGCAGAGCTCAGGAGCAGCAGCAGGCACATCCCCACCAGCAGCGCTTTCCACGCGTGAAAAACTTCACTTCTCTCCTTCATGTTTGTGCCCTGCTTCCTGGTACTCTGCTGCAGAGCGATCTGAGCTCTGAAATTCACAAGCACATACAGCACATATCTGAACACCTGCCAACAGATGAAACGTCAGAGGGTAACTACGCTCGGGCTGTTGTAGAGGAATAAACATGTCAAAATCTGTCTGTAACTACAGTGGGAACCACATGAGGCATTGCGCAATAACAGCCATCTGGGAAACAGTTACAGTAAAATCTGAAGGGTTGCCTGATTTAGAAGCAGATAATGGATATGGCTCTTTATTTCCACAATGACATACAATTCAGACAGTGTGGTGCTTCTCATCTTTCTAGTGCTCTTCCTCTCAATATTGTTACCAACCCACCCTACACAAAATGACATGGAAGTGGAATAAATAAGTTGTGAACAAAAGGGGCATTCTTTGGATCCACAAAAGCGCTTTCAGAGCACTTTCAGTCAAAGACTGTGAGTGTCTGGAAGTGGATATGTGTGTGTGTCCAGATATCCTTTTTATGAAAGAAGTTTCGATATTTTAAATTTTTCTGAATATTTATTTTCTAATGAGAAATTAATATTGCATTTTTTTTCAACTTAATTTAAATCTTCGTCAATTTGGAAAAAAAAAGTCTTAATCCTTCCAGTTTAGTCTCGACTACAATGGGGAAAGCAAGTTTTTCAGCCAGTTTGGGATAAAAGCCCCCACCACTAAATGTGAGGCCAATACCTTGATCAACAGCATACCAGCTATTCAGTGGTGCTGAGCTTGAAGGACAGCTCATTTTAAGCACACAGCCCCTGCATGAACACTGTTTTCCCTTTCACGTTTGCATCTATGATATCACGCAAAGTGTAAACAGAATTTTTACATGAAATTGTTTAAGCTTTTCAAATGATAAAGACAACTCTTTCTCATTCCCCTGTTTCCTCATTGGAGCTGCTGGGTAAATCCCTGCTCCATTTGTCACAGGTCAGTCTGACCCAGCTAATTAATTTCCCCCTGAAAAGCCTCCTCGCTTGATGAATTGGACAGTGGGGTTTCTTTCTTTTGTATGAAGCTAAATGTGAGGTAAGCCCATCTAAGAAAAATAATGCAGAGTCCAACTGATGAAAGGGTTTTGCATTTCTTATGGATAACACTTTTTTTTCATTCTTTTTGAAGCTGCTTTGAGGTTCAGACGTGCACAGTTTTCTGGCCTGTTCGGTGTTCTCCCATGTAATGGTACTTGTGACCCCAGAGTGGCAGCGTTCCTAGGCAACCAATAAAGTGAAGGCTTAACCGAGGATTTATAAACGCTGGAATCACTGTGATTATTTTGGTTGGAGAATGCTGTTCATCTTTGATACCAGTGGACGAAGCCCCGTTTCTTTTTTTTTTTTTTTCTTTTTTTGACAAACTGCTCTCTAACTTGTCAGGAGAAGCAAAGGGATAAGAGAAGTAAGTATCATTGATAACTTGATCATTTCTCAACAAAGACTTAAAACTGATTTAGAGCAGTAAAAAAAAATTACTTTTAAAGATACTACTTTAATGTTTTAAAGACAGAAGTACCTCCACACCTTGACTTTTTACTCAGTTTAAAAATTGGATTAAGTGGACTGTGGTTTATTCATGTGAAGAAACTTTTTCAGGAAAAAAAAGTGATGTTCAAAATAATAAACCATTATAAATGATGTGCGACTGTAATTATGTAACATCAATATGAGTTGGTTAGATTTCGACTGTACCCAAATACAAACCACTGTGTCCCTAACAAACAGTTCATCTTAAAGCTTTATGTGGGTGTATTTTGGTTTTAAAGTGTGCTGGGGATTTGTTGCATATGAGCACCGAAGGACAGGAGCATTAGAGGGGATGAAAAAAAAAGGCTGTCCACAGATAAAAGTGCTTTATCTGTCTTCTGGGTAAAGGAGACAGATGCTGTATGAGCATATGGTCAAACTTTTTCTGCAGCCACACAGAAGACACGGTGAGCCCATTCAGGTGTGCGTACCAGGTATGAGGGAGATGCTGCCACTGGAGACACTCACCATCGGACCCATGGTGGTTGACACCGTGTCCGAAGTCACCACCCTTCTGCTCCTTCTTCTCCTGATACTGCTGCTGCTGCTCTTCACCGCCTGGAGCCAAACACACCGGTCAAACATACCAGGTAAGAGACTGCAGCTTCTGTTCCTTCACATTACTTGTATAGACACGTGACTGCAGGTGTAAGCAGACAAAAGTAACACGGGAAACAGGCGAAATATCTGTTTTAAACACATTGTATTTTAAATAGTTATGTAAAAATGTATGTCTTGTAAAGGTGTTTTAGAATCCAAAGAGGGACATAAAGACACTTCCATAAAATTCATGCAAGTTCAGTGTCAGTAAATTCTCTCCAATTCTGAACAGAGACATGAAAATCAGAACCAAAATAAACATTTGTAAATCACATTATTAACAAAACAGCATGATTGTGTATCAATTCACATATAAGAAATCCTCCACATGGACCTGAGAGCATAAAGTCTGAAGATAAATTCAACATCTTTTTCAAAATCCCATCAGCTGACTGGATGCTTGTTAATAATTCATCACCTGTTTCTTTCTGCCAGGTCCCTCTTTCTTGGCAGGTCTTGGTCCTATTCTCTCCTACACCCGGTTCATCTGGACTGGGATCGGAACAGCGTGCAACTACTACAACAACAAATATGGCAGCATCGTCCGGGTGTGGATTGATGGTGAGGAGACCCTCATTTTAAGCAGGCAAGTTCTTTTAGGATAAAACACTTTGCACTCACAGTTTACACCAAAAAATCCGTAATGAGATAAAGTCAAAGCCTGGCTTCACTTATAGGTCTTCAGCAGTGTATCATGTTTTGAGGAGTGCCCACTACACGGCCAGATTTGGGAGCAAAAAAGGGCTGCAGTGTATTGGGATGGAAGGGAGGGGTATCATTTTCAACAGCGATGTCCCACTCTGGAAAAAAGTGAGGACATACTTTTCTAAAGGTGAGTGAGAGGATTGCAGCGCCTCATTTCAACTTTCGTTCTACACATTTCCCACATCTAACAAGTTCAGAAAAACAAATCAAACTCAAATCTGATGATGGTGGAAACACTGCTTCATGGAATTTGAATTACTTTACTGTGATTTGGTTGTTTTACAGCCCTTACAGGCCCTGGCCTCCAGAGGACAGAGGCAATCTGTGTGAGCTCCACTGCCAAACACCTGGACAGCCTGCAGGACATGACTGACTCCTCCGGACATGTGGATGCTCTCAATCTGCTGAGAGCCATCGTGGTGGACATCTCCAACAGGCTTTTCCTTGGGGTGCCGCTCAACGGTCAGCTGCATGTTCACTGTCTGTATATTCTACATTTAAACTGTGTATTTCCTGTCACTAAACAATACGTCCAGTTCTTGCACTCAGGCTGACTATTTTCTGTTCATAATAACTCAGAGAAGGACTTGCTGATGAAAATCCAAAACTACTTTGACACCTGGCAAACAGTTCTAATAAAGCCTGACATATTCTTCAAGATTGGATGGCTGTACAACAAGCATAAGAAAGCAGCGTAAGATCCTCACACAAACACAAACAAAAACACAAACACACACACAACAGTAAACCAACATTTGGTTTTCTATTTTAAAACCTTATCTTTGTGTTTCTTTTTGCGTCAACAGCCTAGAGCTGCAGGATGAGATGGAAGGCCTCCTTGAGATTAAAAGACAAATGATTAATGAAACTGAGAAGTTGGATGATGATCTTGACTTTGCAACAGAGCTCATCTTTGCACAGGTCAGTCTCTCTCTCTATCTCTTGATGAATCTACTCTAACTGTGTCACAGAGTTTCTGTCCTGATGACATTGTTCTTTCTGTCTGGTAGAACCACGGAGAGCTCTCAGCAGATGATGTCAGGCAGTGTGTGCTGGAGATGGTGATCGCAGCACCTGACACGCTGTCCATCAGCCTCTTCTTCATGCTGATGCTGCTGAAACAAAACCCAGACGTTGAGCTGAGGATAGTGGAGGAGATGAACTCTGTTTTGGGTGAGTGCATTATTCTCGGTGCGCTCTACAACAGCTAAATATTAAATTATTCCAACAATGCTGTATTTTCACCTCCAGCTGAAAAAGGAAGCATTTTTTATCAAAGCTTGAACATGCTGGAGAGTTTCATCAACGAGTCTCTGAGGTTTCATCCTGTGGTTGATTTCACAATGCGAAAAGCTCTGGAGGACGACACCATCGAAGGCACTAAAATCAAGAAAGGAACCAACATTATTCTCAACATTGGTCTCATGCACAAGACTGAATTCTTCCCCAAACCAAAAGAGTTCAGCCTGATGAATTTTGACAAAACAGTAAGTCAGCTGAATGTCACGCAACAACATGTGGCTCTGAGAAAAAAAAAACGAAACACCAGTAAAGTCTTTATCTCCTGTGTTTGGCAGGTGCCGAGTCGTTTCTTCCAGCCCTTCGGCTGCGGGCCTCGTTCCTGCGTGGGCAAACACATCGCCATGGTGATGATGAAGGCCATCTTGGTCACTCTGTTGTCCCGTTACACGGTGTGTCCTCGTCAAGGCTGCACCCTCGACAGCATCAGGCAGACCAACAACCTGTCGCAGCAGCCTATGGAGGACGAGCACAGCCTGGCCATGCGCTTCATCCCCAGAACCACACAACCTCAGCACAGTCAGCTCTGAAACATAGTGATGCTGTCACATCATGGATGAATGTGTTGCAGTGTGTAATGGGGCCTGCTGAGCCGCTAATACTCTCTTACACTCCGGTCATCCAGCTCCATCATATTTCTGTGTTTTCCTATAGCAAGAAAACAGTTAATTTGTGTGTCACAGTGATGTTTTTCCAACTTTGACATAACTGAGTTTGACGGAATTCAGTCCGAGGTCAACATGGTTTCAGTTTTCGTTTTGTTATCTTGGGGGTCACAAACTAATTATCATGACAGAAAACACCAGAGATAGTGTGGCACCAACGCTCACTTCAGCACGATGAAAATCTGAGACAAACAGCTGAATGATTTTCATTTTGTATTATGTTAATCACAGTTCACCCTTAATGATGAAGCCAGTGTTATAATCTCACATTGATCATTTACATTCACTATGTCTTTGCATTACATGAGCAGGTTTTTGTACTAAATATGATCAAAGTAACAATATGGTAGAGTGAGCAGTATTAGTACACATCACGTTATAATTTCAGGACACACTTGAATGTATTAATTAGGAACACGTACATTAATAAGATGTATACTGATGAGGTGAGTCCAGGCTTTATTTACTTATTTACTTTATTTCTAATGTCAGATCTGTAGTAGTATTGGATGTAGATGTATTGAAGATACAGATTTTTTTCTTCTTAAAGACTGAGTAATGCATATGGAAAAGTGGATTGTGACACCGACAGAGGTACAATGTTACTAATCCTTTTTACATTTGAAAATTTCCTTTTTATGTCTCATTCAATAAATACTGAAATATTTGTTCCCATGTAGCAAATATGAATTAACCAGTTTGAGTGGAAAGAACATCAGAAAACCTTTAATTCCTCTTTGCCTCAAGTGCAGCACGTATAGCCTGTATTGAATAAACAATCATGGAGTCAAAGTGAAGTTAATTTACATGTGTGGGATTTATTCAGAAGTTAGCAGAGTGTAGTGACAGGCACTCTAAGAAACAATAATTTTCCTCTGTACCACAGGCACAAATCAAACACGCCTGTTTGGCATTAGAACATAAGGCGTTGGGTTAAAGTTGAGTTTCAGACGCTTTGTTAGTGGTGCGTTGCGTTTCAGATCATGACACAAGCAAAAAGGAAAAATTGGTAAACGTAAACTTTCCCTTCAGGTTGAATTAAATTAAACAGGTTGAGACATGTCACACAAACTGAAAACCAATTCTGGTGCAGTGCAATCAAAACAGTACATGAAGCATGAACATTTTTTTTTCTTTGAGTGAAATTAATATAAAATATTTTCTGTAAGAATATAAATCCAATAAATATGTTTTCAATACTGCATTGATAGAAAAATATAATAATCAAAAACCACTAAAATCCACCTCTCACCGAAATGGACAAACCAGAAGCATGAGTGTACAGACAATCATGTCACACAGAAGGCAGCATCTGCAAAACATCACCATGATGATAATGGTCAATATGGACATTGCAGAGTGAGATCCTCGCTGCTACATTTAAGACAAAATATGCATCACGGATGTAAGAATTAAGTGTAACTGCTGCAGTTGGAGGTTAATGTCAGCATAATGTCACCTTTTAGACAAACAAGGTGTAACTGCGTGGACGCTTCAGCATACAAACAGGTTTTCTTTGTAATTATAGTTTGCTTCACTGCCAGGTAGATTATTTTAAATTGTCCCACAATAGTTTGTCCAAGTCCAAACCAGACATTTGAACAAGGATTTGGTGCTCCTAAAACATATCCCCAAACACCTAATAAATAACATCAGTCAATCCAATTTAAGAACTGGTGTTATTCTTTCCATTCTAATCAGTATTACTTCAATCAGTATCAATGAACATGAAAAGAAGCTTAGTTAATAACAGCAGTGAAATGCTTTAAGATTCTCAATGGAAAATTCAGCTCAGTGTTTATGTCTTTATCTTATTTGAATCCAAATGGGCTTCACTGTCATCTTACTTTGTTAGTCTATGTACGTATGTATGACCCGAGGTACAGAAATAAATAATGTTCCGTCATACTGAAAATGTCATCCTCAGTATTCATTTCACTCACAATGTTTGAAGCATTTAAATTTTCAACTCATTTTGTAACCCTTTTATCATTTTAAGACATTAGTGTTATTCTGAAACTCCAAACACCCGCACAGGGTTAGACAAACCCTGAGGTTATTACCAGCCATGACTTTCAAACAGTTGTGACCCTGTGAGATATTCTACTAACGTAACTGCCTAAAATCAATGATCCGTGGACATTAAAACCAGATCCTAACTTATAATGGAAGGGATAACCAAATAGTAAACACTGTTATGTAAAGATGAGAATGCACAACATCAGATGTCTTCCCTTTTGTTCTGCACTACAGCTCTGTGTACCTTCCTCTTCAGTGGTTGAGGGTCTGGTGGTCTGGTTGTTCAGTCGAGTCAGTGGAGGTGTTGCAGTTGGGGCTCAGTGCTCCTGTAAAGCTCTCTGACAGTGGTAGATCAGGCAGTCGGGCAGGTCGGGGACTGGAGAGCGCAGCCACACAGCCAGCGTGCCTGCATGCACACGGCAGTGCATCAGACACGGCTGATCCTGGAGGAGCTGACAAGCTAAAATACCTTCCATCCCTGCGGGGAAAGTGATAGAGGTTACACACCAACAGCATGAAGTACATCAGCGAAGGTTGCATTTAAGATGTGTGGAACTTGAGTTACATATATATATAACTATTAAATTAACTAATTAATACATTCTTTCTAATGAGGCACACTTCATACTTATAAGCTGCAAATAGTAACTCTATCATCAGCTCTATCAGTGTTTCATAAATCATTTATTAATCATTGATTGCTTGTAGACAATAAAGCAATAAAGCAATAAGCCATTAATAAGAGTACATCTTCGTTCATCTTAATGTTTTTATGCTTTCGTGCAGCCTCATGTGTATAGGTTTACATTGTTGTTTAGGTGTCTATTACTTACTAATGTCTTCATTAGTGATTCCACTCATAGGCTTTTAAGCTTACTGCCTGAATGCGTTCGGTTTTGTTAACAGTCATTTTCTTTCCTCCCTGCTGGTGGGCTGCTAAATACAATTGCCCTTAAAAGGGAAAAATAAAGTTGTACAGAATTGAATCAAATTGATTTGACCTTTTGAGTTGCCATGTGGTGAAAATTGCTCCAGCTGGTGTTTATCCTCCACCAGCATAACTGGCTTTTTAGCTTTAATGGCTTATTACAGGTCTACAAAGCAAGATTAAGTGATTTATTAATATTAATAAAGCCAAGAGGAAGTTCAGTGCCAGTTACTAGTAACAGTGTATAAGTGAAAAACTAATGAATAATAACTAATGTGTAAACTTACAAATAAACTACATAAGGTCCACTTGCTTTTTCAGCAGCATCTCATTGTCATCACAGCTGAATATGTATTCAGATGGTAAAAAGAAACCATGAGATGGGGTTGAAAGCTGTGGAAAAAGCTAGTAAGTTGACCTTTTGTTAAGATTACTCAGTAAAACTAAGGGTCAAGAATGAACTTTCAGTCTTAATGCCTCAACTAAATACTGTAGTTACTTGTAGTTATGAATAAATCAGACTACTCTGAAACATAACATGTTGATGCCATTGCAGGTTATTACATGTGACAAGCATCAAGCTTCGTATCCCACATAAACCTACAGCTCAGCTTTGGCATATCAGTTGACAAGGTTGAGATCAACTGAGTCTGAGCAGGACGTGAATGTCTTCTCACCTATGACTTCCACAACATGAAGCTGCAGTTTCCGCTTCAGTACATTCAGAGTAGCTGTGAGAGGTTCTTGGTCATCACTTATCAGTGTCAGGTTCTGCTTTGTATCATGAGAGAAGGCCAGCCACATCGTCCCGTACTCCTCTGTGGACACCGTCAAGGGCCTGCAGGGAAATGTGAAATTAAAGCAAGCAACTAATGGCCTCTGCACGGCCACGCTCTGAATAAAAGCAGAAACATACGTCACCTAATGAAGCTGGTTAGGGGGAGTTTGTATGAGAACTGCACTGCCTGAAGCGTCTCAACAGGCAACTGTTGAGATACCGTCCCGACAACTTCAACATGAACTGAAGGCCTCTTCACAGTCAGGGAATACTGGCACGCTGCTACACCGTGGCCTCTCAAATCCTCCACTGGACTGTCTGACACACAGGATATCTGAGAATAATAATAATGTCCTTTAATATGGAAGACTAATTAGGACACTAAGCCTTCATTAGTAATTTTCACCACTGTACATTACCTCTAGTTGTTCTGAGTCAAGATCTAGTAGAATATGTTGAATAGCAGAGTCAGAGGAGTTGGAAATGAAAACGACCAGCACTAAGGAATCTTCTTTCTGCACATGACAGGCTGAGAGCTCCAGGCTTTGGTTGGTGCACAGAGAAGTGATTTCGGAGTGGCAGAGTTCAGAGAGCTCTGCAGGCAGATGAGAAATGAGACACAAGTCTTTAGCTCTGTCTGGGTCTTCATGTGGGTCTTCAGCAGCAGCTACCAAACCATTATCCCCGGTGACAGAGGGGTTACTTCCCTTTATGTCGCTGTCAGTTAACTCAGCTTCTATATCACAGGTGCCATTTGCAGCAGTGAGGCCGTGAGAGAGTTCGGACGTCTGTTCGGATGAGGAAACGGCCGGTTCTGAGGTGATGTTGGAGTCCAGCAGGTTGTTACACAGCAAGTTATCCACATTGCTGGAAGTAGAGACAAGGGAGTTGGATATTTGCTCTGTGGCACCCGCCGACGAGCTCTGACCTTTGGCTTTCCTTCTGAATCGCTGGGGTGTCGGCTCAGATTTTCCCATCTGTTAGAAATCAATTAAAGTCAAGTCAAGACAACTTTGTTTCTAGAGCACATTTAAATACAGCTTGAGCTGACAAAAGTGCCGTACAAAGGAAAATTAAAATAAATAAAAGCAGGTAAAACAAATCTAACTGTATAAGAGACATAAAACATACTGACAAAGACAAGAAAACAAGCAACAAATATACAATGTGACCATGACCATGGATTAGTGAGCAGGAAAGGCCAGTGAATAGAAATGTGTCTTTAGCCTAGATTTAAAAATGGAAATGGAAGGAGCACATCTGATAGAAAGTGGCAGAAGGCTCCATAGTTATGGGGCTGCAACTGCAAAGGCTCTGTCATGCTTTAGTTTTAAATGAGAAAAGTTAAAGTTAAGACAATACACATACTGCACTTCAGCGCAGAAATAAAAACACTGTTAAGAGGTAAAGGGTTTCTGTCAACTCAAACGCTAGAGGGCTTTTGATAGGAAACTGTTACAGGTGTTGAGTTTGTATTAACGCACAATGCAATAACTTTAACACAACAACCAGGAGCGACTGAAGACAAAGTTTCATACTAGAATACTGGTGTAACCAATTATACATATCAAACAGAGGGAATTTGACAAGCCTGCTTCAAATATGGACCTGTTGCATTCTGCTGCTGAGGTAACTGTCCAAACTGTTGTGGATTTCAGACGGAGGCTGTGCGCTAAATAAGAAAGATATTCTGTTGCTTCTAACTTCATTTTAAAAATAAATCTAACAGAAATCACAGCACAGTCTTTCTCTTTAACTTATGTGTTTGGTGATTTTGTCAGACGATGTTATGGTTATGAAATCAGGAATTTAGCAGCAGCAGAGAAGCAGCTGGAAAATGGCTTGGAAGTGACTGCTGGTTAACATGTGGTCTTAATGGGCTGTAATTCAGTCACTATTTCAAACTTGTTCTGTTGTTTGACATCGGAAACAAAAATAACATGTAAATGAGAACAGCTTTGTTGGAAATACTGTATATGTGAGCACAGAGAGTAGGAGAGAAGCAAACAGATACAGAACTAAAACCAGCTGACACTAGGCAAAATGCTAATATGACTCTTTGAAGTCAGCTGTTCACAGCATTTCCAAAACAGCATCGTCCTCAGTTCTGCACACTGAGCAAACACAGCCCAGCCATATACTTGGTTTTGACTTAGTCTCGTTCATATGAATTTTACCTGATGAAGATCTGAGGACTGAAATGTTGTGTTAATGTGATGGGAAGTGTGCTTTTCTTTTCAACTAATAACGTCCAAGAAATCTATCAAAGGTAACATCTTTTCTCCGTATTGTGCAGCTCCACCTCAAACAGATAAAGGTAAAGCTCACCAGACACACAGAGCTTTGGGAGCTGAGGCCAAAAAACAGAGAAGAAGCCAACTGCTGCTTTTCTTGCTCAGGCTCAGGGGTTGGAGTCGGAGTTGGAGTCTGGCTGTGTGAGCTGTCAGCATCCGCCTGCTGGCTGGGTGACCGGAGGGGACTAGGTACCTCCACCTGGGCAGCTTCCTCCACAGCTTCCCTCTGCACCAGGTACCCCTCCCTCCCCCACACCCTCTTCACTCCATCCAGCTTCAGAGTTGTAGAGCTGAGGCAAAAATGGAGAACCACCAGTGTGAGTTCAAAACAAGAACATCATTGTGCCAGCAGAGGTATGCACATTGTGTCCACGTACCCTCCTTTGTGTGAGAGGTCTGCGCTGTCGCCTGACAGACCAGAGCTCATGGACAACAGTGTAGGAGACTGTCTGTCTGTGATGCTGCAGGAGGACATGCTGATGGGCAGGGACAGGCCGTATGGCTCCAGGCTCAATGCTGAGGCAAACAACACAGTCAGGACAATTCAGAACAAGCCAGTGCACATGTTGCCAAATGTGTCACAGTCTGAAAGCTTTACATTGTTTTTACCTTTCGCCTGAGCTAGTTCCTCCTGCCGTTGATGGGGAGGCTTGTATGGAGCAGCGCCAGCAGCCAACGCCTCTGACACAAATCCATCCAGAAATGACAGAGAGGAATCCACCTGGGAACCAACATCATAACAACTGCAAGTTTGAACTGCTCCTTTAATGAGGAGGAAAAGAGCAAATGGACAAGGTTCTGCAGGATGTCCAAATTAAAGATGTCAATTGTAGTGCTTGCAACACACTATGTCTTTATCATTTTTACTTTGTTTTGTCACAAAAGACAATAAAATTGCAACATGAAAATTACTGTTTTCCACTTGGCGGTAAACTCCACCCTTCAGATTACTCCAGACATGCTTAAACAGCTGCAGTGATAACGGCTGAAATGATGAGCTCTGTTATTTTAGTAATCACTGCTATTAATCTAACTGACTGTGTGTCATATAGGGCAAGTGTGTACAAGCTTTTTTCAAAACTATCAGAGAGCGGGACCCGCAAAATTACATCATCTCCAAAAGCTAAATCATTTCACAGAGTTTCTGGCACCTTATACCAATTAACAAGTTTAACACACGTGAACATTTAAAATCAAATTAACCGTTTTCATGTTATCATCATACCCGATTTCTATCAATATTGAACAAAATTAGTCGCAATATCATACATCATACACACACTTAAACATCATTATTGTAATTCTGCAGCCTTTATGTATGTTACCTCCACGGGCTCCAGGTCAGCGTCTCGAAGCAGCACCCTGGCTCGTAGCTCAGAGTCTTGGCTGAGGTACTGCAGCTCCTGAGCCCTCTGTCTCAGCACTGTGTCCATTGAGCTGCTGTACGTTTCAGAAACCTCCTGAGAAACAGAAACACCTGCCCCACCCTTACAGAGCTTGGTCATTGCCATGAGGACCCAGCTCTTGGTTTCACTGCTGGTTTGCTTCATGTCCAGCAGCTTTGCCAGCAGCCTCAGGACGACAGTTGGTTCAACTTCCTCCCTCAAATGAGAGTATTCACCGAGCACCTGAGCGTGGCAGAGCAGGGACAAAGCTTCAGTATATTAAACAGGTTGAAAGGAGTGCTGTCTTGTGTCTTATGAGTTTTTCATTATTTTTCTGTATCTCATTTTACTTCAAGTACTGCAACATCCTCTACATGCCCTAGTGCCAAACCTTTTTTGCTTGTGAACCCTCAGTACCACTTACATATTTCCACTGGTTGTGACCAGTTAAACCACAGAATGATTTTTCTCTTCATTCTGTCTTTAGAGGCCCAAAGAGGTCAATGAGCCAATATTTCACTATGATGAATAAGTTGATGAAAAATAAACAGATTTTTGTGTAGCAAAAATGTATTTTTGTGGTTCCTTTCCTGTCCTTCCAAACCCTCAAGATCCCCAGCTTTTTCACACTGCAGAGCCAGGACACAGATATAAAACTGCCTTTGTGTTTTTGCAGGTCATGTTTACAAATCAGCCTGATCTAGCTGCACTGCAGATGTCTTCAGTCTCTGTGAGCTGACTGAGCATGACTTTCATCTTTTGGATCTCTAAAGTATAAAATAATCCCCCTTCTCCTCCTCATTATTATTACACAAGAATCACACAAACTGCTCTCAGTGCTCATTATACAAACTGCACTCACCCAGCTGATGACTTGGAGGAAGCGCTGTGGCAGCTTGCCAGGCTCTTCTTGGAGCAGAGAAATGTATGAATCTACCGCAAACAGCCTCAACTTCCTGTCCTCCTCCACACTGTCAAAACCTGGGCCATTAAAGAGAAGTTCAGCCTTGTAAACCTAATAAGCATCAGTATCAAATTACTGAAGTGAAATATCACAACACAGAAACACCACAGACTAATTTGTGGTTATCTCACCCTCAGACAGCAGTTTAAGAAAACTGTTTGGGATGTCAGGCTGCATCATGTCTCCACCCACTGAAAACACTGTGTTCATGGTCTCAATGAACCATTCATTGTCTGGTGCATATGTATAATGTTTATAGGAAAAAGCAACACAACAAATAGGAAGAAACAAGGTATGAGAAATGCGAGAGCATATTTTTAAAGGACTGGATTACTGTTTTTTACTCTGAAACTAATTCAGATGCTATTACTTTACCAGTGGCTTTAGTATTGAGAAAGGCCTCACTGGTCTTAAACCCAGTCCAACACTGTTATAATTTAAGCCTTGAACCACCAGTATAAGTCTGTAGGCGAGTTGAAGACCTTTCTATCAGTTTTGTTTTGTTTGTTTGTTTGTTTTTTCATCTGTATCTGTGTGACGGGGTTTAAAGTAGGATTTGTTTCATGGATCAGTGAAGCCAGTAGCCACTGCAGTTTGTGAATGGCTGTTATTTCAATATTTAGATCAGCATTATTCTATGACTGTGGTTTATTTTTGAAAGGGGTTTCTAGTTTTCCAGGTGCACTGGGCCACACTCTGAAGGATATTTTTCGGCCAGTTCTGCCACCTTCCCCACCAGGTCAATAGTAGTGTAGTCGTCCACACTGATGCGCAGAAACTCCAGCATCTTCTTCACAATGACCACGACATTCTGGGCGTTGGTGATCCGAAAGAGCAACTCCAGTGTCTACAAGAGGACAGAGAACGTACCAAATCATGTAAACCTACAAAGTCTATGACCACAAAATCTAAACTACACCAGAATCTGTCTCACCTCACGCTTGATGATGAGGTCAGAGTGATCGAGACACTCGATGATGGTCATCTGATGTTGCAGGGCCAGCTTAGGATCCTGCTGAACCACGTAGGTGAGGGCTTTTAAGCCTAAAACAAAACCAAATATATAGCGTTTACATATGAAATCTTGATTGTCAGTGGAAAAAAATACTTATATGAAATCATGTTTTCATTGGATCTTACCTAGATATTTGAGATTTATCTTAGGTGACAGAACAAAGTTGCCAATGCACTTTGCAGCTTTTTCCAAAAGATCAGATTTGGGATGAATTGTGTAAATACATTTTACACACTCATATAATATTGCTGGAAATAAAGATAGATGTATGTTAGTAGCTAATGGGGCAATTTAAATGATTTCAAACAACCACATTTATTGGAAACACATCTCTTAATTTGACATACCATAGGTGATGTTATGATTCATCTCTGCTCTTCGTAAAGACTCGTCGAGGACTTCATACATGATCGCACTTGTACTGTGAGCACAGAACAGGTTCATAAAATCTATTTGTAAAAATTCATTAACAGAGCACCACACATGAGCATAAAGACACAATTCATCCAAAGACAGAATATGCAATAATTACCTCTGGTCATTTTTTCCAAGCAAGCTCAGTATTCTGAGAAGCTGGAGCTGAAGCCACGGAGCAGGAACACTGTGATAGTTAAAATCCATGGGCAACTTTCCTCCCACCACCTGCTTCAGGATGGTGACGAAACTTGCTGTTAAGTCCTTATAACCTTCTGGATTCTCCTGTAACAAAACAAAAATGTGTCACATGGGTAGATTATAGGTTTTTTTTCTATAAAAGCAGTTAATGCGATGAAAAATTTACCTGGATCATCTGTAAGTAGATGTGTAGTGAAGCTGTCATCACACCAGGATCCTTGTCACACAGAGCTTTGCGAAACTTGTTGTGGATGTGTTGAACTTGATTCGGTGCTATTAGGTAAAACTTGTACAGTGCCAAGACTGCTTTTCGTCGAATGATTTCTCTACAAATGTCAAATGTCAGGAGAAACACTTATAAATCATACCATTTATCAAGCCAGTTTTTCATCCCTCCTTTACCACATCAGTAAAGAGGTGACTAACTGAACTGGAAAGGCAACAATCATTTCTTACTTTGGGTGATTAAGTTTCTCCTCCACCAGAGGAAGGATTGCAGGTATCATATCTTTGGGGAACATTTGGCTGACGACAGTTAGAGCCATGCATACTTCAATGAGGTTTGTGCTTTGAAGATCCTGCAAACACAAAACACATCAACCCTTATTCTCGTTCAAACTCAAGAAGACAAATGCTGTGGAGACCTAACACTCACCTTCAATACAGTGTTCACAAGAAGAAGCAGCAGCTCGTGACTTTCATTCAGAAACAAGGACACGGCAAGGTAACCTGCAAATCAAACAGAAATCTGTCTTTGCCTGTGGTGTTGTAGGAAGATAAAGTGGAGTTGGTTCACAGTTGGATCAAGTTTAAAATTATTCTCCTTGTGTTGATTGTGAAACTAAGTGAGTAATGCAGAACCAGTGGGTAAGGATTGTGAGGAACGACTAATCTTTCCAGCTAACTATAAAAGAACTTACCAACTCTCTTCTCCAGAGCAGTGCCTTGCTGAGCCAGTTTGATGGCATGAATGTAGCTGAAGGACGCCTCATAACCCAAGCTTTCACAGTAAATCGCTCTCACCATTAGCTCCTTCATCTGCCTCTGAATCAGATTATGTCACAAGGAGGAAGTAAACATGTCAATAATTTCTGGCATCACTGGATTTTGTTCAATATTCTGGTTTCTTGGGCAAAATGAAAATGGGAAATCAGGAGATCTGTACCATGGAGGTGTTGGGGGAGGAAATCTGTTCTTTGATAGATGCCAGTTCACGCTGAATAAGTTTCTCTTCTTCCTGAACAGGACAAATACACATGTAAAGACTATAAGAACAAAGGTCAAAGGTAATGCTCTGATTGCTGAGATTGCCAGCTACTTTTCCAAATGTTTCAAAAAGGTGGGAAAAATTTAAAAAAAAAGTAAAACTAAAAGAGTCCGTGTAAAAAAAAAAAACCATATATCTTTTATTTAATACAGTTCAAGATGATTTTCTGTATACTGGTGTTAAGAAATAGACACTTAAAGTGTCAAACCTTCCTGCCTTCTTGATAAAGGTAAAACACTGCATCTAGATTCTTAAAGTGAATGAAGATATTTTACTGTACACTAATACTAATACCATTCATTGTTTTAAAAAGAAAAAAGTTTTTATATATTTTAAGTCAGTTTCTACAACGAACACTTAATGTCTGTCTGCAACACGATAAAGGTTAGTGAACTGTGAAGATACCAGAGGCAACAGTGGAAATGAGGTCAGGGATATCTCATTCTATCATTGAAGAGTTCTGGTATGTTGTTCTTATAAATATATTATATTATTATATTTATTTTCAATAAATCCACAAACCACTGCACATTATCTCTTACCATTGTTTAAAGTATATCATGCCAAGTCTTTATATCAAGTTGTAGAGACTTGCCTCAGTCCATTACAGTGCACATTAGCTGCATTTTTATGCCACAGTTTTTATATTGTTGCAGTTGTAAACAGGGGCACTTTGATACTATTTCTGATTGCTGCATTCATGTTTTTGTGGGACCGACTGAGAGCTGGCTGATGAACAGCAGCAGAATTTCTTTCGCTCCATGCTTCCCTTCCCATTTTAACACAGTTAAATCACAGTTTGTTGATACAAAGCATATTGACAGCTTGACTCTGAACAATTAGAGTATCTGAGCTTATCACATGCACATAAACGCAAAAGCAAGGACAAGCTATCTCTATTTCATCCGGATTACTACATGATAATAACACAGCAGAAACGAGTCTGTCTGTAAATCAGTCCAAAACTTGGCACAGAAATTTGGGGATACTTAGCATGTAGTAAAAAAAAAAAAAAAAAAAAAACTAGTTAAAAAACACCAACACACCTTTCTGAGTTAGCTTAGTCAGCTTAGCAAGCTAACGTCAAAGCATACCATGAAAAACTAACTACGAGTCCTGTTGTTTCAGCTGAGCTCCAGTTTTAAAGTGCAGACTCACATGTTTGGACCTTAGCTCAGTGATTCCTCTGATGAGGTTTCCTAGTTTGGAGGTGGAGGACAGTTTTGCAGATCCAGGCTGAGAGTCTAAAGACAGGAGGCTAGGCAGAGCTGTCAGGGTCTTCTCCACAACATCGCTCATTTTGGCAGCGAAAAGCGGGTTTGGCAGACGTCTTCTTTCTTCAAAAACACGCTTATTAAATCATCTGTCCATCCCAGTGAGACTCTCTTACACAAGGACAATGAACGGTGACTGTTAAACATTTAAAAGGATCACAAGAGGTAAAGTGCTAGCCTGCCAGTCGGCCATTGTTTTGATTCAGCAGATGAGCTCGTTGACGACGTCACTTCCCCTTGAATTTGGAAAACTTTATTAGAAACCTTGAACAAAAACAGTGGTTGCCGGGTCTAAATGGTAATAATATCATAGACTATATGAATAATATTAGTTTGGCAAGAAAAATGACTGCACTATAAACTATAAGATAAGCCAAAGAACAATATGAAACACACAGTTATGATATTCAAAACTCAGTTTATTATGTTTGTAATATTTTGATAAACAGTCCCCTGTATAACTGTACACTAAACTACAATAAAATAATTACAGTAAATATGAAATTACAGCCATTGGACAACTGCAATAAAAGGAGTAGCCTACATTATAATATAATAATATAATAATATAATAATATAATAATATAATTATATATATATATATATATATATATATATATATATATATATATATATATATATATATATATATTAGTATTTAGATAGCTAGTGAGGGAACACAGGTTCAGGGTGTCCGCAGTTACTGACTGTATACATCGAACAGTGAGTGGTTTCCACAGCTGGAAACAAACAGAGATGAGAGATAAACCATATTTTAAGATCGTAGGGATGGAAAATAAACATCATATATTGTAGGTTTATCTTTAAATGTGCTTTCGTACAGTAGAATAATATTGGCAGGTGAGTTGCAGTCAAGAATGGATAATATATAGAATATAATATGTATTAATTTGCTGTCTATTTCCATCTTTCATAAAGTACAAATTTGTATTTTTGGTCATGATATTTTATGTCAGTGCTCTTCATATGTAATATTATTTGTAATTGCTGGAGACTTACTAATATTCATTCACTTCTACAAGTCAATTTAATCATCCTCACTACTATCCCTAATTTTCCAATATTTCTCATTTACAGAGAAGCCATGTATCCCCATCCTGCCCTCTCTCTTCTCTAACTGAGTGAAGTTCATATAAACCTCACTGCTTCTCCTGCAGATGTATTTTGTTTCCACGTATCCCAGTTTCGTCCGCAGACTGAATTCCTCCATTATTTTTTGTGCAAAAAAACTAAAATAATAAACAAGTAATGTCCTTTATGTGGGCACATACAATACATCACTTTATTGTGTCACGCCTATCCTAGACCGATGCTAGTCACTACCAATTATATTTACTGCAATATATATTTTACATCTTAAGTTATAACCATAATTACTTCTGTGCAATTTTCTTTCAATCATACTGTAATACAAGCGTGCCATTTGGTTTAATTACTGTCTGAAATATGTAAATCTACCCTGGCCATGAGACTGGAGTACATACAATGCTATTAATATGCTCTATGTACAACCAAGACTGAGTCTCTATCTCTGTGATTGTACTCTAGCAAACAGAAACATCGGTGTGTCTTCAGCAGGTCTGTCTACCATTGAATCCTCTGTGTCTTCATCCTTAAGCCCAGACCTGGAAATAAAGAAACAGCAGCCGTTAAAAGATATCACAGCAAAGGTAATTTCAGACTGAGAAGTTGTCAGACCAGACAGTAATAAAAGACATCTCATACCCGAAGAGTGTGGTCCCAGGAACCTGTGCAAAAGGCAGTCCCATCTGGGGAGACTCGCAGTGTACTGACACGGTTCTCATGTCCAAACAGAATAGACACCCGTGTTCCTTTGAGAACATCCCAAACGTTTATGGTGTAGTCGTTGTAGCCGCCAAACAGTAGCCGGCCTGCGAATAACACACACGCAAACACACACACACACAACAAATGCACTTAACAGTACGTAAAAGCAATATCTTTAATATCACGAGGAACTGAATTGCTATGAACTTGTCTTTGATTCTATTTAATTGTGTAAAATGTGAAAAATGTGTTCATATCTTACCACTAAGAGAGAAATCAACACTGGAGACCCCAAATATGATGCTCTCTTTGGAGTAAATAGCCACTTCTCTATCTGCCCTTAAGTCATACAGGCGGCACTGTAACAAAGGTCAGTGTGTGAATCTTCAGCAGGGTTTTAAATGTGTAGATTACCAAAAGCACTTTGTTGAATAAATAACAGGAGTCTCTCCAGTGCCAATTTAAACGAATAGCTTGACATTTGAGGAAATTTCGTTACCTGCTTTCTTTCTTACTTTTCAAGCTTCGGTTTTTATAATGTGCTAATCAGAGATATTTAGACGTGTGGATTGTGTTACATTCAGACAGAGCCAGGCTAGCTGTTTCCCCCTGTTAACAGTCTTCATGCGAAGCTAAGCCAATCGGCTGCTGACAGTAGCTTCATAATTACCCTACAGACATGGCATTGATTTTCCCATCTAACTCTTCACAAGAGAAGGAATAAGCATATTTCCCAAAATGTCAAATGATTCTTTTAAGATCAAACCACTGAATAATATCTGAATACCTACTGTAGCATCATCTGAGCCAGATGCAAATGCATCTCCACTGGGATAGTATCTATTGAAAAAGACACAGACAGCCACAGTTAGGAACAAATTGGTCTCTTAAAGCCCCTTAAAATATGTAGGATATGAGCATATGTGACTTTTAGTAAATTCCAGTGGTAGAATGAAAAAGACACTGGGACTGAGGACAAACATGCTAAAAGCAAAAATATGCACAGAGTCAGTTTTCAGCAGGATTGTCTCATTTTTCTACAAAAACACAGGTCATCAGAATAATCCGAAAGATGTTTTAATCAGATACAAATTCTACACATAGGGCTTTAAAATATATATCTTTAAAATTTGATAAATAATCAAAAAAAAAACTTACCGCACACTATTTATGTCTGATTCATGAGTTTCAAAGGATTGAATACACTGTCCTGAACGCATGTCCCACACATTGGCCTTCTTATCACAACCCTGCAATAATATAAAATCATGCAGAACATGACTTTAAATGATTCAGTTAAGTTGAAAAAGTGACATGTAATAGTGAAGACTGAGGAACAAGTGTTCTCACCCCTGAAACAAATGTGTTTCCGGTCTCGGAGGGGGCCAGGTCCAGACAGAGGACGTCAGCTGCGTGTCCATGGAAACTCTGCAACAGCTGCCCACTCTCAACATCCCATAATGCACATGTACCATCCCCACTGGACGTCAGGATCTTTAACACAAGCAGGTGATGAGGAGGAAGTAAAAGTAAAAGTTAAAATCAGTAAAAGTTGGTGTGGGCAAACACGCGGCTATAAATGGACTGTCTGAAACATCATGTGACCAGGACATCAAACCAGGAGCAACTGGCTGCTGTGAATTATTAACAAAGCTGGGAAGCTGCGTTCACTCAAATATGGAAGGCAGTGATTTCTGATTAATAAGAAGCCGCTGTGTTTGCAGGAGCCGAAATTGTGGGTAAAACAGAAACGTTACACGTGCAACTATGACTTTTCTAAATATATAATTCATTGTGTTGCTTTTGTGTTTCGTTTCAAATATTTATCTATTTAATGCGTATTGGGGAAAGTCTCACCTGCATGTCAGAGTTGGTGAAGCTACAGGCAGACAGGTAGTTTGTGTGCATGGCCACTGACTTCTTCTTCGCTGCCAAGTTCTCATTCTTGTCCAGGGACAGAGGATACACAGAGCATTTATTGTCCAGGCCCCTGTGACAGAAAACAACTTCAGTTCACCAAAAAAGAAGACAACCAAATGGATGATACACCGCATCTGGATCGTCATTGGTAATTAGACACTCACCCACAGGCCACAGCACACCCAGAGGGGGCGTAGGCGCAGGCCATCACCCAGGTGCAAGGCATTGTCACAGCGTGCTCCTATTAACATGAAAAGACAGAGCTGCATGAGCCGCACCAGGACAGGGAGATGAATCAAATTCATCAGGCATAATTAGAGCAGAGCAGCAAGCTTAAGGCCGTTGGACATTAGAGAGCAACACAGTTTGTCCGAACCTCAAAAATGAAAGGGGGGGCTTTTTAAAGACATTTCTACACAGTCTTGTGGCCTTCTGATCTTCAGCTCTTTATATTTTTTGTTAGCCCCTCCTCCTCCTACTTAATCATAAAAAGGGACCTTTTGGACAGCTTCTGTGTCCCCTATAGCACAGTAGTAGGAATGTGAAAATTCCCTGTGATGTCAAGAGCTATCATGGCTCCTCTTTCTAGCCATGATAAAATCTAATGCATAAGCTATCATGGCTCCTCTTTCTAGCCATGATAGCTCATGCATTAGATTTTCTACATGATAATGGAGAAAGTGAAATTCTCAATTATAAGCTTTTTAGAGGAAGTTGTTGCAACCCTGTATAAATGACATAAAAATAACACTAGATTCCAGTTTTTATGAACAAATGGTATTAATAAGCCCTATTATAAATCCATAGCCTACACATATTTTTGCTTTCAATTTATGCTGATTCTTCCAATGTTTCAGTTGTTATATCAGTTATAACACTCAACATCAACATTACATTTGAAGTAAATACATGTTTGTTTGAATTGTTGAGGTGACGACTTGTATTTAGACCCGTGGTTCCCAAACCGAAGAGTCCTGAATAAATCCTAGATAAATCTTAAGGGTCACAAAATTATTGTATTAAAAAATATTTCTGTTACACAAAATAGTTATCTATTTATGATCCAATTGTTGATTTGTTGTTTATTGTGCTCTTTCTTTGCTCTAGGTTTTGCATCTGTCTTGGGAAATACCAAATACCAGACACTAATTATCATCTTTTCAGATAAAATCCTACAAACATAATCTGAGACAGAAAAATCACTACTTGTGTCCACATTATAAGGCACGGTAGACATACTAGTTGTTGATAACTTAATTTTGAGGCATCACAAGCCAACAAGATAGGGAACCACTGATTACACTACAGTTCAGTATGTTCAGGTGTGGTGTAAAGGAGAATAGCTGAAACACTGCTTTGCAGAAAGCTTCTAGGGGGAGAATTTTGGTAAGGTGGTCCTGATTATTTTAATCTTGCAATAAAACATCTGCATATTGGAAAAAACAACTGTTACCTTGTTGGTGGTGAAAGCATCCCATACAATCACTTTTCCATCCTGCAAAGGGGTTAGAACAAGTGCAATGTTAAAAAAAACCAAAACAAACCATAAACTGTGGATTATATCCTGTTATAAACAGTCTCCTCAGAGAGCTGCGAGGTAGAGGTTCAGCTCTGAAAGCATAAAGCTCAGCCGGTTATCTGACCTGCGAGGAGCTGACGATCCTCCTCTTGTCCTTACACCAGTCCATACACAGAACTTTGTTGCCATGTCCCTTCAGAGTTCTTCGGGTCTTCATGACAAACTGACCCAGTCCCTCCACCTTCTCTGCCACCTGATGTACTGTACACACACACACACACACACACACAATATACATTGCATTAAACCATCTACTATATACACCTACTAATATTGTTGGCAGCAATAAGGATTAAACTACAGAGGGCCTATGCTATAGTAGGGAGATTTTTATCTGTCTTGTCATCAAAAATACATGCATTACAGATATCCCGTTTTTTTTTTTCCACGTTTTTATTCATTATCTCCACTATTTGCATATTTCGGAGACATAATTGGACAACACCACCACAGAGGAGATTCGGATGGAAGCACTGGACTGTAAAATCGGGAGGCAAACAAACATCCTGTAAAATCTGAGGTAACGTCAGGCCACTCAGATCAATGATCACTTTCCACAAATTCACATCCCTGTGAAACTGGCGACATTTGACCCCTCACGGAAATACAGGCGGCTATTTTTTTTTTTTTTTTTTTTTGGTAGATTTGATGTTATTTGTCCCGTCACAGTGTAAACGCAGGGGTGAATCGAGGCCTCTCCATTTTCAGCAGCACTCACGCTCGACATCGTGCAGCTTCGCTCTTTCCTCCTCCAGCTTCGACTTCAGCGTCTCCGATTCCGTTTTGAGATGGGCCAGAGTCTCATTCAGCTGTACCTCCTGTGTCGCCATTTCAGGGATTAGAGGGGATCTCATATATTTCCTTTGTGCAGGCAGCGGTCGGCAGCGAAAGGGCTTAAAGCGGAGCTAACAGCTGATGCTGCTGTCATGACGTCAGAGGGAGAAGATGCTCCTCCAGTTTCCAGGGAGGAGGGAGGAGGAGGGAGGAGGAGGAGGGAGGAGGCTCCTGTATCCTGGCGATGCTGCCGCTCCACACGGGCTGCATCCTCACTACTCCGCAGCTAAATAATGCATTTTCATCCATGGAAACACAAAGCTGTTTCTCCATCTGCACTGTAAAACTATGGCTGGTGGACACAGCTGGTTATTCTGACACACGAAACAATTTATTTCTGTGGATTCAGTGATTAAGGAGACATGCTTGCACATTAAGTATCTGTTACAGTAAATAAAATGTGAAGAAATGTGAGTGAAGGAATGACTCAAAATACTGCAGAGTTTTATTGATTACACTTTCACATTTTATCAGGACCATAGTTACAAATGAGGACAATGCGGTTTTGTTCTGAGAAAATATGAAAATAGTCTCATCACACTGTCTGTTAGAATCAATATATATTAATTTGACTACTTTTAAGGCAACTGTTTCCCCACCAGAACTTTATTCACAGCAGTGTGAAGAAGGCTTTGAAACTGCATTGAGACCTTGATGTTTGTTAATAAAATTCAGGGTGATTATTTTCACTATCAATTAAACTATATTAAATGAAACTATTTGTCATCGCAGTTTCTCAGAGTCCAAACTGCTGTCTTCAGACATATCGTTCTATTTGACCAATACTCAAGAATCCAAAGACATTCAGTTTACAATTAATGTAAAAAAGGGAAAACGTTACCAAAATAACTGCCAGTAAACTTTCTATTTGACCACCTAATTGATTAATCGACCATGCATTAGGGAGATATTACCTTTCTTAAACGCTGACTATGGCCCTACACAATTTAAATATGTGGTGTACATTCTTTATTAAAAGTGTCTACATATTTATATATACAATAGCATGCAGCCATTGGCTACTGGGCTCTGAGTCAGTCATGTGGAGTGAAAGGCTAAAGGCCGGCTGTGTCAGATTCTGGTCAGAAAGCCCAGATGAAGACTGCTCGGGACCTGCAGCAGCTCCAGAGCCTGCGAGGACCAGCAGAAAGGAAACATAACCTGGAAACGATAGTCTGTGTCCAGCATCAGCTGTGTGGACCCTTCACGATCTTGTAGTAATGACTGAGAAGAGAGCACGGCACATTTAGTGAAGTGCAAGTAAGACTCATTGCATTAAAATTTGAAAATTTACAACAGATCTCACCTGAACTTTGCGGACAAATGATGACGACACCCTTTTCTCAAAATCGTCAATGGGTGTGTATGAATTCAAAATCTTGACAATCTACAAATACAAAAGAGTTTTGTTTCACTTGACTGTGATGGTGGAGTTTTTTTTATATCAAAATGAGCATAATATGGGACTGAATAAAGTACCTGAACAGGGTTGAGTTCAGTGCATACTTCAGTGATCTCCTTGGCGTCATCATCTGTGGACTTGTTGACTTGCAGCAGCCAGGCAGCCTGAGACAATGGCCTCAGAGTGTCAATAGCATTAGAGCTTTGTAGTTCCTTCTCCTTCAGCCACTCCTCCAGGTAACTGATGTTACACCTAAAGGAACAAAGACGCTATGACACGGAACTTTTTTTTTTTGTCTGTAATTCAAATATTACAAAAGTGAAGCCAGACCTGATTTGCATTCCCTTCCTGCAGGAACACATATCCTTGCGGAGCATGATGTTGTTGAGGGTGGTCGCACCCACCAGGAAGAACAGTTGTTTGACAGCCTGTTTGATGAGGCCCTGCTCCATGCCATGCTGGGTCATGGTGGAGTGGAAGACACTGAGCTGCTGAATGATGGAGGAGATGGTGTAGGTCTCCAAGTCCTCATAGATGCTGCTGGAACGCTTCCTGAATCCTGTCGGCTTCATGCTAGAAATCCCCTGTAAACTCTCGTGCTCCAACATACCAGGCACTGGAGGGCAGTACAGTAAAGAAGCACATTTTAAGGCGTTTATAAAGGTTAACCACCATCATAATCTGCATGTGATAGTAATAGACTGTGGAAAATACCAATTTCAGGAGTGAGGGCCTTTTCCATGACCGTGATAAACTGATGGTAGATGTGGATGGCCAGGTCGCTGAGAATCTGTCTGTGTTCTGACAAATCAAAATTCTGAAGGCAGTTCTTTTTCTGACGGGGAGTGTTCTGTTTCATGAACTCCTTTAGTGAACACACAGAAAAACAAAATAATATATGAACAAAATATGCCTGCTGTTGCATATGAGAGACTAAAACCATATAACAGTACAACCAAGTTAAATACAGCAGATCCAGACCTCCTCTCCGCTGTACTGCTTCAGACAGTTGAGCAGCTGGTACATGTTTGCGAGCCAGAAGGACAGAGACTCCAAGTCTTTGTGGTGACTCTGAAATACAAAAATGGCAGCTGAGCTTTTCATTTATTTTCAGCATCTCAGTTATATAATTTTTCAAATTGTTTAAAAATGTGACACTTTATTTTATTTATGCGACTTGTACATTTTTACTTTTCTTTCCGCCTTTTATCCTTCTGAGATCAACAATATCTCAAAATCAAATTACAAGAGCAAACTAAACTGCTGACAAATTACTACACAGTAATATGACATGGTCATGATTAATACAATATTTACTCTTCATTTGGCGGATAAAGGCTAACAGACTTATAATTAACCTTACCACGATGACCTTTTTGACAGCACCGATGATTGCATTCATTAGAGACTTGAGTTTGGCTTCATCGTTCAGGTAGTCAGCATGGCGGATACACATGAAGAGGATGTACGCTGGCAGACCCGGGATCATGTTGACCACCACACCCTTGGGCTTCAGGTCTGTGGGCAGATTGTGACATGTTTGAAGGAGGATATGTATTTAATTCTTCATTCTGTTCTTATTATAGCTGTCTGCTTATTCCTGCTCAAACTCACAGAGGATCCAGTCTATGCCAGCACTGGAAGAAAGGCAATGTGACCATATTATATAAATAGTACAGAGGAAGAATACCCAGAATGATGTTTTGAATGAGCCTAGGTTCGTCCTCTCTCTTGTACTCCAACATGCCGAGGTAGTCTTTAGGAATAGCAGGTGCAGACGTTTGCTTGGCTGTGTGAGAAACAATGAGGTGATTAACATGGAGAAGTTCGATTTCCTTGACAATCCACACCTACAACCCACAATGCCACCTTTCTGTGATGTCTCAAGGCTCTTTATATGATTCTGGAGTTTCTTTATTAATCTGTCTTTCTGGTCGAGCTGCTCTTCAAAGTCCTAGAAGAAAAGAAAAATTTGTTACAGTCTTTATTAAAGACAACAGATGCATTCGCACCCTCTGTAACCCTCAACCTTTTGTATTTATATGCGTACCATGTTCTCAGCAGTTAACCGTGAGGTCTCCTCTCTCAGTTTGCTCTTGGCTTCACTCTGCATCAGATGCTGTCTCTTCAAGTGATTATTCTCCTCTTCAAGCTCCTCTACATGGCCTTGAATCTCCCTCTTCACCTCCTCCAGCTCTTCAGCTTTCTCCTCAAAGTGTCTATAAAGAAGCAAAAATCAGGCAGACTCAGAAATGACCATCCCATCTTTAATCAAGAACAGACTCCAATCTGAGGATATTACCTGCGTTGTGAGCGCTCTTCTTCAATTTCCCTTTGAAGAATGTTGGTGATCTCCTCAGTTTTTTCTTTTAGATGACATGGAAAAGAAAAAATAACAAGAGAACAAGTAAATATACTAATCTGAAAAAAAGGCCTTGAAATTCTTGGAGAAAGAAAATGCTCAGATCTACCTGCTAACTCTCGGTTCTGCTCCTCGACATGGACCTCCAATTCTTGTTTTTGTCTCTGCAGCTCTGAAACCTGAAGTTTCAGCTCTGGTATAACCTGTGGATCACATCAAATAAGGGAAAGTACAATCACGGTACTTCGGCACATCATCTATACTAAGAAATTAAATATGGAATCAATCAATCATCCAACAACGTACTGAATTCTCACTGCTGAGCCTGGACAGTTCCTGACGAATATTCTCATTGACACTACTTTTCTCCTGGAACAGGTTTTGCAGCTTGCTGTTCTCATTTTTAAGGTGGTCCACTTTCAATTGCAAGCCTTCCAGTTGGGTCTCATAGCTTTCCTTCTGCTCCCTCTGGTGGTTTTCCAGTATTCTGCCATCAAAGGTGGAATTATGTTAACAGGGTCAAGTGTATGCAGATTTGTCAGACAGATCCAACACTCCATAAAATTAAGTGGAAGCACTGCTATTGACAGCAAAGATATAGACCTGGTAGCTTTGTGCAGGCCTTCAAAGGCCGTCAGAAAATCTTCAACTTCATAAATCTTCTCAGAGTCATCTGGAGTTAGCCTTCAGAGAAACAATGCGTGAGATCCAATGTCTACACGGGCTGTAGAATAACTACATGAGAGAAAGCAAAAAGCTAAAATATTTGGATTACCCTAAAAGAACCTCCTCTTCAACGACACCACCAAGAAGTTGTCTCGTAATCTCACTCATTTTAGCTGCAGAAAAATATTCAGGGATTACTTCACCAGTTTTCTGACATGAGGTCGTATCATATTTCTAAATAAGGTTCACTGAATATGGAAAAAGTCTTGTACCTCTTGCTTGTTCTGACTGTTGCTTCATCTTTCGGTCCATGTTGTTTCTCTGATTCTGCAGGTTGCTCAGATCTCTGCGCAGCTCAGGAATGGCCTTGACGTGCTTGGTGAGCTGGATGACTTGTTCCTGCAGGTCAGAGTTCGCCTGGCCCCCCTCCTCTATCTTTCTGTGCAGACTGACTCTCTCCTCTTTCAGTCTCTTAATCTCCTCTTTCAGAGCTTGCACCTCCTTCTCATGATCCTGTCTCTGGATCTCAGTGTTGTTCTCTGCAATCCTGCCAAGAATACTCTCGTCAACAATCAGAATAACTGAACAAGCCAAAATTTGCATTGGCTGAAAAAAAAACTAGATTGCACTTACTTTCTAAGTCTCGCTTCATTTTCTTTCTCGTCCAGAAGATTACTTTTTATTTGATCAAAGCTCTCTGCAGGTGTGTAAAATCAGCCATAAACTGGTCAGAAAAATTACTATAAACAGAGTTGTAAAATAAGCAGCAAACCAAGGGATATTTACTCCTATTACCTTTGGCCTCTTTGGTGGAAGCTTCAAACTTTTTCTCCAAGTTCTGCTTTTCAAGGGTTAGTACTCCTATATCCTTTTGAAGCTGCGCAATTGTCTAAAGTGAGAATAAAAATATGTTTTTCTTAAAGGGCTCATAACTTCAGCTTCATCAGCAAACAAAAAGCTGCAAAGACACCAACAACTGTATCAAATGTTTGGCATGACCTGAGTAGCATCTTCTTTCACTTTCTTCTCTCTTGCTTCCAAAGACGCCTTCTGGCTGGTTGTTTTTTCCAGCTGTGCCTCCAGACCCTGAAGTCTGTCCACAGTTTGAGAGTGGCTGTTGGCCAAGCTGGTCAGTCTTTCTACCAACCCACAGTTCTCCTTACTCTGTAAGGTTACAGGAATTCACATATGGTATGTCTTCCACATAAAAGCCGCTGCTAATAGAACTTTGGAAGCATCTTTACCTGCTCTTCAATCTTCTTTCTGAGCTGCTGCACTCTGTATGAAAGCTGGACATTAAGCACCAGCCGCCGCATGGTTTGAAATCGCCGTCGAGCCAGCCATGCTCTGGCATACTTCTGGAGAACCAGGGCTTTGTGCTCCTTCATCATCTGACAGGTAACAAACAGATGGTAGGGCATAAATCTCATGTGATGACATTTTTTATTTTCATCATACTGAATGATTAATTAATGATCAATTACTGACCTTCTTGAACTGTTTACGGGCCATCCAACCTCGTGTGAAGGCCTGGATGGTAACAGAAGCCAGGTGGACTACCTGGTAGATCTGTCTCATGCGGTAACCTCTCCAGTGTCTCTGGATCACAATTGCTGCCCAGCCCTGCTTCAGTGTCGCAGCACTCACTGTTTTACTGGAGGTTTATAAAGAAAACAAGAAGGTATAGTGTCAAAATCCTAGTTGATACAAAAGGAAATTCAGAATAACAACATTGTTATCGAAGCGTCTAACCGGATTGTCCTCTTTCCACGGATGTACTCTTGGATGATGATGGCTGCCTCTCTAATGCGCAGGTACTTCCTCCTCTGGCTCCACCCACGGACATGTTTCTGGATGGTTATGCAGGCTCCTCGAAGTCGGTCCAGACGCAGCTTCTCTAGATAAGCTACCTGACCAGCTCGAAAGAAGATCTTTGTCCGACCAAACTTGTACTGGTTGGGGTCCTGGAGATCAAGCCATGAGGCCGAAGTGATACACAAACATGGATTGTGAAATAATGCATGACAATGTTGTATTGGTGGATTTTAAAGAGACAGCTAACCTGAATCAACCTCTGCAGCACGTTCTTGCAGGTCTGTTTCTTGTCAGTGAGGTCTGTCTCCTGATGTGACATCAGGATACTGTAACGGCTGTAAAACTCAATGTATGTCCACCTGCAAACAAGGAGCATGTTCTTCATCACAACACAGCCAGGAAGATATTTTTGGTTAATAGAGTCACGCAGTAGAGAATCACCTGGATGGATAGCTCTGTGCACTGATACGAATAGTTTCAAGGACTCCACAGGCTCGCAGCTGCTGCACCACCCTCCTGGAGTCATATCTTAAAATACAAGCAAGCACTCACTTAAACCAAAAATACAAACATATGCAAATGATTCAGAAATCATTCAAACAAACAGAGTAGATCCTTTCAGTCATAGTGTCATTAGTACTCACTCAAAGGGGAGTTTTTCATCGTTTGGCTTAATGCAGCGCACATAGTGTGGGGTGGTAGCATTCAGTGTTTCCATCAGTAAGGAGAGGGAGCTGCGAAACTACATTTGACAACACAGCTCATTAGAAAGACTAAATGCAAAATACAAACTCAGTTGTATTCTATACCCACGTTCAAACTCAGGTTTGGAGTGTCAATAATCTCCAGTGAGCAGTGACAGAGTAAACATTTTCACCTTATCTCCCACAGAGGTTCTCAGCTGTTTATTGGCTGGTTTCACCCCAGGCCTGGCGGGTCTCACTTTGACACCTTTACTAGTCACAGTGCTTTGCTCCTCCTCTTGGAAAAAGTTGGCCAGGAAAGGAAGCTGATAACAGTTGCAATCAGGAGAAATATGTTAAAATGAGAAAAGAAACAACACCGCATGGAACCTCGTTTTGAATAATACAGAAACTCTGATTTGGTGTATTAAAATATGAATAACCAAAATCAAATAGGGCCTTTGATTACCTTACTGTCTCTCATAATGTCCACCAGTTCTTCATAGAGAGTGTCTCTGTTCTTTTCAAGAAAACCTCTGCACTGATACTCCACCTGTTAAAGGAAATAGGCTGACATAGTTTAAAAAAGACATCTGCTGGGAATCCAAAAGCATTAATTATAAATAACAGTAGAAATATTTTCTGCACACACTCATGCAGGTAAGGGTCAATAGACTCCACCTTGTCTGCAAAGTGTTGTATCACAAAAGCCTCATTTGATAACCTGGGCTTCTCAAACAGAGGACTGGTGTCGAGGTAGTTGTACAGCTTTTGCAGCCAGCTTTTGTCAGTGCCCTGAGGAAACTGTGCAGTAAAGGGATGTGTGTAGAGGAGGGACAGCAATGAATAAAACAGTCAAGAAAAAATAAAAACACAGAACTGAAAAATGTAACTGTAGAAGTCCAAATCACGGGCATTCAATCTTACCAAACATTCTTCATCAAGCAAGTCAAGGATCCCCATCTTTGCTTCAATTAGGTCAATGACCGGCTGGTTGTCATAGAAATCTATCAGTGTCCACGGGATGCCCTCTTTCATGTACTCCTCTTGCTCCAGCTTGAACACATGCTGAAAATAAGAGACACGG
The DNA here is from genome assembly GCF_046630095.1 of Trachinotus anak. Classification (NCBI taxonomy): domain Eukaryota; kingdom Metazoa; phylum Chordata; class Actinopteri; order Carangiformes; family Carangidae; genus Trachinotus; species Trachinotus anak. Next base: position 11,045,738 of record NW_027273853.1, on the reverse strand, counting down.
CCGAATAGTCATACGAGTTGATAAAGAAGTGTGTGCAGTGTTTTGCATGGATTTTGGTTGATGGCGTTACATACCAGGTTAAACTGCTGTTGAAGCTTTTCATTTGCATAGTTGATACAAAACTGTTCAAAGCTGTTGATCTCAAATGTTTCAAAGCTGAGGACACAGGGCATCAATTCATGTCAAAAACGGCAAAAAAGACCTGAATATATCAAAAAGCTGAAGAAAAATGTGTCGTATCTGCATTACCCATAAATATCCAGAACACCTATGAAAGCATGTTGCTTTCCTGGGACCTGTAGTGCTGCATTTATCCTGTTAATAATACAGTCAAATAGATGGGAGTAGATCTGCTTGGCAAGGGCATCTCTGGCATTTACTGCGCGCCCCTTAGGCACTGGCTTCACCACCGTCTCAGCCACCAGAACGATCCTCCGATGGCACAACCAACGCACCAACCCCTCTGCGCTCACACCCAGCAACTCACAGAAGACTGCCAGATGTGGATCACCGGGCTGGAAGATATAAAAATGAAGTTTTGTGTTTAACCTGGTTAATGTTTGAAGTTCTAACCTTGCACACAAAAAAGCAATTTAACGCTTGGGTAGCCAGGACTCACGCTAACTGATGATTTGTCCTCTCCTGAGTTTCTGATCTCCACATTTCCCAAATGCAGAATGGCAGCCAAAACTCTGAAAACATCTGATTGAAAATCCTCCTTCAACCCTGCAGGTGCAAAGAGAGGGAGGTAAAGCTAACACAAAAAGTCACACTAAAAGCAAGTTATAGCCTGACAGCTGAAGCGCTTTTTACCCAGCAGTGAGAAGGTCCGGCGAGTCTCTTCCAAGTCTTTCTTGTCATCTATACCTTCAATAGTGATGTCACCTCCCATGCAGGTGTACTGGAAATTATCAGCACTCACTGCAGGTAAAAGGAACAAATTGTGAAGCAGACTTACAGTAAAACAACCCAACTCTAAGACTTAGATGTCTCTTCTAAGTGGATCAGATGAATCACCACAGCAATAAAGCAGTAAAAGCTCCATCTCAAACATGCAGTGCAAACCTTAAGTACTGACACTTACACAGTCTCAGGTTCTTGAACTCTGGCAGGTGAGCACAGGAACACATCTGGTAGAAAATGTGATAGTTCCTCTCATTGTCTGCCTGAATAAAACAAACAAAAAAAATCATTATTATGGATCAGGTATAAGAAATAAAATAACACTCAGCCACATCCTCAATTCGTGTACCTGAAAAACTACTCTGGATTTCTCTAACAGGTAGGTCCTCATGTTTGCTCCGATGATCCGGTACTTCCTGTCAAAGCTGATCTCCGTGTATTTCCCAAATCGGCTGCTGTTGTCATTCCTGGTGGTCTTTGCGTTTCCTATTGCCTGAGACAAAACTTATTTTAAATTTCTTTTCCGATTATCAGATATTATCAGTCATCTTAATTTGACAATGGGCTCTTAAAAATGGAAGCCTTTTAGTTTAATGGTTCCTGGAAAGAACAGCTATGTGGGTCCTTTAGAGTAGGGCTCCTGTAAAATCATACCTCTGTTATTGGATTGGATGCCAGGACTTTGTCTTCAACCCTGGTCTTGCTGCCAGATTTGCTTACAACAGCAAAGTACCTCATAGCATATCGAGCAGACACTGTTTTACCAGCTCCAGATTCACCACTGACAATAATAGACTGGTTCTTGTGGTTTCTGAGAAAGAAAAAGGGTGTAATACAGTGATATAACCACACTGTATGTTCTACTTTATATGACTATTTGAGGTCTTATTTAGCCTACCTGGCCATCTGTTTGTAAGCCTCTTCTGCCACTGCAAATATATGAGGGTCCATGTCTCCCATGTTCTGGCCTGAGTAGGCATGAATGATTGCATCTCCATAGATAGGGAGCTGTTTGTAGGGATTTACAGCCACCAGTATGATACCTGAAAATGAGGAAACAACAGCGGTTGAGCCAAAAGCACAAACTGCCAGCAGCCTACACCTCAGTGCTTGGATATAGTTCAGTGCAACTGTACCACAGTAGGTATAGATGATTCTGGACTCCACAAATCGCACTTTGAGGTTGTGCAGAACAGCAGGTTCATGGAGGTAGCTGAGAGCAGTGAGGTCATTCTCCCCAACCAAGATGTCTGGGTTGCGAAGAGGAGGGAGTTGTGGTTTCGATGGGTCGACAGGGAAGTAGTGCTCCTTTCACAGTGACAGGTTATGTAAAAGATTCAGGTCAGCTGTTGTTACTCGCCATCATAAACCCACTACAGCTGCATGTGATGGTTTTATTAGTCACATTTTACTTACTGTGCCATCTTCAAGAAGCAAATCAAGAACATTATCTCCAAAATGGAAATCTCTCCTAATCTCAGCTGACATCCACACATGTTCTGCATCTGGAATCCAAACCCTGTTGTACTAAGGGAGAAGATTTCAAGGGTGACAGGATAACAAATAATTAATACTTTACTAAAGAAATTATGAAACACCATTTAACACTTTAAATGTAAGAAATCGGCTATGTAAAAATGAACTAGGTAAACATATGAGGACTTTCTTTTCTAAGTTAGAATGGTTTTTATCCTGAACTATGTTATAAAATTATAAAGATTTACATTTAATAAGTTTAATAAAAGCAAACAGTTGAGCATTTAGACTTTAAATTCCTTTGGACACAGCCTCCTCTACATCCCAGCTCCTTGCCGAGGCTCTGACAAAGTTTCCATATGTCTCAGTTAGTAAGTTAGTAAATATTCTGTCTACTGCAATAACATCAGAGAGTTTTCCTCTTACCTCGGTATACAGTTCCAACAAAGCCATGATTGTGCATTATTATTGTAACTCCTCTTGTCTCTATATTTCACCTGTTGTACCACTGAATTTACCAGGTTACCAACGAATTTCCTCCTACCCCTCACAACTATGCAACAGTCACCGGAGCCAAGTTACACAAAATTAAATCCCTTTTCCGGTTGTAATTTTCAAAATAATACTCAAACGAGTCTTTAAAACAGCCTGTTCTTTTAATATTTTTTCTACATACAAAATTACTTATATGTTATTAATTTTATGTACTCGTCTGATATTTTATCCATTCCTCCTCTTATTGTATATTTATAATTTATCTGTATGTATTGCTTTAATACATTTACTTAACTGATATTTGTTTGCTGGTGCCCTTTTTTTTTTTTAACTGATCAGTAAGGCATGAGATGGCTAGATAAAACGTCAAGAGAAGGGGGATGAGAGAGTGACAATTATATTTATTTTACACAAACTAGTTTTTTCTAATCTTTGCTTATTTTCCCTTGTGGAAAAAAACTAACAATCAAACAATCAGAGAGGGGTAAATCACATCACATGACTTGTGATGTGGGGTCGAGAAGACATTGCTTCTTTTCAGTGGTCATGAGCGAAAAGCTTACGAAGCAGAACTGTGAAGGATCGTTTAATGTTCAAGTAAATTAAAAAAAAAACATAGGCTTTTATTCTGAAAGTCCCGTCACTGATATTCCAGGTTTGTCAGGTCTCTTCCTGGATGGCTTGTACTTGTCGCTCATGTTGTCGCTCACCTGCTGGGGACTTTGGCTGGATGACCCCGCCCTCCCGTCTTGTGACAGCGGCTCGACAGAGTGGGTGTGCTCGTTTGATCAAGGACTCTGACAACAAAGGAAACCGGATACAGATCTCAGCCTGCTCGCCATGTATGAAGGCAGTTCAGCCACTGCTTCACCACAAGTAGTTAAACAAAAATAAAAAATGGAAAAAAGTAAATATTTCACCACCTTGGACCAACTTGACCTACATTATCAGTGGATTTGCTAAACTGAATTTTATAAAGGCCTTTTACAGGCAAACACATTTACACATTCCTAGTGTGCACATCTTTGAAGGTAAGCCATGAGGTTAAACATTAATGCTTTTAGGTATTTTCATATATTAAGCATTTCAAAATACAGAGAAGTGATGGAATGATGGACAGGATGAGTGTGTAAATTCTAAGATATTACAGACTGAAAGGCAAGGGTTAGTTACATCAGTCTGACACTTGTACATTTTTAAATCCCAATGCTTTCAGAGATCAACTACTTTTGCATGTATCTCAGGCAAGGCTGTTTTAAAGACTTTTGGATTAAACCAAAATCTGTAGCTCTGCTCCAAAATAGATGAGAATTGGGGAGCAGATCGCTATTTGCTTTGCTTTATTTCATATATATCATGAGTGACTCCCATTAAATACAGTGTTATACCTTATTACATTGGTATGCATCAGGCACTTAAAACAGTGAGTGCTGGTGTCAAGGTAGAGAGATACAAAACATAATTAAAATATTCCTAAATTTCTTGGGGACTCCCTGGATGTTCACAGACCCAGCTTTGGAAGAACGCTTAGTTTGATCTGCAAAAAACACACCAAACCATCTTACTGAAAAGCTGGCCTTTAATATGACCAGTGGCATTCAGACTGGTTAAATGCATACTTGTATTACTTTCTGTTCCTCCACCTTATCCTGACACAAATACCATATTAGGAGTTCTAGAAATATAAAGTTATAAATATAAAACAGTTCTACTGAATTTCAGCTCGAGACATTTTCAACATTTAAATTGATGCATATAGTTGCACAATTATTTTTTTAAAATTCCTCATGATTATGCAATTTGTCAAAGTTATGTCCACTAAAGCCCTCAAATTCATATTTACATGTTTTGTGTTGTGTTGTGTTGTGAAGTCAAAATTCCTTACTTGGTTTTATATAAAACAGGAGGCAAAATCATACCCATGAAAGAAACCATGAATTCACAACATAGTATCTACACCTGTACCAACAAACATCAGGTGTGGCAAGAGATGATAGATGATAATCAGTGACAGTGAAAATATTACAAAAGGTAGAGACTTTGGTGAAAAACAGTCTTATTTGTTTTTACTCTGGTAAACAGAACTCAGGGAACAAGGGTAAATGTCAAAGGTCACTGGTTTAGATGCGGGTGAGGAAGCTCAGATTAAGGCTAGCAGGGATCTGGATGGTCTCCAGGGCCACAGAGGAGGGTGTGAAGGGGAGGTTGACAGAGAAGATCTTCTTGGCGTCCATCATCAAAGTGGATGACTCGACTCTGTCTTTCAAAAGGCTCTAAAATGTGAAAACGAAATGAAATGAAAAAAGAGAAATGGTAAAATAAGTTTGACGGTGTTAGCTACTGGGGTTTTGTGACAAGAACAGTAGTCCCACTTTATCCTGTCATAGAAGTTGTAAAGTTTGGGGTTTATGATAAGATTAATGAGCACTGCAGGCTTGCCAAAATTTTACAGATACTCACTTTAATGGTTGTGATGAAAGTGGTTGACACTCGCTCTTCAAATTCGATCACTGGAGTGTACAATGTCAAGACTTTAACAATCTGCCAAAAAAAAAACATAAGCAATAATCAAACACTGGCAATATGTTATGACTACACATTAAGAGGGCTGAACCTTTCCTGATAATGGACCTGTTCTGTGGTGAGTGCAGTACACATGGTGCAGATAGCTTGGGCGTCTGCCTCCGTCTTCTTCTTGATCTGCAGAAGCTGCGCAGCCTGCACAAGTGGCTCCAGAGTCTCCTTGGCACCACAGTCAGCCAGCTCCCGCTCCGCCAGCCACTCCTCCAACTGCCAGACATTGTACCTGAAGCCAGAGGCATTGTGGGAAACAACTCAGATTAAATCGAGGTGCTGCCTTGGTAGTGGTACCAAACATTTTCGTTCTGTATTTGTTAACATCAAACAGACAGAACTTCGTGGCCTGTCAGACAAATCACTTATTTTTTTTCATGCAAGAACAAATTTGTTCTGGGTCTGCGAAACTGAAATCAAAAAGTTACCTCAAAACACGTGTACTGGAGGGATTGCCCTACTACTCAAAATTAGACCACTGCTTTCTATCCATATCATGTCTGAGTTTAAATTTTCTATTTTAAATCACAGCACCCTCATTAGGCCAAACAGTGTAATCTTACAACTTTTTAATTCCACTGACCTGTGTGTGGGTCAGTCATTACAAATGCATATCATACAGTTGTGCCTTCTTCAATTCCACATAACATTATTTGAAATGTTAGAGATATCAAATTTTCCAAAATACCACTTACGTCAGGCACAATTTTGGGAAAACCTATATAAAATCATTTTTCCATTCACTGTCAATGTCATAAAATTGTTTACACATGTGAATACAGTATGTACTGTATTAAGTGATTAAACATTGTAATTTTATATAAAAGGTGAAACTTTAGGGGGAATCTTTTAACGTATGAAATTCTATCCTTCAATTACAGCGCTTTCATCATGCCAATCATGTTGAACTCAAATCATTCCTATTTATTTCCTGCAATCCCAATCCCAATCAACAATGACGGTCTTACATTACCTGAGAAAGCTTGCTTGATGTAAGCAGAGACCAAAAAACACCAATCCATACTCTACTTCCCCTCTACTTTAATTACATAAAGTACAATATCATGGCCAATGTTTCTTCTTTGCTGTACCTGATCTGCAGGCCTTTACTCCAGGAGCACATGTCCTTCCTCAGCAGCAGGTGGTTGAGGGTGACCGCACAGATGATGTAAAACAGCTGCTTTACCACCTGCTTAATGAGGTCTGAGTCCATTCCATGCTGACTCATGGTGGTGTGGAAGAGGCCAAGACGCTGCAGGAGAACTTCCACTGTAACAGCCTCCTCCTCTGGGAAACTGGAGCTCCTCTTCCTCAGGCCTGTCGGTTTGGACCCTAGAACTCCCTGGATTGTCTCATGCTCCAGCATGCTTGCCACTACACGTAACACATAAATCGAGGGGGGAAAAAAACAATTCATATTCTTCTGTTATAGTCAGAGTTCTTTGTTGTTGTGTATAGTAAGATTATGCCTCCTCACCTATAAGGGGCTGCAGGAGGTCCTCGAAGCATTTGATGAGCTGACGGTAGATTTGGATGGCTAGGTCACCAAAAACCTGCTGGTACTCTGACAGTTCAAAGTTGGTCAAGCAGTGCTCGTTCTGTTTAGCAGTGTTGTGCGTCGTGAAGACCTACAGTAAACACCGGTTGTATAGACATCCAGGGTTAATTAAGGGACATGACCAGCTGTAAACAGAAGTCTGGCATCAAAACCTTCTCAAGCTTACCTCGTCTCCGCTGTACTGCTTCAGACAGTGCCTTAACCGGCATGTGTTGGCTAACCAGAAAGACACTACCTCAACATCATTTCCTCTTCTCTGAAAAAAAAAAATCAGTGTAAAAGTGAATTCAAGAGTTACTTTATTTACACAGATCAAAGTTATATAGTTATATACTGCACCTTAATGACCCCTTTGATGCTGCTGATGGTGGTATTGAGCAGATTGCTGACCCTCTGCTCATCATTCACATTGTCTGCATATCGTAAGCACATGAAGAGGATGTAGGCTGGAAGCCCAGGAATGAAGCTGACTGCTACACCACGCGGCTTCAGATCTGTGAAGATCAGAACATTTCAAAGCCAAATAAATAATGTTTCCTCTATCGACGAAGACACCTTAGCGTGTAAATATTAAGCAGAAAATGATTTGCTTGAGCAAAACAGCTTTAACATACCTATGACCAGATTCTTAAGCAAGCGGCTCACGTCACCCTCCTTGTACTCCAACATACCCTGGAACTCTTTCTCCTTGCGGGTGATTTGAACTGCTCTGACAGGTGCATTGATCATGGAGGCTTTATCGCTTTGCTGATTGGCGGCTAAACACAGCAAGGACACAACATGAACAATGACAGGACTGATGCTGTGCTATCATCATCTGGAAAATATACTGTGTTAACAGTCAGCACCATGGGATTACCTTCAAAATCGTCGACTTTTTTCATGTAAAATTTAAGTTGCTTTTTCAACTTGCGAATGATTTTGTCTTGTTTTTCTTGCTGCTCCATGAGTTCCTAAAAGTATTCAGACATATGAGATTACAGTGAGGTCAAACAACACTTATATATATGGCCTTGAGGAATTTTTAAAACTATGAAATTAAAACATCAGTAAATAGAAACATGGTGAAAATTCTTATTGGCCAGTAGAGACAATTGACAACATTCTTAAAACGCTTTGATTAATCTTTGAGTTTTCTATATTACTATTAATTTGTTAATTTAATTTCTTTGCTGATAAAATAACACAATTTCTTCTCAAGGATGACTAACTTTAATCTTATTTGAAAAAGTTAACCATAAAACTGTAACTTCCAAAGGTGCAGATCCTGTACCGGACAGAGCCACCTAACTGTTTATTTTGAAGGAGCTTTGTGAAAATGATAACAGAAACTGATAAAAGGCAAAGTGACAGATCTTCAGTTTCTGGACAGCCAGCAAGAGGACCCACCAGGTTCTCACTGGTGAGCCGTGTGATCTCATGCTTCAGGCCTGCCTCAATTCGGGCATCTTCAGGCAGGTGGAGGCTCTGAACCAACAGCTTCTGCTGCTGCTCCTTTTCATCCCTCAACTTCTTCACCTCCTCAAGGAGCTTCCTACACTTCTCATCGTGAACCCGTTCCTGCTCCTGCATCTGTAACTCCAAGAGCCTGGAGGATGGAGAGAGGCGACATAGCATTCAATTCCATGTGGCATAAATGAGCTTGAATGCATTAATGAAGGACAGAATATTACTTTATTACCTGTTGGTCTCTTTCAAGCCTTCATAAGCCAGCCACAGCTCTCCATCTTCATTCAGAGTGTGGATGTTAGGGGATCTGAGGAGGAGTATCAGAACATAAAGATGGCACATTACTCCCGATAGAATCAAGCTCACCAAGTTAGATTTAAGATTTCTTAATACCATGTACAATGCAATTTAATAATTTTTCCATGATCATATCAGAAAAAGCATGAAAGCATGTTGGTAAACCACTGGATGTATAACCTAGAATTATTAATCATTATATTACTTTTCTCAGCACTGTGTATTATATGAACTCATGTCAGCCTGTAGTAACCCTGTAGAACTGGTCTTACCTGTCAACATCTTGAAATGAGGGAATTTCACTGAGATCTAATTTCACACTTCCTCCCAGTGCAGAATCCTAGAGGTCAGTACAAATGGAGTAAATTATTTTCTAATTAATGTCTGAAACAAGAATCCTACTATCAAATATGAATCACAAAAGATGCAATTTACTTTCTCACCTTATGCTTAAGAGCCTCTTGGCGGACCATATGCGATCGAAGGAGCAGCACCTCCTCTTTTCGCATCTCCAACTCCTCAGTGGAAGAGCTGAGTTGTTCTAGCAGTATGTTGTAGGGCAGAGAACCAGGGGCAGGTGGCATCAGTTCACTATCCTCATTGGTCAGAGACTTTCGCAGCTCGTTTAGATCCTGCTTCAACTTCTTGTTCTCAGACTCCAATTCTTGCCGCTGAATTCAGACATTTAGAGAAACATAAAAATTCAAACATCTACGAATGAATTTGTCTCTTTTCACTTTTCAGTGTTTCAATAAGACAAGTTATCATAGACAGCTGTTCTCAGGAATAGTAATGGGGTGACAGCTAGTTTTCGGGCTGCCGGAACAGATCTTGCTTGTATCCACCTGACCAAGTCATACCTTCAGTGTTTCCAAATCTAGTTCAGCTCTGCCAACAGTTCTCTGTTCCTCCACCTCCTTTTTTAGAAAAATAAACACATAATGTAAATATCAACCGTTCAACCACAAATATCAGCAAAAATAACTGATAGCTTTTTAATACAAAACTCCTATCTGTTGGTAAATTTTTCATTTCACCAACAAGAAACATAACTGGTGTTTCAGTGCATACTTTTGCTTTTTCTAGTTGGGCTTCTTCTCTCTTCTCCAGCTGCTGCCACAGTGACTGTTTGTCCTGCTCCAGTTCCTTCACTCTTCTCTGGAGCTTCAGAAGGACAGACAGGTCCACCGCGGGCTGGGTCTCATCCTAACATAACACAGCGAGCATTGACTGATGAATCTCTCCACAACTTCACTAGAATGCTGCACTAATAGGATTATAAAAACACACAAGGCCAGAAAAATCTTCCCACGGCTGTTCCAAGGAATGAGTGGAAAGATACTTTTTAGGAAGAGTATCGCTTTGTGACAATTGCGATTATGCACCATGATACTGTGTGGTTTAGTACATTACCTCTGTTTGTATAGAGCTGTCTTCTCCATCAGTAGAGCCTAAGCTCTGACTAAACTCAGATGAGTTACTGCTGTAATTGGAATCTGTCCTCTTGTGACCAAATTGTCTTGAACTCTGGTTAGGGGTGAAAAAGACATAACAAAACATGTTAAAGGGAGAATAAATATCCAGGCTTAAACTTGTACCATCATGTGAAACATTTTCCTAATGTAATAGATCCTTTTTCTTGGTTTTGTCAACTGGCGGTAGTATGTTCAATAAGTCAATATCACCATGAAAAAAAAATTCAGGGCCATTGAACTTCTATAAAATAAAGTGACTCTGGATTGTGACAGCATCTTGAAATAGCCATGTTATTTAAATCTATGAATCAACAGGTATCAAAGGACAACTAATGTTTCCATTTGAAAACTAAGCCAAAATAAAGTTCCTCACAGAGCTGAGATCCATCTGTTCTTTCAAATCTCTATGCCGCTCCTCCAGATGCAGGTGTTCACTCAGCAGATTTTGGTAGCGAGAGCGTTCTTCACCTAAGTCCTTCTCCATCTGTTTTGTATTCTCAACGTTGGTTTTAATCTCTGCAACAAAAAAGTTCAATGTTATTTATTTATTCGGAATTTAGCTATTACTGGTCAACTGCAAAGGTATAAGGTGAACTGCTAAGTACCTGTTAATTGTCTGACTTGTTCAAGGATTACCGTGTTCAGTTCATCTTTCTCGCTGCTCAACAAGCTGTTCTTCATATTAAGCTCTTCTACCACCTGATTGTAAGAAAAAGAAAAACCATGTGTTCTCAGACTTTATTGCCACTCATTATGGATCTTTGGGATTTAGAAACTAACAGAAACAAGGCAAAATAACTTACTAAGTTCATCAAATGCCCAAAGACTGTAAATTACAAATTTTTGTAAATCAGATGCAGCCCAGTAAAGCCCACTATTGTCCGTCACATGCCACCATAGATGATTTGTAGCAACCTAAGACCCAAATGTAGGGCTGTTCTATTCTTTCCAAGCAAACTTATTTTTACATTATTACAACCAGCAGTACAAGTTATACAAAAATTACAATACATACAAAATCTCTCTCTCTCTCACTCTCTCGCTCTCATAGCTGACCACTTGTCATTGGATCACTGAAGACACATGTTAATGCCAGATCTGAACAGGGCCTAAATCTCTCTGAAGGTACTTATGTACAGTGGGGTCCAAATGTCTGACACCACTTTCCCATTAATGAGTGGTCTCAGACTTTTGGACCTCACTGTTTACCATCCCAGATTATTAAAGAAAAAGCACCATGTAGAACATTCCAGTGAAGTTGCCAGGCAGTCAAATTGGATAAACTTAGATGACTGTGTAGTAGGCCTACCTGTTGTGTCTGCTCTTTGTAGACCTTTGTCTGCTCTTCCAGGTCATCTTTCTCTTTGCGAGTGTTTTCCAACTCGTGCTGAAGGAAGGAGAGCTGCTCCAGTAGAGACGGAAGTGTTCCTACTTTGGCTCTGGTCTCCTGCTCTGATCTACGTAGGTTTTCAATCTCTCTGCTCTGTCTCTCTCTCTCCATAGTCTGGGTCCTCTCCACAGCACTCAGTCTCTCAGTGAGCTCTCTGTTTTCTTTTTGCTGCAGGGAGAGATACACACACATGCTGTGCATGTGATACAACTCCCAATGACCCAATGTTTCTCCAGCAAACATTTTTCCAAAGTAAACAACTATTAACACAGACAAAACTAGACATCCATACTCTCACAATAATCACCTGCTCATTTATCTTGTGCTGCAACTGCATAATCTTGTTCTCCATGCCAACGTTGAGCTTCTTGAAGTGCTCCACAGAGCGAGCCTCCACTTTCAGCTTCTTTAATTCCTTCTTGGCCCTCATGCGACGTACACAGCTCTGCAGCAGGACAATAGCTGCCATGGTGCGTCTATATTTCTGTCTGGTCAACCAGCCCTTCACCCACTTCTGGATGACCACAGCCTTTTGCTCAAACATCAACTGTAAAAAAAGTAAATATATAATATCAAGTTTATAAGTGAAATGGAAATGACATCCAGGGGCTTTATGTACAAAATTATGGATTCTTTCTTAAACTTGATGGTAAGATAATTTTTACATAAGAAGTGTTAACACATGAGTATACGTATCTGTTCCCAGACCATTTCACACTTCCAGACACAAATGTTCTAAATGTGCCATGGTTAATTTATTGCTGCAGTCTATGTGAATGATGTCAGCTAACAGGAAGTAAACACAGACCCAAGCTGTTGCCAAGCGACGCTGTGTTGAAGTGTATCTGAGGTCAACAAATTCAGTACGAATATTGTCAGTCTCTATTCATATGACTTAATGATTAAGAATCTTCCACAACAATCAAGGTTTAGGAACTCCAAAACAATCTAACGTACTCTGTGTACTGCTGCTAGAAGCCTTTACTACCTCAACAATGTTAATACCGGAACCTGGCACATATGGACTTCCTTTGAGCAAGGAACTCTTTGATAATAGGTTCAGGAGGGAATTCCTGTTTTTTGGAGGCACCTGTGAAATCCAGCTGTGGTTATTGCAATAAATCAATAATCCAGTTCCTCTATGGGATAAGTAAACTCATTTAAAACTACATAAAACAAGCAAGCCTGATGTTGATGTTGCCTTGTTGTGTTAGCAAAATGTAATATTGACTACAAAACTTTTCAATAAAGGAGGCCAAAGGCTTCCACATTTTTATCAAGTAGGGCATTACCTTATAATACTGCTCTCTAGCCATGTAGGCCCTCAAGAAGCACTGGATGGTGATAGCTGCAGAGCGCTGCTGCTGGTAGCGTCTCCTATTTGCCCACATACGCACGTTCCGTTGAATGACAACAGCTGCTCTGGTTCTTCGCAGAAACTTAACATAACTGACAGAAAAAAAAAATGTAAGAAATATGCTAGAGAAATTCCTAGTGCCTCTAACCTTCATATTTGGATGTGGCTTAAAATCTCCACTCACCAGCGTGCCTGGTGGCCCCGTACATGTCTCTGAATGGTGATGGCAGATTCCTTCATCCTCAGGTACTTTTTGCGTGCCAACCAGCAGCGGATCGTCTTCTGAATGCGGACACAAGCCACGCGCAGCTTGTCAGAACGCAACTTCTCCAGGTAAGCCACCTGACCAGCCCTGAAGAAGATCTTGTTTTTGCCAAACTGATACTTATCCTGGTCCTAGATATAAAACAGGAAACACAGTGGCATGTGTAATCTATCATATTTTAGTGGGTCTGCGAAAGTTACATTTATTTTGTTATTAAGAATATGGAAATGTTTTATACCATTCAGACACACCTTTATAAGTTTTTCCAGGATATTTTTGCATGTCTGTTTTCTATCCGAGAGAACATCCTTTTGCTTCATGAGAACCCGGTAACGACTAAAGAATTCTTGATAGGTCCATCTGCAATGTTCATATACATAAGACAAGTTAGATGGATAATTTTTACAACATAATTGTGTGAGCAACTGCCCGTGATCCTGTGTAACAGTTGCTGTTGCTACCTAGACGGGAAACCTGCTGCTGAGATTCGGATTGTCTCCAGGACGCCACATGCCCGAAGCTGCTGCACTGCCCTCACAGGGTCCAAGCTTTAAAAGATAACATACAAACACTTTTTACAAAAATGAGTGTACTACTCTTTTATCTGTGCTTGCTGCAGATAATTGTACTTAACAGAAGAGTGAAATCATCCTCCTCACGTGAATGGAGCTTTATGGTCATTTGGCTTGATGCAGCGTACGTAGTGAGGAGTCGTAGCGTTTAATGTGCCCATCAGCAAATGTAGAGACTGTCGAAACTGAGTAAAACAACAACAAAGCCTTGGTAAGTAAGTATGTTAACACATGGATTGTAAAAATGTCTTTAAACATTTATTTTAAAGGTCCAATATAATACTTTGATCATTTAGACATTATCCATTTTTGGTGGCTATTTATCCCATCAACCTTCACCACCAAATGTGATGTTTCCTGCTTTTTCTGCTCTCACCTGCAGTCCAACAGTCTTCTTATTATCCCTCTGACTCTGACCAGCCCTTCCACTGATGCTCGTAAGTTTGCCAGCGGAACTTGTTGCCTTTTCATCATCCTCAAACAGTTTCAGCAGCAAATCGAACTGAAAAGATCATTTTTTCCAGATATCAAAAGGAGCAGAATACAAAGTTGTTATTGTCCAGCAGATGGCAGTGTTTCCCATCCAAAATTCAACAGTGGGTGCATTTCCTCTAATAGTTATGATTGAACAATTCTAGGGCGTGCGCCTGGAGACTTACAACACAAAAATACTTAACAGTAATTTGCTTTTGGCTTCTTGGCAGTAGAAGAGGTGCTGACATTAAATGACACAATGTATTTCTTACTATGACCAACACAAAGACTGACTGACTGAGAATGGCTGATATGTGGGAACAATTGATGAACTAGTTCACCTTGCTCTTTTTCAGTACATTTATCTGCTCCTCATTGACTGTGTCCTTGTTTTTCTCCAGGAAGCCCTCACACTGGTACTCCACCTAGGCACAAAGAACCAAGTCACACAGTGTTCTTTGACTTAAAGAGCAAAGGTCATATTCATCCTCCAGAGTCTGAAAAAGATGGATTAGTCCCACTTAAAAAATGAACAGAATCGTCAAACATATGAGGTGAAGGCATGGAATTCTGACTTTGCAGAAAAACTATTTACAATTTCACACTTCACTCTTTACTAGAAAATATGAGTAATCCATCCATCCATCCATCTTCCACACTGCTTGTACTGTGCTAGGGGGCAGCTGGAGCCTATCCCAGCACACATTGAGTGAAAGTGCAGTTTATATCCTGGACCAGTCGCCAGTCTATTGAAGGGTAAACACATACAGACAAACAAGCACATTTGCACCTACGACAAATTTACAGTTCTCAATTCACCAAACCAGTACACATATGGATTGAAGAAAATCCATAGATATACACCTAGAACATACAAACTCCTCAAAGAAAACTTCACAGTGATGCAATACCACCCCAGCACGAGACATAACTGTGGTTTACTGGGCAGCTAACTACCTTGTCTGCAAAGTGGTGGATGATGAAAGCTCTATTTGATAACCTGGGTTTATCAAAGTGAGCATTCTGCTTCAGGAGGGTGTTGTACAGTTTCTGGGCCCATGTGTCATCTGAGCCTTTGGGCATCTGTGGAAACAGGAAGAGCTGACACATCAGTTACTCATAGCATTACTCATAACCTCTAAACATAGCATGGTGGAGATTCATCCAGTGGAAAGTAGCTGAACAGACTTTTGGTGAAAAAAAGTAAATCTGGCATTTTACCCTGCATTCCTCATCCAGTAGGTCCAGGACACCTAGCTTGGCCTCAATGAGATTAATGCATGGCTGGTTGTCATAGAAGTCAATCAATGTCCAAGGGATCTCCTCTTTCATGTACTCCTCTTGCTCCAGTTTGAAGACATGCTGGATGGAGTGATAGCTTAAAATGATTTATGTGTACATTTTTGACAAGAAAATGACCATGTTGAGCAGGAAAAGACACACACCAGGTTGAACTGTTGTTGAAGCTTCTCATTGGCATAATTGATGCAAAACTGTTCAAAGCTGTTGACATCAAATGTTTCAAACCTGAAGAAAAATCCATGTTTAAATGAAAACATGTCACCTGGGGAGCATAAATTGAAAAACCACAAATCAGCAGGTAACAACATACCCATAAATGTCCAGCACTCCAATGAATGAGTGTTGTTTCGCTGCAGACTTTAAGGCATTGTTAATACTTCCCACAATCCAGCTAAAGAGTCTGGAGTAGATGTGTTTAGCAAGGGCATCTCGACCATTGACCGCATTTATTTTGGAGACAGACTTCACATAGGTTTCTGTAGTTGTCTGGAGTTTCCTGTGACATAACCAGTGGGCCATTTCTTCACACTGCACTCCCATCAACTCACAAAACACCATCAGGTGGACATCATCTGGCTGGAAATACATTAACAATAATGGTCTTATGCAAGAAGAAAAGACACATCCTTGATACAGAATTCTGACATAAAATTAACCAAATATACAAGACAAAAATACTGAGCTCTCTTGTAGAGCCCAAGGGTAGTCAGTATTTACCGAGATGCTGCTTCTGTCTGCTGACTGATCTTTCACCTCCACATTACTAAGGTGGAGAATAGCTGCCAGAATTTGGTAAATTTCCATTTGATCACAGTCACTGATTCCTACCATCAAAATACAATAAAACAACAAATTATGATCAATCATGTCAGGTAATCCAGCAACAAAAATACATATGGACAGTATTGTCTATTTAATATATGCTGTAAATGCAAACTTTATTGAAATGCAACCAACGCTCACCTAAAAGTGAGAAAGCTCTCCTGGTATTGCACATCTCTTTGGCATCATCCACTCCATCTATGACTGGGCTGTGACCCTGGTTAGTAAAGTGGAAGTCATCTGCACAACCTTCAAAAATTAATCATACAAAATATTTTACTGACACAGACTGCTCTATCAAAACTGCTATTGTAGCTGTTTGGTTTTTTAATAATTCCTAAATCATGATAAATGAGAAATAATATTTCAGAGACTCACATACCTAACTTGAAGGGTTTGAACTCTGGTAAATGTGAAGATGCACATAGCTGATAGAATATATGGTAGTTCCTTTCTCCATGGGCCTAAAAGTAGTGCAAACACATATAAAAGGGGAACAAGGTAAATAACATACATACTAAAAATACGCTCAGTTAAACTAAAAGCTTTCTCAACTCTATATGCATGCATGAACACCAACTGCTTTGCTACAGTGAAATCATCAGATTTTGTCTCGAAAATAATGATTTGTTTAACAAAACCTAATGTACTGACATCTCTGTGAGTAAATGGTCAGGCAGGCTAAACTGTGGGTTGTTTATGTTGTTTGTTAATACGCTGTTAAGATACACTTAGCAACGCATTAAATGTTTTAAATCAATTAACTGCAAGATTAAAAAATGGAAGATGGAGAGATAGTACAGCCACTCTCAGACACTGAGGGCAGTCACCTAAAGACATGCATGTTGAATCCATACCAATGAAATTACCTGAAACACAACTCTAGACTTTTCCAGTAAGTAGGTTCTCATGTTAGCCCCAATTATACCATGCTGCTTGTCAAACCCAATCTCAATGTACTTCCCAAAGCGACTGCTGTTGTCATTCCTTGTTGTCTTGGCATTCCCAAGGGCCTAAATGAAACAAATATATGTATCAGTAATCTTTATCTTTTAATGATTATGTCCTATTTTCCTGCACTGGCAAATGTTACCTCCATGATGGGGCTGGAGGCAAGGACCCGCTCCTCAACATTGGCCTCACCGGAGGAACAGCTGACTGTGGCAAAGTAACGCATAGCATACTTAGCAGAGACGGTTTTGCCAGCCCCAGACTCACCACTCACTATGATGGACTGGTTTCTTTCATCCCTGCATGGAAATGTGATAGCACACAGACCAAATATCAGCTAAAACAAACAGATAATCACCATTAAAGATAGTGAACAGTTCACTTGCTTTAAAATGTAAAGTGTCAAAACCTGGCCATCTGTTTATATGCTTCCTCTGCCACTGCAAATATATGGGGGTCCATGTCCCCCATGTTCTGCCCACTATAGGCGTTGATGATGTCAGCTTCATAGATATGCAGGGTCTCATAGGGATTGATGGCAACCAGGACAATTCCTAAATACCACAAGGAGAAAAATTATGTTAGACTTAACACCATTATACAATTTGGTGTGTGTTCCTTTAAGAGCACCTGTGCCACAATAATCAGCATAACGTACTGTAGATTATGTCAGATGTACAGTGACCAGGGCTCCAAAGTCTACAGTGACAGTGATAGTGTGAGTCAAAGGAGATGAGGCTCATTACCACAGTATGTGTAAATCAACTTGGAGTCGATAAAGCGCACTTTAAGATTGTGCAGCACTGCTGGCTCGTGGAGGTAGCTGAGAGACGTGAGATCATTTTCCCCCACCAGGATGTTGGGGTTCCTTAGTGGTGGCAGCTTGTTGGTTTTGGGGTCTATTTTATATTCCACCTCCTAAAAATACACAAGAAATTAGCTTCAAGAAGCAACAGTATTAGTCTGAAAGTAGTAAGTTGCTTTCATTTTATAAAAAAAAATACAAAAACCATGAACAAAACCAGTGGAAAAAGACTAATAACAAAAACAACCACAAATAACTGTTTAAACATAAAAATATTAGCATCAGTTGTACATTCTGTTAAAGGGAATTTAGAAACCACTGTGCCTCCCTTGTTCATGTTCACTCATGATAATACCTTGGCCTTATTTCCATACCTGAAGTACATGCCCAAACTCGAGAGCACAGCTGCAGGTAGCAACAGCACTAAGTATTTTTTTTTTTTTTGAACCACACCATTTGTACCCTTTCATGCAACAATCCACCTATTCTGAAGCCAGTATCTTAAATAGGCTTCTTATATTAAAACATTGACAGAGTTGCAAACAGGGGCACATGTAAGGTTCGTCTTGCCTGGGAATCTATGTGCCTTTACCAAACATCAAAAGCTGCCTAAAATAACCCCACAGCACAGAGATTTATGAGGCTCCATTGCCAGTGTTCTTCCAGAGAAATGTGGTCATGGCACAGAACATTACACACCCATTTCCACCTCAGTGCCTATTTGTGTGTGTGTGTATGTGTGTGTGTGTTTTCCCTGCCTCACCGTGCCATCCTCCAGCTGCAGAGACAGCGTCAGGTCGCCAGCAGTGTAATCTTTGATAAGCTCTGCTGACTTCCACACTTCTGCTGCATCTGGGAGCCATACACGGGCATACTGATGGACAGAGGGGAGACCGGGTCAGAGCCATTCAACCACTGCACCTACAATAACAGTCTTTTACAAATCTACAGCAAAACAGCAGTGACATGTACCTAAGAAAATGTTATGCTAACTTGAAGTCAGCAGACAGAAGTCATGCGTATAATGTGAATGGATACGGGGTATTTTAAGTGGAACAGACAGAAAAAAAAGCAAAAAATTAAGTTTTTTAAAAACCCAAAAGCTGTTCAGTGGACAACTGTGAGTGACCGGCGCCAGTAAACCACCATTGTTGATGGATATAATTAACGATGAGTTGACTGAGGTTAGCTAAAGGAAACCGTTGAAGGAGCCGGACAACGGACGCAGGCTAACAAAGTTAACACGTCTACCTACCTTGGAGTAAAGTTCAGAGGCTGCCATGTCTCTGAACTCGCTCAGTGAGTCCTCAGAAACTTCCCCTGCCCGCAGAGAGGGGGGTTATGCATCCTACGGGCTCCGAGAGCAGTAAAACCTGGACTTTTCTGAGCTCCCCTCCAAGGACCGCTGCGCTCCGCCGGGGGACTGATCCAACTGATTCAACCGCCGACAGCAGCTGTCAGTCAGCGGCCAGCGCGTCGTGCGTGCCTCCCAGCGGCGAGTTAGGTCGTTTCAACTGACCCGACCTGAGGAGGAGGAGGAGGAGGAGGAGGAGGAGGTCTCCACCCTCTCCCCCAACATATTGCATACTGCTGTCAACATGCTGCCGTGTTAAAAAAATAATAATAATTAAAAAAAAAGTGCATTATTAATTCCAGGAAGGGCAGATACATTTTAATTAGCTAGAAAGCCAGTTACTGAGATTTCAAATGTGAGGAGTTTAAATGCCACCTTGTGTTTTCAAATTGCAAGTTCACAATATCAGTTCAAGTCATTTTAAGAGCTATTATCCTCTTCTTTTATAGTGTTATTCATTAGTGAGCACTAAAATGTCGTAGCCTAATACTTTAATTTTCAGTGTCCCCTTTCAGTTCTGGGTCAAATAATTCTCCTCTCTTCTTTCCTGGATAAGATCCTGCTGAAGTACTGCATCTAGTAGACTACGTTTTCTGAGTAGCTGAACACTGACAGCTTCATTTGTTAAACGTTATTTTACACTGCTTGCTCCATATGAGATGGAAATGTATGGTAGGTACTTCATCTCCACTCAATTTTTTCTGAAAACTGTATTCACTTCTTTGGTATTTCAATAACATTTCCTGTATCGCTTATTAGGAGTCTTTAATAAAAACACCACTAGTGGGCTCTGGTTTCTGCTGTACCCACTGCTGCTTTTGCACAGGGGAGGGGAAAAACTCATTTCAAAGAGAAGGTATGCCTTCATTCATGGGTCACGTGTGCCATAAAAAGTATGAACAAATGAGTAAATAAAAACACACCAACATATATGAGCAAACTTGCCTTCCTCAGTCTCAAGACACCTTGTACTACTGGCAACAACTGGCATTTTTATACCTCACCCTACCCATGGATGAAGGCAGTTTTTCCTTTTAGCAATATGCTTATTCTTCAGTGTAATGTGAACAAGGCTGTTCTTAGTGCTTGTAGTGTTGCTGTTTAGTAATGATGGGGTGTCAAAAAAAATATGCAAGGACACATTCAATTGAGTAAGTGTACTTATAAGATATTATGCAAAACTATTTTATTTACAAAACAAATGGCACAGTGTGACTGCACAGTAAATGCACATGCACACTCCAGACATGTCAAGGGAGTTTCTTTCCATAAAATCCTAAGTGATTCCAGTCAGACAGTGACAGACATTTCAGACAAGATTCACAACTAAGATTCTCACTGAGGGAGCAAATATTGCTCAAGAGGAACAACGGTTCATTACTTTTAAGGCCATTTTAGAGGTCAGGATGAAATGGAAACCAGCAGCAAGTCTTGGCAAACCAATGTCACTAAAATGAATTAAAATACAACTGGCTACAAAGTGTGTGTGAGTGTGTGATCTGATCTTCAATACTTTGAAAGCACAGAATCAAACTGCTTCACAAAGAGAGGAAGGGAAATTAACATAATCAAGGTTTAGAAGAAAAAAAAACCCAACATAATTACTTCACTTTTCACTATTTAAATGGACATGCCTCCACATGAGCGGGGGAACACTCAAACGTTTCAAACTGAAAGGCATATCTGTAAATTACACTTGTACTTCATACATACATCAACGCAAACTCTGATAACATCTTCTCTGTGGTCATAATTCATTAGTATTTTTGCCTCTGTAATCATCAATGACAGTATTCCTTTGTGGTGACGAAGACAGTTCCTCTGCACAGTCTATTCAGCTGCTGTTAGACAAGCACTTGTATAAAGGCATATATCCTTAAAAGTGAAAATGTTCTATGAAAATAAGATAGCATTAACATCCATTCATATTTACGAGTGACATCATGTTCATAAATCAATCACTACACAGTCTTTTAAGAGCTTGAGAAACATCTTCCACTACTACTTGGTTGGATTTAACTCACTGACAATTCAGTTGCCAATTTTTCTCAAGTATTTGGCTTGGTACATAACTTGTTCTTAGAGAATACACACAAAGGTGAAAAACAAACAAAAAAGTAAACGGCAGGTAGATGTGAAATGGGGGTTGGAATGGTAACAATACTGTAAACATAAAACCATCAACCAGCCAGTTTGCTTGCCACAATTGAAGTTTTTCGTTGAGGCAGGTCCTGAGGTGTTGGGATGTGGCCTCCTGTGATCTCAGTCTTCTCTGTCGGAGCTGATGGCAACTGTTTATTCTTAATTTTTGCCTTGGCCATGTTGTAGTCACCAGAGTCAAAATACTTTTGCTGGACAAACAAGAAGACAAAAAGTGAGAATATTGCAAGACTGCTATTATTTAAATGAGTACACAACCAAGTTTAAGTCTGAAACACACCCCCTTCTGAAGTCGTTTCCTGAGAAAGTCTGAGCCTCCAGGCTTTGCTCCGAGGTTTGGATACCTGGCCTTAAGTTTGGCCTCCTCTGCTTTCTCGGGACTGATTACTTTGTCATCCATTTCCTGTCGAAAGAGCACAGTGTATGGATGGTATGAAGTTTCTTTTAGACTACACACCAGCGATTAGTGAAACTGCAATTTATATTCTGATAGCAGCAGCAACTAAAGCTAGTATAGCTTCTATTTATTTTTCATAATATGCAGGCGCCGCCATGAGGGAAACTCCCAACTGTTGTTTGCACTAGCATTAATCTTGCCATTTAACTTGGCACGTTTAACTAAAACACTGAACAATGTTAGCTAAGCTATTACTCGGTTTACAAGTGCTTACAGCAACTAAACTCATTGACTTCAAAACAGCTGGGCGTTTGCTTTACTTTATCAACAAACGTTGGTGGCTAATTAGCTAATTACTCATGGTAGCATCGTTTTTGACATTAGCCAGGAGTAGCTACTGGCTAACTAGCTTGATGCTAGCCGCCTGCTAAATTCCCAGATTTGACGTGCTAGCAGCGCTGGATAACTCGTTAAAATCGGTTTTCCGTTGCCACAGTTTACCTGCTGATCTTCCGACGTCCTCGTCTCTTCAACCTCGTCGGACATAGCTGTACTGAATCTCTGCTCTGCTCGCAAAACTGTGGATGTAGCCGTCTGAACCAGCTCTTGTGGGAGATGAAAGGCAGCACTGGCAGCGACGAGGCGGGCGAGGGCAGCAGCCTGTCCAGCAACAGGCCGGTGAATCGATGCCAGATCGGCGGATTGGACTAAAGCGTCGTGTGACACAATGTCATGAATATGACGTGACGTGTGAAGCAACAAACAATTTTCTCTTAAAATTTGCCTTTGTCAAACCTTGTGCTACACAAACACTAATTTTACAGTATGAACATGATGAAGATGCTGCGATGCATTGATTCAGGCCTTCACACGCTTTGACAGTGGTATGTACACAATGATCTTTAATATAGTGACTATAGAGGTACAGACAGACATTATATCGTTATAATCTAAATTATTATAAATTTATTCGTAAAAGTCTTCAAAAAAAAAAGTATTTCCTTGAGACTGATCATAAAGATTAATTATGCTTTTGTTATTTTTCATAGTATCTCTCAACTGTTTTATGTCTCTTTAATGTCAAGATTAAGTTATCCCATCTGCTGTTATGGGTGACATCAAAGCCATCAGAATAGCTTTTTACAATATTAGTTAAAGCTTTTATGGATAAAAAGTGTGGTGAAAAACCTTCTTCTTTTACTTTAAAGTACATCATTTTTGTACCAGTGTAGAGTGGGAAGTAAAATGGTGTAATAAACAAGCTTGTAATTGTACCGTTATTTTTTCAGGTGCAAATTTTGTCTGTTATAATTTAAGATGATAATAACTTGATTGTGGTTAAATGAATGACAGACGTGGAAATCATGAACATAGCCGAACTGTTTTTTGTTTTTTTTTGTTGATGGCATATCATGTAGTACACTTACGAAACAGATTACACACCGGATGTGCCTGCATTTTATAATACTTATATACTTATATTAATAAGTATGCTACTTATGCTATACTAATACTTATTATAATATTGTGCGTGCTGTGAAGAAAAGCAACTAAACTTCTCTTCCGCTATCATGTTCTTCATGCCAACAGAACCATTAGAGATTAAGGTTTTATCAGCAAAAATCCACGTAACAAAAGTAAAATGGCTTGTTTCTTTGAAAATATTCAATCCAAAATTAATTTCGACACCAACCTAGGTTTTAATCTAGCCATGGATATGTATATAGTGGGTTTAATGTCACAGAAAATAAGAAACAGAAGAAAAGATATTCACAATTTTTTTATTATTATTTTTTGATGTTTACCTTTTAATATTTTCTGCATTTCTGTAAAACATTATACTATGCAACATGACTGAGTAAGCTCTGAACAGCCCCAACTACCACACAGCAAGAAGAAAAAAACAAAACAAAACGTTATTGGGATTGGTTAATTGTTGCTGCTTTGGAGGCAGGTCTTTGTTAGGTCAATACTTTCTGTCCTTTTATATCAGTTAAAAACTGAATGCATTTCTGTATGCATCCCCTGCCATTTGGAAATAACAAAAGTACAATATAATACAAGGTCAATTTGCTCTCCACTTTCACGACACAAAAAGAACCCTTGGGCATGAGATTAATTATCCTCATCCCCCATGTCGACGTCCTCTTGTAACTTCTGCACCATTTTTGCTTCCATTTGTTTGGCCTTTCCTGTAAAACAAAAAAAAAAAAAAAAAAGACGAAAACAAATTTTAAACAGTGCTGAAATCACATTGTCTTAAAACAATCATTATGCAGAATTAAACATTTTTCCTTGATATGATTTCCTTTTTAATATTCTTTATATTAACATAGTGCTGTACATTGTGCATACGCTCAGGTATGTTTGTATTAAAATCAATGAAATCAAGTAAATTTCTTGTACATTATTACAGTTCTTGTGTTGAAGTTGGCCAACTGGTGATTCAGATAAGTCTTTACCTGCATGTGGTGCTTTGATAAGGTGAATATTTTTCTTCACTTCGTTGATGGCCTCTTCTTTCTCCAACTGTTTGCCCTTCTTTAATCTATAAAGTAGAGACAAAAAAAACAAAGGTGAAATACAAAAAAAAAAAAAAAAATCTACTCAACATAAAGTAGATGCTGTCAGATACAAAAAAGCTGAACCAAACAAAAATAATCCTTAAACGTCAACACAGAATAAACTGCTCACCTGTTCATGATAAATCTTGCCTGTCGTTTCTGTTTTATTTCCTCCACCCTCTTCATTGCTTCCACTGTGGCAGGTAACAGTGAAACATAAATACTCTGCTCAAAAATCAAATAAATATACTTTATAAAAGATGCTTCTGAGAAGTAAATTCATTTGTTACCTGTCTTGTCCCACAGCTCCCTGTTATATTTAACAGGTGTATTTCTGCGTTTCTCGAACTCCAAAGAGTTATCCTGTAGGACAGTATGTTTCACGGATAAGTAACAGTAAAACCAATCAATGACACTGAAGTAGTGCTCAATAGATAACCAGCTCACCACTGTCAGCTCCTTTCCTGACGCCTTTCTGAATGCTTTGGTCCATCTTGTTTTTCTTGGGTTACGCTTCTTCTTGAAGTTCCTGTGGCATTTTGATCTGCAGAATCTGAAAGTCTATATATATATATATTTTTTTTTTAAAAAGACAGAAAAACAATTAACAGTTGAACTCCATTAAAAAAATAAAAAGGAGTTTGAATGGATATGAACAGATAAACCCGTGGATGGTTTTGGTTTGTGCAATTTAAAAAAAATAGTTACGAATTAGAAATATCCTTTATTAAAGATCTGCCTTTACATCTGTCATAAATTACAAATTCTCTCTCTTTATACATATTTATTAATGGCCAGTATATCAGCTGATGTGAGCTTAGTTGAAGAGATTGTTATCAAAAACTACTATATGCTATATTCTCATGATATCATGATTTACTGTATTAATTATTTTTTAAAAGACTCAAATTCAGTATCAGCCCAAAAAAAAATTCCATTGGGGTAAAATATTTATACTTTTGCTTCTTTTAGAGGGAAAAAAAGGTTATTAATATTGTTATTATTTCAATTTCATTTATTCATATGACCATAAATACAGCATTGAAGTATAATATCATTAAAGTAGAATTATAATAAATGCAAGACAATAGACAACATATGGTTTACAATACAAAACTAATACTAATACTACCCCCGTGAAGCTCATGTTTTGGCACTGATGAGACTGTGTGGGAAGTGGTATTCACATCTTCTACTTAAGTATTTTAATTCAGCATCAATATAGACTTTAAGTGCCAAAAGTAAAAGTATTCATAATGCTGAATGACCAATTTCAGAATTAAATATAATATATTATTGGAGGATAGTTATTGATGCATTTATGTGTTCAGCACTTTCATGTTCCAGTTGGTAAAAGCAGAGATCATTTCAATACGTTTAGATACTGTGGAGTAGCTTAATCTATAACGATATAAAACAATTTCTTAGTTGTGTGTAGTTTGAGTTAATAATCTGAAATGTAGTGGGATACGATTATAAAGTAACAGAAAATGGAAATACTGTGGTAAAGTACCTCAAAGTTGTGGTTAAGGACGGTGCCTGAGTAAAAGTACTTCATGACTTTCCACCTCTGAGGTGCGTGGTTTAAAAATGGCGCTGACAAAATTTCAGCAAATGCTGAAAGCTTAGAAAAGACAGTATAATTCTCAGAGTTTACTGTGGAGGTGTTCAGCATTTGCCAACAGGGTGCTGCTCCAGGTGTGTTTCCACACCAAGCCTTCAGGGGGCGAAACCACCCCATTAATCAAAAACAAGGCCCTTCTGGTTAATGTTCTTCATTCTTATTACCTCTGGCTGCATGGGTATAACATTTAATTAATGGTTAAGTTAACGTTATGTGCTTCAGCCCCACATTATAAATTATGTTTACCTCTGAGTTATTTACTTTCTGACAGCTCCTAAACCCACTGTCCACTCCACGTGAGTGGACCCAGCACGTTATGCTAGCCTCCAGGCTAACGGCTAACTCTGACAGTAAAACATGGACTACAGTCAAAGTTACAGGATCAATAAACCAACAAGACAGCTCCTTACCTTACAGTCGTTCCGCACAAACATCACCCCATGTCCCGGGTACACCGGACCCGAGCAGAAATAACATTTTTCGATGCGCATTTTCACAGCACAAGTGCTGCGTACGACGACCGACAACAACAAGACCGCCCCACTTCTTCTTCTTCTGCTTCTCCTTCTGCTGCTTCTTCTTCTTCTGCTTCCGCTGGAGAGGTACTGCCCCCTGCCGGACCTTCGGCTACACCGTTCAAAGCCTCTACTTAAAAATGTTTCAGAGGCACCGAGGATCCAACTTCATGGCGAATATGGTGAATATGCTGATATGAAATGTCCAAAGTGTTCAATAAATAAATATGAAACTATGAAATAAATATCCACATTAATGCACTATAATATATAAATGAAGCAATATATTGTGAAATTTAAATTGTGTCTTTATTTGAAAGTACCCATTTTCAAACATCTGTTCTATTTCATACTGACATTTTTCACAATGACACTTTATAATGTAATTTTTATGACTGTGGTGAAACAATCTCTGTCACCTTATCTCTCAGCCAACCACATGAACATAATCTCCAACAAAACTCTGTTATACTCTGTTATATTTATATGAGCTTTTCTGTTTATGGGGTTTTACTTTATTCTTAATGGTTCTGTAAACAAGATTTTATATATATATATATATATATATACATATATATATATATATATATAAAATTGTTGTTTGCTGATATATATATATATCAGCAAACAACAATTTTCTATGCAAAAATGTACTGGAGTAATGGCATCCTGAGGAGAGAATGAATTCACACCCCCTTTATTGTAATGTAATAAACATACAGCAGGCACCACTCTCCTGCTAGGTGACACAGTGCAGTAGGAAGCTTTTAGATGAAAGGGGCCTTCAACTCCGTCTAAAAAGGCCCTCAACAAAGACAGAGGTTAGACTAGAGCACAGATGGACTGGCTATGGGGACCACAGATTCAAATCCCAGTCAGCGTATGGCCGGTTAAATCACCCTTTTCTTCTCCTCAGTTCATATGTAACTTAATGGGTTCATAATGTTACATCCGTTTTCATCAATTGCCGGCTACAGTAGGCATGATAATGTTAGCTAACTTGCTGTTACTCATGTTTTTAATTTGTTTAGCAAATGATCTTATCGCTACCTGGGTGTTACTGCTGGTTGTGGCTTGGTTGTGTTTGTTGTTCTTCACTCTCGTGTTGTCTCTCGTGATTGTAAACACTTACAGCCTATAATCCACGTTTACAAGCTGAAAAGGTTAAGAACTACTGTTGAACAGAAAGCAGGTGATTTTATGAAGTCATGCCTGTCTCTGTGATGCTATTAATCTTTAACATCATCAGAACAGAAGACATCCACAGTGTCATGTGAGAAACTGCACTTTACACTTTTCCAGAGGAGACTGTAACACCAACACGTCCATCAGACTGTGTGTTCACACACAAAAAGGATAACACGGCTGCATTTAGAAGAAATTATTCAAACGGTCACAGGTAAATATCAGACTCAGGCTGTGTTTAGACTATGACCAATTTATTTTGTTTTTGTTCCAAGACCTGCACCTTCTCACTCGAAAACATCAAATGACAGGTTAAAAACAAAACTGACACATTTTCTGAAAGGCCAGTATTTTCTTATTGGCCTTTATCTACATAGAGCATTACACTGCCTTCTGTATGTCAGGTGCTGTTCTGTGTGAGCATGACTTGTGAAACTCAAAATCCCGTATAGCAAATTTAAATGAATTTGAAATTCTGAACTTATATTTGCATATAGCAACATTTTGTAGCAACATCTTAGGCGGTATTATAAAGTTGTTATGGAAAATATGTTAGCTAGCAATTGTCCAGCTTACATGGAGCAACAGTAGCATTGATTTGGAGTTGTGTTTACGTGCACATGATGAATGTAGGTCCAATATTCACTCTTACTTCTGTTTGGTCTCCAGTGAGGAAAATATCTGCCTCTTTAACGGCTAGTCTCTAATTTTGTTGCTGTGCTGTTTAGAACTGGTGGACTACAGAGGGTTTTAATCAGAGCTTGGAAACATTTGTCTACCTGAATGAGGTTTATATGAGCAGCATTTACATGCTAGAACACATATTTATTTATTCCATTTTTAATATAAGAATATCGATGTGTACAATTTTAAATACAACAGTTTCTTTTATTCTGTTACAGCCCCACTGTGAATCCACCCGTCACAGACTCTTGTTATTTAATTGCACTTCAACCATAAAAACACATCTGACTCATATTTCCTCTACAGGTTCAAAATGTTAACCAGGTGGTTAACTTTCACAGCTCTTCTGGCTGGCTCAGCGAATCAACAAACAGCAGCTGCTGGCCAGGGCACTGTGACCATTGCACCAACCTGCAGGGTCAAAGGTCAGCCAGAGGAAGAGCTGACTTTAAACTGTGGAGACGGAGAGAACGCAGGTCAGTAAAAAGAATCAACACAAACAGAAAGACAGTACAGAGGGGCTCCTGGCTCCACACCTGAGCAATCCAGTCAGTATTAGTCCTGATTTTAAACAAGATTTTGGTGTCCTGGAAAGCTGTCCTCTGTTCCAATGTATGGTTGTCCAAAAGCATGTTTTTGAAATTCGTGTTTTTTTACAATTCAACTGGTAAGGCACACTGTAGTAACAATGATGATCTCTGTCCAAATTTCTGCTGTAAATATTTTACAAAAGTGCATAAAGTACATACAATATAAATCACCATAGGTTTTGAAGAATGTTTTGTTATTTGGAAAAACAACAACATACTTATTAATGTATTATGAAAAGCACTTAGTAAACAAAAAATCCATCATGAAGTTAACTGTTGCATTTACACCTGGGGTCTTAATTTCATTATTAAATGTGGTGGTTATCTTTGAATCACACTTTTCTTCATATTTTTTAAGTTATTGTCAATAAATTCCATGAAAAGACTTGGGCTGTGTCCAAAATCACTTCCTTGTTCACTTATTTACTACTCCCTACATAAGAGATGTGAA
This sequence comes from Trachinotus anak, assembly GCF_046630095.1. Taxonomy (NCBI): domain Eukaryota; kingdom Metazoa; phylum Chordata; class Actinopteri; order Carangiformes; family Carangidae; genus Trachinotus; species Trachinotus anak. The sequence continues at coordinate 11,016,049 of NW_027273853.1, read as the reverse complement.
GTCGGATTCACAAGATCACGGTCTGCCCTGAATATAAAGCAGAGATAGGTCGGGAATGTTGCCAAAATCTGTAGCAGTGGATATAATTTTTCAAAAAGGCTCAGTAAAATCAGCTGGATACTATAGTGCTTACAAACATTGCTAAAACAGGAGTAAATATATCTGCAAGCAGCAATGTGGGGGCTCACCTGCCCAGCAGGCCAGAGTTACCATGGAAACGTGATGTTATTATGTCAAGGGGATGGTAGTAAGCACTAACAGCAAGTGTTGTGTCAGTTGATTAAAGTTTGGCTGAGATTTGACTTCATTTCTTTTTTTGGCACCTTTGTCACCAATTTCATTTGGCTGTTAAGGTTGAATGCTTCCACAAATCAAAAATCCATAATCCATGTGATAACTTTTGTGAGTCTTGATCTTCAGATTATCGACCAACTTTGGTAAAGACTGGATAAAGGTTGTCCGAGGAGCAGCAAAAAGACAGTTTCCAATAAAATCTAAAATGGGAGCTCCATCAACTAGGGTAACAATTTTTCTCATTGCAGTGCTCCCCAAGAGGTTTTTTAGCTACCTCGTGATGAAGTCCTGAGTGTAACTCTAACTAAGTTTAGTTTTCATACATAAAAGCATTACTGCGCAATTACCTCACTTCCTGTTTGGTAGCTTGGCTGGAATTTGTGATTGGCTGTGACAAACAAAAGCTTCTGAAAATCAGAAACCCACGTGATAACTTTTATTTGGCTTGGACTTGAAAAACACTTTTATATAAAATCCACCTCCAACTTTGACCTGTTTACTTTCAGTTTCTGCATGGCTGTCACGACGTTAGCGTACAGAACTATACCTGTGACTCATCTCACCTGTAACTGCTCCTCCTCTCATGTGCAGGTGTGGTCCAGTACTGGCACACCCCCTTTGGAGACCTCCAAACCCCTGGTTTGCACAGTAAACTGGACCCTGTCTTTATGCACCATGATGGGAGCCTGGTGGTCCCCAACAGCAGCAGGCTCCACAGCGGTCTGTACTACTGCCTCCTGCGCCACACAGAGGGAACTACACTGTGGCCATACCAGCTCCACATTGGTTATAACAACCAAAAGAACCAAGAACATAATGAATATGAGCAAGGCAGCAGCTGTGATACCGTCAGGCTCAGGAGGGATGTTGGGCCTGAGAGGGATGAGCAGGCAGGTGTTTCAGATGGGCACTTTGCAGGAGCCGTGGCAGCATCAGTGCTGCTGACGTTTGTGTTTGGCTTCAGCGCTGGAGCTCTGACCAGAGCTCACGTTCTCAGGTGTGTTGAGGACCCTTACACCCCAGCTTTTGTTCATACTGACATACATACTGACATACATCAGATTCCTAATTTGACAGTAATTCTGTTAAATTGTTTTGCAGATGTTTTGTCAGTAAATGCTCAAAACAGGATGTTCTGTTAGTGATCAAAGTTGCACGAGCAATTTAATCAATTTAATCCAATTTAACAGCCTAATAATGTGAAGAGAATAGAGATGAATGGTTGAATAATGCAGTGGGTGGGTGAGTGTTCAAAATCTTTAGATTGTTCCATTTTGATATTAAATGGAAAATAAGTGATTTGATAATTTTGTACATTGTTGATCAAAAGAAAGTATGCCCAGTTAAAGTGTTTGTTCCTCTAGAAATACCACTTTAAATCTTTGCTGACCATGCTCTAATGTATGCTCAACAGTTTTAGATGTGGGGATGTATTTTCACTACTGGGCAAAGCAGCCACTGACTTCCATTAATTTCTAACAATATGACAATCAAGACTTGTTAAAGCAAACTCTTGAAGCTTGGTTGACTGATGAAATTTATCACTGTGACCATCAAGTCTGCATTAATAGTTTGACCATGTTACATTATCGGTGTGTGGTTATGCACTTCAGCTTCAGACTAATTTGAAGCAACTGCAATGCATTACCTCACAATGGTTATGTAACTTTGATGAAATTAATGCAGATTCATGAAAATTCAAATAACACCAGCACAGCTTGCTGAGCTGTGTTCTAAGGTACGCATGTGTTTGTAGTAAATAGGTTATAGAATACCATGGTTATTTTTGACTTCTCGCATGCAAAACAAATTCATGCACGTCCAAACATGCTAAATTAAATTATACTGGTGTGGTGATTTTCACTGCATGGTTCTCCCACCAGACAACTTTGCACATTAGCAGCACAGCACTGAAAATTGCTTAAATGGCCATGTGCGTGGTTACCAGCCCTGTACTGTCATGTTGCAAACCTAAGGAAACCAAAAAGAGTGGGAGGAAAAAAACAGAAACTCATCTGAGAAGACAGACATGTTACAGTTGGATGCTAATGTTTGGGTAAATTACATATTTTCTGTTGATGTTTTAAGTGATAAAGGAAATACAACCCCTGCAGAAAACAGCCAGACAAGATCATGAAAAAATGCAACAGTGAAGAAATGCTTGATTTTAATGTCTGGTTGTTCTCACTTCAAAAATCAACAAAATATGTTATTTACCAGGGTGTGGCCTAACATTTAAAACACATGCATGAAAGAGCCATCAGATTGAAATCTGTAGTGTCTCAGTTTGAAGTTTTCTTCTCTACTGGCCATGGTAAAGATGACTTTAGTGGTCGAGAGAACTTTAAACACTAATATGGCAAGTTTTCCATTCACTTCCAGTAGAACATTTTTAAAGGAAACAGATATTAATGTATTAAATTATTATAACCACAAAAAATTAGAGAGTGAATTCATATTTCTGTTAGAAATTATCAATATTATAAAGCAGATATCATGAAGATAAGAGAGTAAATTCCCACTATATATTTCCTCTCAGGTGTTTAGGAGCAGTCTCTACAAGGGTGCGATCACTACGGCAACAACAACGCCAAACTGACACATTGGACCATGGCTCCGAGATCACCATGACCACCGTGCCACCCATGTATGACAACGAGGCCTTTGTGATGGGACAGGTGCAGGACTACCCATCACCCCCTGCCAAACCTCAGAGAAGCTTCAGGCACAAACGAGAGGAGCATCAGGAGACCACTGCCTATCTGGAGGGATGTGACTACATGAAAGAGGAGGAGAAAAGGTTGGAGGAGGAGGATGGAGGAAGAACTCTGGAGGAAAAGAGTAAAGGGGAAGGGGAGGCAGAGGAAGAAGTGGAGAATGAAAGAGAGTTCAGTGGTCTCTATCTATTAGGAGAAGGTGGAGGGGGTCAAACTGAAACAGATGAGGACAAGTGCAGTGAAGATGGAGAGGAGAAAGATGGAAGAGAGAGCAAGGAAGACAATAAGGAATCAGGAGAGGAGGAGGAGACAGATGAGCAGGAGAATAGGAGCTGGGAGGATGGAGAGGAGAGCAGAAGTGAGGACGAGGCAGGAGGTAACAAGGAAAAAGGGAGTGATGAGAAGAGGGAGGAGGAGGAAGGATGGAAAGAGGAGAAAGAGGGAGCTGATGGAGAAAAGAAGGGAGAGGAAGATATTTGGAGAGATTCTCAACAGTCATCTACAGAAACAGACGATGAAGAGACGGGCAGTAAAAAACAGGAGGACACAGAGAAAAATGGCATTATGAGAGGAGGAGAAGCACTGTCCTCCCCGCCTTGTCCGGCCCGCCGCAGCCGTGTCATTCGTCTGTACCAGTACGACGAAGATGGTCAGCGATACTGCCACCTTCCAGACCCAACCACTGATGATCCAGTTCCCCCTCCGAGGCTGAAGCAGCGCTCCGTCTCTCTGACACGCCTCAACGCAATCATGGCTGCCGCCTCATCAGGACCACTGTGCACGACAGAGACAGGGGGAGAGGGAAGAGAGGAGAGGCCAACCTTCCACATGGACATATAATAGAGACACTGGTTTAAAGGGCTTTTCCAGCTTCAGCCACAGAGCTGAGGGACAAACACACAAGACTTTAATCTTCTCGTGGGATTTGAATGACACCTGTCTAAATATTTTCATGCTGTCATATAACTCACAATCACCTAAACCTTAGTATAGAGTTTCTGCAGAAAGGTAAAAAATTCAACACTTCTTAAGACCTTTTTAATACCATGTACCCATTTAATACCAGTTTCATAGTCATATAGTTATATCCGCTTTTTTAGTACTGCACATGCCAGCAGTTCATTACAGTTCCTGGTCGTATAAGTGTTAACATCCTATTTAAGAACCTGGATCCTGATGTTTTAACATGAAACAGATGGATTAACAGATGGAAAACTATTAATTCATTAAGTTCAAGTTTTTGCAAAAAATCAACTCTTTGTCCATTGTGAGTCAATCCCAGTAATGTAGCAGCAACACCCTTTTTTAATTTAATGACATTTATCTCTTTGTCAACAAAAATAGTATAGGGTGTCCAGTGCTTAATGTTTAAGGAGTGATTCATTTCTTCAGCCAGCTGTGGGGAGTAACTCGGGGAATGTCCAGTTTTGGAGCTTTAGGTTTAATCTGTCAGAGTTTGTCTGAACATTTTGAGACATTTAGATCTGTCAACCTGGAATTAAACTTGACAAGCTTGCTTGGGTGGAATAAAAACATCTTAGTGAATCACTGGTAACTGTCAGTGTTTACTTCAGACTTTGTCCCGCACTAAGTGGTACATTTTAATGTACACTAAAAAAAGAGCTGGGTTATTTCTGTAAACACATTGTGCTCATTAATAATTCTGGGTTGTCTGGGGTACTTATGCTAGGTCAAGGGCGTTTTAAGCGGTTGAGTCAAAGCTGACCAGCTGGTTTGGCTACTTTGACCCAGCTGCTTGTTAATTAATTTTCCCACTCAGACATTGACAAACTATCTGGATTATATCGTGCGTTCACAAGAAACATGGTGGGAAGGATTTTATGGTAGGTTAATGTTAAATAAAAGTAACATTAGCTGCTAATTCTGGCCATCACAAATGTAATATTAATGTGAAATGAAACTGTGACAGGAACTTTACCTGCTAAAAACCCACTAAAAATTAATATTAAGGAAAAATGTAAAAAAAAAAACAACAACAACAAAAAAAAAAAACAATTTAATATCTAGATAACATTTTTTTTCTTGTCATTTTCCTATTTAAATGAAACCTTTTCACTAACTTTAGCTTCTAAGTTTGGTCCCCAATAATCGAATGTTTTGACATCAGACACACAGAGGAGAAACATTTCAGTGGAGCTCCTGGACAAGTTGGTGCTTATGGGTGAGTTTAAAACTTTTACAACATATAACATAAAAGCCTCAGCTAAGCCCTAACTGAGTTAAGTTCAGTTCAGTGTATGACTTCCTAGTCACATAAGATTTATGTCAAAACGATTATCTTTTGAAATTCGCTAAATCATTGACATGTTATTGTACAAATTGTAATGTAGTAGTAGATAATAGTTTAGCGTGTAAGTGTTGATAGCCAATCACATTAGTTGTTTGTGTGTTATTTCTCAATGTCTGAATGGTGAACTGAGAAAACCAGCGTTAAAACAGTCATAATGGTGTTAAGGACTTTTTATGCCTTGGAGTTTGTAATTGCAAAGATAAAATGATGCACTGTCCAAACAATAAGTACATCCAGTGCAGCGATGTAGTGACATCCTCCAACATGACAAAAGTGACTGTGTCAAAATATCATAAACTGTTGGAAAGCAGCTGCACATTCATTCATTCATTCATTCATTCATTCATTCACATGCATTTATTGATGGTCTGTTTGTGAATTCATTATGTAATTATCCAAGTTGTGATGAGAATGTCTCCTAATTTGTAGAAATGATTGAATAATGTATATGTATATTTGAGAGCGGAGATATATAAATATCCCAAGTCAAAATATTCTTTCTACCTGATGCACAGGGATTTTCAACCTGATAGAGACTGATGTTTTATTAAAATGTTTTTACAGCTGAAGGATAACAGACCCAGAGGCAGGGGACTAAATGTACCATGATTGTTTTTGATGAATTCTTAGAAGAAATATGTAACAAGACTAAGTCAGCAGCTAAATTAGACCAAATTATTTTTTGTTACGACCACTGTCAAGTGTAGGTATTTAGGCAGCAGTGATTTTATTGAACTGAATCAGACTCATAGTTAGATGCTCACGCCAAGTATTAAGGTTAGGATTCATTTAATAACAAACACATATGGGCTCCATATTATCCCTCCCCCTTCACCTCACAGCTGTATTTCTTCTTGCTCACTTGCCTTTTATTAGAGCTAGACCAATAAAAAAGAAATATTGGACATTATTATCTTATTGCAAATATGTGTATCAGTGTACATGTCGGCCGGTAAGCAACAATATATTGCAGAACAAATATATCGCAGGACAAAAATGTCATCTCGGTTTGAGCATATAGTCTGTGGGTTTGAGGTGGTTTAGAAAGTGAAGCCTTTAAATAATTTGTCCACCAGAGAGCACTGTCAACTTAACTGTTAAATGTCTAAAAAATCCAGTATGAGTCAGACTATACTCTTCAAGTTTTCAATAAAAACTTCTGGGAATGTTCATTTGCTCTCAAACACAGCACACATATACGGCGATAAACCCAATGAAAGACAGTACAACACAAAATTTATTTTTCCATGAACAATTTTATTATCTAGTATTTGTGATCATCTTGAGAGTATCAAAAAATCTGTTGCAACATTTCAGCACTTAAAATATTTTGTTTTGTTGCTCACTTTGGATTAAAAGATGTATTTTGGTATTCAAATGCAGAAATTTCAGAAAACCATAGCTTAAATAATAACAGTTAAGTCTACACTAAATCTACATTTGGCACCTGAGTTAAGTCAGCAAAAATTACCTGTGGCTTTCAAATTAACCTTTTACATTAATGTACTACACTGACAACTTTGAACTTGAAACAGCAGCAGAACAGTTTTTGACATCTCAAGCGTTTTAAAAAAAGAACTATGTAAAATGCCTTTCTAGGAATCAAAACCATTGTAAATCTATCACATTTAAATTCAAATAATGTAAATGAAAACCAAAGAAAATCACTAAATAACAGAGACTTAAAGTTTCTTTGGTTAGGATTTTTTGTATTACAAAGATATAAAAATTGATTATGTTGCTCTTCACACATAGGGTTTCCTTTATGATAGTCAGAATCCTTCATTGTCACACCTGGACAGGAAATATAATGAGGAGATGAAATGAATTCTTCCCCGTGAAGCAATATTGGTGAACGGTGACAGATGATTCTCTACACAAAGAATAAATATCATCATCCATCACTAGCAGGACTCACTGGATCTTTGGTCTTGCGTGAATATCTCCACCTCCCATCATACCAAGGATCAACTGAGTGAAAAGCCACACCCATCTGAGGAAGCAGACAACTCTTTGGATAATAGCACCGGCATCACCGCTGCGTTTAGCAATGGTTTAGAAGGCAAATGGAACACAAGTCTGGGAGACTTGTGCTAAAGCTTTCACCAGAATAAAGCATCAAGAAAATTTACACTGAGAAAAGCATTCAAACCACCATACTAAGAGAAATTTACATCATTGGCAAGAACAATATTTTGGCAAACGCACCCTTAATATACATCAACTATATTTTTGGTTGCCTTATAATATCTATGGTATTATCAAAAACTCTTTGGGAACAGTTTTCCTGTCTTTGGATCTCATTATCTATAGTATGCAAAGCCCTTTTGATATTAAGGCCATATTAAAGCTTTGAGTTCAGTGCACTGAAAATGTCAAACAATAAGATATAAAGCTCAAATAGTTTGACAATATCTAATGCACTTGTTCTTTTCACAGCATACATCATTCAAAGACAAACAATGTGAAACAAAAGCTCTTTTAACCGTGAAAATAAAAGGGAGAGAACTTAAAAAATGAGGACCTCCAGATAATAATGCCCCGACAGAGGTAACAAGACATGGCAACGAAATGTTTTCACCTTGAGTGAGATAATACTGCACAACATGTGGTAAAAAGGAGGTAGTAATGTAAATACAAGAACAGAACACTGAGGTAGGTAATCAGTCAAAAGGGCTCAACTACACCCTTCACTCCAGTGGAAAGTAATTAAATATAATGAAAATGTATCACAGTACATTTCTGACATTCTTTTTAACATTCATCATGGGTGAGCTTTGGTTTAGGACAGACAACGCCAAACACAGGCAAACAGGTAGAAAGTTGTGAAAAAAATAGGAAATAAAATGTTATAATAAACATTCATACAAAATCCTGAGGTAGATCCGAAGCAAAAACACATCTCCTCCGTCCCAGCAGCTGGTTTCCTGATCCCTTGTGCCTCAGGAAATAACCCTGTGGCTCAACTCAGGAAGCAAACAAGGAAGAGGTGGTGTAGCTTCGGCTGCTGGAGAGCAGACACAGGCCGGGTGATGTCAGGATCCGGCTGTTTGGGACGTGTGCTGGGCGGGATGAGAGCCCTCCGAGGTGCAGCAGAGCCGGGAAGCATCAGTGGCGGGATGATGGTTGGGATGACTCAACATCTCCTCATTTTCCACTTCAAAAGACTGCTTCATCTCAGCGACAGTGGTAACATCGTCCGGCCCAAAAGATTCAGGTCTGGAGCTCTGGTTTGTCGAAGGGTTGCTCATCTCTTCGTTGCTTTCTTCGTTGGAGTAGTGTCCGGAGTCTCCTGTCTCTTGGCTGCCCTCACTGGTGTGAGAGCTCTCCGAGTGAAATGGTCCATAGATGATCTCCCGGGAAGAAGGCGGCAGGGGCGCTGAGCCTAAATGCTCGTCATACCTCAGAACAACCTTGCCAGTCTCATACAAACTGGCTCTGCTCTCCACCTAAAGATAAAGAATCACGAGATAGAAATTCAGATAAAAAGAAATCTGAATAAAAAGAAAGCTGATTGACAAGAATAATGTCACATCACTTACATCACTTTGAGCAGGATTCCTGATCTCCCTCCTGAAGAGGAACCACCTCTTGCTTTGATTCTTGTTGCTGACTGGACCGGCACTATTTATGACAATGTTGGATCCACCCTAGGTACATGAAATTTGTATGAGAAAGACATACTCTTTAAACAGTCCTGTGCTCTATTAAACATAAAACATGCACCTGTGATCATCAGAAGCCCATGTGTTTTGTTTCACTCACCTTGGCATCTAAAAAGTGACAATTTATCATGGGTATAAGGGCCTCGACATTCTCTGCATGGCCTTCATTAGGCAGGGATACACCAGCACGTGGACCTTCACCAGTTCCTACAGCGATGACTTTGTGACTGAAGGATTTTCTATTAGCCGTAAAAAAAATAATGATGTAAACAAATGTCAGAAAAATCTCATAGTTTCTGTTTTACAGTATAATTATTAACTGTTTTTAATTGTTTCAAATGATTATAATCAGTACCTTGGTCTGCCCTTGCTGATGAGGATCAAGGCACACATAACAATACAGGCCAAGGCGATGCTCACACCAACAATGATCCCCGTCATTGACCTCTGGTCTATGTGGTAAAGACCATCAGAAAACACTGGAAGATAAACAGGTGGTACAGTGGAGAGGACATTAAAGGACAACACAAGTTAATACTGCTGTTTAACAAAACTTCACATTCCCTACAGGCCAAAATGCACTAACTACATAAGTGGTCAAAATGTTAGTTAAGACCAGAATCTGGTGTCTATATATAAAATTGTAGAAGTGCATTAAAAAGTACAATATGTTTTTATCAGAAAAAAAAACAACAAACTTCTCCATATTCATATCTTAATATGAAAATACTGTAACTACAAATGTTTTTCCAGAAAAAAAAACAAGATTTACAATTTAACTTGAAATTTGAAAACTAAACTTGAATTGAAATGTAAAGAATATGTGAGGAGCCATCACTCACTCAAATGAGTGTCAGAATGACATGTATGGTTTTCTGCATATGTACAGCAATAAACAACAAAATGCAGTTCTGTCAACATAAGATAAAATTATATAAAGTTGGGCTCAGATTAAACCTAAGTGGCATCACAACCTTAATAACAGTATAGCCCACGAAGTTCCATATGGAAAATTCACACCATTTCATTTCAACCTAAGAACACTAACACCAATAAAACCAGTAAAAACTATAATGTATAGCTTTTACTATCATACATAAATAATAAATGAATCAATGAGTCATCAAGATGAGACGTTTCTATCATATATGCATCAGTGTTTCATGAGGCTTACCTGTTGTGTCCGGGGAGCTGTCAGAGTGCCTTGGGTTCTTGCTCCGGTGGGTGTTTCCCCGCTTTAACGCCAGCTCCACAATGTTAGAGAATGGCCCATCACCGACCTGATTGGAGGCAGAGATCTTCACCAGGTAGATGTTTCCTGGCTCCAGCTTCTCCAGCAGAGCCATAGTATGGCTTCCTGTAAATGGCAGCAGAATCACACAGTGAAGATTAGAAGTTCAGAAAACGAATACTGGTGCACTTAATGTTGCATAAATAACTGTAGACAGCATATATAATTTTTTATACCTTCCTATGACAGGTACACCTGAAGCATTCAGGTGATACACAACCAACTAAAACAAGTGCTGAGGGTGTGTCCCTATGTGGTTGGTGATAAATTTCTTAGGTATTGTAGATGAATGAAATTCAACAAAGTCAGATGTATTGAAGAGTTTCTGGGGAGCAAAATGTTCTCATTGTTCAAAACGTGCCCTAAAACATTCATAGTCATAGTCTATGGGGGATAAACTTTGGAATATTCAGTTGTATTTTATTTATCATTACTTTATTTATGTGATACAATGTACTACTCACCCTCCCTCTGAATTATTTGCCAGCGCCCAGCCATCCAGGCTTTCTGGGAAGCATACAGGATGGTATAGTGTGTAACCACCACATTGCGCTCTGTGGGCTCCCTCCACGACACCAGAGCAGTGTCGTCCTCAATCAGAGTTACTCGCAATCCCACAGGAGGTTGGCTGGGTGCTGTACACAGAGAAGTCACATTTATAATAGAAATATGGAATATAGAGAAATATGGAATAATCTGATATGAGTCTGCACTGCAGAAGAAATAGTGGGGTACACAGAAAGCAACATAATCATGACAAAATGATGTTACAGTCCAATTTATTACCTGCTGGCAGCGTTTGGTGGTAAACAACAGAACTCCAGGGACTGGACATCTGGTCCACATGGAGACGCACAACAAACTCATAGCGAGTGTTTGGATCCAAATTTTGAACCATCACACTCTGTTTGGTGCTGTGGACAAACAACATGCTTACATTATGGGCATTTGGCAGGAAATAATCCAGAGCTACTTACTGTATGACATGTACAACTGTAGGGGAAGCTTAAAATCCTGTGTCATCAATTACAGCCAATGATAAGCCTTATCCACCCCTTATCGTTTGCAAACATGTAATACTTATGCAAGCAAACCAAAAATATGTTTTGGAGGCTTTAAATGTCATGCCAGAGGTAAAATATTAAATTGATTTTGGTTCTCAGCTTACATTTGTATGTAGCGTATGGCAGAGGCGTTGTGGGTGCCCACAGGTGTACAGCGGACTGTATAGCTAACAGTCTTTCCAGAGGGGAAAGCAGGACGGCTCCAACGGAGGGACACTGCAGATGAATTACTGGCCAAGACAGTCACATGATCTGGAGGTGGAGGGGCTGCTGCCAGTTGGTCTCTAGCTGCTGAATGATGCAAACAAAATATATTTTTTCATCACATTTCCGAATTTGAGAGGAGGTTCTATGTTAATTTAAATTGTAAGACTTCTGAAATAAACAAATAGAGAGCTGTACTTACACACACATCCTGGAGTACTAACTGTTTGGTCTGTCTGATAGCCATCTCCAGCTTGACTGACAGCCAGAATCTTGACATGATACTTTCTCCTTGGATCTGGAAAACAAATGATCAATTTTCAACTGCTACTACAACTGAAGGCTGCTCAAACTGACATTACTATAATTGCACAAAGCAGCTTGTGCAATTATCGTGCTTGTGCAATTTCAAACAAATAATCTAATACGGGCAAAATAACTTGGCTAATAATGCCAAAGCCTTAAAAATCTAACAAATAGAGCAGTATCTAATGGATAAAAGGCAAAGAGACACTTTGACACTTAGCTGCAGGAGGGGAGGTTTGTAGGTCATAACTGGACACCCCCCATGCATGGGTAATTCGTGGTCTCTTGAGTCACAACAACCTCTCATTTATCATGTGTTGTCATGTGTAAGGAGCATAAGAAAGATATACAGGCCCCAAGGCACAGTAAATATGGTGACATGATCAATAACACACAAATGATACTTTCTTTTCCCCTTTGAAAGCCTATAAAGATTTTACAGCTATAAAACCTTATTAGCACTAGATTGTGCTTTAAACACAATACAAACAAAGAAAGTAACTAACTTTAAGGAGAACAAAAGAGATGGATAAGGTAAAATGTGATGTTGTTTGTATTGTACACTTTGAATAATTACGGACACAAAAGACTGTAAGAAGGCCTGGCTGGAAGACATCAGAGAGATTGATGAGGTCTAGGGGTTCGCAGCTTTCGTTTGAATATGTGCAACAAATTTTGTGTTTTAACTTAAAAAACTACAACTGCCTCAGCTCCTAAATCAGGACATTTTAGGGAGTGTTAAGATTTGTTTTATGCTTCCAGTGTGAAAGGTCAGCGTATGGGTATTGACCAGTGAGGGCAGTGTGTCCAGGCCTGTTGTGGGGGCTGGGCCAGGGGCAGTGTTCAGCTGCTGGGATCCTAGGCCCATGGGACTGGGGGGGTTTGACTGGGGTCACCAGGTCAGGCCAAGATAGAACAGAAGGAATCTGGGCGCAGAACTGTGGGATAGGAGCTGGGCCCCTTTTGTTTCCCCTTTCACATTCTTCCTACTGGCCTTGTATTATAGCCTTCAACTTGGAGCAAACATGGCTCCAAAACAGAAGTTATATTGTCAACAGTGATATTATAAATCTGGAACCAATGACGGTGGCTTGTGATACTGTCCATACAGAGCCATAATAAAAGGTTTGACATTTTGAGCAAGTAATTACAGAAAATATTACAAAAACATTTAAGTTAAAAACAATAACTCACACTATACCTGTTTCTATTTCATTAGTTCATTATTTTGGAGCCAAACTGTGCCTGAAGGCTAACATCAGACAAAATTATACAGTTTTGATCAGTATGGCCCTGGTTTATATTGCATATAGATTGCTGTGGGTTATTTACATGGACAGCAGATGACCAGTGGGGGTGGGGTCCTAATCCAAGACTGCTGTCTCACGGCTAGAGGTCAGTGGCTTGGCCCAGCTCTGGCCAATCCCAGGGGTCTTTGTTTGTCTGCTCCAGTGTCCAGCTAAAAGGGGGTAGTGACCAGAGTCTTACAGGGCAGGTCTGGCCCTGGATACAACACAATGGCCAGGGGTAATTATGCAAGCTGCAGGATGGGAAATGGTGGTGGGAGGGACATCTGGACCCTGACCTCTAACCCTGGGAGCTAGATTTCACACAATACTGCAGCCGGACTAAAGAGGGCTTCTGGTTAGGAAAGAGGGGTCGCCCAGCACAGGGGGTGAAAATGCAAATGCACCATCCAACTGCCCACTGAATAAAATTGAGCAGTGCAAAAGACAAGTGATCTGTCACTATCTGCAGTCTCAACACCCTAACAGAGGTCTAGATGGTAGAAATGCACTAAAACAGTCAAATATAATCTTATGTTTTCCGTTCACTCCACTATCCTGTGACCCCACAACTTGTCAGCTGTAACAACAAGAGAGCATCACTCACCAAGGCCACTGATGGTGTAGGTATAGGTTTGAGCCTGCAGTTGGATGTTGGGCTGCTCTGGTTGGCCTTCCTCATGGTAACACAGCCGGTAACCCTGGACAGCCACAGACTCTGAGGAGGTTTGCCAGCGTGCTACTATAGAGGTGCAGTTAAGCGGCTCAAGTTGAAGAATAGGGGCTGTAGGCACTAAGGGAGGGGGGTTGGAAACAGCAGGCACTGGATCAATAAACACTCATATTTATAATATTACTGAGCACAAAGAAAGACTGAACTGACTGACTGAACCCTGAACAACAACAAAAAAAGATGGAAGATGGAACATCACTGCATTAAGATAATGTTTTTTCAGAAGAGTCAATTCATATTGAGAATTTCGGGTGTTTGTTATAATTTCAGCTGCCTCCTGGAAGAAAATATGCAGCTGGCTTTGTAGCAACAATTACCAATCTACACATTATCCTCAAATCAAAAATGTAGAATACTCTTTGTGATCAACATATACGCCTTAATATATAACCAAACTTCTGAAAACAAGAAAAGCTTTGGTGGACAAACAGCCTCCCCCAACACACCAGGCCATGAAAAGAGGCTATTCTTTCCCCCACATAGACGCCTGAGGCCCTCTCTTTATGACCCATGACTGAGGCCGCTCTCACATCACTGACAGCGAAGGGCAAAGGTTCCTGGGTAACCAACACAAAGACTGTGGGACAATGCTACAAGAGCAAAGTCTAGTCATGAGCCGGCCACTCTGCGTGAGCTCTAGTGACCCTCATGGTATTCTAAGAACAGAAAAACACTGATGTGCCAAAAGCAAAAGGATAGCCAGTTGCCAGTTTACCACCATGTGAATCTATTACTCTATAGCATGTACTTGTTGTTTTCTTATTATTCTATTGAGGATCCCTAACTTTGACCCACTTAAATAAACTCTAATCTGCATTAAAACTTAGTAAGAAATTAAGTAAAAAAAGCTCTATACAACCATGTCATGAGATTGCATAGAAAAAATGCAAAAATTACTTTAAAATACCAGCTCTCAAAGTTTCTTAACATTTCCTTCTCAGCCATCTGCAGGTTTACCTTTGTTGCTGGAGGTCTTGGGTGTCCGGTGCGAGGTCCATGCTGAAGGCTCACACCAGCCCACACGGGTGGCTGCAGCCATACGGAGCAGATAGATGGTATCAGGCTGCAGGCCCTCCAGCTGATATTCAGTGCTATTCTGAGGTAGCTCCACAGAGGTGACGGTGTTGTCTGCAGCTGTGCGATAGGATAGTCTGTATGCAGACACCTGGCCACGGCTCACCTTGGCTGGCAGCGGCTTCCAGTTCACCTGGATATCTGTTGAGCTGGAGCTGATCAGACTTAGCTCTGGGGTACGCAAAGGCACTGCAGAAAGACAAGAATATCACAGACATGCTTGACACTGAATGCATCTCTTCAGAATACAAACTTGTTGGCAAAAAGCTGGACTAACATATATTTATCTATTATTCACACAAATTTGCTGTTAGTGAGTAGAATATACAAGAAAACTCTGCTAACGAAAGCACGCCCATCCCCCTTATTTCCACTCAAAATGGGCTCTGAGTACACACCACTTGCATGCATGTTAGCTTAACTACCAAAGTGATTTATTGCATGGAATGCTGGGAGGCTCAATGCTCTATGCTTACCATCCTCCAGGGTATGTTGACTGACTTGGTCTGACATACGACTGGCTCCCATTGGCATATAAGCCACGATGTAAAAGCTGTAGTTTCGAGCTGGCTCAAGGTCATCGATGATATAACTGGTCGTGTCGTTGCCAATAACAACTTGGTATTCTTCGTTGTTTGACCCTGACATGCAACAGATCAGAAAGTTAGGAAATAGGTTAAGATTATCCAAAGAAGAAGAAACTTCTTTGAAAGGCTGTCAAGCATCTACCATGTAAACAGCCAGTGTTATGAAAGGCTTGATGCTTATAGTTTCCCAGTGTCACTCATGCCTTCTACAAACATATGCAATACTAGGCACAGCAACACAACTGCCTCCAGGCCCCTTGAAGCCAATTCAATTACACATCAACAAACATGTTTGCTACAAAGGCAGATATGATTACATAGAGTTATTTAACTGTCAATTCAATGCTTAAAGTTAAATATCTCCTTACATTACTAGTTTGAAATACTGTGAGGCTTCTAAAAAGTTACGCTGTCCCTTTAACTGCAAGCAGAATGAGCTGGGGAGTGGACAATGGGTTGTCTAAGCCTGTTGTTATTTCAGTGAAGTTGCCATTCTGAGTCCTCCTTGACCTCTGCTCTGTGCAGCATCAACAGATGGCCTTCACCAAGGAAAGTTAATCACATGTGTGAGTGAGATTGTCTATTGTGGTTGACTGTCATCCTCGATCTCTTCACACCTTCTTTCCTTGTTCTCTCCTCGTTTTTTTTTTTAGCTCAAATGCAAAACCTGAAACATAATTCACTGGTTCCTCCTCTTGGCCTCACCTTCAGCCTTCATGTAATGGATGGAGTAGGCAATGACTTTGTCTGCATTGTAGAGTGGTCTCTCCCAGGCCAGTAAGATAGCAGAGCTTGAGATGGTCTCAGCATGGATATTTCTCGGTGCACTGGGTCTGTCCTCGGACATGACGACAATAAGGCGAGCCAAGGACAGCACAGAGCCCTGTTCACTCTCTGCCATGCATTGATAGATGGCATCATCCTCAGGGATGATCTGGGTAATCACCAATTTACTGTGAACCAATAAAAAACAATAAAAATCAGCAAAAATCAAAGAAAAGTTACTTCAATACTTTTAATTTTATTCAACTGAGGGAGGTTGATAGTACTTAGTTATCTCTGATTGAGACCACTACTGTTGTAATTTACCTGTTATACATTTTAATCCTTCCATTCAAGTGAACCTCTTCTCCATTCTTCAGCCAGCTGATGCGTGGTGGAGGCACTCCCTCTGCTTGGCACATAAACCTAGCTGTGCCTGCTCTTGGACGGGTCTGGCTCTCAGGCCTCTCAACAATGGATGGTGGCTCTGAAACAGAGGTTTAAGACAAATGTCATGAAAACACAGTCTTGACAAACACTAACTGTTTGACATCTTGCACCACACAGTGTCTCTACAAGCACACATTCTCTGAGTGTAAAGATTAGTTCACATCTGCAAATGTTTTTGTTGTACTATGGAACATGGGTTACAAGGCGTAGACAGTAGATGGGGTCTATGGTGAACGCATGTGACCCTCTTAATGTTTACAGTACCTAGAACTGTGAGGTTAGCTGCAGCAATAGTGTAGTTGCGCGTTCCAGGGGTAGTGGCCCTGCAGAGGTAGACACCACTGTGCTTGGAGCTGACATCAGTAATAATCAGGTTCCCATTCCCCAGCACTTTGGCATTGTACACATCGATGGGTTTACTGTCAGCCCGGCTCCAGGAGATGATGGGCCAGGGGTTGCCTGTGGCCACACACTCCAGCACCACAGTTTGGTGAAGAGAAACTGTGACATTCTGAGGTCCAGCAATGATTCTGGGCCTCTGACGTGGTTTAGGACGTGCACCTTCACGAGAAAAGGAACATTTTGAAGAATTAATTAAGTTGTCTAAACGGTATGACAGTTATATGATGGTTTAATCAGGTGTAATCTCTTTACCTTGGTTGACAGTTAGCATGGCTTCTCGACTCTTCAAGCGGCTGCCGATGTTAGTTGCCACACATCGATACTGTCCAGCATCTTCCAGCTGTACATTGTGAATCTGAAGGACTCCATTGGGCAAAACAGTAATTCTACAAACACACAAAAGTAACATTAGGTTAAACTGGACAGCTGCAGAATGTGGCGACATAAAACAACTCATACGTTACAAATACATGACAAAATAAAGTTTATTATATGGGGACAACTATATGATGGTGTCTTAAATGACTCAAGGCATGTCAGCAGGTACCTGTCTGTCTGTAGTGGTAATGTGCTTTGGTTGAGCTCCCAGGTGATGGTAGCAAGAGGGCTGGAGGTGACCGCACAGGAGAATCGTGCCACTGACCCCTCAGTCACCACCATAGGCACAGGATGCAACACAAACTCTGAGATACCTGTGGAAAAAATAAATGATCAGTCAAGGCCGGAAATATCAGTAGCATAAAATTCTTACCCTAATCCTTATAAAGCTCCTCTAAAATCTTATTTACTTATTGGGCCATTAATGGGTATTTGTTTTAGTCGTGGGCTAGTGCATTAGATAATTTACATGATTATTTACAAAAATGTATTATGCAGTTAGTTGTGATAGTCACACATTAAATACAGCATTTTTTTCCACTTTTGGTAAAACATTATACATTATGCATGCAAAGCCCTGACTTTGATGGATGTTAACTGATTCTATGAAAGGAATTGATTTCTGTAAGACACCATGATCTTGCTTTTGTGCAGATGAGCTTTCAGGTCCCATACTGACCAGCTGGTCCAATCAATGGATCAATTGATGAATGACACTGAATGATGCATTTTTATAGATAAAAACGAATCAATTCAGTTTGGATAAGAAGGGCTGCAAGCAACCACCAGGAAAAGAAAATATGTAGAATAATGTTGTAATACAAAAGTAAAGCTATTTCTTGTAGAAGTCAAGGATGACACATTACAAAACGGCAAAAATATTCAAATTTAGTCAGTGTCATGTCACACATTTTACAGCTATGCATATGTACATGTGTTTACTTAGACCCTGATATATAGGCACTGATATAAGTATAAATATACCTGCTTTACATTAACTAATACAGTGGTGCACAGTTTGCTGAGTCACGTTCTGTTGATGTGCATTCAAAAGGTCTTTCAATAATCACCACAAATAAGACACCCCCAATCTGCATTAATCTGAAGAACACTATAAAATATGACCAGTGACCTTCATTCATTAAGGTGATAACTCTCTCCCTTCCCCCTCACTCACAGGAAGGAAGTCAATATCATGTTAAAGAAAATCAATACCCTGTTCTCCCACTGAAACTCCACATTCAAATCCTGAGCTTTGGGAGATCCAAATTAAAGAGCAATCCTTTAATTTAAGACCTAATCTCATCAATACTACACAAATAAACTGGTAACCCTGTTTATGTGCTGTGCATTAGGGGTTTAGCCTACACCAGAATCAGAAATGATGACCCTTCGTGGTTTGCTTGTAAGGTATTCCTTAGAAATGGCCGTATGTTTTTGTTTAAGGTACATGACAGCCAAATCCCATGCCAAAATATATTGAATTATCTTCCAACAGTCTGTATTGTCATGAGGTCAGGAAGAATCCACCTATTCTGTCTCCAAACAACATGCCTGACTGGTGAGCATCATGAAAAATCCTCAGCGCCTGGCAGGAAATTAAATATAATATGTTGTTTACTCTCATCTGGGAGACAACAGAGCATCTTTGCTCTTGGTGGGACCAGAGATGTAGATGGTGGGTGTGGCCTGCACAGACTGATCCGCTAATTTGGTCACCTCTGTTGTATGGAACAAATCAATGTCTAGGTCAAACAGCACAAAGGTTTCTCTAAAGAGGTCAGAGTTCGCTTCAACCCCCTGTCCATTCAATTTTAGCCCAAACTGGGCAGCAGATCGAAGTCAGTTTACCACTGGTTCACAAAAGAACACCTTGTGAGTCTTATGTGGTTTATCTCCTCAAATAAATG
The DNA here is from genome assembly GCF_046630095.1 of Trachinotus anak. Taxonomy (NCBI): domain Eukaryota; kingdom Metazoa; phylum Chordata; class Actinopteri; order Carangiformes; family Carangidae; genus Trachinotus; species Trachinotus anak. Next base: position 10,996,615 of record NW_027273853.1, on the reverse strand, counting down.
CTATTTTGTAAAACCATATCATAGAAAAGCCCTTATTGAACTTAGTGAACTTATTTTGCAAATACTATGAGAAATATATGACAGATATCTGACTACCTCTCTAAATCTAAGAGGTACTGAAACTGGTGATGTTGTCCAAGCACTGCAAGGAAAATACTTCCTGGATGTAAATATATTTTGAAAGGACCAAGACTATTTACTGTGGAATTTCGAGTTCACTCATTCACATGACAAACTGGCCTTTCTTTTAAAAAGGGCTCAGCTTGACAGGGCGACAGAGGGAGTGATCCAGAGAAAGGGATTGTGGGCTGGGAGAGAGAACAGCAGGGCAGCCCAGGCAGAGCAGGCCTGTGACATCACAAAGCCTTTCCTCGCTGACCCATGACCCCGGGACCTCTGGACAGAAGGGGAGCACAGAGGAGGCCCATCCTCCACTCCCCGCCCACAGCTGACCAAAAACCTTTAACCCTTTCACTGACAAAGGCTGGACCCCGAGTCAAACTTGACTTTAAAAGATCTTTATGTGGTAGAAAACCTTTTTTTGCCATCAGTTAGATTGGCAACAGCCACAACAAGACTGTCAGAGAGTTGGTGTATGAAAAAGCTGCTAAGAATTATCTCCCAGTTTGCATTTCTGCATTTATAAATCTCCTCCTGCATGATAGTTGTATCTAGGTCTTCATTGTTTTGTTCTGTTGAGTATCACATTTAACAAAATTTTCTATCTTCAGTGTCCTTGTCAAAATCAGTATATATCAGAAGGTTGTTCTAGTTTCCATGACACCAGTCATGGGATATCCTTTCTAAGACCTGTGGAAAGCGGCCATGGTAGACCAGGCCCAGTGAATAGACACAGCTGCCCTGTCCACTGATATGTGGACAAACAAATGCCCTGGAAACCTAGCCTTTTCTTCTGGAGCAGTCAGGGGCACTCCAAACAAAGGCTAAAAGGCAAATGGCCTTTCACAGATTCCTCTGTGTAGCAGACCATTCAGCAATTACACAGCCACAGCCTGCAGTGACAATGCCATTACCATGCAAGAGAGAGAGAGAAGGCTAATTTCTAACTTTTTGCCAATGTTTCTTGACCACTTCCACACATGATCAGGTGCCACTTCCCCTCAAAACAAGGAAGAGACAGTGTACTCGGCCTCAGGGCTGCCTCTTTATGGAGTATTTATGAGCCTTTAGATTGACTCTCCATCTTTCTTTACTGTCTCTTAAAATGTTCCTATAACTGGACTCACAGCTTTAAACTCAAGCATAGTGGAGTCTGAACAACTTCCACTTACATGGAAACCCAGACTTTAGGTTCAGGTTTTGACTCAGTAAAAAAAAGAGAGTACATCTGCTTCCCATCTCTAGGTTATTACCCCATGAACTTGCTATTCTTATGCCTGCATGTTGAAGTGAATACCATCAACACCGAACCCACTCCATCTTGGTCCAGTCAGTGGAAAACAAGAATAAAGTCCATGCTAGCCCCAGAGAATTTGTTTCACTCTGTGCTCCATACTTACTGGCGATAGTCAGACGTGATCTTTGGCTTAGGATAGCTCCGTATTTGTTCTGGGAGAGGCACTGGTAGAATCCTTCATCTGAATCCTCCTTGGTATGTTTTATCTTTGGTATGTACAAGGAGCCATTGGGCAGAAACTGTATGTGTTCGCTTTCTGCCAAACGAACTCCATTCTTTAGCCACTTGATGGTGACTGGAGGCTGCCCATGAGCCTGACAGTCCAAAACAGCAGGGTCCTTTGGTAGCACAGTAACATCACTGGGCTCTGTGATGAAGGACAACTCGCTGAAACATAAAACACCTGGAGGAAAACAACAGGAACATTAGTAAAGAGTTTGGTATGTCTCCGAGTAGAGGGATACTAAAGACAGCTGCACAACAACAGCAACGACATGCCTGACAGACCATATATATTATGTACTACACAGGTATTAAGGAAACTATGTTGCTATTACAGGAAAATATAAACAATAAATAAATAAAAATAAAAGCTCATACAGAATGATGTTACTGAGAAACATTACATTTTGTGACACACTGTATGTCTTGACACAAATGTTGAAGTAATAGCAGGTGTATTAGTTACTGTGTAATGCGCTATCCTGACAAAAAGAAAAAAACATGACTCTTTCAGGAACAACGAGGTGTTTTATGTTTGCTGCCAGTCAAACACATCGGACACAGAGATGATGAGCATCCAAACCGACCTCACACAGTGACAGAGAAGCGCCAGACTCACAGAAAGTGCACAGTTAGACAACAACCTGTGGCAACATCACTGTGGCTCATTAAACAACACCGTCTTTTCACAGAATAGTTATATATATATATATATATATATATATATATATATATATATATGTCTGTTTCGGTCCGCGGACCACGAGTCAGGGCAGCGCACCTACTAACAACGATCCCATCAATCACAAAACAAGACCCTCACCTGATGAAGGAAGAAACAAAACAAAAAGCAGCCAGCGCCTGTAGACTTTCATCTTAAACTTCGCCATTTATCACGACTGTTGTGTCATTTTCCTTCCCCGGCGCGGACCGCCGCTCTCCTGCGTGCTGCTCCTAGATCCCCAAACCCACTTCTGCCGGCGGCGGAGGACCAGAGGCTGCACAGGGGCAGAGCCGGGGACCCCCTCCACCCCGCCCTCTCACGCATGCGCTGACACCACAGGCCGGACGCAAACGTGTGCGTGCGTGTGCGTGTGTGTTTATGTGTGTGTGTGTGTGTGTGTGTGTGGTTGTCTCAAAATGGGGTCCGGGGACCTCAGGGGCCCCCGGGAGGACCTCACACAGAATGCGGAACTGGAGAGTTTCCTCTGCTGATTGACTCATTACACCTCCAGAATGATGCGGCCTTACTCTCTCCTGTGAGATCCTCACCTGGAGTAGGACCTGGGAGCTCATCAGGTACAATAAAATAACCAAACTCAACCAAAGATAAATAATTGTGAACTTTGAAAAGCGCCCAGACACAAGAAGCATTAAACTACACTTTAATGCAACCTACAGCTTCTCAATATTAATAATCTTCACATTTTGTTCTTTGACATAAATAACTGTAAACTTTGAAAAGTGCCCACACACACAAAGTCTTAAGCTACACTTCAATGCAACCTACAGCTTCTCCCTCTGAATTGTATTCTTGAATTATGCCTCTTATGTCCCACACTCAATGTGTGTTTGTGGTAACTGCTGTATGTGGCTGAACTGGCTTATCATTAGGTCTAATGATTATTTTCATTATTGATTGATCTGCTGATTATTTTTGTGATTACAATAGTCTTGTTATGCTTGGCCAACAGTCCAGATATATTTTGTTTACATTCATATATTACAAAGAAAGCAACAAATCATTTCATTTGAAAAACTGGAATCAGAGAATGTTTGTCTTTGCTTCACTATTTATGCTTGAAAAATGTCTGAAACAAAATGATTATTTTTCTGTTGAGTTCAGGTTTTCTGGTCCAGGTTGTTATTAGTGCTTAACTGTACCAAAAAGTTGCTTGTAGTTTTCTCTGATCCACATTTTTCATGTGTTTGCACTTTATTGAGCTGATCATTTTTTTTCTCAGTGTCATTATTTTACTACTACTTTTCCTGCCGACTTTGTATATAAGACCTTCATTACGTGCCAGCCTCTCCTGGAAATGGGATCCCACCTTGCTGCTCTTGTGTCCCTGAGGTTCCCCTCTTTTTCTCTAATCTAATGATGGAGGAGGAGGTATGTTTTTATAATTTGTAAAGCCCTCAGAGTATCTCAGTAAAACTGATTTGACTTGAGTTGTTCAACAAGTTGAGGGTTTTCATTTCATTTAGTTAAATGTGTTAAAAACACACTATATGAAGGTGAAATGCACATTTATGTCAAACTCAGATCAGGTCCACAGATGACATCCCTACATACAGTGATTTTCGAACTACAAACTGGTCCGTAATCAACTACAGATTTCCCCTGTAGCTTACTGAGATCTTCTTTTCTGTTTATCAGATATTTAAGACAACAAAATAAGATGAACATAGTGAATTATCAGTTACCAAGGGCCACTGATAATAAGGTCACACTGAACAACATCTGCTCCCACCACAGAACCTGGTAATTATGAAGAGGTATTGATGGCTGCAAGTCAGCCGCCTAATGAATTCAGATATCGATCCAGCGACCGTGCCTTTTGACAATGACCCTCCCGTCTCCCAGCCCTCATTCAGTGGCAATACAATGGGCTCCAGCTGTGAGATCAGCCATGCTGGATCAGCAAAACACCCACCCACTAGTGCAGGTAAATGCAGTCATCACATTCAGACAGGAACTGGTGTTGTGCCCTCTAAAAGATATTATATAACTCTTATTCGCAACAATATCTATGAATGGTTGTGTAATGATTTCAAGGGATTACTGTCACAAACATGCACCTCCACACTTCAATATCCAATCAAATGAGGAGAGCGAAGTGTAATTATATATTGATTAGAGCTAACTATTGATTTAATCATCTAAAGCCTCATAGTTATAATTCAACGCTAAAAACCAATGGTCAGCTAAATATCATCCCCTAATACGTTTACTCAATAGTTTAGATTTTGAGATCATTTCATTAAGTATTCTAAATTTAGGGAGAAACATACATCTACTATTTTGTATTTAAATTTAAATTTCTTTCATTAGAAAACATACTTATGTTGTAGTTTATTAGAAATGAATTGTCAACTGGTTCACTGACAAGTGTGTTACCGTTTTCAGATAAAGGTTAATGACATGAGAGATTTTTTTATTTTATCTGTGTGGGTAAAAAAAAAAAAATCTTCACTCTCACAAACACTCCAGTGATGATTTTAGTTGTGAAAAGTAAGGCAAGATGTCCGTCGGCGCCTAAAATAAACAGGAGAGGAGTTATCTGTATTGTTTGTCTGTATCTTTACCCATGGTTTCACATTGCTTGTCTATTGATATCTTGTATACAAACAGGAAACGTGATCATGTATTGCTTGTGAAATCTGTCGACTCATGTTGCCAAATGTTGTGGTGTGGAGGTCGAGGTTACACCGCTGGGCTCCACACGGCTGTTTGGCCATGATCAATAGGGTTAAGGTCATTAACATGTTATGAATATCACGAGGCCCTGGGAAAGCCGAGCAGAGGACCAATGAACTGGGCGCTGATTGGCTGGAGCTTGTCTCTAGGACAGGCCACCCCCCACTGACCTTAGAGGTCATTTGAAGAGCTGATGACCTCTAACCTCATGTCAAGAGGGTGATGGAAAGGTTTTTTCTGTGTTTGCATAGACCTGACTGATAAAATATTAAAAAATCTCTTCTTTGAATATAAACAAATAAACATCAGTATTAGCATAATGTCTGGAAAAATCAATACCATCCAATCAAAACTTTGTTTTTGTCTTTCAGCATTGGTATTGGAGACAGATCCTAGATATCTTTTCTAAAATTACCTGGTGATATTTTAACAATACTAACAATGATATCTAATATAGAAATTGTTAAGCTAATAAATCAACCAATTCAACTATTGATAACGAGCATAACTATTATTAAACTACAATGACAACTAAGTCCTGCAAAGTTACTTTCTCTCACTTTATTTGCTGCAATGAAATACAAAATCATCAGCACATAAACACACAAGAACATTCTTTAAAAAAGTTTATTGGCTTTTAAAACCACTTTAAAAATCTCACCAGTGAGTACTTTCCATTGAAAAAAGAAACAACGCGTTTGCAATATTAACAAGCTACTGTACATTAAGCAGTACACCAGACAACACCACAGAGGAGGGTTTTTTTTTTCTACTTGTAGAAATGGACAAGATAGTCAAACAGAGTTGGTTCTGGGTCAGTCAAAGGTAAAGAATCAGTCACTGCTTGATGGAGCTCCTGTACACATAAAGAGGTGCATTTCCTTCATTCAAATTCAAATATCAGTGCCTTATTGTTAAAAAAAAAGAGAAAATGTTAAATTTCTTCACAAATGCATTTAGCAAAATAAGAATATGTAAAATCGACAGAAAACAGTCATCAACATAACATATAGTATAACATTAACTTAGTAAACTGCACAACAAAAGTAATGTAACGCATAAAACTAGCACTGCCAGTTTGGTTAACAGAACCTGCCCAAATCACAGAAGACAGTGGTTACCAAGAATACAAAGTACAACAGAAGTCATCACACATGCGTGCGTACAATCATTTATCAACATAATGAGCATGTAGGTTTTAAAAGGTTATTTAACTTTTTTTTTTTCCCCTCAATGCTTTATATTCTCATGTATGAGAATGAGTAAGAAATGTGTATCTCACTGAGATTAATGCACATTTTGCTACAAGACAATTAGTCATTTTCTGACAATTCAGTTAATTTCCTTACTCATTTTGTCATAAAAAATGTTTCTTTTTTTTTTTTTGCGGGCATCCATCATTACATTTGTCCATAAAGATGTGGCAAAGCCATGTGTCATAAAAATTTAGTGCAATAATGTGAACCTCCAAAGTTTGTTGAAACATGAGTAATAGTTCTTTTTTTTTCCAGTGTCTGCTGAAAGGCTTCGAGCACAATGTCTGTCACAGAGATGTTTGCAACCAGCTAACAGTATCACAACTTATTTTTTTCTCAATATACCATGCTATTGATCCTGCTCAAAGCACACATCACTTCTGCAACTGCAGAGACCTATTATCTTTGAATAGAAAAAAATAAAATAAAATCAGCAAGCGAGACCAGACAGCATTACTTTTACGACACATTGAGCCAGAAATGTAACACACAACATACAGTATCTTGCCGACTATAGATCTGTTAAGCTTTTTTCTTTTAAATGGCACATACTTAGCTAGAATAATGGCCATAATATAGTGTCTTGATACATCAAATCTCTATGTATCTATCCTATTTACAGATGGAGCTTAAACATGACTTATACAACATTGACAATAGCCAAAAAACTCAAGCAAGCATCCTACTGTATCACATAGCCTACCTGGCTAGCAGTGATGGTTTCAACATGCTTTCAGGTCCATGGTTACCTATAAAACATAGGACAGTGACCATTTCACAAATTTACATACTGTACATAAGATTTATGCAACTTAATCCTTTTTCTCAAATGCAATAAAACTTTTATATCTCCGAGGCTGCCCCGTTTCCTGTTGTTATTAATGTTTACTAGGAGTGTCTCTAAGTGTAATAATCTCTTATGTTATTCAAACAGATCATCTTTGGTATGGAAATAAGGCTGGATCTCCACAAACACAATAATTTCTTTTACTCTTGATCTCAAGATGACATCAAAACACACGTCAGCCTTTAGCCTTTTATGTAAGGAAGCCTTCTCCATACCATTAATATTCTTATCCAAGCTGGGAGTATAGCATGCCAAAAAAATCTCATGACTGAAAGTGTGCCTGCCATGGTTTTCATGAAATGACAGCATATCAGATTCCGCTAAATCCATTTCTGATAAGGGCACACACAGTGTAGTCGTTAGCCTATACAATACGTGTCTATATTGTAACACTGCAAAACATAAACAGAATAAGAAATAGTACTGAAAATATCACAGTAACAGCTGCCTTGATATGATGAAGCTCTGGATGGTTCCGAAGATATCTTAACATTATACTATATACAGTCTCTCTAAAGATGGCATAAGGCCTTGGACTTTGGGAATAAGGCAGCCAGTTGTTGATTCCTTCCAATGTATAGTCCACAAAGAGGCCTGAATTCCCATCTTCTCCCTACTGATTCATCTACTCCCTTTATAAGATATTAAACAGTACAAGAAGTATAGGCTTTAAGAAAATTTCACTCTTGGACAATGCTCAGATGTGAATCAGTTTTCCACTGATTTGGTATATGATAAAGTATAAAGATTATGTCATAAATTCAGCACCTGGCAGCACAAGATGCTACCCTTTTTAATATTCAGATATGGCAGGCAAATGTACTACAACTATTATGTGCATATACTACAATCCCAATATTGTCTCCATTTGGTTGAACTTGAACTGCACACACTGAAAATAGTATACAACAGCATACGTTTTTTTGGTGACGTCTTTTGTGCCAAATTTCCTACCCATCTCACTTTCATGAAGTGATAACTAAATACAAATATTGCATTATTGATTGGTTATAACATGGAAGATTACGTTTCTCTTAATGTTCATACCATACAAATCTGCTCTTGTAAATGCATGCTGCCACCAAGTACTCAGACCTCTTACTAGAAATGCTTACATGTCTGATTTCAGATGAGGGAGAGAAGTGGTTAAGTACTGAAACTCTGGGTGACAAATGTAAAAGGGGAGAAGTAACTGAACGTCAGTAGGAGAGATTTTCTGGTAAGCCTGGCACTTTTAACAGAACGAATGGCAAAGTCCAGACAAATCCCAACAAACTATAGTTTAAAAACAGATATACTACATACGCACCAAACAAACAACAGAGAACAGAAATCATACAGAGTAAAAGATAACATTAGCCCAGCATCTCTACTGTAGTAGGCTGGTCTTTGCTTTCTAGCCAGTCAAAACCAGAGTTCACAGTATCACTGCATATCTGCTGAAAAAGCGGGTCGTTCTTCAGTTCTTCCAGTGTTGAGTCTTCATATTGTTCCTGCTGCTGGTTTGGGTCAAACAGCAGGTTGGTGTCCAATGTGTTAAGGTCAGTGATGCTACTGGACAGATCTGAGGTCAGTCTGATGTCGTTTGAGAAGTCAGATGCCACGGCGTTGAGCTCCGAAGCCACCTGACCCACCAACTGGGAACTGGGGTTGAGACCATCATCCCCCAACAAGTCCTTGACAGTGTTGTTGAAATCCAGCTGCTGTTGCTCGTCCTCCACCTCCTGCTGCTGTGTGCTCTGGAGGAGGAGCTGTGGTTGTGTCTGCACAGGATTCTCCTGGAGCTGCTGCTGCTGCTGCTGCTGCTGGTCTTGCTCACCAGGACCCGCTTGTGCTTGGCTGTCCCCAGCAGAGAAACTCACCTGTTCTCCACTGCCAGTGGTGAGGTAGCCATGCTGCTGGAGCTCAAACGCAGCAGGGCTGGGGCTGACAGGCAGCTGAGTCTGGTGAGCAGTTCCTCCAGCAAAGCCAGGAGTGGTCTCCAGGATCTGCGTGAGGTTCATGCGGGCCGTGTAGTTGGAGGGGAGGTTGTTTATGCCCAGGCCGCGGACAGAATCATCTCCATCAGCCTCCATCTTGCTGAGAAGAACATTAGTGATCTTGGCGGTGTTGCTCTGACCCTGCACAGGCAGCATCTCACTCTGCATCATGATGTTCAGAGGAACAGACTGGCTCCGCTGGGCCATGCTGTGGACAGAGGTGACGGTCTGGCTGTTGGACAGGATGCTGAGCACCTCGGAGGTGATGGGGGAGTTAAAGGGTGAAACCACGGCACGGGTGGTGGTGGTGGTATTCGTGGTGGTGGTCGGAGGGCCGGTGTTGCCGCTGAAGTTCCTCTGGCGGACTGCAGGGCTAACGCTGCGGCAACGGAAAGTAATGGACGCAGATGAGGTTGATGCTTTGTTATCTAACGGTGCAGGCACAGCAAAACTCTCCTGTTTGGTGGGAGTAGTTACACCTGTAACCAGCTGCTGCTGTTGCTGCTGCTGCTGCTGTGGTGTTTGTTGTTGTTGTTGTTGCTGCTGCTGTTGCTGCTGCTGTTGCTGCACTGGGGAAATGGGAGTCAAACGGCCAAAGTGAGCTGCATCCTGTCTTGACTGGGCTTGAAATGACTGGCCAGGAATTGCAAAAGCATGTGGCTTACGAAACTGGTCATCGACCAGGTCTTGGTAGCTGGGCAAAATACCAATACTATGGTTGGACAAAGGGCCCCCAGAGGTGTTGTTATAGCGGTTGTTGATCCACTCCAGTTTGGCCTTGTCGGGGTGTGTTGCCATGGGCCTCTGCATGGGCTTCACAGGGCTGCTGGAGACAATACTGGCGTCATGATAACCCGTGATACTTGAGTTTATGGGAGTGAAAGCAAAAGGGTTCCTGCACTCTACTGGGCTTGGGGGGACGCTGCTGCTGCAGTTGGACAGTGGTGTGCTGATGGGGGTGTGGCGACCCATGGCTCCATCCACAGGGGTGATGGGAGCCATCCGGGAGCAGGGGCTCTCTCTTGTCAAGCTGTGCCCAAGTGTCATTTCAGAAGTGGGAGTGGGTGTCGGGGTGGGTGTCGGGGTTGGAGTGGGAGTTTGGACGGGAGTGGTACTACTGTGGGCAGAGTGGTAGAAGGTAGTGTTGGCCTGGTGAGCATTTAGGATAGAGCCTTGGCTGCTGGCTGACTGACCCTGTAGAGACACATCGACACAGCTACCAAACAGACCCTTCAGCTTCATTTGCTCCTCCATTTGGACTAACTCCTCCACGATGCTGTCCTGGGTCATGTCGTCATCATTGAACGGGAAGTAGTCCATGTTGGGCTGAGAGCCTGCAAAGTCAACCATCTCCTGTGTGAGGGTGAGCTGGCCTGAGGCCTCAGGGGGTGGAGCTATAATGGAGAGTTGGTCAGTAGGGGCTTGTTTGTGTTCTGCTGGTATCTGCTGAGCAAACGCCTGCTTCCGAAGCTCATCAAGCTGTCCCTCCTCCCATATTGTGCTCTTTAAGTCACTCATCACAGAGGCTTCGTGTGCTCCTGAGTTGGCTGGTATGGCACGAGGGTCCCCAGTAATCTGCTGTAACAACGCCTGATCAGATGGGTTGTTTCCAGCTGCTCCGGTGCTGGTGTCAGTGCTGAGAGAATGGTCTTCGTGTTTCACCACCAAGGCCTGGGGTTTGACAACAGTCTGGGAGCCCTCAGTGTGTGTGATGGGCGAGTCGGAGAGTGCAAGGATCTGCGTGGGCCCTATGGGTGTGTGTTTCACAGTCACTTTGCAGGGGGCACTCTCTGGTCTGGCAGGGGTTCCCGGTCGGGGGATCCTCTTCACTGCAGCACTGACTCCAGGTTTTGGATTGTCAACTACAGCCAATGGCTGCTGGGAGATAAACACCCTCTTCACAGGAATCACATGAGACTCCCCACCTGGGCCTGTGCGCTTCCTGGGGCTCTTGGCATCTAGACAGGGATCCTTCGAGGTTGGGGTAACAGCGGATGAGCCGTTGGACGACGTGTTGCCACTGGAGTTCTGATTATCAACAGTCAAGTACAAAGTACTGTCATGGCAGTTACTGTTATTGCTGTCCTGGGTCCCAGCTACAGCTACTGACGTGGGAGGGGATGTGGGGTCACTTTTTATCCTTACCCCTTTATCTGGTCCCGGGGAACACTTTACCAGGAAGCTTGGCTCACTGGCAGCCCTGAACTTAGCCATTCTCTCCTCTTTGACCCCAGCAGCAGTTTTCTCTGTGCCAGAGGTGGGGTTACTGTCATTCCCAGCATCAGACACCACTTTGGTGTCAGTGGAGAGAGTCAGGGTAGACGCAGGGGCACTGGGTCTGATAGCAGGAGACTGAGGCGCAGCCGTACTCCCACCATGTAATTGTTGGGAATCATCCAGCGCAGCTGTGGTACTCATACCGGCCGAGGCAGGACGCACAGATGTGCTGCTGCTGCTGCTGCTGGGAGCCAGAGCGATCGCTGTCATCTTCACCACATTGACTGAGCTCACATGGGAAGTGGGCATCACAGTTTTTATGGGGCTGTTGGTGATGAGCAGGGTGGGCGGCGAGCGCAGCGTGATGGCACTGGTGGCAGAGGGCTTGGGCAGGATTTGAGCATATCTTGTACCGTGTCGTGCCAGACGGTCGCCCACAGGACTAGCTGAGATATTCTGGGGAGTTTTGGGTGACTGCTTCAGTGACTGAGTGACCACTTGGAAATTCACAGGCAACACTTTTCCCTCTGCTGTCCCTACAGGGCTGGGTGAGGTCATTAACTGCCTGCTTCTCTGTACCTGGGAGAAAAACAGTGAAAAGATAAAATTACATTTAGGCATATTTATCAATAACATATCTGAACATAATTAGTGGGAAAAAGTCTGCCACATACCGTAACTGGGCTGGGGACAGCTGCTACTACGATGCCAATGGTGGGCTGAGGGGAAAGAAGAGCAGGGCTGCCACAGGGGATGGTGGGGCCGGGGGTACTGGCCTCCGCTCTCTTGACCTGGGTCTCATTTGGCAGGGGCGAGTGGAGCTTCTGCTCCTGTTGCTTCTTCTGAATCTTTCGCTGCAGTTGCTGCTTTGCATCAACAGAGGGAGAGGGCAAGGTCTTCACCTGGGGCTGGAAAGAGTTTGCCTCAGCTGTGGGCACAAACGCAGAGGCAGGAGTTGGCGTCTTCATCCCTGTCCAGAGGAAAAAAATTCAAAGAGTTATGATAGGCAGCTTGCAGTGGCACATATATAGTGAAATATTATCAACAGTATTATCAGTTCAAACTTGCAAAAAGGTTCAAATTGAAAAGCCTGATCCATTTATTGAAAAAAATCTTCTATTTACTGTCTGTCTGATCACCATTTATTCCATTTTCATTCTAATTCATCAGCAAACTAGGCATTATCCCTCCTTAACACATCGATATAAAACACACAGACAACAGTAAAACGAAAACAACAACAGATCAGCCGACATCTTTACCTGTGGGTGTTCCGGTCATAACAGTGAGTGCAGCCATGGACTTAGTACCAATGTAGTGGCTGTTGAGCAGGAAGCGGGCCAGGTCCTCCACGTTGTCAAACTGACGGCTCAGGACCTTTTGCGCCCACTCACACACCAGTCCACAGGCTGCAGATCTCATTTCATCTTCAGCGCTTGGCGACTGGCCCGTCGGCTCCATCAGCTCACACTACAGCCAGACAGAGCAGAGCAGCAAGTCAGACTAGTTTGAAAGTCTAAGTAGATATTTACTCCATGTTTTAAAATTACATAACTCACCCCATCACCAGATTTCTGCAGATCCAAGTTGGGTAAAGATGGCATGTGAACAAAAGCTTTCTTCCTTAACCCGCTATAACAGTATGTGAGAAGGAGTTAAGGTTTCTAAAACATTATAACTCTGGATGCAGAGATGGTTGGAATATGCCATTGCTGACCTTACATAGAACTGAACTCTGTCTAACCTCTGCTGGTCTCTGCATCAACAGAGAACTTGCAGAAACATTTGCCTTTCAGGTCTGTGACGAGGATCCCCAGCTACAGACTTTTTAAATACACCAGCAAAATTGCCAACAGTCTTTTGGCAATATTACTTCTCAAAGACTTTACCGCAGAACAATGTGTTTAGTGCATTGACAAAACTGACAACTACTAACACAAACCACTGTATGTGGCACTATTCTCTATAAACTTTGATTCTTCACTGGCAACTTGTTGACACCACGTACCTCTTCTTGTGCATTTCAATAATATCTACAGTTTGAACATTTTCCTTTAGTCTTGACAAAGTCCAAAAAAATAATCCACTGTACATATTAATGTTTTTACACCACGAGCAACACAGCCAATGAATCACCTTCCCAAAATTAATCAAGTGTAGAGCTGTATGACCACTGACACTTAGCAGGAAGTCTATGAGCTTCTTTGTCAAGAAAACCCGTCAAAACTCTATAATCAGCGGCCATCTGATTTACACGCATCCTGCCCTTCCTAATGGTGGAATTTAAAGGTCCCATATTGTATAAAGAGATTCATGTCTTTTCTGATTATAAAGCAGGTCTAGGTTCTATATTAATAATGTGTAAGTATCAAAGTGCTCAGTCCACAGAGAAATGCACACAGCCTGTATTCAGAAATGGAGCCTTAAAACGAGCCATCAGGACTTCTGTAACTTTGTGATGTCACAACAAAGCAGTCACCGCTCTTCAGCCATGCCCCAAGCCCATCCCTCCCGCACCCACCATGCAACCTTGCAGAATTTGGTTTCTCTGAGTGTTTACCTGTAATCTGCTATATTTAATTCTGTCAACCAATCAGAAAAAGGCTCAGAGCCTCTCTGCTGATTGGCTCACCGACTTGTTGTTCATAGAGCTCAAGAGAGAAGCCTGAGAGAGAGGATGTAAAACTATATTGAGATTGTTTTTGGTACTTTAAAACAAAGTATGGTCTGACATTCTTCTTATTAATATGAACACCAGAAAATGTATATGTGACCTTGAATTTTATGAACATCTGACAAAAGAGTTTCTATTTGAAAATAAAAAACATATGTTAACATGTTAAACATACTATTCTGCCATTGGTTGTGTCCATTTTAAGTTTTTACAGCGTCTATAGTACACATCATAAATTTAGATGGCTGGGCTTGTGTAAACTGTTACAGCAGAATGAGAGCTTCATCAATAAAACGCATCAACCAAACTACTCACAGACAAAAACTGAAACACAAACACTGGGACGCATTTTCTGTTGACAGGTTCTTCAGATTTAAAGGATATTTGGATTTGCCCCTCATGCCCAGTCGACGTGCCTTCATGTTAGGAAAGACATTCTTCATGATCTTTCCAAAGTCTGCTGCACTCAGTGGATTGTAGCCGAGATTGTCACAATAGCTCCTTCAAGAGAAGAGAATCCACCGCAAGGTTAAAAGCTAAAACATGTACAGGGCTCCCCTTCTGTCCCCTTCCCCTCCCCTGACCCCACTGTCAAGGTCACACACTCACTTGTATTCATCATACACCTCTTGCTTTGGGAGGGAAGTCTCTGGGTGCTCTTCTAGGTGATTGCGTATCCAGTTGAACGCGTACATCTGTTGAGTACGGCTTGATGACATGGAACTCTGATCACTAAAATTGGTGCATAAGAGAGACAAATGTGGTGAGGCAGTGTCCTTGACTTGTATGCATCATTTCTTGTTAATACAGAAACTTCAATACCATAATCCAGGAGTGGAGGACCCCCTCTCATTCTCAGTCCAAATGGGCAGAATTTGGGGGTTGGGGTGATGAATAGATATGGGGAAACAAATGAAACACAGACAGCTAGGTATAGCAAAAATCTACATATATCAGTGGTTTGCGTCATCATGATAATCAATCATACAGCTGAAAAATGAGTGTTACTTTCGTAGGAAGAAAAAAACAAAAACAAAAAAAACACCAGTGACCAACAAACCCCCCCAAAAAATGTCACAACGCAAAAAAAAAAAAAAAAACTTATTTCTTAGAGCTACAAACCTAAACTATTTCTGTGTGGCAGCCAGTGGATTGAGACTTGAAAATTTTGACAAGCAATGAGACAACAGCACCAATAATGTAATGAGAGCCACAACAAAGCAGCCGTGTGTGTGTGAGACAAAAAAAAATGCCAAAGGGCAAAGTGGAAAACTTGAGTAAAGTGTGTGTCTGTGACTGTGACATACCTTTTATCATTGCCACTGCTGGGACCAGAAGGCAACTTAAGGTAGAGGTAGAGTTTTTCGATGTCTGTAAACTTCTCAATATCTTGCTGTAAAAATAAAAATACAACAAAGGGATCCTTTCAAAAGATAAGTAAATCATGTGTAGACCGGCAACCTAGAGCTTTAACATTTTCCCCAAAACTGAATCTATAAATGTGTGTTTCATGGGGATTAAGTATTGAATAGAGAATGAAATCAGACGGTGGCAAAAGAATCTAAATCTTATTTCGGGCCTGATGGTTAGGTCCTTACAAATGGACTGTCAGTGGTCACAGAGATTAAAGCACACAGAAAGTTTACCTTCAGAATTGGGGCCGATTTTAAAAAACACTACTAACCAATGACAGTTGCACACAGTGTCCTTACTATTGATTCCACCCATCTACTTCTCACTTGGTCTCTAAGAATGGATTCATCTTACCTGTTCCTTTCTATTTGTCTCTTTGTTGCTAGGGGAACCAATACTTGAATGAATGAGGTGAGAGCTGTCAGCCAATGAGCAGTGAATGAAAATGCTGTTTACTACACTCCTTCCCCACAAGCTTTAAGTGAATAAGCTGAGTCCCTCTCTGCGTCCACCATGGTTGCAGCTTAAATTTCCTTCTTTTTCACATTTACGTTTCTTTATATCTTTGTTTATGTTCTCCTGGATTTTCCAAGATGGCCGATATACCTGCCACTGTATACATGTACACCTTGATTTTCGTTTCATGTTTCAATGATTCAGAAGTGCTAAACTCCATGTCAAAATCTATGGCATGAAGCTCACTATGCAAGCACCACCCTACATTAATATTAATATGGTATTATTAAATGTGAGATGAATTGTTCCTTAGCACGACTGATCCACACACAAACTCTTCATTTCATCGATACATGCAGGAAAAATGCTGATATGTAAGTTTTCAACCCTTAGGAAGGATGACCTCAAATAATGAAGTTTATTTTATATATTACTGGGCCTGGGCAATAACACATCATAAAATCAACCGTCAGAGTTTCCTGTTGTGTGTCTACTTGATAATATAAAAGCATTTTTGCATCTATCTGATTAAGTATCTTGATTTTTCAGGTAGTGAATGATACAAAGACGTTTTAATCTGTTTATTTTATCTATAAAAAGGACTCCAACATCATTATGTATATCATCATTGAAAAATAAATAAATGAAAATGAAACTACATACATGGTGACAGAGGATTGTATCCATTTTGTGCCCTCATCTTTACATATTATGCATATTAATGAACAGTGTTCCTCCTCTACAGCCCATCACCCCCATTTAGATCTTTTAGACATTTATTAACCAGTCCTTTATTGTAGTCCTTTAAGTGTTAGTTGTCCTAATCTGATGAGCTGAGTCCAGCCACGTCAACAATTCAGCATCAGAGGGGCTAAAAGGTGGATATTTTATCTTGCAATGAAAACTGACTAAAGCTGACTGCTGAAATCTGCCAAACACCAGACAGTCTTGTTGAAATTAAAATACAGACTCTAACTGTCTGTGGTTTTTTTTAACTAGTGACATAAAAATAGACAAAAGCTTCATCATGCAGCTTTGATTGTTGCTGAGGGTGTGCGACACTTCAGCTCAGATAAATTCACAACAAAATGTGCATAAATAGATCAGTTTTTACTGACTTAAAAAAAAAACCCACTAAGACACTGATATGCAGTATATCTAAATAATTATAGCTGAATTTACTCATACAGGCACAGATAAATACCTTACACTTGTGTACATGCAAAAAAAACCTGTTGTTTGTATATTCTGAAAAAAATAGTTGAACGTACATTTAGAGGCCAATTCTGTAAAATGTGCACCAATAAAATGCACACTACAGAACATATTTTAATATCATTGTCAACCAATGACCTATTTTGTAGTAAGTAACAGTTAAGCAAATCTAAGTATCATGGTTTCAGTTAGTCATTAAGACAACAAAGTCTCTTCATCAGGTTATAAGCATGAAACACACATTTATGTATTCCTCTTTAACCAAAGCTAAGCCACTTGATCTTATGATTCGCCAATACACAGTTAAATGTGTCTCTTTGTTAATAAGGCGGTGGCAGAGTGTTGGGTAACAAATAAGGACTGTTCTAAAGTAGGACAGTTTGTTATGGATACTCACCAATATGCTGTCCACTTTTGATTGTACAGATTTACTGCAATGGAAAAAGAACAAAAGCCAGAAAGGTGAATGAAGTTACTTGGATGAAAATAACATTGATACATGTGGAATTTATTGATATTTCGACTAGAGTTGTTTTTATTTCCTAATCCTGTTGCCACATTTTTTATACAGTATGAAATAAGATAGAAACTAGTTCTCCAAGTGTGTTGTTAAATGAACAGTCGGTGTACCCACACTGGGGTTATTTGATTGTAAAATATCCTAAATTGAATTCACAATTAGAAGTGCTGAACAAACAACCTGGAGGAAAGCCTGAGTGAAATCAAGACAAAGTGACATTTTATCATCTAGATCTCCTCAGACATCATCACATACAGTGGCTTTGGAAAGTGTTTACACTATTTATCTTGAAATTAAATGAATGTACTTTGCAGCCATTAACAAACCCTGCTGAGAAAGAGAAAACATGTTTTTAGAGTTGCTTGCTAACACATTCAGTATTATTATTCAGCACTCTGGTGAAGCCCCTTCTCCAGTAATTACACCTTCAAGTCTTTTTCCTGGCAGGTCCTCTCAAGGTCTCTCCACAGATGTTGTATGGGATGGTTTTGGCTGGGCCATTCAAGGACATGCGGGGACTTATCCCAAAGCCTCTCCAGCATTGTGCTGGCTCTGTGCTTCATAATCTTGCAGTGTTTTATTGTGGAGATGGTGTTAACTACGTGATGAGCGCTGACCACAACCTGATCTTCTTGGTCCCCTTCCTGACCAAGGCTCTTCCTGCTTGGTTACAGGGTTTGGCTGGACCAGCAGCTCTACTAAGAGTCCGAGTGGCTTCATACTTCGTCCGTTTCACAATGATGGAGCCCACTGCTCTCCTGGAAACGTTCAAAGCTTAAGAAATGCTTTCATACTCTTATCCAGGTCTATGCCTTGTCATAAATTAATGGCAAAGGACCACAGTTCCTAGAGTTCCTTAGACTTTTCGGCTTGGTTTTTGGTCTTACAAGCAAGAACCGTGGGACCTCATATACACTAAGCCATACACTGCACTAAACCTCTGCGGAGTCAACTAAATATGCCACATGTGGACTTCACTAAAGGTCTGGATTGTGTTTAAAACCACTTCCTACTTTATTCAAACTTCGTGTCCCTACACAACAGATCTAACTGAGTTATTTAAGACACTCATGGTATCATAATCATATCATCAATGACGTAATGTAGTGTAGCACTACTGCAATGATCACACTGGAAATTGTGAGGCATTGCATTTTGGGATTGTTAGTAAAAAAGCAGTGGACATGCCATAGACACTTTTAGACTTGTCATACTAGGAAGATCATGTGCAACTAATAACATTAAAAAAATGTATTGTTCCAGTTTTCCCTGAACAGGACCCAAAACTGAAGCAGCTAAGCGGAATTCAGCCATCATTAATTTCATTTTTCTACCTGTGTTGTTCAGTGTGACATGTCAAAATGACTGCTGAAAAAAAACAACCCCCCACCCCCCCAAAAAAAACAACAGGCCTCTTGTGGGATTTTCCGAGGGCATAAATTTCACAGAATCCTGAAACTTAAATAACAATGGGCAGTAGATACAGTGCACTACTTAATTAAAAGTGATAGATTATAGTGATTTAATAGCGATTCCAGACACAACCATAGAGATATGTCAAGAATAACCAAAGCAGGTGCATCAAAGGAGGCAGCTGAATCCCATGGCACAGAGTCTGAACATTTATGTAAATTTGAGATTTTTCTTTCTTTCTTTCCTTCTTTTTAAAGACAATTCTGCAAAAACCTCCAAAAGCACATTTTTCACTCTGTCACTGTGGGCCATCCTGTGAAGGTATGTGAATTCTTCCCAAAGCCACTATAACAACCGGTTGGATTGATATAGATGAGAAAATGCAATGTTACTGACTGCATGATGATGAGGAGTCAAACTGCAACTGTATGAAGAATTTCCAGAGCCACTGTGCATAATATAGAAATGTAAAAACTGCACCACCACCAGAGGCTGTTCTTGCATTGTAACATTATCCCCCCCCCCCCCCCAGCTCTTCTGCTGACAGGCATTAAATCAGAGTGGAGCTGTGTCTGTGGAGCTGTCTGGTTTGACACCTGTCATCCTGAGCATCAGCACCACCGGTGGATCTGGTGTCATCTATAACATGGCCTCCCCTGGCTCGACACTAACGACTGCAGCCACAGCAGCTGGAGGTGCTCCGACGCTGACGCGTTATTGCTGCACAAACAGGCTCCAGACGGCGGAGCCCCCACTCGCTGCTGCCGTGTTCCGGGAGGAGGGGGGGGGGGGTATCCACGGTTTAACACGGGAGCACTTCGCGTTATTTTCAGCCGCTTTGTGCAGCCCACTGCCTCCCCTGCCACTCCACAAGCTAGATACGCTAATTACGAGGCTACGGCTAGCGAAAAGGACAGCGCGGCCGCTTTGAGCACCGTGTCCATCCTTACCAGATTGAATTCTTTATTTTGAACTGCAACGCGTTGGCCTCAGGCCCCTGCAGTCCTGGCACCAGCGCTGGAAGAGAGCCTAATCCCGAGGCAGGCTTCTGACCAGGTTGTTGTTGATCATCAGCCATCGCGATGGAGGGGTTGGTGGGGGAGCTTTAACAAGTAGGCCTCATCCCCGGCTGTGCACTGCACCGGACCCACCGCTGCTGGAGCGGCTCAGGCAGCTAGGACAGCCCGCTGAATCCAGCACAGAGCATGGCTACAAACGCTGTGATCCGACCCTCGCGAAAACGCAAAACAAAACCAGAAAGAAAAAAACACCCGGGCATACAAAAGGCATTTCGAGGAGGTCTCTCCGCTGCCGCAAATAGCACGCCTGCAGCAGCCAGCAGCAGCTCCAGACGAGCCGTCCGCGTCAAGTTCCGCACAGGGAGCGGAGGCGAGGCCGGAAGCGCGGCAGGAGCTCACCGCCGAAATAAAAGCACGAGGTTTGCCAGTGTCAACGGGACACATACTTCTGTGCCTTAAAACAGTACTCACATGCCAAGATGTAGAGTGTTGTGCGAAAGGGTTCAGACCCTTGAGGATGAGTGAGGGCGATTTTAAAAATAATGCCATGAGTATTTTTTGTTTTATCAATTAACTTCGTAGAAAGTGCAGGAAACAGAAAAAAAATCTTAATCGAATCAATATTTGGTGTGACCAGCCTTTGCCTTTAGAACAGCACCAAGTCTCTGAGATACACTTACCTCTGTCTCCTCACGTAATCCCAGACTGAATCCGTGACCAGGGCTCTGTGGAGCCCAGAGAACCTGTTCTTCTGGTCTCTGAAGATAGTTCTTCATGACTTATCTAAAATCTTAAAACATTTCTGATGACAGTTTCTGATTGCTGAAAACATTTTTGCTGCTCATACAGGCTATTAAAATGTCCCTTCCGGCTTGCAAACAATCAATCAACAAAATCCACAGTCCTCCTTCTGCACAAAAACCTAGTACTATCTGAAGTTAATGGGTCTTCAGCTGCCTGGATAAATCAAATCAAGTGAGGATCCTCCAAAGTTAGTCTTTTTAGCACAGAGTAACCTCTTTTGTGTCTCCACACGTAGTGTTTTCTTGGGGATAACAACACAACACAGGAAACTTTTGAGTGTATTTTTGCACAGAATGAGGACTCTGGATTTTGCCCCCATCACATACACTAGAACCACATCAGGAAGGGATCGTCAAATAGTGTAAAAAAGGAGGGGTGATTACTGCAAGCAGGACTTTTTCTGTGTTTATATGAGCGCCTGATTACTGCGTTAACACAAACTTGAAAAATCATGAACCTATCCTTTACAAAATATAGAGCAACACAGTGTTTGGTGTTCACAAGGTCCAGATTAAACTCAGTATACTTACAATTTTGTGGTATTTTTTTTTACTTTACCTGACTACTTCAGTTTTATTCTGCTTTCTTCTGCTTAAGTACATTTCGGGGGGGGGATGTACTTTTTCGCCACTACATTGTCCCCACAGATATAGGCATTAGCTAATGGATTTTTTAATCTATTTATTTATCTATTTGTCTTTTTTTATTTTTTGACATGGCAGATTAATCGGTTATAATCACAACCCTCCTCCAACATACCCCTGGTTAATTAACCATTCAGAACAAATTGTGCATGTTAAATAGACTTTTAATTTTTAAAGTCCTGACCGGGAATTTAGTTTTTCGTTGTGTCTAACTTGACGCAGTGAGTGTGTGTGCGCTGTAGTCCCGCTGTCAGCCGGAGGGGGCGCTGCTGCAGGAAGCTGGCTGAGCAGATAGTGACAATGACGGGTAAACAGCCGGGATGATATCGCTTCACCATGTAAACCGGTCATTTACCAGCGCATGTATTGATCTCCTATCGAATGATGACCTGATCAGACTCTCGGTGAGGAAATGCACAAACACCAAACTGGCTTCACAGACACATTGTCCCAAGATTTTCTCTGTGCTCATCACACAGCTCACTATTTTTTTTTTTTTTTTTTCCTTCGCCTGAAACGTGAGACACAGTTGGCGGAGAAAAATAAAAAATAAAACCCGAGAGGATGAACTGAAAGGAGACTGTGTGTACCAGATATAAATATTATATAAATATTATTTTATATATATAAGGGTCGCTTATGTCACACGGTAAACCTGCCAGAAAAGATACATCATACGCACACGCGTTGTTAAATTGATGACAATCACTGTTTTTAACCCCCCCCCCCCAAAAAAAAAAAAAAAAAAAAAAAATTAGCAGTGATCAATTCACGGGCTGTATGAGAAAGTAAATGTGAAAATCCAGAAGAATGAAGTCACCAGGACAAGAAAAACAAGACCTAAATAAATTCTTTCATCATGACTTATTTTATGCTGCCATCTGTTGACGGAAACAGGCAGCGTCCCTTCACTGATCCACTCAGGCCACGCTCATGAAACATAATGCAAGCCAGCAATAGACTGAGGCACACATGGGAAAGGCATGTATATACAAGTCACTGGGCTGACTTTGAGTCAAGAATAGCAGGAGCATAAGGGAATAATAGAAATGTTGCTACTTGCTTCATGCTCTTGTGCAGGACTTCAAGTTGCTCTGCCCCAGTTTTGTTCGTACATGTGTTTATTTAATGTCTCAGTATGTGGCTGCTGCTCTGTTTGTCTTGCAGTCTTTTGTCAGTGCGTAGACTGATGATGGAGTCAGAGGCCCAGGTTACAAACCGAATGTAGTCACCTCCTGCTCAGCGGCAGGGTCTGCTTGCAGAGGCCGACCTCGAACATTTTTGTGACAAATGTTTTTCAATATTGGAACCCTCTATATATTTTGGATAGATTTTTTTTTGCCAACATTATTGTTTCACAGATCAGTCATTTCAGCAGAAACCTCTCATACACCAGTGCACCAGTCAACAAGGGTCAGTGGTAAACCCTTGAATTTTTGAAGTAGTGACAGTAATTTGACTATACACAGTGGAATGATATAAATAAAAAGACACTTAAATAAACATGCTGGTTAAAAAAAAAAAATCTTCAAAGCAATTAGTATTATTTTTCTTAAACTGTGTTGGGTTAATAACATTTTAAATTGCTTGAAACTGGAATAGGACCTTAGTACTTTGTTTGATATTTGTCCCACTGGGTGTGATTATTTTCTTGCGAGGACACTGGACTTATATGATAAATATGAGCTGTATTCCTGTAATCAGTATTTAAATGGCACTTTTATATTTAGATAGAAGATGATGGTGTTGGAGTAAGGAGAGTCTGACTTGTGAAGCAGCTGATGTCACCCAGTTTATTTTTTTTATCATATATCATCTGAGTCATATTTGTTATTTTCTGTTTGGTGCAAATCAGTTTTTAAGCAAATTCATCATTCACATAAAAGGATGCGCGAGTGTAGAGGGACAAGTCTTTTAACTGGTTGTATTCCCATTATCTGGAAACATATGGGCTGTATATAGTTCATCCGACAACACAGGGGGCTCCTCCACCGTTTCATCAGCCAGGGCCGGAGGCATGTTTTCAGGTTGTCCACCCGTCCCATTCTCATGAACGTGATATCTCAGTGACACCTTGAGGGGATTTCTTTAAAGGTTGGACAAAAGTTAAAGGTCACTGTGACCTCACAAAACACGTTTTTCAGCCATAACTCAAAAATTCACTCACTAACTATGGCACAATTTAACAAAAATGTTCATCAGGATAAAATGATAAAGAGATGACATTTTATATCCAAATGGTCGAAGGTCAACTTCACTGTGACATCATAATGTTCTGCTAAAACACTCCCGGCCATTATTCAACGCTGTAACTTCTTGGATTCTAATAGAGCTTCAGAAAGCTTTTTATCATGTTGACATTATGATTGATTGATTATAATGAAGATATTATTCTCAGACTATTTCAGTTTGGTTTGCATATAAAATATTTTGTTGTTAAGGCTTTTAATCAGGAAAATGTTGCATGTGTACAGGTCAATGGTAGAACAGACTGACTTGTAAGACCCTTTAGAGTGATGTAGGGGGCTTAATCTACTTTAATCTATATACAATATATAAAAATGAATTACTGATGAAAAGAGGCTGGCTGCTGGAGTTTGAGGCCCTGATCTCACAGCTGGTCTTTATTCCTCACTACACTGATGATATCGTTCTTGTAGCTGAGACAGAAAAAGACCTGGGGAGTATGTTAGTGTGTTTTTAGAATGTTTTTTATATTATCATTGTATTGTCATCATGCACTAGCGGAGAGAGTGTGGGGCAAGAAACATGCTTGATTTCTTCACACAAGTCTTGCCATTAGGACATACGATAATGGGGCCATGTAAGATGAGGCATGGAGCAGCTATGGAGAAGATCATAAATATTACATAACTTATGTATGATATATTTGATATACTACACCTCATTTTTTTCTGCTATGTTAACGGTGTTTTGTAGTTGAGATTTGCACCCTCTGCAAGATTCAAATCAAACCTTCATTTATCATACTGAATGCCAATAAAATGGCTCTGAACTTACAGAGACGGAGCTATTTATTTATTTAGGTCTGTTTGGCCCTTGTTTTGTGATCTTTTTTAAACGTGAGGTAAACATGAGTAAAAAGGAAGAGTGGTGATGTAAAGGTGCAGGATCGTATCATTAATTCATTTGTTTTGTGTGAAAGTGGCTGCTTTGGAAACAGTCTTTGAAACAGTGAAACATCTTCTCATACACTTGACAGGCAAATGCTTTAATTACGATCAGACGGCCTACATGTCTTATTTTTATAGCTGTCGTGATTGGATGAAACCAATCTCTGCTTCAACATTTAGATATTCCTGACAGTTTCTCCTTCTTTCCACAACGTATCACACACATCCATCAAACCCTGTCATTTGCTGACTTGTTAACAACACCGGAGGTGTGGAACGGTGACACTTCATCTAAATCTCAAGAAAATGTTGTTTCCTTGTTAGTCATTGTTTTCTCACTCTATTTTTGACCTTGGGTTGCTGGCTATTCTGGACTGATTTATTTTACTGTCAATCTTCTGTCACTTCTGATTTGGGTTGGAAGGTCTCATCTCAGCAGTCTTTGCCCTTGCTCTTTCCTCCAAATATTAAGATTTACACAACACTCCTCCTATAGTGGCTGCCATTTTTGTGGTCATATCATACCACACTCGCACCTCACAATATCTCCTCACTGTCGTCTGTGTTGGTCTGAGACACACGTTGGCCTACATTGCTTCATTATTACACAAAATATTCATTTTATCTTCCCAAGTATTTCAATCTATTTGAAATATAAAGACACATATCAAAATAAAGAGCAAAGCTTTTGCTGTATACTGTAGTTTAAAATATACAATACTTGATGGCCCACTTAAACACATTTATTGCTCTAAACACTGCTTATTTTGTTTGTTGTAGACTTTTGGTTTCATGACATGAATATTGCTCCATGAATATCGACCAGGTCACACGTAAGACTGACAGTGACCTGAAACTGCCCATCTTCTCCTCATAGGTGCTGGTGAATGTGGGACAGCGGGGTCACCGTGGTGCAGGGGTCAGTAAGTCTGGCTCTCACGTGCACCGTGCAGCCACAGCCGATCCAATCCTCTTACACCCCCCCCGCTTCTTCCAGCACTCAGGCCAGACTATAAGATCAGCTCACTGTGTCCAGGTTTTATCCTGAAGTAGTAGATCCTCAGCACAGAGTCACGCCAGCAGGTATCAAACAACACCGCCAACCCGCTTACCTCTGGAGTAGACCTGTTTGCTTTTGAGATGCGTTCACTGACATGTCCTCAGTGGAATATTTCCAATAACATGTTTTCAACTGCTTTAGAAATGTAACATTTTCGAATACATTTGTTTTTTACAGGATTGGTAGGCAGCAGTGTAGGTCTGTTGTGTTTTTCCATGCCAGATATACAGTAATCTCATTATAGTGACATCATATGGTTAATGTAGAGTATAAACCAAATTAGTTTTATCTCTCATGAGCATTACTGTCCATGGTAGCCTACGTCTTATTAAAGTACCCACTCCAAGATATCTGTTTCTCTAAGGAATAGGAAGGCGACGAAAACTGGTTGCTTGGTCGACAAATGAAATGACAGAAAATAAGTTGCCTACTGTGTTGATTATCTATTAATATTTATCCATCATATTTCAAACAAAAATGCCATTTGTTGGTTTCAGCTGTTAAAATGTGAGGATTTGCTCCTTTTTCTTCATATATGATGATTTTTTTAATTTATTTTTTAGACAAAACAAGTAATTTCAATACATCACACTGAGATATGAAATTAATAATTGACATTTTTATATTATTGTCTGACATTTTATAGACAAAAAAATATTCAAGAAAACAATCACCAGATTAGTCAATGATAAAAGTAAAAAGGTTCTGTAAAATCTAAACCTGAATAATAGGATGGGGTCATGTAACACTGTTAGAGTCAAGTATCCACAGTGTGTCTGCAGTTAGGAAGTCAATTTGGTCATTTTAGCCCCAAAATGCTGTTATCAGTTCCCCCAAAATAACACTTTTGTTTGCTTTTTCCTTTGGTTTATCAGTTTAGTACCAGGGTGAAATATGGGAGTCCCTGGATTTGACGTCACTTACACAACCTGTCCCAGGCCGGGCTGTTATTGCAGATTTTATCCAGTGTTTTTTTCCTCCTTTTTCTTGGCGTCCTGTGGAAGAGCGGATGGGAAATTCTGATGTCATCAACCTTGGCACAGCAGGACAGAGGAGCATGCAGACCCTCAGGGTGCCACGATTGGTGCCCATGTATTTGTGCCCCGTAGATGGTGAAATAGATGGTGTGGTGCTGCCCGCCTGTGCTGCACCTGCGTCCCAGCATGCTGATTGATCAGTTTGGTCATGTGGAATGTCACCATCTGCTCCCCAGTCCCACTCACCCCTTCTTGTGTGAATGCCAATCACTGGCAGGAAGATAGTTATTTAAGCCATGTCAAATCAGGCGCGTGACGATGAGGAATATGCCAACAACACTTGAAATGTGTGTTGAAGGCATAGTATGCACAACAGCATATCGTACACTAAAAGGACAACCATGACTTCAGACTGCAAAAAGGTTTTGTTTTTGTTCTTACTTAAGATGTTTTCTTCCATCACAGAATATAATCAGATTTTATCCACCTCACAAATTTATGTCCTGCAAAAATTGAATTTGATAACCGAGGACTGCAATGATAGTATGATTACATGCATGCGTTTTTATTTATTTGCATATGAACGTATTCATTTTATTTTAAGCGTGGTTCCTTATTTATTTCTCCGCCCACCCCTTCAGTTGCTCTTTTTTGGCCTCTTAATGGCCAACAGCGTATCAGGGGGCCATCAGGAGTGACATTCTTCATTGTAGAGCACCATAACCAATGACATTTCAACCATGGGAAAATAAAGATATGCAAATTTGAACTCATTAACATTTGCATTACCTGTTTGAATAATCGCACTCCTGACAAGACTGCAATTAACTAAGATTGATGCAAAGTTCAGGGTTAGGGGACTGTATATATTTGCTCTTGGATCATTTACCCAAGATATGTGTGTGTGTTATGCACGCTTAGTGTCTCAGATAGGAGAACTGATCTCTGTCAGCAGAAAAGGTCATTCAGTAGCCACTGGTGTCCCTGGATTATTTGTAAAATATTTATTCTGAATTTTGTTTTTTAAATTTTTGACACCTGCACAGACATAATTTCCTCTTAATAACCTAAATCTTAACTTCATATAAAAAAAATCATTGGAAAGACGATGTTCCTAAAAAGAAGGAAAGGTCCACAAATGATTGTTCTGATGAAGATGAGGAGGCTGACCTCCTAACCCAGTTAACAGTAGCGTGAATAGTCAGGATTAGACTTTGACTTTAAGGAAGCTGCATGAACTGCACAGCTCACCTTCAGATAGACTTGACAGTAGTTTGTTTTCCTGCTTTCAGATCAGTTTATTAGTGTCATGCTTGTTAAATAACAGTTTTCTGCCAATTATTTAGTGATGGATACTTTGCCCAAAACTATCAGTCTTTTAAAATATAAAAAAGTACAGTTTAAAAATAGTCAACATATTTTTGTAAAAGCGTTTTAACTGCACCAACTGTGCATTGAAAGTCATACACAAACGTTTTCTCAACGATTTCAATAGAAATAGATGCTATGGAAAGATTCCAATGAACTATTAGTTTGGCAACAGTACACCCAGTCCCCTGTGGCTTCAGTGTAAACACTGGAGGGTTAGTAAGACAATGTGTTTAAGATAAACACTTTGCTGCTGTCTCAGTGGGAATTATTTGATTGGATTCTTGTGAGGTCTCTCTAGGACAAAATGCCTTGCCAGGACAGTGTGCCACTCTGCAAGTCTGTGCATCACGCCAACCGCTGTGTTTTTTTCTTTTTATTTATGTAACGTACAGAGTGTGATGCACAAATACTGCAGGCCAACTCCTCGGACCGTTTATATACGCTCTGTTCTGGCTGATAAAGTATTTCAGTGTGAACAGTTGACTTTCCTTGAGGAGAGTTTCTGAAGATATTCGTCAGAAATCGTAACTGTAAGTTGTTCATTCACACATGTAGTAGGTTACTGTGAGTTTCAGCAGCGGGGCAGCAGACAGTGGATTTTCACCTCAAACAGGAAGTGTGACTGTTGTTGGTCATTAGCAGATCACCCAGACAGACTACTGTATAAATAACCTTTAACCCAGCCGCTGGAGGAGCTTGCCACGATACACGTGCCTACAAACCAAGGCTTGGTTCTATTTGTAAATGTGGGTCAGACAGGGGTGTGGTGTCCTCTGTTTACTGGAAACCTCTACCTGTCTAACAGGAGCTAATCTCCATGGCGTCATCACTGATCACTGGTCCTGAGGAGGCATCTCTGAGTTTGCTTGCTTATGATTTTACACTAACTAAGGATGTCACAGGAATAGGATGACACCTGGATAACAAAACTTATGAGCCACATTGATGATGGCTTTATTTGTCCTTCTGGACCGGTGTGGTCACCCTGTTTGGTCATGGCCGGGTGGGGAATTCCCTGGTTATTACAAGTTTCAGTTATTTTCATGTTGCCGTTCTGCACAAACAGGTTCCTTAATTATCACCACAAACTTAACACGGTGTCTTATGACTGAATTTTTCTACGATAAAATAAGAAAAAGGATGCCCATAATATCCTAGACCAGGCTTGTACTACAATAATAGCATCAACTCTTGGCCACCCCTCCCTGCTGCATGGAATGGTCCAGCCCTGATTTGCATAAGTTGTCTGCGGGTAGCTGCATGACCAGCAGGGGTAGGTTAGGGGAAGGAGTGCATGTGGACCATATACACATGAGTAGAGACACGGACAGACGAGCTGTGTGTGGACTGTATTGAGGCTGGAGTCTTGCACTGAACCAGACGGAGTCATGTACTGTGCTCATCCTGTCTCTGGCACAGGGAACAACTCATTGATGTATTGCTACAACATGAAACCAGTGAGTACATTTCTTATATACATTTATATTGTATTTTCCAGAGGTTGCATGACACTGTCAGTGTGTATGGTGTGGATGCTGTTGCATTCTGAAATGGTCTTCTCAGATGTTGTGTCTGTCTGTTGACTTCCACAATTCATCACTAGTTTCCCTGTCCACAGTGGTTCAACAGTGTGTTCTCTAACAGATGTGATATGAAATTTGTGCATCAGGAAGAAAAGCATTTGCATGTGCAACCTCGATGAAAGTTAGAGACATTGTAATTTAACATTCTGTCATTCGGATATACCTTTAGTGAGGCACCTTTGAGTTGGTGGGAATGTTTCCTTCTCAAAGTACATTTGCTGGAATATAAGGTTGTTTCTTCTGGCTTGTTTGCATGTGTGTGTCTTTCTGTGTGTGTGGGTGAGAGACACGTAGAGAAAGAGCTATGTGTTTTAAATGTGTCCTGTCTCTAGTTTGTACTGAATGTGTCATTGTTGTGTCATGATGAGCTGTGAATATGGTCTGAAGCTTACTCTAGTTTAGACTTCAGTGGTTGCAACTTAGCAGAGTTAATGCAAGAACTACAAGAGTCTGTTTAACTATTAGAAGCTTCAATTGGTCATTTCATTTTTTAATGTGTTTAAATTGTTCTGCTTAAACTGCATTTCAACCCATAGGGTTAAACTGTTAGGGTTAGCTAAGGGTTAGGGTTAGGGTTAGGTAACCCTAACCCTAACCCTTTAATTTTTCATTTTAAATATTCTCACATCACACCACCAATACCCATTACCCATGTACAACACCCACAATCATGTTATTCAGTTATTACTCACATTCACTTGTGGTTTTCTGTTGACAAACTCATGTTAAAATGCACCGGCGAGACTCATGCTTCCTGTTAGCTGAGCACCATGTAGTCAAGCCTAGCAGCAGAAAACATCTTGACATGAAGCAGATTGCTGCTTTTTCTATTTGATTTAACCCTGCTATGTTGGAGCAGTCCCTCCACCACTGCAGCCATTATCAAAGGCAGCTTTGATCTCTGTGAGACTAACCATATCCAGACATCGTGGATCACAGAGGCAGAAAATTGGTTGCATGTGGCTGGAGTTGGCCGTGGTGGAGCACAGCATAGGCCCTAAATAGCAAGTTGATATTTCACTCATCTAGCATCATAATGCTGTGTACATTTACAAAAGGGAAAATAGTGTAGTTATTTCCTCTTTTTGTAGCTACAAGTTAATAGGTGGTTTTAGGTTAAAATAACTTTGAAGATTCAAGGACACGTGTTCAAAATGATTGTGTCAAGCAAATGAAGGTGGTGCAGTTTTACGATCCTCTCTTAGTTGTTGTCTTTATTTGCTGAAAAAAAAAAAAAAGTCTCTTATCATTTGTGATGCCATGATTGATGGTTCCTAAATCAATGCTATGCTAAAAGACGATGCCATGGTGACGGCCCCTCTCCAGCGGGGGCCAGAGAGGGCGTGCTGGGGCGGGGGTGTGACCATTATTAACGGGTCGCCTGCTATGCTGATGGTAAGGAGGACAATTGGCTTTATCCTCCGCCATATGCTGCCCATGGCGGCTCAGACGGGCCCAGTGTCGGCAGGGGCTCCTCTGTTTGGCCTAGCCCACAATCACCATGGGACTCATGCCAGCCAGGGTCATGGCTGCACGTATGTGTGTGTGTGTGTGTGTGTGCGTGTGTGCTTAAGTGCGTGTGTCTTTGTGTGTGTGTGTGTGTGTGTGTGTGTGTGTGTGTAAGCCTGTGAGTGTGCTTGCATGAGCATACTCAAGAGAGTCTTTAATAGCCTGCTTTACAGAACTTGTCGTCCGGGTAACTGACACCCCATTGATGCTGCGCAGGGAGGTTTATTTTCATTTCCTGGGGCACATCAAAGCAATCGAGGGAGGTGCAGGTGCAGCCCAGACCTCTTGGTGTGTTTGAGTGAGTGAGCATGTGTTGGTGTGTTTTGTGTGCATATGTGCAGTTTGTAGCTTTGTGCTTACAAGTAAAAGAAAAAGAAAACACACAAGCTTCATGTATTTTTAGATTAATTCTTTGATCTGTTTGCTATTTACAGTGTTTTGGTTCTTACAGGAGAGTTTATTAGGTTGGTTTTTGTCTGAGGGCAAAGCATAAGAAGGCCTGTAATTCAATTTTATTTGGGAGGGAATTGTATCCCAGTCTTCTGAAGCCAGTCGAACCTGATCATGATTAGGGCAGGGATTTCTCATGGTGAATGGTTCCTAAATCCGGATGAGGAGGTGCATGGATCTGCAGCTTATGGATTATCGCAATAGCTCTAAGTGTGCATCAGCTCTCTGCTTTGTTTTCATAATACTGTTGCCTCAGCCTGCACTCATAGCACTCGCGTTTCTGTCAGTAAAATTGGTTTGAGTAATATAGACGCAGTAGAAAATTAGTGTTTGATTACACATGATCTTATGTAAATTGATTTCTGACAATTCCTTACATAAGTTCTTCTTTTTAGGTTTATGGGCAGTCTCCCTCTAATGACGACATCAACCAGAACTCATCTTCACATCCATCCAACAAGGGCCCTGGCAACGTGTTCGCAAGCACCTTCTTTGGTGAGCTCAAATAATCCAAAATGAACATGATCGTCCTTCAACAATTCAAGCACGTTGACAATCTCTGTAATTAGAATATTCTGCTTGGTTCAATGTTCATTCAAACCCTTTGTCCCTTTACAAATAGAGTTTGAGTTTTCAGACATCCTGAAACAGCCATCAGGTTCAAGTTTAATCAAACAACATTAAGATGTGAACACACAATGATCTGCTCTGCCTGCGCTGATTTCCAAATAGACAAAAGTAAAATGTTCCAGACGTGGGTCTTCTCTGTTGTCCTGTTCGTGTTTTTTAATTTTCTTATTCATCCATAAAGTCATGTAATCCTAATCAAAAAAGCCTGAAACCTGAAAAGCATTCCCTTAAAACAAAACCATAGATAAAAACAATTAAAACCTTTATACCACAATAAAAATATTTTCACAGAGACTGAGAGTCTACAGTCATGTGTCAACGGCTCTGTGTGGCTGTATTTAGGAACAACAGTGCTTTGTGCTAAATGCTAAAATCAGCATGCTAACATGCTCACAAATGACAATGCTAACATGTCAGTGTTTAGGAGATATAGCTAATGTTTGCCCTGTTAATGATCTTAGTTTAGCATGCTAACGTTGGTTAATTAGCACTAAATACAAAGTACAACTAAGGCTGATGGTAATTTTGCAGGTGTTTTAGTATAAAGCAAATTGTTGACACACAGTATGGTTTACCAGGTGGTAAAATAACCATAACATTATATATGAGTTATCTTAATTATCATTGTCCAGCATTGTCAGATAAGTATGAAGCTGATGTAGCTTTAGATGAGATTTTAAAGAAAAAAACATGTTTGTATTCTGAGCAAGTGGTAATCATCAGCTTTAATTCAACCAGTGAAACTTAGTGATAGGTCTTCCTTGTTTCCATAGAGGCTGCTGTCGAGCTTCATGTCTGGACTGGCTGCTTGAGATGCTGCTCCAGTACAGGCTATAACATATCTTTATGCATTTTAGAGGGGACGAGCACTTCACCCGACATCTGGAATGCTGTAAATGGGCTGAACCAGCAGGGCTATGAAGGTGCACTGGGAGCAGCCACAACCCACCATACACAGCCGGGGGGCTACAGCAGCCTGCAACCACCACACAGTAGCCTGGTGAGATTTACCTCCTGGACCTTGGATGTTGACAGCACAACACTTTTTGACCCCTGTGTGTTTAACTGTGTGTTTGCTTACTGTTCAGGACTACTCTCCACATGCAGTGATGGCTGCTGATATGAACAGGGGTCTCCCACCAATGTCCACTTTTCACCGCAACAATACGGCACCACGAACTCCGTCAATCAACACCACAGAGAATTCAACAGGTGAAGAAATTGAGAAGATAATCTTTCCTGCTTATTTCAGCTTGGGTTTGACTGTTCTTCATGCTTATATTTAATTATAATGCTGTTTTTTTTTTCAGTCTCAGGGAGCCAGGGAAATGTATCAGGAGGGTCACAGACAGGCGACACCTTGGGCAAAGCTCTGGCCTCTGTAAGTATTCACCACCTCCATCCCAGACCAGAGCATAAAACCAAGCCCTGAGAGTCCCAGTGGTATAATGCAAAAGGGGAATAGTTGTTCCTCCCTGCCGGTAACAGTCTAGTGCATATTAACCAAGGGCTACTTTTGTGCTGCTGGACTTTTTATTGGCTGTCAACTAGTAAAATGACCAGAATTGATGAGTTTAGTTCAGGTTACGAGCCTGCTCCAAAGGCTGTGGCAGCAGCTGTAAAACCCTACGCAGAAATGACAAGTTGTGCTTTTAAAATGATCCATGCCCTGGTCCCACCCCTCCCCCTCCTTCTCTCTCTCCCTGTCTGCCGCCAGATTTATTCCCCTGATCACACCAGCAGCAGCTTCCCCTCCAGCTCGTCCACACCGGTGAGGTCTCCGTCTCCACTGGCAAACACAGCTGAACCTGCAGGTAAACTGGAGTAAAACATCCATGGGTGTCACTCAGAGTGAAATATAATTTATTTTTATCTTGTATATTGCAACCTCTTCAGGTTCTATTTTGGTTGTTTTTCTTCCTCCCAGGTACTAACATGTGGCCCCGGAGTTCAGTTCAGGCACCAGATTCACCACATTATGAGTCTTCACTTATATCATTGGTAAATACCTAGTTTGAGATCATCTCCCTTAGATTATTTGTACATATTGAGACAATTAATGGATGGATGTATAAATGAATGATGAATGAAACTCGTGACAGCAGAAAATGTAATAGAATAGAGAAGGCAAGTAGAAAGTTCAATATAAATGTGCCCAAAAATAACAAAACAATCAGACAGATACATGCCTTAAAAATATAGTTAAACATATATTAATGCATTAGCTATGCTATAGCTATAGCTGTAATAATACATATGTAATGTTTGCTTATTATTCTGGTTCAAGACAAGACAAACAATCAACCAGAGGAGACTGCAAATGGGGGAAAATCAAAGAAAAGCAAACTGTATAGCAAACTCTATAGTTTGTGCTCAATTTTTACTTACTTATAGACATTTAAGGAATATTTCCACATTTTAGGAAATAGCCTTATTTCTTAGTTACCTAAGAAGATCCATGCCACTCTTATTTCTGTCCAGCAAATATTTACAAATATATTTACAATTAGCTTAGCTTAGCATAGGCCATATACAAAGAGAAACAGCTAGCCTGACTCTGTTCTATCGGCACCTATCAGCCCCTCTAAAGCTCACTAACAGACTTGTTATGTCTTATGTTGAGGTTTTACAGGATCTTACGTGTCAGGCTCATTGCCTGGCAGCCTGGTAGCCTTGACCTTATCATCCCACTCTTGGCAAGACAGTGAATAAATTTATTTTTTAAAAATGTCCAGCCATTGCTTTAAAGTTTCCACCATCCAAGTAAAAAGCTTGACCTTTGACTTCTATGACTGTTCCTGTCAAAACTGAGCACAAAAACGTCTGGTTTATGTAATTTGTAAGAATGAATTTTAGAGCTACAAAATGTCCCGTCTTTATTGAACTGAGAAGGTATTTACAGCTTTGCTCTGATTGTCAAATGCCACTAAAGGTGCAGTTTTAACTTTTTGTCTCCTGGTGTTTTCAGTCTCAGGTGGAGGACCGTCTGGACAGACTTGACGATGTGATCCATGTCCTGAGGAACCACGCTGTGGGCCCCACGGCCGGTCTGCCCACCGACATCCACAGCCTGCTGAACCAGACCCACCACGGCCTCCCGGGCTCTGCCAACACTCTGCCGCTCACCTGTCACACTCCAGCCATGGTTAACAACCATTACTTTGAAGTATTTAAGGAAGGACAGGGCAGTGTGTGTGGAAATTCCATGTTGTGTGTGTACAGTTTGAGTGCGCTTGGTATTCAGTTTCAGGAATTTTCCACCCACTATGTCTGCATGTTTTCCTCGTGTAAAGGTTATTGTCCTTGAAATAGGAAACTGAGCACAATGGGAGAGCGCTGTGACGCGTCACCCTTGTATGGAGAGCGTACAGTATGTGCGGACTCTAATTCCACTGTGGGGTGATGGGGGATGCCTGCATTGTGCACTCCCATTCCAGCATGTTTGCCTTTCAGAGGACCAAGGGGATTTTAGCCCAGCTGGAGTGGAAGTATATGCAGGGGAAAGGGGTTTTTAGTGTAATCCTTTGGGGGAGGGGGGTATTAAATTCTATCACTATCATTTTTTTTCAAATGATGTGTCATTTAGGAGTGAATCATTCCTGAAGAGAATTAGGGGTATGTTTAGGGAGTGTATATTAGTTTTAAGGGAAGGATTAAGATTGTGAGATTAAATTAATTGTGTAGAGCGAGAGATCTACTCAGGGTTACGTCAGAAATGAGAGGGCAGATGTTGATTTTGTGACTTATTTCTCATTGGTTGGATCTAAGAGTTGCATACTGTATGTGACTGAGCCAGGCTCTGTGTCTTAGAAGGATTTACTGAGCCACAGCATCGTTCACACTCAACCTTTGGAGAATTTTCAGGTGCTCAATGCCCAGCCGAGAACTTATGAACCCACGAATACTGTCCTTATCTCATCCTGTTCTTTGTGTGTCATAAAGGTTGAAGCTGTCAGTATGAACAGCAACCACTCAGCCTTCCAGAGCCGCACACAAAATGGCCACCCATACCCAGCCCGACAGAGGGCCACACTTCAGCCCATGCAAGGTAGGGATAGAGGCGAGTTCTTCCTCTCATCCATCCACTGCTGTACTTCAGTATTATTTGTCTGCAGCTATTACAGCTTAACACATTTCAGATTGTACATTTATTAAAAACATGTGTGGTATCCCACAGGAGGTCTGGGAGTTCAGGGTAATCTGGAGCTGAAGATGGAGAGCAGGGACAGGGAAGAGATGATGCACACCAATCACAGTCACAGCTCTGACAGCCAGAGATCAGATGAGGAGAGTGAGCACAAAACACAAGGAGAAAACGGCACAAGGTAAACGCACTTTCCTGCTTTACTCTGTGGGGAAAAAAACAGAATCCATCTGGTCAGAAAAATCATTTTGTTGTGTTAAACCTTGTGCTGAAAGTGACTGTGGAGGAAAAACTGCCCCAGACTTATTGTGCTGATTATGCAGAGTCAGGCCTTTCTGCTGAGGCGTGCTGTGCATGATTCATCAGAGTATTGTGTGACACATTAAGGAAGCAGAATCAACATTTATTTTATTTTATTTTTTTAATCGAATTGTACACTATATATCTTGTGTGATTACACAACAGATTTTAAAATGTATTTTCTCTCACTGAAAGGCAAGTATTAATGCCGTCTTGACATTCAGTTGCACTAATTTAAAATACTGTCAGACCCCCCTCTGTGAAGGACAGCTGTGTCCATGGAGTCTGTTTAGCTCCGCTTCATATTTCTTTTCATGTCATGTGACTTTGCAGTTAAATTAAATGATGAAAAAAGAGGGATACGAACAGCTGCTATGGTAGAGACATCACGGCAAACACCTCAGTCAGGATTAAGAGTGAGATACAGTCACTGCACTTGTCTTCTTTTTGACTAGGGCTGCTGTTAACAATTATTTTCATTATAGATGATTAATCGCTTAGTCTGAAAAACAATGAAAAATACCTATTACAGAGTTCCCAGAGGCCGAGGTGTTGCCGACCAAAAAACTCAAAGTCATACATTTTCAAAGACGTAAAACAGAGAAAAAGCAGAAAATCTTCACATTTGAGAAGCTGAAACCAGGCAATTTTTTTTTTTGCTTAGTAAATTAATGGAATCACTAATTGACTAGTTTTTTCAGGTTTGTGATGCCAGCCTTGATCAATGTGGATGAAAGATGGTGTTTTAGATTCATGAACATGGTTTTGGTGCTAAATGAGCCATTAGAAAATGTGGATGTGATGTAAAACCATACTGTACATCTTGAAACATCACGGATTAGACTGTATGTCCTGATGTCTCCAGTCTCAGAGGTCACCTCAGGACAAACCTCTTCCTGACATCAGCTCTGATGTCTGAGTGCATGCTTTCTTTTTATTTAAATCAATGCAATAATCAATGCAGGCATATGTAGATGACCCTCAGCAACATTTTTCCTACTGAACATTGTTTTGTTTTTTTATTCAAACCAAATGATAAAATAATGGGAGATAAAACAATTGTTAAAATATGACACAAAGAGCATCTTTTGACTAAGACTAGACACTGACTGACTGTTTTTAAAGTTAAATGCTATCATGGATTAATTATTAATTTATGAATGTGTGACTGATTACATGAGCCGGTTTTCGATGGTCTATGTAAACCGCTTTCGCAGAACAAATGAGAGTATATCAGATGACCTCAGGAGACTCAGTAACATGGTGTCAGCTCAGTCACCAGCAGAGGGCAGAGAAATCCACAGTATAACTCAGTACAGTCCTCCTGTGTAATCTACTGAGGCTTCTACTTGGATCCACTTAAGTTTGAATATCATTTTTAAAAATGTGGAATTTTAAATCATTTATACATTCATGAGCTTTCTTTATTTTTCTTGTACGTTCTTGTCGTTGTAGCATCCATGAGGATGAGGATCTGAGCCCAGAGCAGAAGGCCGAACGAGAGCGTGAGAGGAGGATGGCCAACAATGCCCGTGAACGTCTGCGCGTGCGGGACATCAACGAGGCCTTTAAGGAGCTGGGTCACATGTGTCAGCTGCACCTGAAGAGCGAGAAGCCGCAGACCAAACTGCTGGTGCTGCACCAGGCCGTGGCGGTGATCCTCAGCCTGGAACAACAAGTCAGAGGTCAGTCCCTTGCTGCTGCTGCTGCAGTCCCTGGTCTGCAGGAGGCAGGACAGGCTTCATGTCCTCGTCTTGGACAAGGGAGATGCAAAGATGGGGCCTTGTCTCTGTCAAGTCAAACAAGTAAAGGAGAGAGTGAAAATAAGATAGAAACCTACAAGAGTTAGTGCAGGTGAGTAACCAGTTGCAGAGTCTAAACATGTTTTTAGCCACGGTTTATCCAGAATAAAGTGTCTCACATTATATGTATTTATCCACAGTTTTGTTTAGGTTGCAGCCATAAAACCAAAACAATGAGCTGAAACAAGCTAAAATGCTCCTTACAGCTTAACTGCAGAGTCCAGTGATATTTATCTGTTAATATAAAAATATGAATTAGAGCAGCTTTAAAGGGTTTGAAAAAAAACTTCAGAAATTCATCAGACTTCAGAATTAATGAGGTGTTTTCCAGTAGTTTCCACCGAACTAAAATAATTGAGTGAGCACTTCACATGGGATGACAATGAATAATATCCCTGTTCAAGCATGCGTCTTCAGTTTCTTTATTTAGTCCGATTCTCACCCTGTTGTTTGTTGAATCCCACAGAGAGGAACCTGAACCCGAAGGCAGCGTGTCTGCGGAGGAGAGAGGAAGAGAAGACGTCCACAGTCATGACGGATCCACAGTCCATGCATCTTGCTTTTCATCCCAGTCTGACCGACCCAGCAAACCCCATGGGCCACCTCTGAGCATCTGATAATACACCACGCCCAGCATCAAGTATTTAACATTGACTCATACAGTTTGATATCAGTGGTGAATTATTTTTTCTAAAATGGGTTGTACAGCATATGATATATGATCTTCAGCAAATAGGACATATAAGTTTCCTTTTGAAATATTGTTCTGGTTGACAAAGTGTTAATATGTCTAAACCATGGACTTCTAGAGCAATTGAGTGGTATGTTTGTATTTGGAGATAAGATAAGATAAGATAAGATAAGATAAGATAAGATAAGATAAGATAAGATAAGATAAGATAAGATCGCCTTTATTAGTCCCACAGTGGGTAAATTCACAGTGTTACAGCAGCAAAGTGGCAGTGCAGAGAAAAGAAAGCTGCAAAGAAACTGCAGTAAAGATATTGAAGAAAGATAAATAATGAGAATATAATAATATACAAATTATATACAGTGTAAAAAAATTACATATTTACAAGAATATACAACAGTATATAAAGCATATTCAGAAAGAACTCTACAAAAAAGTCTATAAAAAAAATCTGTCATTATCTTTTATGTCACCAGATGTTGAGTGAAGAGCCTCCCAGGAGCATCCAGCATTTCTTGTGAATTCGGACCAGAGCGGAGAGGTCCACCTCTCTGATTGTAAAGTGTGATGCAGTTGAACAATCATCTCCTCACTTCCCAAACGGACTTCTAACTTTGTGCCTAAACTTTACTTGTAACAGACAAATGCATTGTAAGCTGCAGATGTTTTGTACATATTTTGTATATTTATTGATTATCTTTATGTTTGATTATATCTGAATGGATGAGACCCAGTAGTGGCAAGGTGTCATCTGCAGTTTTAATTTTGGCAGGGCCAGATATATTTCTGTCTGACTTTTACAGTGTATCACTATTTACCACGTACACTCGTGATTTCCACCGAGCTCAGAGGACTCATTATCCCTTTTTTGTGCGTTCAGACAACGGATTTCATTTGTCCTGTGGTTTGTGTGTGCGAGTGCGTGCGTGTTGCAGGGGTTTGACCATTCTGTGAATGAACAGATCTCCGAGAATGTTCTGTAACGTGTGGGCGTCATCTGTTATTTGTATATTTGTTATAAATTTGTGTTATAGCACTGTTAACAAGAAGATTACACTAACTGAAACACTGGTGGACAGAATCCTTCTTCTTCTCAGTGTAAATATTGCTCTTCGGATGTAGTCAAAGCTCTTTGCATGTTTGAGTTTTTCATAGAACATTCTGTTTTTGTATGTAAGTTATCTTTTATACAGATATTGTGAATTTAATAATGTCTATTTGCTTTTTTTTCATTCTGATTTTACACAAAACACTTTTTGTGCAGTTTTTCTTAGATGTAGCCACATTTCATGCTCTGAGCAATACAGTATTACAGAATAATTGATGTCTTGTTTGCTTATCACACTGCTGAACAGATAATGAATAATAATCCAGAATAATCTGAAATACTCTAATCATAACATGTACAGTATGTGTACAGTTTCAAGTAGCCTACAGGCATGTGTCAAAATGATAATGTAGCAATAAATGTCTTTTTTCAAATAGTTTGAATCTCTGTGATCTATAATAAATTGTAGAGGATAATAGCACACGCACAGACACACACACTCATACTTGCCTCACTTTAGTTTTGTGGACACTCATTGATGAAATGCATTCCTTTGCCCCTCACCCTAACTTTCTTTTTTTTTTTAATGATATTTTTAATTATTTTTTCCAATTTAAACAACAACAAAACACAGAACAAAGAACAACAAAGCTCAGGCACAGCACGGTTGATAAGCAAATCATGGTGGGCGATACATCTATCCATCCTCCCTCCCACTTCCCCACAGTACAAAAATTAGGAATATAAAAGTTAAAAGGACAAGATTGCAATGCTACCCACTGCAAAGCAAGACAGAGGCAGGAACTGAAGCAATAACAGAAACAGAGGCAGGCTAGACTGGTTTAGGAAACCCCTAACTTACCCAAACTTTAACCATGACAAATAAATACCTAACCCTAACCCTAAACCCTAAAACCA
The DNA here is from genome assembly GCF_046630095.1 of Trachinotus anak. Lineage (NCBI taxonomy): Eukaryota > Metazoa > Chordata > Actinopteri > Carangiformes > Carangidae > Trachinotus > Trachinotus anak. The sequence continues at coordinate 10,955,481 of NW_027273853.1, read as the reverse complement.
AATTTTAACTCTCAATCAGCCCCTTGAAGATGCCAGAATAATATAAATATACAATGATGGTTTCAAACAATACACACACACACACACACTTACAGTAATATATGTAAGGTAGTTCCAGTTATCAACATGTGACAGCTATAGATGTTTGAAACTCATCTTAATTATCTGCCTTTTTCAAAGTAATGAGAGAGAAGTAACACATTTCACAAAAGAGACAAAATATCTGGTGTTTAATGATCACGAAACAGGAAACTACACGAAGAAGTGGTTCTACATGTTGTAAAGCCTGAGCCGTGTGACAGCTAAGACTTAACTTGACAAATGGCATCTGTAAAAAAAAAAAAGAACAATACTCACAAAGTTGCAGTTAAGTGAACCAAATTACAAAAGAGTAGAGGTCACCCCAGTGAGCTGGGGGTGTAAAGTGTTGACCATGCAATGTCCCAGGTTTGAGTCCAAGGAAAAAAGTTGTTGCATGTCATCCCACCTCTCTTCTCTCCATTTCCTGTTTGCTTACTTTTGTCAACTCCCTAATAAAAAAGGTTTTTTTCTTATACACAGACTCAGTGATGTGTGATGTGAAAACCTCACTTATAAATGAAAAATGAGCAGAAAGACTTCTGAAACAAAATATACAGTATGCGCATACACACACATTTTGAATTTTTCAATGATATATGATTTACAGCTGTAAGAACAAACGTTTCATTTTTGGTGTTCAAAAGTTTTGAAGTCAAACTTGCAGCAATCTCCTTAAACTTTTATGGGAACGTTTAACCCCCTTCATGCCTTTAACAGCCTTTACAAACTGGTCCAGTTTCCAGTTCAGGACTTTAGTGGATCAGAATAGTACAGTGTGGTGTCTGGTCCAGTTACTCCCATCATTCCTGCAACATGCATGTGGGTCCATGACATCATTTTAAGCGCACAGTCATATGGGCTGAATCACTGACGCGGAGCAGGCAGTGAACGCCTCCCCGAGCGGGACAGTGTGGTCGTGCCCGGGCGGAGGACAGTCTGAGCGGACAGAGGAGGAGGAGGAGGACGCAGAAACTCAGGCTGGACGCACAGCGGGTAAGTTTCACCTCAGACTGATTTCTGTCTTTGTCTCAAAAGAAACAGCCTCACTATTGATCCTGTAACGACGTGTAGTGTCTGTGCTGTGCTCAGTGGTGAGTTTAGGATCATGATGGAGCTACTTTTCTCACTCTGCCTCTTATGTTCCTCCTGTAAAACTTCAGCGGGACTCTCCAGTGTTTAGCGTGTGTGTACCTTAATGTAATGTAGCTGTATATATATGTATATATTTTTCCTGACTGGAGGCTAGTCTATTTGTTTAAAGGTAACAGTGCGAAGCCAAGTGAAGCTCATCAAGTAAAACCGGATAAACGCAGATCAGACCGCAAATAAAGTAGTAGCCAATTTAGAGAAAATATTTTGTGACCACTTGCTAATAAATCACTATTATATAAGGGTTATAAGATGTAATTAAATGCCTTATTGGTGGTTAATAAATCATTTGTTTCAGAGAACAGATGTAAGTTATTAATAAGAAAACCAGTAATGTTGCCAGGTTGTGTGAAATCCTCCTTCTTTGTCTTTTTAGCAAACTCTTTAATTCATAAAATAAAAAAGATCCCTTCCACGGACAGTCAGGCCTTTTGATAAGTGGCCAGTGTTGATGTTATTAAAGTTGGTGATGAACTGATTTGGGTGGTCAAACAGTCCATTTGTGTGGACTTCCTGGTGAATTTAAGAGTCTGATTTAAGAATAAATGAAGTATCACATCGAAGGAGCACTTTCCACAACCTACCAACCCAAAAATTATTCTTGTTAACGACTTATAACTGAAGTCGTAAAATGTTGAAGTCATAAAATACAACCTTGAAAACTGCTTAGAATTAAAGATGTCATGGTGGCCTAGGGGTTAAAGCTGCTGATCATGTAACCGTATTGTCCCAGGTTTGAGCCTGGGGACCTTTGTTACACATCACCCCCCCTCAATTCCTGTCAGCTGTCTAATAAAGCCATTAATTAACATTTGGACATTTTGAGGAATTAAAGAGCAAACGAACAGGACTCAGCAAGTGTGCTGAAGGAGGATTTTGTACAACCTGGCAACGCAAAATTAGTCCTCATTCATGGCTTATAACTGATCTAACTACTATAATAATTATCAATAAAACCATTTGTTAGAGCTGATAAACCTTTTATGAAGGATACCTCGTTAGAAAGTGGTACCAATACTTTTCTTATGAACTCTGAACACAGCATGAGCTTCAGTCTGTCGTGTTATCAATTAAAGTGTCCACGCTCGGGACGGGGCTCTTAAGAAGATACTGTTTTGTCTGCAGCACAACACCTCTTGTGTTCTTGTGTGTCAGCCTCGCAGTAACATATTTGATGACAAACATTTCCCTCGTGTGTCATACCATGAAGTGGGTGACGACACCTCGGAGACCTCGGCCAGTTGTAGTCGTCATGCAGATGGCTCAGCTTCGGCTGTACAATAGTACTCTGTTATTAGCACACAGAAGGAGCTGTTTTCATTGCACAGCAATATCATGCTGTTGTAAGTGTCTCTATGCTGGATGAGTGCAGCTCACACAGCTGCACTCATCCCTGGATGTCTGTCGTTGTGTACCACTGAGGCACCAACCCTGCTCCAGTGTTTTGTAAACACCAGCCTCAGCTTGACCAACCTGATGCGTCAGTTTTCAGTTCACCTTCCCATACAGCACTTTTAACTTACCTGTCTGTTTTTTTTGCCAGTTCATCTATTTATCTAGTGGAGTCATGATGGAGTCTCACAGTTTGAACGGCTCTCCAGACATCAGGATACAGAGGAGCTACATGCAGCAAGATAGTCCCAGAGGCAGCCAGGACAACTTGTTTGGAGTGAGGGTGCAGGTTCAAGGGTTTAAAGGTCAACCTTACGTGGTTCTGAACAGTTCTGGCCAGGAGAGTCACAGGGACATCTCTGTCATCACTCACCAGGCGGGGTACAACCCGGGCATGGTGAGGAGGTCTGTGGATGAAAGACACTCTCCAGCTGAGACGCTGAGGACTGCAGCCTCCTCTTTGTTTCATTATCAGAAACACCCAGAGATACTGAGACCTTATGACCCTGAAAGTAATAACCTCAACCTAGTCATTCCTTCACAAACAGCCTCAGTCGCCCAGCCTGGACTTCTTCTTGAGACAACGCAGGCTGCTAACATGACCAAACCCAGGATCCCTTTGCCAGCTGAAGGTCTAGACCAGGTTGAGGTGGCCCAGAACAAGGCGCCTCCCTCAGGTGGACACATCCCTGCAAGGTCCCCAAACTTAGTGGACACAGACTCCATCTCATCTGTGGGGAAGCTAATAAGCCAGTTCAACAGCAGCCAGCGGAGGGGAAGGGGCGGCCCAAGGAACAGGCTGGACCTAGAGCAGTATCGAAGGTCGCGCAGCGTGGACAGCGGTCGAACCTCAGACTCCTCCTCATCCTCCTCTTCCTCCAGCAGACCCTCGTCTCTGAAGGGCATCAGGGGGGAGACCCCAGACGGGATGTATCCCCCTGGGTCAGCCAGAGCCCGGCTCCTTGGCGGAGAGGCCTCTTTGGCAAACAAAAGGGAGGAGAACAAGCCCAGCACACTGCTCAGAGGACAGAGTGGAAGAGAGACGATACCTCCACATGCTGCCAATCTGCTTCACAGGACAGAGAAACCCTCTGTGTCCAGATCATGTAGTGACCAGACGGATGAATCTGATGAAAGAGATACACAGGTAATGAGATGCGTTTAGAGCACAGTTGTCCTTTTAAAGATGTTATTTATTTGCTGTGGGCTCTCTGACCAGGTCACTCCTGATCTTCTGAAAGGACAGCAAGAGCTCTCAGTGGACCCAACCGAAGACACAGCAAAACAAATACTGTTCACGTACTTCAAGGATGGGTAAGTTCCCCTCAGCTCTCAGCACTTTTAGTTAAAGGAACAGTTCAATATTTTTGGAAATAATAAATAATAATAATTATTATTATTAAGCAAATAATTTGCTTTCTTGCTGACAGTTAGATGAGAATTGAGCCCTCTTTTGTGTTTTTATGGTAAACATGAAGCTACAGCCAGCAGCTGCTTAGCTTAGCTTAACTTAGCTTAGCTTAGCGCAAAGGCATGGCAACTTTGTTGTATTGTACCATTTAAACACAGAGGCAATTCAAAATGTATGTAAGGCAAAGTACAAATAAATAAAATCAATTAAAATGGAAATGGGGAAAGAGCTAGCATCAAAATAATCATCTAAATGGTCAAATCAACCTAACAACTAATGCTCACTGATTAACATATTAAATCTTGTGTGTTTGATGTGCACAAAATGAAGTGACAAGTTGTGGTTTTATAAAAAAGTTATGTTCTGGACTTATTCTTGTCTGGGTGCAGTAACCTCCTGGAGTCAGACAAAGGAATTGCAACCTGTGAACTAGTGAGCTTTAGAGGCGCTAGTTGGTGGATTTTGTTAGTATTGGACAAATCCAGGCTCCTAGTCTTTATGCTAAGCTAAGCTAACTGGTTGCCAGTGTTAGCTTCATATTTAGCATGAGAGTGGTTCGATCTTCTCACGTGGAAGAAAGAAAATAAGAACATCTCCTTAAAGATCAAACAATTCCTTTGAAACAACATAATAAATTACTTTGCATTTCCGCTTGTGTCAGCTGGAGATCCGCTGGTGTGTAGAGCAGTCAGATAAGGGGTTGCTGATCCAGCTGTGTGTGCTCAAACACACAGCAGTCAGGAATGCAGATCATGAACCCGTTCCCACTGATAAATAACCTATTCACATGGAAAGTTTTTTAGATCCATCCCTGCCTTTTTTCAAGTATGTGCTGAAGTAGGGCACCGCCATGCATCTGTTGAGCTGGCTGATGACTAGATTTCATTTCATCATTACAACCCGTGAGTGTGTTTGTGAAATGTTTTTCCTGCTTCTCAGGACGACTGATGATGACTCCACCACACAGAGGAAAGTCGACCTGCTGCTTGAAAGGATCAACAAGATAAAATGGAGGACTGCTGAGAATGTGGAGGAGGAGGAGAAAGTGAGTGTTGGGATGAGATGTTTGCCAGTGTTGATAGTTGTTCGGCATGATTTGATAACGATACCTCTCTTTTCCTGAAGGATTGTGTGTCTGAGGTGAAGCAGTTGCAGGAGAAACAGGCAGCGCTGGAGAAAGAAGTGTCCGAGTTAAAGCAAAAACTGGAAACTGAGATGAAGGTGCCGTGCGACTCCATCCTGCTGACTCACCTCCAAATCACTTCCTGTTCCTGTGACTGACGATGTCCCTTTCTGTTATTGTGTTGTGCAGAATGAAAAGACTCTAGCCAAGGCCTGTGAGAAGGCCAGGACGGAGAAGAAGAAACTTCAGGAAGAGCTGACCAAAAGTCAGACAGAGCTCTGCAAACTCAGGGACAGACTGGCTGGACTGGAGGGAGAACTTCAGTCTACAAAACAGGAGTAAGGATTTAGCCACCTGGTCACTGAGAAAAGTTTCAAAGTAAAGCTCTGCTAAGTAAAAATACTGACACCTGATCAGCTGAAAGGAGGCTACGTTGGAGAACTCTTTGCTGGCAGTAGTTTCATATTTACATTACAGACATGAGAGTGGTGTTGATGTTCTCATCTAACTCTTGGCAAGAGAGCAAATAAGTGTATTCCCCAAAGTGTCCAACTGTTCCTTTGAATGACTCTTGGAGGTGTGTAGTTTATGTCTTCCATGGACAGCAAATGAAACAGTCATGAAATGCAGGATGAAACAGGACACACAGTTAAGCCTCTACTTGCTCCACTTCACAAAGCTTCTGCTCATATTCCTAGGTCATTCAAGGGAACTGTAATGTGTGATCTGATGATCATTAGAGCGAGGGCAGAGTCAAATACCATTTGGATTAAGTGTGTAGATATCTAGTCCTGTCCAGCACCGTTGTAAAACTTTAAAGCAGGGCAAGCAGGTTCCTACAGCGGCCCTGAGAGCTCAGCATACTGCAACTTAAGACACAACCAAGTTGATCCAGTGCATTTGTGTATTTGGTTGTGTTGTGAGTATTTGCATCACACGAGTTTTCAAATTGATGAAGATGTTTTCTGAATTTCTTTGTGTTTTGTGTTTTCTTAAGTTGCAGTGCACTGTGGGGCACCATAGGTTTCTTATATATTACATATGGAACTGAGACGTGTCTGTCTTTCCTGTATATGTATTTTTCTTTTATGTTAGACTGAGTAAGATGAAGGCAGAGAGAGAAAGATCTAGGACAGAGATGAAAGACCTTCAGCAGCAGCTCTCCGAGATGCACGATGAGCTGGATCAGGCCAAGAAGGCAGAGATGATAAATACAGAGAAAGAAGTCCTTCTGAAGGTAAATGAAACCAGACGTCTCAGATCATCAGCAGCTGTAAACTCAAGGTAGTGACACTGTATTTTGATGGATGTGTGTCAGGATATGGCGCAGCTGAGTTTGGACTTTCAGGAGATGCTACAGGGGAAGGAGGAGCAGGAGGAGGTGTTGCATCGCCGGGAAAGGGAGCTCTGTGCCCTGAAGGGGGCACTCAAAGAGGAGGTGGAGACTCACGACAAATACATGGCCGCTCTGAAGGAGGAATATGACCAGGAGCTTGAGAAGCTGCTCAGGGATTTAGAGCTGGCCAAAGAGGTAACAGGGAAGACATGTTGAAGTCTTTATTTCCAAAAGCTAAAATGTGTTTTATTACGCATCTCATGTTCGTCGTTTCCTACCCCAACCTGTCTTCCAGAGCAATGCTCTGCTGTGTCAAGAGAAGGTGGAGGCAGAGGGGGAGAAAGGTGTAGCTAAGGTGCAGCTGAAGGAGCTGAGCCAGGAGAGAGATCAGCTGAGAGCAAAGGTGCAGGAGCTCAACAAGAAAGTGGATCAGCTGAACCAGGTGATCCAGGAGGCCAAAACCACGGAGAGACTGCTGGAGCAGAGAGCAAAGCAGCTGGAGGTGGGGAGAAGGTGTGGGTGTGGCTGGTGGGTGGAGGGATTTTGATGTTGAAAAAATTTCTTTATGGGAACATGTTTTTTTTTTTTCCAGAGTTTATCTAACTGATTTGATCTGTCTGTTGTTTTTTATCTTGTTCCTCAGAGGGAAAAGCAGCAGGTGGAGGAAATGCTAAGGGATGTGAGGAGGAATGAGGAGGAGATGTGTCAGTCTAACCAGTTGCTGCTCACTCGGTTGGAGGACGTGCAGGTGAGGCCAGATTGCTGTTTTGAGGGCGGCCTAGTGATGTTTCCTGTCTCAAAGAATGACGGCTGGATTGGCATTAAGCTCATGACTGTTATCACGACATGAACAGTGATTGGAAGCTGTTGTCTTGTCTTTTGACAGAGTAAGTTGACCAAACTCAATCATGAGCACAGGGACCTGAAGGAGAAGCTGAAGGAAGAGAGGAAACAAATAGAGGAGCTGTGGAAGACAAAAACTGAGCTGGAGGACGAGAGGAGGCTGCAGGACCGGGCTGTTGAGCAACTGCAGCGGAAGGTGAGAGGTGGACTTCAACTATTAGGCCCAAAGGGAAGATTCAACAATTTTCGGAGCCAAACGACACCCAAAAATCTGTTATCTTAACCCTGAAGCTCCATGAGATCAGCAGAAACAGCTGATATTTCTTGTGTTTGCATAGTTTCTTTCATCCCTTATGTGTGCATACCCAAAGAGGTCCACTTATCTCACTGTAGAGGGTCTGTTTATCCGTCTGCTCAGATGAATAGCATCATGGAGGAGTGCGAGGCGTCTACAGACGTACTTCAGAACCAGGTCGATGAGGCCAGAGAAAAGAGTCAGAGGGAGTTGGCTGAGCTGCGTCGACAGCTGCAGGAAAAGGGAGCAGAGCTGGAGAAATCCCGACAGGCGGCCAAAAAACTGCAGGAAGAGGTGTGGTACTCATTGTCTCACTGATTCATCAGTTTGTGGCTTCAAATGCCTTCGTCACCAATAAAATACAAAGTCAGCAGTGGGTAAAAATGAGTTATGCCCCTTGTTTTAGAATTTTGCTATGAGGATCCTAACAGAAGTTTTCAAACGTTTCGCAGGAGTCAGATTTGTTCCCACACTTCATTAACTCTGTGTTTTTCTGAATAAAGTCTGATTGACTCAGAGACCACTGCCCAACACCGAACCTTGCATGTTACCTTATCTCAGAGTGTGTGTTTACTCAGTGGTGTGTTTTGTGTTCAGCTCCTTCCTCTGGAGGAGGATCTGCAGCGGTGTCGCAGGGAGCAGCAGGAGGCCCAGCTGAGGGGCCGGCAGCTGGAGCAGAGGGTGGAGGAGCTGGAGGAGAGGAACGCAGCCACAGTGGAGGAGAGAGAGCGGCAGGTCAAAATCATGGAGGTGAATGTCTGGGGAAATCCCACTCAGGAAACTTACTGAATGAAGAAGTCGTCACAAGATAAATATGTATTCAGATGAGAATGATCAGTGTCACAGCGCAGGATGTGGAAAATACTTTTCATTTGCATTAACATACATGTTAATAAATGATTGCTTTTGATTGAAAACAGAAACAAAAATGAAAATATGAAAGATATGAAATATGCTCACAGCTGTGTAATCTTCTTTTATTCTTCATTGGAACAACAATGTTTTGTCCACAAAATTGTGTGTCACACTTTTAACTTCCCATGTTTCACATCTATAGGCAGTATGTAAATGTCTAATAAATGGTTTACAACACTCTATAACGTAGTTGTAATAACAGATAGGAGGACATTTCTAAGTGCCTATTAATGCACAGTATTTACCAACAGTTATAGATTTTCTTATAATTGATATTTATATTATTATTACAACTGTGCTTTACTACATTTTCATTTTTAAACTCTAACCCTCTAGTTGACATTTAAAAAATAAAAGTGGGCAGTAATGATCTCTGGCATCTCGATATGTTGTACTAAAAAGCTTCCACTATGCACTGATGACCAGGGGAAATTTTCAATTAGAAAGATGCTCCTCCTTATTGGAGAACACAGTCGAGCGCACTTTACTTTATCACATGCTTTGAAAGTGTTTATCTGTTCAGGTGCCAGTATTTGCACTCACTTGTTCCTGTGAAGTATGAGGGTGCTGAAAGGAGCCATGGCAACAACATCTCGCTGCTCAGCACTGTTTGTCGTGCTGATGACAAAACATTACACAGTGACACCAGTGTGCTCACTGTTGACACTGCGTATCAACCGAGGAAGCTCATGTTTACTGTAAAAAGTTATCAGACCTGTCTGGGTGTTCTCAGGAATCTTCTCTCACTCCCCCACCCCCACTTTCATTGGTCAAACACTTACAGCCCCACAGAATTTATTATGATGGGTTTTTCAAATGTGATTATCTTTGGCGTAGTGCATTTTTCCCAGCAGTCACCACATGCATTATTACCCAGTAACCCTTTCCTCTGAAACGGTTTTCCAGCCACACCCTCTGGGGAAAGATCCATCATGTTCTCTGTTGTTGTGCAGTGTAATACGGATGAACTTGATGATGGTTTGACACATTTTTCATGTTTTTGTCCCGTCTCAGGGACGTCTCAGTCACCTAGAGGAAGATCTTCACGATGAGCGCAGTAGTGCTGACCGCCTGATGGAACGATTAGACAAAACCAAAGAGCAGGCAGGTTCACTCCCTCACTGTCTTTTCTTTTTTTTTCTCTCATTTCGTATCAGCTAACTTTCATAAATTTCCCCAACAGCAAAGACGCAACCCATCAGTGATAGAATTATACCCAGGCTCAAGTTTGAACACCCAGCCCAATATCTGTTTTAATCGTGAGCAGATGTGGGGCTGAGTGCTCAGATTTCCCCTCACACCCTGAAAGCTGCTGGTTGGTGTGTTCAGACCTGCTCGTTAAACAAGTCTTGTTTTTCTTTCTCAACACTGGCTTTGTAACTGTGCTGAAATATGACTGAACCCCCCCCTCACCCCCAACTTCATGTATGTTTCTTCCTCTGATTCCATCATGAAAACCTCACATCCTCAGCGTGTCTGTAAAGTAGGCCACTGTTCATGGGAGAAAAGTGGTGCAGACTAATTGACACAAAACACTGTTTTGGGAGCAGTGCAAAGACAAAAGCAGCTAACTGTTGTGAGCAGCTATTCACACTCCCTTCCCTGGGCCTCTGGATGTTATTAGAGAGGAGAGAGCCTTTAGGTCTGATGTGGCTGCTCAGAACAGACAGCATTTCCTCTGGGTTTAGGAATTAAGCTGGAAAATTTTTCATTTAACCTGAAAGTGCTTGTCAACGTGTCCCGCCTATTTTAATACAGTACGGCTGTGTTTTTATTTAGAATGGAAGAGAGTACATGCACATGTCCTACTATACATCTATGTTGTGCTGTACTGTATATTATGACTGAAACTGTGTATGTGTGACAGATGGATCATATGAGGAATGAGCTGATGCAGGAGAGAGCAGTCAGACAAGACCTGGAGTGTGACAAGATGAGCCTGGAGAGACAGGTACTGACCTCTGACCCCTTCACACAGCCCAGAAATTTCAGAGACCATCCTCTATCAGAGACGGGGGTTATGATCTCCATGCCATGTCTGACTGCCTGTTATTAATGTGTAATAATATGTACTGTTTAAATTTTTCTCATACTGACATTATGCAGTTTTTAAAACCTAAATGACATTTATATTTCATTATCATGCTTTACTTGAATGTTTACTCTTATTCTAATGACTATTATAGCACATTAGTCGTGTAGCAGCTGCTCTGCCACCTTCACATTCTACAGCACATATTAGAAATATGAGTATGTGACGAATAGATCAGTGAGTCTTGAATCGTGATAACTAACGGAACTATCTTTATGAAAACTCTGTAAGAAAACTCAATCTGCTGATGAAATGTGGCTGAAAGCTGCAGACATTGGGACCTTATGTTAAGAATTTTCTTAATCAAATGGTTAACAAAGAAACTTAAAGCTCACCAGAGTTAGAATGATTTTATTTAAAATTTTGTTGTGAACCAACCTACTAAGAGATGCCCTGTGAGGCTTTCTCATAAATAAAGTTTCTGTTTACGTTAAGTTATACTCACCCAAATGCATTGTGTGAATCCTTAAGGTCAAACAAAGGCCAAACAACTGCAATTCCATCCTCATAAAGGGCACATACCATGTGGGCGGAAATGCTCTGAGCAAGTGTGTCCACGGTTTGACTCCAGGCTCGACTCTTTGCTCATTGTCATTTCCTGTCACTCTGCACTGTCCTGTTTGCATAGTAAAGGCACAAAATGGCCACAAAAGTAATAATAATTAAAAAAAAAAAACATCTGCAAAGCCAATTGTTTAGAAGGTTTTGAAACTTCAGAGTACCTTTACATTGTCGCCTCATGTCTGATATTCTCCTGTTTGATTTCCTCTGTCAGAATAAAGACCTGAAGAGCAGAGTGACTCATCTGGAGGGATCACAGAGGACCAACCAGGACTCACTGGTCTCCAAACTTAACAGCCGCATCCAGGAGCTGGAGGAGAGGTTACAAGGAGAGGAACGGTAAGCATTTGCACATTGATATTAGTTATAGATGTCAATGTATACACAGAGTTTGTATTTACCAGTGGAAGCTAATACATAGAAGACACTTTGGATAATAGCTCCATCAGATACTTTATGGTAGCTGTGGAGCGGTGAACCCACTCATATCACTTTCCCTATGGTTGTAGGAGTGAGAGTATCTCTCTCCTGAACACACTGGGAAGGTGTTGAGTTACAGGAAGCTGCTGCAGCGATGTGATCTCTTGGTGCTTTTGCCCTCAGGGACAACAACAGCCTGCAACAAACAAACCGCAAGCTGGAGCGCAAAGTCAAGGAGATGAAGATGCAGGCGGATGAGGAGCACGTCAACCTGCAGAACGAGAGAGACCAGGTAGACGCATCTTTAATCATAAAAGTGCAAAGTTAAGTCGTCAGGAGCGGCGGACTTGACTCACGATTCAATATCTCACTTTTGTGAACTGTGCAGCTGACTCAGAGGCTGAAGACGGCGAAGAGGCAGATGGATGAGGCGGAGGAGGAGATCGAGCGGCTGGAGCACGCTAAAAAGAGGCTGCAGAGGGAACTGGATGAGCAGATCGAGGCCAACGAGCAGCTTCACGGGCAACTGAGCTCACTGCGGAATGAGATGAGGTGACCGCTCACCTTCTGCCACAGACTGTCTGTTTGATTTATTGTGTTGCATTAAATCGTGTTGTTTTACTCCAGTGTTTTTATTCTTTGCACTGACAGGCGTAAGAAGAAATCACCGCCTCTCATTAAGGTTGTGGAGGATGATGTGAACGACGTGGACGACTTCGGCTCCGACTGAGGAATCATTGATTTATTAATTTTGCATTTTAACAACTCAGGTGTGATTTTTTAAGTTTTGTGAGCAGCATGGCACCTCGTCAACGCTGCCCTCTTGTGGCAATATGTATAACTACAACATCTGACAAGCTGACGTTTTACAACATGAAACTCAATTTACTCTTGATTTTTTTTTGTTTCCTAAGTTATTCCATCACTTTGTGAGTTAATATGGTGCAAATCTTAAACTGATGAATTAATGTATTAAAATGCTTTTCCAACATTCACTCATGTTTATACACCTCTGAAATAAATCCAGCTGTATGATGTTTGTGTAAATCTGAGTTTGTCAGTGAATACACACACACACACACACACACACACACACAGACATAAATAAAGAAAATCAGATTTTACAAGACAAACCTCACCTGTCCATCACCTCTGCTTCGAACTTTTTCGTGTTGGCGAGTTGACAAGCAGAGTGGGATGTGATGGTTGTACAAGTGGATCAATGGTCTGTGCTGAGTGGCTGCTGTCGAGTAGAGGTGGGGATTTGACATGAGGGGTCTGATCATCTCCAGTGGTTCACACTGCTGGACATCTGGCAGATTTAACAGCGTTTTGCACGGTGATACATGGAAATACAACAGAAGAGAAGCATGAGGCAACACTGTGCTCTCAAACATGGAATACTCAAGGAATTCCTGGCAGAGTTCCTGGGGACATTCGTCTTGGTTGTAAGTTACACTGTGTTTGATAACCTGTGCAGAGTATTTCAGTGCAGTGTTACTTCATACAGTGTGTTTGCCTCATGGCTGATTTTAAAGTCCAGCTTCTTACTCTTAAGTTTTCAAGTCTGAGTTGTTTATAAGTTTATTTCTGTTTATTTGTTGAGCTCCAGATCACTCAAGCTGATCCTCAGAAATGTAACTGACTCATTTAAATTAGCAGATGTGGGTAAAAATCTGTTGCTCTCTTCCTCCTTGTTCAGTTGTTCGGCTGTGGCTCAGTCGCTCAGACCGTCCTCAGTAGGAACACCCTGGGTGAGCCTCTCACCGTCCACATCGGCTTCTCTGTAGGACTGATGATGGCAGCTTATGTGGCTGGTGGAGTCTCAGGTAAACATCATTTCATGTGGTTATAAGCACTTCTGCACCCATTTGTTTGTCTCCACTAAAGTAAAACTTATCTCACATAACCCCACTATATATGTTTGATATGGTAATCTGAATTAAATGCACGTACACAATAATTTCATGAAAAATTGGGGATGGATGCTGCTATGATCACTTTCCCACTCTGCTGATATTGGCATCCTGTCAAGTCAACTGAAATGTATTGTTGGTTTTAATAATATAGTTGTTAACAGTTTGCTGTTTGCATATTCAGCTTCTTTGCTGCCATGTGATCTCCTGTCCAGCACTACAGACGCAGTGATTAAAATAATTCATAGTTAATACAAACGACCTGTGCCAGGACATATAAAACAGTCTGACACAGGTTGCTTGCATGTGTTGTAATCCAGACATTGTTACTCATGAGGCATTCAGCTTGTACTAATATAACTTTATGGCTTCCTGTCCAGCCATGTGCCACCTCCACAGCTCCAGTGTCAGCAGGAACGTGCCAGCTCTCTGTCCAGATTCAATGAATGTGTACTGACCATTGATTTGTTAGTGCTAGCCCTCAGCCTCTGCGGGGTCATACATAACCCTGGGCACTAAATGTCCTGCAAACTACATTGATCATAGGCTTCGCTCATCTGTCTATGACAGAGACCAGACTCAGTGCAAACCAGACCGCTTGCTTCCTCTGAGCAGCAGCCACCTCCAGCTCTACATCAGAAGGACCAATTGCGTTTCATAAAGACAGATCACACACAGAAGGGTTTCTGATATGCTTTTAAAACATTAAAACTTTGCAGGTTGTGAGTTTGATTAAAAAGGAGCAGAACAATGGTCACTTTTGTTTGTCGACTCACAGGATGAAATTTCCAATATGTGACCATTATTCTGCCTCTGTGCTCTTGAACATACATAACAAAACCCATCACTGCCCTGGGGGCTGCTCCCCTTCTGTTGCCTCTTGTAAATGTGATGGCCTCACTAATGATGGAGGGGGTATCATGCCAGACTCCCCACCCCCTCCACCTACGGCACCCCTCTTTCACTCTGTGCTTTGTCCTCTGTCCCAGGGGGCCATGTGAATCCTGCTGTGTCTCTGGCCATGGTGATTCTGGGCAAACTGAAGATTTGGAAGTTTCCCTTCTATGTCATCGCTCAGTTTCTTGGTGCTTTTGCTGGAGCTGCTGCAGTCTTTGGATTGTACTATGGTGAATACCCCCGAACTTTACTCTTGTTCTGTACATGCTTATTAAACCATAACTGTTGGTTAAGATCTCCAGAGGTTTAGTTTCTTCCAAACGTAAAAACTCCAACTGTGCTAAAACTGAATTTGTCACTATTTAACTGTCATAGTAAAAAATATTCCAGCTACACATCCATCAATATGAAATACTCATGGCTGAAAGCAACCTATTTGCCCTCTGCACAGATGCTTTTATGGACTTCACCAGCGGGATTCTGTCAGTGACAGGGATCAATGCAACAGGACACATTTTTGCTTCCTATCCTGCGAGACACCTGTCAGTCCTCGGCGGCTTCATCGATCAGGTGAGCTCTGGTCGCTGTGACCCAATGACCTTTCCTCTATTGTGACCTGCCGCTCCTATTCAGGCTCTAAATACTGCAAAGTCTGGCAAATGTGACTAATGCAAAATTGATTGCCCCATTTAGTCGGAGAACACCCCCACTTTTACTTAGTTTTAGGTCTAATGACCCATTTCCTGGCTTGCTCTGGCAGGTCAGATCTATACTTAACACCATTTTCAGTCTGTTTAGTTGGTGCAGTGATCCAGAAATAACATGTCTACCAGCTTAAAACTGTTAAAAACCACACCAGGTGACCGCTGAGATAAATCGAATTAGTCTGACTGTGCTTATGTTAGTGTTTCCTTTGTTAGTTCTGTGTATCAGTGGTGCTCGGAAGTGAGGAACAGGTTACGGTCTCTAAGTACCCTAAACACTTAAAACCTATGTTTAGATAAGACTTGTTTAGTGATACACATCCAATTATAAGGAACGATAAACCAAAATGTTCAAATGTGATTTTAATGGACCTAATTAAGCCTGACAACAACACAATTTACTTATTTTTGATTTATTTGTCCACATTCACACACAGTTCCTGTGAAAAGTTTAGACACACTTTTGATTGTGTCCAAACTTTTGGCTGGTACAGACACTTGAATGTAAAGTGCACAAAAGCTTGTGCAGAAGAGGAAGGAAGCTAAAAGCTTCACCTCCCCTAAAAAACTCAAAGCAGGAAAAACAGGAAAACATAAAATAAAAATAATGAGAATTGATGTTTTGAGGTTTTGTGTTCACCCTGTAACTAGCAACATGCCTAAATGATAGTCTGCTTCTCCAGGTGGTGGGGACGGGTATGCTGGTGTTGTGTATCCTTGCTATCATCGATGGTGGAAACATTGGTGCTCCTAAAGGCGTGGAGCCGCTGGCCATCGGGCTGATCATCATGGCCATCGGTGTGTCCATGGGGCTGAACTGTGGTTACCCCCTGAACCCCGCCAGAGACCTGGGACCCCGACTGTTCACGGCTGTAGCAGGATGGGGGATGGAGGTTTTTAGGTAACTGTACAACAGAGGAGGACAGATGAGGATTTTATTTTTTATGCATCTGATTTTTCCCCCTCTGAATAAGTGCCTTATATTAAATTTATCGTGTGTCATACACTTGGGTCGAATCGAATACAGGCAAATATAATATGTGTATATCCTGAGGCAATGAACAAAATTATATGAGCTAATATTAATGTAATGAGAACTATACAGAACTATGGAATAAACATATGGATGTTTACTCAATGGAAACATATACATGCATGTGCCTCTCTGTCTCCACATCCCCCTTTTATTCAATCTATTTATTGAGATTTTTATTGAAGTAAACTGATTAAGACCTGAGCTACTGACACGAGCCACAGTGTTATATAATGTCACATGCACTCGACAGATGCAGTCGATGACTGTGAATGATCCAGTGATGGCACCAGTGACTCGCAGTGACCTCTGTGCCAGCTGCTTGAGTGACTGCCACGGATCAGTTTAACTCGTTCTTCTTTTCATACATCTACGTTCACAGCACTGCAGACTACTGGTGGTGGATCCCTGTGGCGGGGCCCATGGTGGGGGGAGTTGTCGCTGCTGTCATCTACTACCTGCTCATTGAGCTGCACCACCACCACGACGAGCCTGAGAAGTCCCATGAGGAGGAGGAGGAGGAGGAGGAAGACGACGAGGACGAGGACAGCAGTCTGAAGGACAAATATGAGATGATCACCATGAGCTAAAAGAGACAATAACCTCCAGGACTGACTGGTCATGCAGCTGTTTCACTGTCAGTCAGATGACAAACACCCAGCGCACCTTCCATCTGTAAGGACAGGCTTCCTCTGTCAGTGTGCTCTCTGTGGTAGACCCATTAATAGCAGGATAGGCCGTAGTTACACTTCTGATTGACGTTACGCTCTGCAGAGAGAAGCTTTTCCAGCTCAGTGATGTCACCAATAAAACCTTCACGGGTCAAAACGCAAAGTAAAATAACTTAGGAAACTCTTTAGACTGAAAACTGCAGGTAGTTGCGCTGAATGAGGAGTGTGGATGCTGTTGTCCAAACCAATACTGGACTGTCTCCTCTGCCATTTTTATGTTTTCTGTTTCATAAACACGTGAAAATCTCAGTCCCGCTTCACACTGTTATGACTTGTCATAGAGATGTGTTGTAAATACCGCACTGTAAATATCACCCTGGAATTATGACTTAACATGCATGCCAGTTTCCTTTTAGGTTTGCTCCCATTTTCTTCAGTGGTTGTGATGCTACCATCTGTATATTCACTTAAAACTTCTTCTTTTTTTTTTTTTGTTCTAACTTGTAATTATTTTCTTCTTTTGCAAAAGATGAGAAATCGTCCCTCCTGTTTGTTATCATTATTTGTATTTTACTCAATGTTGTTTTGTCTACATTAAAAGTTTGTACAAATATCAATTTCACTTCAGGGACTCATTTCACTTCATCAGTGAGACTCCATCATCTGTTTTATTTATCACTGACAGCCGCAGTTAAGCTGAACGAGTTTGTTGATGTCATTTTCTTGTCAGCATTCACACTATTACCCTTGTACATCCTCATACATCCCCTAAATTGCTGTGCAGGCTGTAATAATCTACGTGATAAAAGTGAAAGAAGACAGGAACAGCGACATGAATCTTCTAAGTAAACCTCAGCAGCAGACAAGTACATTCATTAGTCTCAGAGTGAACACCTTCAACAATAATTGGACCGACATAAGTGATGGATTATTTTTGTTTAGATGATATGATTGCAGAGGATGATTACACCTCACGGTGTCAGCGCAGAGCACCGTGCTTAAACAAATATTCCCTGTATGGGCTGATCACTCTAGTTAATGTCCTTGTGCATATCAAAGTTGATCTGAGTCACGGCTGGGTGTCTGATTTTAACTCTCAGGTGGTGACTCTACTGCTGGAGGGCTGGAGATGTAGAAGGAATATGTTTATACTTGGAAAGAAGAATGCTGGAAGAAGTATTTATAACCTTTACCTGAGCAAAAGAAAGTACCAGTACCTGAGAGCAACTTTAATCTGCTACAAGTAAAAGTCTTGAATCCAAACTCCAAAGCCTAGGTTTCCTCTAGGCTCCACAAAAATGTTCAATTACCCATTGAAAAATTCAGAATTTATGAACATGCGTTAATGTGTAATACACAAAAAAATCTTAATCTACAAAGTAACTAAAGATGTGAGATGTACAATATTTACCTCTGAAATGTGGTGGAGTAGACGAGAACCTCATAAATGTATTTGAGTAAACGTACTTTGTTACTTTCTATGGCTGGCTTTGGCTCAGTGTTGCAGGAAAACTTTTATAAAAGGGTCTGAGATGCCTTCAGTGACACGTGAAACTCCAGGAGAAGAAGTGGGTGGGCAACACAAATCGCTACTTCAACTTTCATGCTCACCAAGTTTTTTCAGAGAGACGGGGTGAGGGTCACTGACCGCAGCATGGCGACAGGTCAAGCTCTCCCACTGGGTCAACCTGGAGGAGGAAACAACACCAGAGCACCAGCACAAGAACAAGAAACACTCACCACTGAGGGGTGAGGTATCTGACGGGTGAAGTGTAGAGCTGCAGGGTGAGTTTATCAGACACCGGCCTGAGGGTGAGAGAGCAGATCACATCATTGTTGACGTCAGTTTGTCATGTATGCAGTGCAGGATTGCATACATGGAGCAGAGAGGAAAATCAGTTTGTATAGACTGACTGGCTCAATAACGACGCATGTGCAGGTGCATGTGATTGGCTCTTCTCGTCTCTCACCTAGGCCACAACACAGGGCGATGTAAGGAACACATTACTGTGCTGATTCAGCCGGGCTTTGACAGGACGCCCAGCACAGACGAGGAGCAGTCTTCTGAGAGCCGGGTCTTTCTCTTGTCTTTCTCTCTGTCAAATCACATGGACACTGCAAACAGGTTCAACATGAGGAATGCCTTCAACTTCGCTGACACATTCATTTTTGAAACTTGTGTGAAACTGTGCATCTGTATAATGTCTTAAATTAAGGGAAAAGACAAAACAAGAGGCAGCGTTCTCTAACCATGAGATATTCAAACCTACGTCAGACTGGATCTCCTCAGACTGACTGAGTGGAAGTTTCTGACACTGGACTATGACCTGGCAGTTATTTCTTTGCCTCTAGTGTATTTCCGGGCTTTGTTTTGCAGCCTTCTGGGTCAGCTGCTCTTTGGAGCAGGGTGCTGGTTGCCACTTGGTTCAGTCCCGGTGCCACTTTTACAATCATGCTCTGTCACTGTGAGGAGAGACAAAAGGTACCCTCACTTATCAGCCGTGACGTCAGCTCCTTGCACAGAGCTGCAGCTCTAAATGGAGAATATTGACCGGGGTTGGTAACACTGGCCTCTCTGCTGGGACACAGTTTCAGGCACATAGTGGCGCCTGTTTTAAGAGAGCTGTGGGAAAATGGACTACAGCATCAGCAATGACAACAATATAAACTTACAGCAAAACAACTCACCGCCTGCATTATCCAGAAAATATTGAATTTTAACTCTTGTTGTGGGTGACTGTGCTCGTTCAGTCACAACCAGCGACTGCATCTGAGGATCCACATTGAAAATCAATAGCAGGCGTCATTCCATTGCATGTGCAAATGTGCGCTTCCAGGATCTCACGTACACGTTCCTGTGGTTGTTACATCATTATACACTCATGAGGAAAAAGCTGCCAATAAATATAGGCAATGAATAATAAAGTGTCTGACAATCGCAGGGATCACTCTGCGAATACGTTGTGCTTGTGCAGGACATTACGGCAGCTGTATTTCCTTCCACCAACTTTAATCACATAAATATCAATAGTACTGAGCCCACATAACATTTGGATTCAAGCTCTCAGGTTAAAGTTGTCAGTGACTGCAAAAATATCCCCTGATGGGGACAGATGAGATGAGAAGTGGGGCCGTGGTGCTGATGTTGGCGACTCACAGGCTGCTCTAAAACCTCTGGTCTCAACACTTCAGCCACAGCAGCTGCTCCCTCTGGTGTGGACACCTCTCCACTGCATTTAGCACAAGGTCAGCTTCACAGGAACTCAACACTGAGCAATTCACTGCAGTAAATGATCTATTCAGGACCGAGCTTCAGGAGCCCAACACCGCAGGGAAAGAATCAATGAGCAAAAATCAGATTTTTCCTCGATCTCTAATCCTCCTGCAGTCAGTTCATTCATCCTAAAACATCACACTTCTTTATCATGCAGCATTTAGAGGATAAAAGAACAACTGTGGTATTAACATTTGATGCCTTTTTTAGTTGTTTTGCCAAAAAAAATAAAATAAATTTAGGCCTATATGTACATACACTAATCTACCAAAACAACTCCTGGGGGACTTGAAATAAACAGATTGTACTATGTGTATAAAATAAATAAAATAATAAAATAAAAACAGAGGATCAGCACAATATGACCTCTGCAATATGGATTTATAAAGACAAGCTTTTGGTCAAAGGATTGAAAGCTTGTCTCAATTATTGAATATTTGAAAAGACTGAATTGTGCAGATGCTTTTCCTTCATATTTCACCACAGTCTCAGTTCCAGCACCTGAAACAGGCTTGTATTTGTCAGTGATCTTAGTTTATTAGAGAAATAGATGACAAAAACAACGGACAAAATCATTGCAGAAGAGGCGGAGATATTCTAACTTTTAGTCCCATGTAGTTCCAAACACTGAAATCCAACTTTTGCCACAACTTGCCAACATCTTTCAACCTCCACATCAGTTTCTAACACAAGCTGCTGTAAGTTTCAGGTCTCAAGCCCTGAACTCTTCTTCATGTGTTTAAATCAGTAGCCTCCGATTTCATTCTCTGTGTCACACCTCAGTATACATAACGAAAACCGCACAAAAACAAACAATAAAAACCAAAGAGTGCACACTTTACAGACAGTAAACAGGGGTCTATTTTATTTTGAATGAGTCTTTTAATTAATGCATTTCAAGTACTCCAAAAATTACATCTCTTTGCACAATACAATTTGAAATTTTTTTTTTAGTAAAAATGTTCAAAGTGAACAAAAATTTCCAATACTGTATAAAACACAGTGAACATTAAAATCAGACAGTAGTATTACTTTTTAATCTTGTGTTCTTTCGGCCTACATCACCTACAACATTTCAACTCAATTTGGACATTTTCAGTGCACGTTTATCTAAAAACTGTACCAAGACTACGAAATTAAAAAGAAAGTAAATTTACAGGCATTATTCTTCTGCTCTTCTACCCAAACCATGCCACAGGATAACGCAGACAAAAATGAAAATGTAACATTAACTCCATCACACTGAATTGTTTTTACCATTGATGACGGTGGGGAAAAGTATCATAAGCAAACTCCAGTTCAACTAGCACATATAAGAACATAAATAACTTAGAGGAGAGGAAAGTTTGTCACATATGAACATCTTTGAACAACTTACTCTGGAATTAGAATACAAAAAATGAAACAGATGTATCAAAATGTAATTTTCATTTTCAAATGAAATGCAAATTTTCGAAGTACTGTACAAGTTTACATTTAAGTTCTCCAGGCTTAACAGGCGTGATCCAGCCTAGAAGATGAAATTTAAAAAGAGCTCCATTTTGTACAGACATGAGAAGTTGTAGCAACTGCCGACCTGCCCAATTCATCTGCCATGTGAAATAAAGTGTTGACTGTGAGACACGTTATTTCTATTTCCCCTCCAGAGCACACGTGTGATTATTACGACCATCAGGACAGTGTTGGAAGATATTAGTTGTGATAAGTATTGCATGCATTGAAAAATAATAACACCAGGACAAAATAAAGTCAGAGCAGAAAAAAAACATCCCTTGCTGACCATATAATGCAAAATCCTGAGCTTTATTGTTTGTGCACAACTTTTCGCTCACTTGCCAGCCTCTTTTTGCACGATCAATAAATCATGGGATTTTGCAAAATATACCAGATTTATCAAATCCTCTCATTTAGTGCCTCATGCTTTGCTGCAGCAAGAGGAGGGGGGAAAAAAAACAGGTGAGGTGAAACAATCTGACAAAAACAATCACATCTGCTTCATTTCTTCCTTTTAAAGTGGCTCGAGAACCTTTTACAGTTGCGTCCCGTGTTTCATTAAACCTGTGCACAAAAGATCAGCTTTAGAAAGTTTTATGGCACGCTGATGTAAACTCACACTGAGGCCTGCACTCATGAGCTCTTAAGGGGATTCAGTCCATGATGAGATCTGACCAGGAGAAAACCGCAGGTGAGTTTTAAAGAACACAAACAGCTGCTTGTCTCCAGTGAAACTAGTGAACACACTGAGGAATGTGTTTGTGAATAGTGTGACAATACTGCCGCGTTACACTGCTCCTTCCACTTGTTTAAAGACGAACATTAATAGTTGTCAAAGCAAAGAGTGTTGAGTGACATACAAATATTACAGACCTTGGTCAATTAATAGTCACATTTAATAAATGTGTCTGCATGCCCACATTGAAAAGTTCTTAGATTCGCTATCTTGAAGAATAATAGAATGATTTAATCTTACTTTTTTTTTTTGTACATCCACACTGGAGTCATTTTTAAATTTATTATTTCCACACTCATGTAAACTAATTCTGTAACATGATACACTCTCGTTTCTAAACTAATCCACAGCAGCCTTCACCTTCCATTGATTTCATATCTTAACAGGTAGAATCATCATAAACTTCATTTAGTGGTTATTCATTCTTCATTTATCAAAAACAAATCGGTATAGACAATAAAAAGGTGTACCGAACTAGGTGATCTTCCCTTTCTGTTCCCATGACTCTATACTTCATCTAGTTTGTTACGCAATGTGAGCAAAACATGATGTTAGCAAGACAATAAAAAAAAATTGATGAAGAAAAAGGGACCTTGAACAAAGAAGGCCTAAAATGTGGGATATGGTGACCTTGTTGTTCAACTTTGAAACCTAGCAATCTAAATGTGAAAGAGATCCACCTGATTGGACGACTGCGAAGAGAACTCGATGGCTTCAAATCCTCAACAGCAACATCCAAGGAACTCCCCACAACCGTCATTCCTTCTTTTATGTGTTAAGAGTCCTGAGAGCACTAACCGAAAAATAAAAGAAAAAAAAGTGAAGAATTACACATTTACAGTAGAAGAAATAGTTTGTTTTCACTTATGATACACTAAATATGTACAGTCACATGCAGAAGACTGTCTGCATGAGAGACCGGAGCCTGTGTCTTTTGCCGTTTGACATGTGTAAATCACAAAAGTGCCGCAAATCCCCTCTGAGTGTCTCTCATTTCTGGCTTGAATGGCGAAAGAAAAGCACAGAACAATTCACCAGCAGCCACGGGTGTGTCACTCAAGAAGATGTTGCAATTGAACAAAAAAAACAAAAAAATAAAACACATCACAGAATGTACTAAAGCTACACATGATTCCTTAACTCCTTGGCACTCCTTAAAAAAAAAGAAAAAAGAAAAAAAAAAGGTGGAAAAAGATGCTAGATCACACTGCATTGGAAATGGCTGATGGTCGAGTCCACTCCACAAAGAGCCAATTGAGTTGCTAGATAGTGTTTTCTCTTTTCCACGTGTCTGTTTTGTCAGTAGATGGAGGATATGATGGTGACTAACAACCATGTCAGGCTTTTCTTTGGATGGAGTGACGCTTTTGTTTCCCACTGTAGGCACAAGAAGGAGCCAAGGCATTGGGGGGGAGGAAGGGGGCGGGGTGCAGGGTCTCAGCGTCTCATCTGGCCCATCTGATAGTTCTCTCTGGGCTGGCGGTGGTGCCTCTGGGGCTGCGCCTGCCGCTGAGGCTGCCTCTGGGGTTGCCGCTGGCCCCCGTGGCCCCCGTGGCCGCCGTGCCCACCGTGGCCGTGCTGGTGGGAGTGCGGGTGCTGAGACTGGTGCTGCACCTGGGAGCTAGCATGCTGCTGCGCTCGCCGCCTCTTCAAAGTGCCTGTCAGGACAAAGGGTTTTCGATGAGCTTGTTAAAGGGCAAACTATAAGATCGACAGTGTACAAACAAAACCTGTTTCATGTGGTGTCATTCTACTTTTAGAATAGAGCTGAAAGAAATGACACTAACGTCTAAACTCAAGATCTATTCATTCATTGTATCCACAACAAAGGACTTTGTGACAGTAAAGAGAGTACTGCAAATTGGGTGCGAGGAAAACAACCTAACTATAGGAAAAACTATAGAAATATGGGTATGTGGTTAACAGTTGATAAAAGACACTTCATGTTGATTGCAAAACTGCTTTTTTACTTGTGCAAATGTGCCCAGTTTTATTGGGCCTAAATTAAAATATCAAGTATAATACTGAATGTTTTTGTGAAAAAGTTGTGAACTTGATATTACTTCATCACTCACTGTTTAGATTTATAAAAGTATAAATAAAAAGCTTATTCCACTGCAACATTCACCATGTCTGTAACACTTTGTCAAATGAAGACAGTACAATAACTACTATCGGTTATCTCAGTATTTGGTACAAAAGTAAGACCTGGTTAAAATAAGCAAATGTCTACCCAACCTTTCTATTTATTTAAGCACATTAACAAAACAGCAACCACACAAATAACAAACAAAAACAAAACTTTGTTCAGTGCAGTGTTGTGGCAAGTGGTGCACTATACATTCAGTTTCTTAACTAGAAAAATCATGAATCATCGAGCTCATTACTCTCAGTAGGTGGTGTATTAGTGTAATTGTACTTGTCAGCTGAATATATCAGGCCTCTCTTCCTCTGTTAGTTGTGAGGAAACTTTCTTTGTCAACCTGGGGACTCACCTGGAAGTGGTTTGGGAGGAGGAAGTTTGGGGTTACTGCTCGGTGTATGCACACTACAGATCTTAATGAAGCCAGCC
This sequence comes from Trachinotus anak, assembly GCF_046630095.1. Lineage (NCBI taxonomy): Eukaryota > Metazoa > Chordata > Actinopteri > Carangiformes > Carangidae > Trachinotus > Trachinotus anak. The sequence continues at coordinate 10,930,566 of NW_027273853.1, read as the reverse complement.
ATGAGCATGATGAGGGCAATACCCATCAACAACACTGCCCACCAATGAGCCTAGAGAAGGAAATAAAGAACAAATCAAACACAATCAATACAAAGACACCTCATGATCACAACTAATCACGCAATCAGAATCAGGAAGCCAACACATACCACAATCCACTCTGCAATGTTCTCGTAGAGCTCTGGGTTGAAGATGGCCTTCTTTAGCCTGGCAAGTGGTCCGTCTGCGTCCACCAGACGGCATTTCATGAACACGTCACAGTAACCCTTGAAGTCGTTGCAGGGCGAGCCGGCTGGCAGCGTGGTCACTTTCTTATTGAAGAAACGAGCCAGGCGCTCTGATCCGGTGCTGCTGCATGTGTTTGGATTCACTGAGGAGATGGATTACAGACAGGCAAAACATTTTAAATGACAAAGATTAAATCTCAAGTGTGTTTTATTTGAAAAAAAAAAAAAATCAGTGATCAAGGTAGGAAAAAGGTAAATGACTCACTCTTCTCCATGCAGCACACGTGGCAAAGCTCAGTCTCGTCCTTGCCATCTTGGCTGGCACAGGTGCACGCCTCGAGCCCATACTTCTCACAGATGGAGCCGGAGCAGCCCTGCGGGGGAGGAGCACGAGGACAGGCGAGATTAGACACTGACTGGTATGAATATGAAGTTGCTATAACAACCACTTCCTCCAGGTGTTAAGTCTTCAGCCACTCACCCCATTGAGGCAGACTTGAGTCTCCCCGTGGCAGGCGGTGAAGTTGGCCTTGGGCTCAGATGTGGGGCACTGGGCACTGACTCCGTTACACATGCCCTGGTGAGCGCACTCTGACTCCTCTCTGCACTTGTCATTACGACCCTTGTGTGTGCACTCGGCAGTACAGCAAGGACCCTGGCTGGGACTGGTGGGGAAAAGAAGTGTTGAGTCAAGAGTCATTGCAAATGAGCTGGCAGGTCTTCATGAAACATCAAACAGACACTACAAGAATAAAACATCCTCGTTTACCTGCAGACTTTGTTGGGCTTTAATTTACACTTCTTGTTGTCAGGCTGGTTGGCATCATAGCAACACTGGTCCCTGCACTGATCGCTGTAGCCACAGTCACAGTCCTCTCCTGGCTCCACCAGGCCGTTACCACAGATGGGCTGGCCAGACTCTGTTTGGGAGAGGAAGAATAAACATTGACCCTGGTCCCCCAAAGCTAGAAACTGTGTTTCATACTTTGACTTCTTGCACATGGGATTAAACTAAAACTGTCTCATTAAAAAACCAAACCAAGCAAATATTGTTGTGAGAGAATAAGTTGCTGCAATAATAGGGATACAAAATCAGTGCAGAGTGTTTGCTCAAATGCAAACAGACCCTTGGGAAAGCCCAATGCAACATTAAACCCAAACAAACACTCTCATTAGTCTGTTAGTGGAAAAGCAGAAATATCCGGCAGTGCAGGTGCACTGAGGCACTTTTTGGAAGCTAACGTGAATATTTAATAATTTACCACTAATATCAGCCAAGACTGAAAGGCTTGAGACTGCATGTGCAGAACTAATAAGACTTTGTAGACATGCCAATCTCATGGTTAAGTAACTGAATGACTGAAAAGTATTTATGTTGCTCTTGAAAGGTGTATTAAGTGATTTAAAAAAAAAAAAAAAAAAAAAAAAAATCACAAATAGCATTATCAGCCAAATACTGTCAGTAAAAATAATACAGGACTAATGCCAATATTGCTTTTCAAAGCCAATAGCAGCTAGAGTCCTGATGCATTTTTAGTTACATGTATTAACTTTCCAGCCATCACTGGGCTTTAAAATCTCACACATTTATCATGACATGTAAGTATCACAATAAAACTGTGGTTTCTGTTTACATGTCTGGAACAAGGTGTAGTACTAAGGCCAAACACGAACGGTAAAACATACCGACAAAGCAGTTGCTTCTCTTCTTTTCCAGCACTTGGCTGATGTTGCGAATGCTACAGATGGAGAACTTATTGTTGTTGAGCTTGTCTCCTGACGTAGCTCTTGCATACATGATATAATTGCCTTTCTCCTTCTTGTCTTGGCTCTTAGATTCTCCAGGGGTACACTCAGATCCAGAGTCGTGCTAAGAGTGAGAGAGGAGGAGAAAAATCACAGGTTAAAAGAAGAAGGGACAAAGTGTACAAGCCCCTGATAAATTCCTTCTCACTATGAATAAATGTGGAACATCTAAGCAACTCACCGGGGAGCCAAAGTTGTGTCCTACTTCATGAGCAAAAGTGATATGGGAGACTTTTGGAGGTACGTGGGAGGCATAGTTCTGTACAGTGATTATACCAGTGTTGAGAGACTTCTTTTTTCCATCTGAGTACAGCTTGCTTTTTTCACAGATGCCTCCAGAGCTCCCTGAGAAGGAAAAGCACAGGTTGAAACAAACCTTCCAAACCTTCCAAAAGGATTTTGCTAATTAAGGAGGGAAAACCTGATTATTTTAGTGACAATTATTGATTATTCTTTCTTAGATTAATCTCACACAACAGAGATTGGGTGATAATGTGCCTATAACCCAGTACAAAGAATATGAAGCATTATATAATGGTTTAAAACCTGCATCTGTTTGTTAGGAATTTATTCACATCTTGCTTTAAAAATAGGACAGACTGTTTGCTATTGCTCATCACTGATGATACACAGACTTGTCTTTCAGTACCTGAGGGGGCTCCCACCCAGGCCAAACCCAACACTCCGTCATCAAAGTCTCTGTCGGTGAAAACATAAGCCAAGCAGTAGTCGTCATGGTTCTGCTCCGAGTTGAGCTCCAGGAACTTCTCCACGCCAATGTTGGCAAAGCGGAACGGGTTGGACCTGTCCCTCTCATCACTGGTGGTGTTTATCTGTGAAGGAGGATGAGGATGAGTTCAGAGGAAAGCCAGTGACCAAATATAAAATGAGAACTGAAGATCAATTTAGAAGTACAAGACCTACCCTGATCCTTTTCACCATGAAGCTGATGTTGCGTATGCCCATGAAGTCTGTGCCCTGATAGATTGCATCAATGGCCTTGACATGGCTGGAGATCTGAAATAGAAGGTAACACATAGCACCGGATGAAAAAGCTTTAGCTTTGAGGAACTAAACACAGTTTCAACAGCCTGTTGACTAAACCCACAACATCACACTGCCAGATTCAGTGTGTGATGTGTGCAAATATACTATAACAGAACACCAAATGCACGCCGTAATGTTAAGAGGTAAATAAATAAATTGTTAGTTCAGTGTCAGTGGCTTAGCTAATGTTAGACTAACAAACCTTACAGCAACCAAAATTAGACAAGTTGAACTGTTTATTTTGTATCTGAGTAGTAATAATGTGACGTTTTCTTAAGAATTTTAAAGGAACAGTTTAACATTTTGGAAAAATGCTCATTGGCTTTCTTGTCATGAGTTGGCTGTGGAGGTTGATACTACTCTCATAATTGTACAGTAAATGTACAGCTACTACCAGCAGGCAGATAGCTTAGCTTAGCATGAAGACTGGAGCAAGGAGGAATTAAGAGGTAATTAACACATTATCTATATCTTGTCTGACAGAGAGATAGTATTTCCACTCAGATTACACTTTTTACACATTAGCTACTTGTTGCTATTTTTTGTACTTCCAGGCTCCGAATTTAAATTCAAGGGGGAACCGAACATTACTGCACACAACCCTAGAGTGAACCCTAGAGTTGTTTTTTTTGTTGCTCTATTGTAAGCGCTATGACTCACCCCTTACACTGAGTAAGAGGTGTTATTAGTCTGATACTAATTATCCTTTAAACTCTACACTAATGAGTCGTTTCTGATGGTTAAAAAAGTGCCTCTGCACCAACATCACCAGACTAAAATCCTCCACATCCACTGTGTAAAATCTCATTTTAATAGCGCCGCAGTAGCACGAGTGAATGACACCGACTGTGTAGTACCTGAGCAATGACAGCCTCTCTGGTCTTGTAGTACTTGAAGAAGAGGTGGTCAGTCTGAATGAAAAGCTGGCAGGTGTTTTTCTCAGCCTGGGCCACCCTCCTCTTCCTCAGCAGCGTGGAGTCATTAGAGTCCGTCTCAGTGTGGAGCTCCTGGTGTGAACAGCACAGGAAATGGTGAGTAGGATATAGACAGTTAAATAAAACATATACATAGCATTTTCAACCAAACAGTAGCTAAATAAATAATGTCCGGTATTTTTAGGTTGTGGTTTTTCAGCTGCAGTATGTTCATGGACTGTAACTGTACTGAGGAACATGTGCTTCTTATGTCACATAAGAAAGAAAGGAACAATAAGAACAAAAGAACATTAAACATCCAGTTAAATGAATGATTTGGTTTTGGGGAAATTTCTTTTTTATAAACTCAGACCAACAACTGGTGAGTGCCTTTCTTATGTTCTGTGCAGTTATGTTATGTCATGGAGCAAGCATCTTATGGTAAATACCCAGTGATCTTATAAAAATAGTTTCACTGATCACTGAGGGTTTTCCATCTGACAAAAAAATGTACATACCTAAAAAAGAAGAGTTTCATTTTGTTTATATTTCTTATTGCAGGTGGCTATGCCATTGCTCATTCTGTAAGACACTAGCAAATATTTTGTATGAAAACATATTGGAAAGAATCAGTAGTGTTTATTTTTGGTTCATGTGGTACAAATTGCATCTTTGTTTGGTTTAGAAAAAGAGGCACAACCTGAGAAAGCGTTTAAAATCACGTTTGGTTGGAAGAGTCTTTGAGGTTCTGGAAATACCTTCAGAACAACGATAAGTGTTGTTAAATGGCCTTTCGGGTTTTTCAAAGATTGCTGCGTAGTTATTTTCCAGAAAATTGAGTGCTTAGCTCTGTGACTTGAATGTAATGATAATAGATAGGGTGCACAGATCAGGGCTAGATTTACTGGCTCCTGGGCAGTGTGATTAACCTAGCTTTCCCCAATTCATGGAGGACTATGCCATTAGTAACAGCTCCTCTCACATGAAAAGAAATACAATGTGAAACTTCTCTTAAGATGACTGGCTGATTGACCTATGTTGTACTTTATATATGTATAATACGTAATTTCACAGTTTCCCAAAAAGTTACATTGGGTCAAACCTCTGATTCACTTCCTCTGTGTTTACTGTAACTGTGCTGGTTTCACTGTCGTACACAGTGAGTGGGTTAACAGCACTACATCTAAGTTTAATTAGAGAGATTTACTTGTTTAATATTCTGTGCTGAGGAGTAGTAATGTCACTTTTTTCATAGAGTTTGAACAAACAATATTTCAGTGGGAATAATACTTTGATGGACATTTGCTATTTGTTGTGTAATTCCAGGCTCTGAGTTGAAACATTTCAAACAGGAAACCAGGTATTACTGTGCACAGCCCTTCTTTAGAATGAAGTATGAAACTTTCAGCACAAAACAACTTGTTTTCCTAAGAGAGTAATTTATCATTTGGACATCCATTAATTAAGCCAAGACAAGTGACTCCCATCACTCAATATAAACTTAAACTGCACACAGAGACTTTTAAAAAAGCCTATATGGGTATCTCTGACTCTAAGTAGAAAAATTGTAAAAATGTCCTCAAAAAACAAACTACCTCTTTCCTTAACACTGTGAGGATTTATTGTGGTGTGTGGTGAAGTTCACCTTGGGTGGCTCCTCTACGGCAGAGACCTGGTACTTCTTCATCCTTTCAAACACTGAGCTATCAGCACAGCCTCCCTCTGGGCCGTACTTGTGAGGGTAGTCTGAGTGAGAGAGACAGACACAACACTGTTAGGATTATGGGAGACAATGTTAGCTACTTAACCCCCTGAGTCACTCTATTTCTGGCGCTATTCATGATCAGCTAGTGGATGTACTTACACGCCACTTGAGCCTAGCTTTGCTGTGTGAGCTGTTACTTTCCCATCCCTCTCATTAGCAATTCTTCTCATATTTCTGCTTAATTTGCCCCTCAGCCACATACTATATGTACACAGATGATTTGAAATTATGGGGTGCCAGTATAGTGAAGTGTGCTTGGTGCTCACTATCAGTACCAACACTGTAAAGACTGCTTAAATGAGTCAGTAGCCCAAGAGAAAGATCGTGTTACTCAGCTAATGAGCACCTCAGGTATCTTTGCTCCCTGGGGGGCGACCACACCAGTCTGCCTCCATCAGCTAAACTGCCCTAAACTTGCATTTTCATATACCTGCATCCAATTACAAAAACCTGGTAGTTACAACAACTGGCTATCAAAGTATTTCTGCAGCTGGGGTTGCTGGGAACTTACGTATGTCGTCTTCGTGGTAGATGACAGAGTGGAAGGGCACATCTTTGCCCTCCAAGTATCTCTCAGCAGGCTCCACGTAGTAGGTACCATGGTAGCTCTGAATGAAGCCCTCAAACTTACCATCCACAACTGAGCCATGAGTCAAAGTACCTTTCTCACCTGGGAATCCAAATTACAGAGGAACAGGTGTCAGAGGATTCACACAAGGTATTCTTAATTCAGGATACACGATAAACAACAAATGCCTTGAGCTGCATTATGGCTTTGATTTAGAAATATATTAAAACAGGTGGATTTAAATTAAAAGTACAGTCTCACCAAAGATTTCTCCAGTGTAGATATGAGAGGTATCAAATGGAATCTCTTCTCCTGAAACATCAACCTTTAAATCTTGAGAAAACAAGGTGGTATCCCTCTTCATTCGCAAATTAAAATGCCTGAAATCAAAGACATAACGGGACAACTGTTTTATCTATATTGCAAGACGTTTGTTTCCTTGATATCGCAAAACTGTCTGGGTTCTGTTGCAAAAGGGATAACTCTTTATCAAAAAAGGGAACAGAAAAACAGAGGGAGACAGATGTTACATCAACCTTGGGTGTCATGTCACACCTACACAGTGCTCTTATTGTATGCTTGCATTGTGCGTAAGTTGCTGTTCTGTGGGTCAGTGCAGAACAGCTAAAGTAACTGATGGCTTTGCAAAAATTTAGCTCTGAAAAATATGGTCAAACTTGACATGATGGCGCACAAACCTCGCCCTGTATCTGGACAGTATCCATTGAATAACTGCTGTTTTGTTCTGACTTGGTCTCTAGGGGGGGAATGTAAGATGCACAAAGGCCAGAATGCAGCAAAATATCAGCTATTTCAGACATATCTACAGATTTTGTTTCAACCTGGCTAAGGGAAGGTGGGTGGTGCTGCAAATTAAATGTAAGAATTTGAGTTGTGTCTCTAGCTTTGTCATGAAGTCAAAGGGAACAGAAGCTGACACATTCTTGCTTTTCAAAGGAACAGACATCTTCCTTCCATGTGCTTGTTTGCACAGCTCTTATCATTCTCTTCCCTATTAAGCACCATCAGAGTTTAGGAACAGCAGGCCCTGCTACAGGCAGGATGAGAAACAGCCTCTGCCAAGCTCCCAGCCAGATGGTCTTGACTTTGTCATGGAGTGTGTGGACACTTTCTATCAAACAACACCACCACTTCAAAAAGCTGGATAAGAAACCACAACAAGGACTATATATAGATGTATGTATGTATCCATCCATCCATCCATCCAACCATCCATGCTTCTAAGGGGCTCCCAACCAGGTATTATAGAAACACCATGGAAACACCTGATCAATCAAAGCTCTGCCACACACACAAACACATTCACAGTTTCTATTTCATCTGACCTCCATGTATTTAGATTGTGGCAGAAAATCACAACAAACTCAAACTAGGGCTGCAATTATTTTCATAATTGATTAATCTCCTGGTCAATCTAATCATTTAATTGTTTGGTTTGTATATAAATATAATATATATATATTAGTCACAATTATCTTAAGCAAAAGTTAATGTCTTCAGCTGTCTTGTTTTGTCTAATCAACATTGCAAAACCCCAAAATGATCAGTTTATTATCACATAAGACAATGAAAAGCAGAAAATGCTCACAACTGAGATGCTGGATCCAGGAATTATATGGCATTATTGCTTAAAACATGGCTTGAAATGATTGATTGATTACCAAAACAGCTGCCAGTTCAATTTCTGTTGATCGACCGATCGATTAATTGTTTTAGCTCTCACAAAGAAAATACGACAGAAGAAAAAAAACTGAAAAAAAAAGCTCAGATTTAAAATCCATCCTCACCACAGAGTCAAAGTGATGCCCCTGACCAGGTCTATGATTTCATAACACAGGATTAAATGTAAACAACTTTCAATCTCTCTGCAAATCTCTGCTACAGCTGACCTCCACCTTTAATCATAAACAATGTAGGCATAGCGGATGAGCTTTGCAAATAAATAAACAGACAGAGACATAAAAACAGACAGAGAGGTAGACAGAATTTCCCCATAGGTTAATATATGGAAAAACTGACAAACCTTCCATGGGCATGAAAATCTAAATGAAGGAACTTGTCTTCATGAGAGAGTGCCCTTTTGGCCCTTTGATGGTTGCTGTGCACAAGCTCTGTATCGTAGGACAGGCCTTCATAGTGACGGATGTACTTATTCAGGGGATTTCTGTAGTGTCCTGTTTGAAAAAAACATAGGAAATCCTGTTATCAAAAAAAAAAAAAGCCTAAAGAAAGTCATCCCAGATGTATGGATACATTTTTTCTGTCATTTATTCTAGATTTTTTTATGCATGCACTGTATATAATCAAAAAATAATGTGTGGATATACATATGCCTCAGAGATCATTACACAGAAATGAAATCAAATTGAATATTATAAAAAGGTAGCATAAAACATACATATAAAAGACAGTGCAAGATCAAATGTTGGGGGTACAATAATAACATCCAAGTGCATACGTTTGTAACAGCCTTGGTACTAGAGTGTCAATAACATCGGTTTCTTGGTAGATGGCAGTTAAACTGCACACTTGTTTTGTATGTTAGATAAGCATCAGATACATTCATTTGAATCTTTACAGTGATATTAGAGTATAACAGCTATGTATGAGAGTAAATAACTAAAGCATGGTACATGTTAAGATAATTTTGTGCCCAAAAAAATGAATGATCAGGCAGATATTTGACAGGCAGGATTAAAATGATGGAAAATGACAGCCAACCAGCATGGCCTGTGTTTTAAACCCCAGCTAAATCTATTTAAATCAAATGGTTGCCAGTTTTGGAGCTGTGCTAAACAACAGCCCCCAGCATCACAGCATAATTATTTCGCCAACCAAAGAGTGGGTGGTGGGCTTGAAGGAAAAACATTCTCGAGCGCCTCCACCCATTTCACCAACTGCTTCACACTCAAAAGCATTTGGACAAACTCCATCCCAAGAAAACATAGTATTTTTGTTAAGGCCATTTAAGCCGTTCTGAAAGTTACTTCTACTCGCATCTTTACCCCACAACATATAAACCAAAAGAAAGTATTTTCAGTAAATAGAGTATATGTAATTAGTAGTCTCTGACAGGTAATTATGCCTGTCTAGTGAGCCATAAATTACAGGATTCAGAGTAACTATGTAACAAAGATGGTTAAGTAGACCAGGCTTCAGCTACTTCTCCAGTCATGTGCATTATGAAATATTTAGGTGCTAACATTAAATTTTTCATTGAGGTGACTATGAGAAGTGAAGGCCATGACTGTTCTGAAATACCTTAATTCCTCAAGGCCTGCAACAAATAAGACAATAAACACTGAGTAAACAAAAGGATTTCTGATTCCTACATTTCTGTGATCACATAAAACCACCAGATCTACACAAACGAACAAAATATTTATAAATCAACGCAGTTAAGCACAATAATAAAGATATTTTGATGTTGATTTTACCACACGAAATTGGCCAAATATATGAAACAACTGTAAGTGCTACTTTTGACAGTTTGACTGGGGATCAGATCTGAGGTGAAAAATATATGGACTGCGAATAATGATGAATAAGGACAGTGTAAGTGAGACATTTAGAGCAAATAAAACTAATACACAGCCGATTTTATTTCACCGTGCTGGATTTAAAATCACAATAGCAGTCTATAGAAATGATATGATGCCAAAGGTACAGCGGTCGTTTTGCGGGGAGGTCGTTTTGCTTCCACAAAAATAATACATGAGAGTTATTTCCAAAATTTCTAATCCAAAGTTATTGCGGCTAAACGTTAAAGCGGAGCGAAAGATAGTGAGAAAGACTGAACACACCGCATCGACCGGGGGCAACACAGAAAGTAAAATTATCCCAGCAACCCTGAAAACTCATGTCATGTAAATTATTATCACTAGCCCGGTTCAGATAACAGACTGTGAGAGAGTAAACTTAGTATTTTGACCAAATTGTTGATGTTAGCGGCTAAAGTGTTAGCTAGCACGAAGCTAACGGTCCGTTTAACCAGTCGGCATCTCCATCTTCTCATAACAATGGCTTTCGGCGCTATTCAGGCGATAACAACAAAACCTGCCCAAACCCGACAATAAAAACTGTGACAACACGCAGAAACAACTCAGCAGTGTCGCTTTGTTGCAATCGACTGCACAAATCCGAGTCCGCTTTTGCGCTATGTATCATTTGTTGGCTGGAAGTAAGACGGCAAAAAGGGTGCAGTCCTCCTCACAACAAGCAGGCCCCGCTGATCCCTCCCGCTAGCTAACGGGCTACCAGCCTTTCTGCTCCTCTCAGCCGAGGCTCCACGGATTCAGCACAGCCTGCGAGGTTTTCTCCGCTAATGCATCACTCACCCTGGGTGTAGTTCAGCAGGTACACGAAGAGGAAAACTTTGAGAAGAAGCATATCTGATAAATCCATTGTTAGAGCATTGAAGCCGTTTTCACTTTATTGTCCTACTTAGATAGGCGCAGACGCCCTGTGTGTTTATTGCAGCTCCCTCTCATCGCCTCCTCTCTCTCTCTCTCTCTCTCTCTCTCTCTCTCTGCGCTCTGACGTCAGACGCAGGGCAGCTTGGCATCCCTTCCCCCAAAGGCGTCCATGATCTGCGAGGATGACAGCGCCGGGTCTCATGTAATGTATGCGTCCTTTTCCATCGTTACCGCGGATGTATAATTAGACCGGATCCGTTCAAAACGAGGAAAATAAAACCAAGTACCCAAATACTGTACATAGTTCAATTTAGAGGTCATTTTACTTGAGGATTTATGCTACTTTACTTCCACTTCATTACAATTAAGAGGGAAATATTGTACTTTTACTTCACATTTATTTGAAAGCTATAGTTAGTATTCGCATTAATTTTACATGCAAAACATATGATTAATTTATTTTTTAAAAATATGACGCATTATGGATTAATGTATCATATCTGGACTTGTGCAAAACCCTGATTACGGATTTACATGAGATTACCATGAACTAATAAGAATGATGATAATGATAAAGTAACTCTCAAAACAAAACAAGAATGCCTCCAAAGTCTCCCCAGAATCATTAGTTTTCATCTTGTGTGCTCAAATTATCATCTTAGCCACAAAAGATTAAAGAAATATCATCTTTTGTGATCTCAAGGACCCCATAACTTAACATTCTGTGAGGAGTAAATCTGCATAATGAGCACTTAAATACATTTCACTTGTGGACCTTTACTAGAATTTTAATAGCAGGGCTTTTACTTGAAACACAGTATTTATAAATTGTGGTATTGTCACTTTTACTTGAGTAAAGATCTGAGTTCTTTCACCAGTGGATTTTAATTTAGTTCGGTAGATCTTTTAGATACATACATACATACATACATACATACAGACATACTTCAAGTGATTCTTAAACAAAAATGCTAAAACATTCCCAAGGTCCATCTTCTCTATCTTGTAGTAAACTGACCATTAGTCAGACCAAACGAGCAATACAATTATTGTAATTATACTGTGATGACAATTTTCCACAATTTTCTGACATTTTATAGATCAACTGATTAATCAGTTAATAGAGAAAACAAACAGCAGTTTAACGATAATCAAAACACTCATGAATTGCATCCCTATTATTGCTGTCTTGATACCCAACTGATGTTGTTTCTGGTAGAGTAGTGGCAAAACTAAATATTTATAGCCATATTATCACAGTAATTACTTGCATAACAAACCTGTAGAGCTGTCATGCAATTCATAAGCAGCCAACTAAACGTTTACGTTGCTTGGCAACCCAAGATCCTGAGAATATAGTGTTGCTGAAGAGAAGGAAACACCGTCAGGTTTGTGTGGTTGTTGGATTCATTTCCTGTCATGCATCAGCTCTGTTTATTGGTAGGCTATTTCTAATCTTGGCAGTTCTCAGTGACGATCATCTCATGATGCACCTTTTCCTGTTGAGGCAGAGGTTTCCTCATTGATAACACTACATGGCAAAAGGCACGAGCCTTCCTTTTACTCAAATAGGATTCAATCTGTGATTTACGGAAGACAAATGGAATTTTCCGAGATAAACATCGAGATCTGGTTTAAATGACCAGGGTCAGAAAAACACCCAGATCCTGTGAGTCTCTCTGCTGAGGTTTCCATTTTGACCACACACATCAATTAGCAGCAAAATCTTAATCTTTATCAGTCCTTCTGTGTCTGTTCATTCCAGACAAGCTCCCCTGGCTCCAGTGGCCACCACGTGACACACCTCCACATCAGCCCCCAGTTTCTGCAGCTCATCCAGCCAGATCTGTTGCTTCTGGGACAGCCGGTCATTGGGCCCCTTCACCTCCACCAGCTACAACAACAAGACAACCCATGTCACAGGACAGTACGCAGTATAATCCATGTAATCAGACATTATATAACCAGGAACCACAGTGGGTCTGAATCCTACACAAGATATCCAATCCATCCAACTAGGATGTGACGTGATCTCACCTTGTAGGTGTTGTTTGAGGTGTTCCACACCACTAAATCAGGCAAACCTCCACGGCAGTGTCTGTAGTCTTTCGACATTCTTGCTATTACTCCTCCTAAGAAGGCTCCACCAAGGCAAGACACGAGAGACTGCAAAGATCAGTGTATAAAAGTGGTTATGTTAGAACCATGTTATTACCTACAATAACACATGGAGACAAATATCTTAGTTTCTTTTTTTAAGCATATCAAGGGATAATTTGCATTATTTGTCCCACTGTAACTACACACAAAAATCACTATATATCTGCTTATATAGATTACTATCCATTATATAATTTACAATGTGATATACAGCACAGTGGCTTCAGAAAAGTATTCAGACCCCTTCACTTTTTGCACTCTGCGTTGAAGATTTTTATTTAAAATTGATAAAATCAATTTCTGCTCATCAATTTACATATCATAATAAAGTGAAAACATGCTTTGTTTTTGCATTTATTGTAAATTTATTAAAAATCAAAAACTCCCCCCTCTTCCAGGGAATGTCATCTGGCATTGCCATCCCTGCACACAAGGTAGTCTCAGTCCAGACTGCTTTCATCTGTGGTTCCCCGATGGTGGAATGAGCTATCAAGTTCTATCAGAGCAGGGACGTCCCTCTCTATTTTCAAGAGTCTCTTGAAAATTCATCTCTTCCGAGAGCACCTCCTTTCCTAAAACCTTAAATTGTCTAACTAGCACTTACTATGCACTTTTTGATGCACTTCCTAATGCAATCTCCCAGCACTTATTAAATAGATGCAGTCCTTAACACTTACACCAAGGTTTCCCACTGCACTGGAGCTTTACTATTGTCCTTCACTTGTAAGTCACTTTGGATAAAAGTGTAAATGAGTAAATGTAATGTAAAATGTAAAAACCGAAATAATTTATTAAAGCATTCAGACTCTTAATTGAGTACTCTGTAGAAGCCAGTTTGGCAGCAGTTACAGCTTTGAGACATCTTGGGTAAGTCTCTATAAACTCTGCACACCTGGATTCGGGCAGTTAATCTCATTCTTCCTGACTGATCTTCTCTGTTAGATTGTAATGGAATTAACTGTGAACTGCCATCGTCAGGTTCCTCCACAGATGCTCTGTGAGGTTTAAGTCTGGACTTTCGCTGTGCCGCTCAAGGACAGTCACAGACTTGTCTAGCGCTGTCTTGTTACACATGCTTCAGGTCAGTGTTGTGCTGAGAGGTGAACCATCGCCCCAGTCTCAGGTCATGTGCACTCTGGAGCAGGTTTTCTACAAGGATATCTCTGTGTTTGGCTGCATTCTTCAATTCTGAGTCTCCCTCTCTCTGCCACTGAGAAGCACCCCCCCAGCATGATGTTGCCACCACCATGCTTCACTGTAGGTGCGGCATTAGCCAGGTGATGAGCAGTGCCTTGGTGTTTGCCAGATATATCACTTTGAGTTCTGCCCAAAGAGTTCAATTTTTGACTCATGAGACCAGAGAATCTTTTTCCTCTTGCTCACGGTCCTCTTAATGTTATTTGGCAAACTCCAAGCAAACCATCATATGCCTTTTACTCACAGTGACTTCTGTCTTACTACTGCACCATAAAGGCCTGGTTGTTGGGAGGGCAGCTGAGATGGTCATTGTTTTGGCAGATTCTCCCACCTCTGCAGAGGACTTTGTTTAAGTGACCATTAAGTTCTTGGTCACCTCCCAGGCTAAAGCTTCTATTGCCTAGTTACTCAGTTTGGCCGGACAACCAATTCTAGGAAGGGTCCTGGTGGTTCCAAACTGAATTTTCACAAGTGCTGAGGCCACTGTGCTCATGGAAACACTCAAAGCTTTAGAAATGGTTTTATACCTTTGCCCTCATATATGTTTCACTACAATTTATCACAAAGGTCTTCAGAGAGTTCCCTGGATCTCATGACCTGGCTTTTATGTATGTGTAGTGTGAATTCTGGGACCTTATATACACAGGTGTGTACTTTTCTAAAGTATGTCTATTCAATTTGCCACAGGTGTACTCCAATCAAGTTCTAGACACATTAAGGAAAATTATAGCAAAGAGAATGCACCTGACAACAGGTGTCACAACAAAAGGGTCTTGATAGTAATATAACTAGAAAATATAAGATTTCAGTATTATTATTTTATTAGAAACATTTCACTTTGTGGACAAAAATGGCCATTTTATCCATTTAAAATTACGCCTACAACCCAATGAAGTGTGCAAAAAGTGAAAGGGTCTGAATGCTTTTTAAAGTCACACTATATTTACAAGAGCAACAGTAAATACCTGTGCCTGTTGAAGGGATGAGAAACGCTCCCAGTTGACCAATGAGCACACTTTAGCCTCCTGTGAGCTCCAGACATCCTCCAACATGCTATGTAGTGTCTCCACAGATGCCTCATTGAGTAACTGAACACGAGAATCAATCGCCTCCTTTCTGTTCTCATAGAAACAGTCAGTGTAAAGATCCAGCGGACATGTCTGTGAGGGGAAATTAACATGATTTAAATCTGTATAGATGGAAAGTTATTCAGCTACACTTATATGGAGCTTACTTTACCTGGTATGGGTTTCGGAAAACATCTGGAATTCCTTCCATAAAAATTATATCCCACAGGAAAAGAGCAAACATTGTAGAGAATGTTGAACCCTCACCATGGATCCCTGTTACATTAAAACATGACAGGACATTTCTCTTGTGATTAGAGGATATCCGGATCCTTTCATTCTTTGATGGGAAGAAAAGTTGTTTACCTTGGTCGAAACCTTGTTGGCGGTAATGTGCTAAGGACAGTTCTTCCACAGAACATATTACAGTGGCATCAGCACTGCCTTCCCCCGCTCCATTAGCCGGTAAAAGAAACCTAGATTTCCCCATTCCTCCTTCATGAGGAAACAGCTGTCCTCGGATTGTGACCTGCAGACAAAAGTGTGTTTACTTTCATACACCAAACAATTTTCCAAGAAAGCCCAGTCCTGACAGATTGTGTCAAACTTACGTGTTTGACGTCTTGGACATGAATAGAGGGTAAGTCTTTGAGTCGCAAGCGGTACTTCTTGAAGCTGGCAGACTCTTTCATCCTAACAGCTCTCTGGTGCAGGGAGAGTTGATGTCCTGTTCGTACCAGACTATCTGACAGCCCATCTCTAATAGCACAAATAGCCTGGGGGCAATGGGAAAAGACCAACAGTCAAACAAATGACAACACAACATCTATTACTGAGCTCACACAAAGAGATAAATGATGAGAATGTCTCCGAGGAGGTGAGAGGTGCTCACTTGCTCTGGTTTTTTGAGGTGCTGGTGAAGGTTTAGTGCCAGTCTGTCCCACCATCGCCCTCGGCTGTCAGGACAGTAAACGGACTGCAACAGCAATGACCGCAGCTCCTCTACTGCCACCTGTCATACAAAAGAAAACCTCTTTATGTTACGTTCTGATGTACTTCACAAATAGTTAAATGTGTGTGAGTGGATAAGATCATCAAACCTCATACTGACGTAGCCTCTGCAAGATCTCCACCCCTCTGGATAAAATACGAGTGTAAGCCCATCCTGTAGTGAAGCTGCGCAGGAACACAGGCAGCTCTTCCTGGTGACTACCCAACACAATCATAATGTTAACAATCACAAGGGACTCTGTATCTGTGCTTTAGACAGGAATAGCTAGACTGGTGTGTTCATCACCTGAGGTCATGGTTTTTCCTCAGCTCCTCCCAGGCACTTTTGGCAGCAGTGTAAAGGTCATGGGCCTCTTCCCACTGACCTGCCTGCATAGCTGAGACCACCTCTTGCAGGGATCGCATGGCTGCTTCATATCTGGTGGCAGGGATGGAGTCATGTGTATATATTCCTGCCTATCCTGCTTAGATAAAATACAATAAACTCATTTTTTTCTCACCTGATCAGATCCTCTCTGTCCTGGAACACCTTGGCTGTACGCTGCACGGTGTAGTCCGGGAAGGTCAGACGTCCTGAGTTGACCAACAGGATGGTGAACAGCTGGCTCTGCCCACCTGCCGCCATCTCCTCCTCATCCATGGTGTCCGTCAGAGAAAAGAGCAGAAGGATGCGAGAGAAGACAGCCCGAGGACCACGACACAGACGCACACAGGAACCTGCAAGCTGCTTCGCCCTGTAACGTTAGAGAGGACCGGGGTGAGATCATCACTCACACTAGTGCTGTGAATAAACCCAACGTAACTGATCATTTCACCTTTTGAGGATGACAGCCCTAATGTTGTTTTGAGCAGCTTTCAGGGAGAAGAAAGACTTTTGCCTGCTCAGACGAAGAAGCCCATCCACCAGCTGCTGTTTCTGAGTCCCAGAACTGCCCAGGTGGAAGGTCTTCGCCAGAACCTTGAGTTCAGGAGCAGGCAGGAGATCCAGAGCCTCTTCTAGGTCCTCAAGATCATTCTCTGTGAGATGCCAAAATCAACATAGGTGGGCATTGGCAGGAGAAAAATAAATAATGCACATGTTTGGGGTGATGTGGTGTTTAAGAGGGGTAACACACATACTGTACTCCCAGCTTTACTAGTAATACACTAATTCTATCAATCGTTCATTGTCTAAGCAGTCATTTCAAATAAATGCAAGAGGAATATGAATATACAGCCGTGCCAGTAATTAAGGAGGTTTCAGCGAACTCAGCCAGAGATGTTCTTAAAGATTTTAAAGTTTTATGCATTATGTACCTGTCTGTAGAAAACCGCTTTGAGCCAGCTCCTGAGCAACAGGGTCCAGATCACTGCATATCTCTTCATAATCTAGTTTATTTACTTGGAGCCACTTCAGCTTCCTCTGAAAGAGCCTCACATACAGCTTCTGCCCCATGACTTTTGATAGAGAAGACACATGAGAACAATTAAGCCTGATTTCATTATAATTTAAATTTTTTCTTTTAATGACAATAACAGAGTGATATTGCAACATACCTGACAGCTTCTCAAATGCATGTACAAGTGACATATCATCCTGGTTGAACAATGCCCTGTCGTCCTCATTCTCCAGCACGGCCTGTAGGACAGTCCTGAAGTTACGGAGGTAGTAGGGAAGCCGTGGTGGGTGAAAGTTCTCGACAGTCTGCTCACTGGTGGTTTGCTGAGCACCAAACTCCGGCAGCGAATCACTATTGCTGACTGCAGCACTTTTCTCAAAAATTTCCTCTGAACTCAGACGGGGGTCACAAGAAGTGGTAGAAGGCACTTCAGTGTTATGCTGGTCCGTATCAGCTGTCTCTGTTTTATTCTCACTAAACAGCTCCTCCTCTGGCTCCCTGCTCCCCTCAAATTTTGCTTTCTTTCCGAAGCCGGACACCTTGCTGGAAGAAGTTGTTTCCTTTTTCCTCTTTGCCAGTTTGGAGGACGAGTGGAACTTTGGAGTAACCATTTTTTGGAAAGTCTCTTGTTTAAGTGTTTTCTGTTTAAGATTATGTCCCTTTTCTGAACTCAATAGATCTCCTACTGCTGTTGGAGCCTCAGCATTGGTCGTTGTCAGGTCAGTGTCTGTCACGCAGTCTTTTTCGTCCTCTGAACTTTGAATAAGAACATTTTCTTTCTGTGAGTTGCTGAGTGTCTCAGGAGAACCCTTGTCCTTTTCAGGGTGCGTTGGTGCATGTTTACCATCTGTCTGTGTCCCCTCAGGTAGCTTAAGACGCTTTCTAGATAGCTTGGAGGAGAGACTTCCCAGGTCAATTGTCCTGACCACAGTTTTACTGTTTATCTCCCGTGGTGCCTGCTGAAAGTTATTCTTTTTGAAATAAGGACTGGTCTTGGTCTCTTTGACATCTTCTTCTTTTTTTCGATCCCGCTTGGGGGACTCTGTGGGATTCTTTGTGGGTGACAGCTGCATGCTTGGCACAACACTGTTACTTGCTGAGGCGGCACTGCTGTCTCCTCTCTCAAAGTTCTGACATTGCAAATCAATGTGCTCATTGATCTTGAATCTCGGTACCAACTGGCCACACAGGGGGCAGGCCAGCTTAGATGGAGGCTGGCTGCCGAAGAACGACGTGATTGGAGTCGTGGTGGCAGCACTGGCACAAACCCCAGCTGTGACATTGCCTTTCTTCTTGCTCCTGGACAATGACAGACTTCGCTTGGGTTTGTCTTTGTTGGCCCTCTCGGTCATAGTGCAGGTGGTTGTGATGTTGCTCGATGAAAACGTTTTTTAGACGCTTTTCTTTGTTGCATACTCCGAGATGAATTATCAGAGGGGACGAGGCTGACAATGCTGTGGCTCTGTTTGGCTAACTTAAGAGCTAACTTGGCTCAGATATAAACGAGTTTACACATTTTAAATCGTCGTTTGCAATTTTTGGAGTTTCACACAATCATTATAAAAACTGCAAAAAACATAAATATAAAAACTGTCAGTGGTCCAATACAATAGCTACATACCGGTGGTATTTGGTAACACAGGAGCTGCCCGATAATAACATGACAATCCCGCTTCTCAGGCTTAACCAGCCGAGCTCAGAACGCCTTCTAGGCGGAAATAATCGATCCCAACTGCATCGATTATTTTATCAACAACCTAAATGCAAAACGTAAAAAAATAAATACACTTGTTCCAGATGTAAAATATTTAGCTGTATTTTTTTTAAATTAAAGTTAATTGCAATTATAATGCAAAATATAAACACAACATTATTTTCACATTTTAAATGACACTTTGCTTCACATTTATTTATAAGAAATAAGTGCTTTAAACTGAAATCGTGTGGCTCAGTTATTTGGGCGTATGTTTGACTCATTATGCCTCTCACAGTGTGTTATGTTGGGGAACAGAGCAGAAAGCACATGATGGGGGATGTATTTTCTACACAGGTTCCTGGGCAGCTGTGCGGCTTTTATTCAAAAATCACCATTCCGGAGAGCAATCTGATCTGATCAGCAAGCAGGCATTTTACAAGGTGGGCCGCCCACAGGACTGATGTTGGTAAGTACCACACTGGATTTATGTCTGCATAGATGGGAAAATGTAATAGTGATGCACATATGGCCCATCCGGCTTGTGATAACAGGGCTGAGGACAATGCTTGATGTGCTTCTGTGGTACAACAGCAGCCCGTAAGCTGGATGTCAGCATGGTGCAGTCTCGATGCTTCAAATCAAGGTCGATGTGAATTGCAGCAGCAGCAGCAGCAGCAGCAGCAGCAGGATAATATGATGCTTTCAGATGGTGAAACCAGCGGAGTGTGTGTGTGGAGGAAGTCAGCTGCATTAATGCGTGCTATATGCGCAGGGGGGGAAAAAAAAACCAAAAACAAAACACATACATCCAATTATCATATCGATGTTTGGGCAGATGGGAGTGCGGCGTCCACTTGAGGGGAAACCGGAGAAACCACAACAACCGCCCCTGCAGCTGCGGCAAAAGTTCGGCGTAATGGCTTTAAAGGGCAGGGCAAGATGCTCAGACACTGAATCGCACTGAAAGACTACAATGACCCTTATTGTTTTTAGTTACCAGATCAGTACCATGGAGAGGTCATGATCGGGTCCGCCTGGTTCGTTTTCATAACACCACAACTTCAGATACATTATCATCTGATGGGATTTACTGTTCCGTATCTTATCCGGAAAACAGCACAGTCGAACTGTTATTTCCAGTTCAGCCACAAGCCTCGATGCTTCATGTTTAGATGAGGGTGTTGCTGATGACATGTTCAGACTGGGCGTGTAGCAGACCGCTGTGCTCGGTGTGATAGCTTCGATACATTCAGCGTTTATCAAGGGAAAAAGCTTTTATTAACACCATTATCTTATTCCATAATCATATTTCAGGCTTTTCTATTGTTTAAAATCACAACAAAGATGGAAATAGATTTGGTGGATCCTGGGAATTTATAAGGCCATACATTTATAACAGTATATGTAAAATTAATAGGTTTTTGTTTATTCTGTTGAATTGATACATTCTCTTTTTAATATTCTTTATAACACCCTCTTCTGGTGTTTTATACTGTTAGTTTTGTATGTTTGTAGTACTGTACTGCAACTGCAACTAATATTTTCATTATCAGTTAATCAGCCAATTATTTTCTTAATTAATAGCTTAATGGTTTGCTCCATAGAATGTCAGAAAGAACGTCAGACTCCATGGTGATTGACTTTAATTGCTTTTTTTTTTCAAATATATTCCAATGACCATAACAGAAGACTAAGAAAACGGGCAAATATTTAGATTTCAGATAGAACCAGTTAATTTTGGCATTTCTGCATGAAAAAATGCAATTAAATGATTATCAAAATAGATAAATTTTCTTTTAATCAACTAATTGATTTATCAGTTAATTGACTTGTGAATAGTTTCAGGTCCATAGTGCTGTATGTCTTTGTTTGGTTTAGTGCCACTGTGATGTGATTGGCATCGTTTCTTTTTGTTGTTATTGTTTGGGTCAAACAAAATCATAAAACAGACAAAACAAGGGTGCAAAGATTTTTCTTTACCACCAGTGTTTGTATTCTTATTGAACTACACATTATTTGTTCATTTTCCAACATATAAGGACGTTTTGTTGTGCCTCAGTTCAAGGCACACATTCATTTAGAGATGCCATTCAGATGTCAAAAGAATGACGTACGATTGCACAAACAGTAACCTCGGGAGACATAAGTCATGAATCATAGATCTGGCGCCCACACTAACCACATTATATGAATATTTCAAGGACGCTTATTTGTAAGTTCTTTTAGGTAGAAAAAGTACCAATCATTTAACAGCAAATAAACACCACAGGCTGCTGGCCTGACTCACTTAAAGCTGTTTTACAGCAGGTTTCCTGTTCTGCAGGACATCAAGACAAATCAGGGCAGACACAATAAAGCAAGATGACAGATAACAAACAGCATCAGCAGTCACCGTAGACAAAAGGACTGAGGTGTGGGTGTTGATGGTGTAGAAATAATGGATTAATGTAAATTTGTATAGTAAGAGGCTATTATTCAGATTTAATGGGGGATGTAATTCCAAATTTGTGTAGGTGTGGAAAAGAATCTTTGACCATAAGTTCTTTAAATTTGGTGTGAGGTGCTTAACAGAAGCTCTGGTGTGTTGTTGGGTAACAAGCGAAGAGGTTGTTTTGTAGCTGAAATTAAATCTTAATGGCTTAATAATTTGTGTATTTACAGAAGCGACAGAGGCACACCCTGTGATAGTACATTTCTACACTATGTTTGTTCCATTGCAGAAATTCATTTGAGCTTGGTTATAAAATGTATGATTTGTTCAGTGATTTCTCTGTTAGTATGAGGAGAAAGGCAGCGGGAGGTTGTGAAGAGTATGAATGAAGATGTGTAATTGAAAATGTCAAGTGAAAATTTACAGATATTATAATGCAAGTATCTGAAAAACAACACTCTGGCTATCTATTAATATTCACAGGGTTGAGGGTACTGGGCTTACAGGGCCAGTTATGGCTCATGGTAAGAGGCCAGGAACCATTTCCAAATTATTGGCTACCAGCCCTCCACCCTGCCCAGGTCCAGGACTCACAAAGCAGAGTCAAGAGGAGCCGCAACATTTGGTGAGGGAGGCCACTGAGCAACCACCTTGCACCTTGAAGGATGATAACAGTGACCAGCTGACTCCTCCTGCTTCTGCGACCCACTATTACATGAGTTGTGACCCTAGTCCTGAGGACATGGAGGACACCTGCTCCGAGTACGACAACGTGGGCTCTGATGTGGAGCAGGATTATGATGAGGTGCTGCATTTGAACAGAGAGGGCGTGGTGGACATGAGGTACTACAAACAGTACTGTCCTGAGGATGGTGGCTATGTAAAGCATGCGGTAAGTGATGATATTAATGACAGCAGTGCGGTAGACCAGTTTGCTCCCAGGGCTCGTCACAGTACAGAAATATGTGAGGGATCACAATCTGACACTAAGCCTCACAAGACGAGCCATCGCTTTAGGTCACATTGTGTCACGGTTGCTGGAGATGAAGCAGAGAGGGAGGCGGAAAAGGGCCAGGAGAACAGGTTCTTCTTCAGTGACGGTGATGAGATAGAAGAGGTGCTGGATGGGGCCAAATTTATAGAGGATTTAGAGGAGACAGAGAACAGTGTTCAAAGACCGACCAGCCTTTATCAGGGCAATGATAATGAAAGAATTAGAAAGGGAGGTGATGAAAGGGAAAGAGAAGATGACACTCGAATTACAAGAAACCATACTCTTCAAGGGGCCAGTAAGAAGTGTGAGTCATCTCACATGGGTTCAAAGGATAAGGAGAGGCAGGGTAAAGGACGAGGGAGGAGGGGAACAGGCGAGGACGTTGAGCATATTGTTTCTGGGATCAAAGGATGCATGACCAACAGCTCTGAGCAGCGTCTAAAGACTTCGTCAAAGGACTGCAAAAAGGCTGCTGTGCGGACCAAAGCTAGACCTGGTTCCAGTAAGCATCATCCTCCTCCACCACCTCCTCATTCCCATGCTCAGCCACCTGCTGAGACCCAGAAGGCCCAGCCTCGCAGAGAGACTCCCCCTGTTCCCAGACCCAGTCCCTCCTCTGCTAACAGCCAGGAGAGCGAACACAGGGTTATCAAACCATCGCTGGCTCCTCAACACACACCAGAACAACAGAGGGAGACTCTTGAGGAGAGGCAGAGACGGCCAGAGAAACCCCAGCAGGTAAGTACTGCAAATGGGGCAGATCTTTGTCAGATCTCATCCCCTGTGGCTTGTGTTTTTTTTTATGTTTGTGCCCAGTCTACCATCACTGCATCCCAGAGTGAGTTAAGTGAGATTTTAATTAAATGCTTTGCCACAAATAGTCTTTGTCCCCTTTCCCCTGTGGGATTATCATCTACATAGGATAACATTTCAAACAAGACCTGTTCAAGTTAAAGCAGATGGTTTTGTACAACAGGGTGAGAAGCCAAGCACAGCCATGATGCCTGAGGACGTGCCAGAGCAGGCGAGGAGGCCTCAGTGTCCAGAGCTTCTCCCTGCAGAGGAGACCAACACACCTAAGGTGAAGATGTATTATACAACAGCAGGTTTCAGCCAAGTTATCTGATTTGTCAAAGATGTACGAACATATGACTTAGTCTGTGTTTTTGTATCTTTAGAATTTCATTTTCATTATCACACTTTTTGTAACTACTATACATGGGAAACAATTCCCACAAATATTTCTTACTAACTTTAAGATGTTTGCACTTGAAGTCTAACTAATGACATATTAACTTATTTTAAAGAAAACACAGGAGGCTACTTCTTTCCCCAGCTTTGAAGATGGTAAATATGTCAGAATATTCTTACATCTTATAGTTTTCTATGCAGCCAATTGCAGTGTATTACAACAAGAGCCTTCTGTTTTGCTGCATAGTCCCAGGTCCCTGTGAGCCAGAAGATCTTATTGATGGGATCATCTTTGCTGCTAACTACCTTGGCTGCACTCAGGTGTTGTCTGATAAGAATCCATCCAAGTCTGTTCGCATGTCCCAGGCCCATGAAGCTGTCAGTCGTATCAAGGTAATCTGCCTCTTTAGGGAGACAGTTGTTAACATCCATTGATTTTTTTTTTTTTTTTTTTACGAAATATTTAAATCTGATTTCTTCCTATCAACCTGTCTCAAAAATGTTGGAACAGACCTGAAATAAATTTGGGGAGCAGCTTTGGGTTCAGGGGAAATTGATTAGATTTCATTGGTGTTCTGGATCTGGGATCCTCTTAAGCCTTTTTAATGCTTTTTAAGCTTTAGCTATCAAAGGAACAGGGATACCGACTTATTTCCAAATCCTGAAGGCGTGTTTGCAGGTTTAAGAAATCGAAATTGATATATCTGCCAGATACTTGTTCAGCACTGGCAGAGGTTTGCCTCACAAAGTGTATTTTACTGTGGGTCTCAATCAATGTACAGGATTTTCATGTTTATAGCAGTATCTGTATTGCCAGGTGAACTATTTATGACAGGTTAACTGTGCAGTAGGTAGATTTTTTCACCACATGGTGGAGCTGCTGTATGCCTTTTTTTTTTTTTTTGCTTACCTCCCCATGTCAGTGTTTTGACAATGAGCTGGAAGTTTGCAATTTACGGTAATCTTAAATGACAGAAACATGAAATGTCTGATCAAACAATGTCATTTATTTAAAAGAGCCAAGATGAAGACTCTCAAATGATGACAGAGGTGGACCTGTTTATCTCCACTAAAGCTGTCAAAGTGCTAAATGCTGACACACAGGTTAGTAACTCTTGGATCTTTGCGTGTGTTGAATCTGTTTCAAGACATACTGAGCAATGGTCGTTATTCTTTTTGCTCAACACAGGAGACAATGATGGACAGTGCCTTGCGTACCATCTCCTATATCGCCGACATCGGCAGTATTGTGGTTCTGATGGCTCGGAGGCGCATGTCTCAGGCCTCATCAGAAGATTTTTCTCCCGAATCTCCCGATTCTACCGGTGAAGGGAAGGCTCAGTACAGGATGATCTGTTATGTCTTTGAGTCAGAGGATGTGAGTGTTTGCTGCTTCACTATGCACACTATTCAGTTATGGGTTTGTACTCAAGTTTTGTTTTAGATATTTATTCTGTGGTCTCTTAAACCACTGTGATCTTTCTCACCTCCTTGCTGTTGTCAACTGGGATAGCCTTTCTGCTGAGTAGTTTTCCCCAAACACTCCCCTTCCCATAGGCACAGCTCATCGCACAGTCCATTGGTCAGGCCTTTAGCGTGGCCTACAGAGAATTCCTGCGAGCCAACGGCATCAACCCCACCGACTTGAGCCAGAAACAATACAGTGACATCATCAACTCCCAGGAAATGTACCACGATGACCTCGTCCATTTCTCAAACTCAGACAACTGTAAAGAGGTGCTTTTTTTTTTTTTGGCTGCAGGTGAAATGAGGATCATGGATTTCCTTTAACATAAATATGGCTTTACTAGAATCTCACTAATGTTATAAATATTAGCATGTGAAATTTGAAATTTGCTTGAAAAGATACAGAAATTTTTTTTTTTTTTTCCTGTTTTACAGCTGTATGTGGAGAAGCAGAAAGGGGAAAGCCTTGGTGTGGTGATTGTGGAGTCTGGTTGGGGCTCCATTCTGCCCACCGTCATCCTGGCCAGTATGCTGAACAGTGGTCCTGCCGCTCGCTCTGGAAAACTTAGTGTTGGGGACCAGATTATGTCCATTAATGACACCAGTCTGGTGGGGCTGCCGCTGGCCACCTGCCAGGGCATCATCAAGGTACAGAGCATATCAGGGAACTGTAGTTAGTCTTTGCAGATATTTAGTGTTAAACTAGTCTTGATGATATGTGGAAATGGCACACATCCACTGTTCCCTATGTATAATGATTTTTTTTAAAAAGGTGAAAAAAAAAGCCTAAATAATTTTGATTTACTTAGCAAACTCTACACAAAAAGGTGTAAATAGTGCATTTATTGCAGACTATATCTAGCTGTGGATTTGTTGCACTGGTATTTAGCAGGATGGTTTATGCAGGATTGAATATTGAAATAATTTTATATCCAAATAGTCAAAGGTCAACTTTACTGTTACATCACAATGTTCTGCAAAAACACTTCCGGCCACTATTCAGTGCTGTAACTCAGAGAGGGGAGATTGTGACCATATT
Organism: Trachinotus anak; assembly: GCF_046630095.1. NCBI lineage: Eukaryota > Metazoa > Chordata > Actinopteri > Carangiformes > Carangidae > Trachinotus > Trachinotus anak. Next base: position 10,904,171 of record NW_027273853.1, on the reverse strand, counting down.
TCCTGCAACCTGTTTGGTTGGCAGAGGCGTACAAGCGTAAGGTGGTAATTCTAGTTTTGATATGTTCCAGGGTCTAAAGAATCAGGTGAAGGTAAAGCTGAGTATTGTAAGCTGCCCTCCCGTTACCACTGTCCTCATCAAGAGACCTGATCTCAAGTTCCAGCTCGGGTTCAGTGTTCAGAATGGCATTGTGAGTAAGAGTACCACTGAAGAGCACCACTGTTTTTAAAGCGTGATGGTAGTGCTATACAATGTATGCAGTTACTTATAAGTCTTTCTCACCCCCTCAGATCTGCAGTCTGATGCGGGGTGGCATTGCAGAGCGAGGCGGTGTCCGTGTTGGACACAGAATCATTGAAATAAACGGTCAGAGTGTTGTTGCCATGGCACATGAGAAGATTGTTCAAACCCTGTCTGTGTCAGTGGGTGAGGTAAGAACTCTTCATGCCACAAGATGGCAATTTTCAAAGATTACTGCACTGCACAAATCACTGAGCCATACAGGCCTCTTAAAGATATACCTACAAATTTGACTGATCAACTTGAGGGAAACTAATTTATTTCCTTCAGCTTCAGCTGATCAAAGTGCATATCCTTATCTACGCAAAAATAAAAGTGTGACATTTTGGAAATTACACTTATTTGTTTCCTTCTTTCTTGAGTTAGATGACGAGCACGAAACTGCTCTCACGCTGTAAAAGTAAACATGACGCTACAGCCAGCAGCTGTTAGCGTAGCTTAGCATAAAGACTAGAAATAGCTAGCCTGATTCTCTCAAATGGTGACAAAATCCACTTATAAGTTCAATAAAGTTCTGTCACCTCATGACAGAGGTAGACCAACTGTCTCCATCTGTTTCCAGTCTTTATGCTAAGATAATCTATCTGGCTGCTGGCTGTCACTTATACATATTTTCCATATTTTACAGGTATGGGAGTGGTATCGATCTTCTCATGTAAGCAACAAAGCAAATAGATGTACTTCCTAAAATGTCAAACTGTTCTTTTAATTTGTAGAGTCAAGCACCAAGGACAGAGATCAGTTTCTTGTGGTTGGCAGATGTTCATGAATTACATTTCAAATTGTTTAATTCATTGCCAGATAGGTTTTCTCTATCAACCATTCTTGACCTGCTCCACTGCTCCCACTGTTCACCTGCTGTTCACATACAGTAAATCTGTTTTTGTGTGTGAATTTCCCCTGACTTCTCCCAGTATATACTGTGTTTCCATTAAAGCCATAAAAGCTCATTACTTGTCAATAATGGATCCAAGGTCTCTTCTGAGTCTCCGACGACCCAGAAGAGAGTAAATTAGGCCTGGATTCAAGTGATGTGAATTACGACTGTGCTTCTGTAAATGGGCTCTTATGTTGAGAGCGTAATCGTCCCCACTCCTCTCATCTCTGTCTGCCAGATCAACATGAAGACGATGCCTGCTGTGATGTTCAGACTGCTGACGGGACAGGAGACGCCTATCTACATATAGAGACCCTGCATGGATCAGCCCACTGTAGTGCTGCATGTCTGGCTGCGTGAAGACGACGGACAGATGATGGACAGGAGGCTCGGTGGGACGAGGAGAATTTATTTTTCTATCATTTTATTTTTTCGGCCTCTTGTTGCAATGCTGTAAAGAACATCCAGTTCTCATTTTCAGGTTTTATCTCGAATTGCATCATCATAATGGCCTTACAATGTGAATGCTCTGTCTGTAGTACTGTATGTGAGTTTCTGGTGTTGAAGAGAAGTAGCTTTAAGGTCATGATTATTTTCTTATGAAGAGATAAATTAGTACATTTATTTTTTATTTAGTCATTTTTATAATGTGTATGGAGTTTAAAAAATGTACTTCTACTGTAAATACTTTGGATTACTCAAGGACTTGATTGGAAAGGCCATATTACTCCTACAGTATATGCATGTTATTATGAAGAATTACTGACCAGGGATTAATTCTCAATCTGACATGATAATCTATTACAGTAAGTATTAAAAGAAGACAACAATATGCTGTACAAAGGCACTAAACTATGTGTATTATGGTGACGCTGAAGGCCAAAGACACACTGACTTTTCAAAGACATACAGTATGGGTGATCATTACCTTTACCAGAGCGTACAAGAATGTATCAAAATATACATTTCTGAATGAATGTAATGTTAAAAGACACTAAAAATACAATCTTACTGCTTAACACTTGTTTGTTTTCATTTTATTAAGGTGTTACTGCAGAAAACATGTTACCTACAAACAGATAAGACAATAAAATACAGTACAATGGCTTGGTTTAGAGATGATTCAGTTGAACTTTCACAGGTTGTTTCCTTTTGTGTTTTCACATTTATTTGGACCCCAGAAGCAGAGAAATAAGTAAACTTATAATGGCATTGCTCACAAATTAAAACGGCTATTGGCAACATGCATGCACTGCAAGAAATCCTGCTATCAAACATCAAAGTAATCAGAATCAAACAAACAAGTTAAACAGTGACAGACCTATAATCCATATTGATCAGTCTATACACACATTGCATGGATCCCATACAGCTTTATATATTGTATTTGCAACTACTGCAACATGACAATGAACTTTACAAATCCAACTATTTACACTTAAATCACTTAACACATAACGCCCACAGGCTCACATACAATAGACAATTAAAACAGACACTTCATCTGTAACACATTCAGCAAAAATATCTTCAAGTATAGGCTGGAAAGGCTTCCTGTGAAAAACCTGGATGGCTTCATATATGTTCCTGCAACACACAGATAAAAATGATCATAGTATCATAGTCAATAAGCAGCATCAGTGTTTTAAATTGATTATAGACATAAAGTCATGATGACAGTGATTCATTTTAATCTTGCAATCCTAAATAAAACTGCATTGGTCACATTTTTCAAATATCCCCAAAGTAGGAATTAATTTGCGACAATAAACCTCAAAACTACAAATATCAAAGTTTTCTAATTTTCTAAAAGGACCATGAATAATACACTTTTGCTGCTTGCAAATAAATGACTAATGCATTTACAAGCAGCCAAACATTATCAGGATGATTCTTATGTGTCAAGAGGAAGCAAAGTATTACCCTATTAATTCAACCAACTTACTGTGGTGACTTTTGATGTCAATGGTGAAATTGTCACTCCATCTAGGAAAACTGAATTCAGGTAGCCTTCTCCATAAGAAACATCCTCATCTTCATAACTGTCGACACCAACGCTGAAAGCTTCTTTCATCTTCTCTGGTATCAGAAAGTCAAACATCACCACCAGAATCCCAATGATGGAGCACAGAACACCTGGAAATCACCTCAGTTAGTAGCGATCACTACCCTCCAGGAGGCTTTGTATGCCATTCAAAACATCTGAAATCATTATCGTTACCTGTAGCCAGAGCCAGCCAGAATGAATGGCTGTATTCTGTTTCAAAGGAATCAGTCCCTATGGCGAAAACACATTGTGGCGCATTCATGATGGTGGAGAAGGAGGCCATGGAGAAGAAGATGAACGCAGCAGTGGCCATCATCATGTACCCAGCGTACAGGATGACTGGCATGGAGAACAGGATGTTGGCAAGGATCCAGCAGCAAAATGCAGTCCTGTGAGAGTGTGCTGCCATTTTATTTCCTACCATTTTTTTTTTTACAATTATCTGTTGAAATCAACTGTATAGTAATACAACTTCAAACTGTGAGTTACATGTAGTTACCAGAGAGTTGCAGAGGCGTATCTTCCAGAGTATCTGTACTGAAAGATGAGTCCACATGGGCTGCCGAGGGTGAATTTCTCAGCAACATACAGGATGGGATTGGGTAAACCTTTCTCCAGAGCTTCCTCATACTCTTCTTCAATAGTGTCATGCCAGCTGAACATCTCGTTGTAGTCAATGGTCTCATTGAACTGTACAACAGGGTTCCCTGAGAGAGAACAGAAATGAGACCTCATGTACATGCACTATGACAGACGTACCTGAAATTCATATGCAAGACAGATAAAAGGACATGGGGGAAATAGTTTATCAAACATTTAGTGAACATGTTAATCAAACACGTAAGCTGCCAGTATATGAATATATTGTACATTACATCTGCACATAGTGACTCACCCTTCAGTGTTACGTTAATGCCGTACAGTCCAACATGCAGGCCGATCTCTGCGTTAACCACTGCGTTGCTAAAAGACTTGTAGGTGGCATTAGTGGTCATTCTGGCCTCAGCCCAATCGTTAGTGAAGTTGAGCGCTGTGGAAAAAGAACATAAATGTTTATCGTGATGCCAGAACACAGACAAATCTATGATTTATTCAACAATGAAGTTAAGAATACAAAACTCACCCACTATAACCGCACCTATGAACAAGCTGATAATTATCCTGAACATCCAGAACAGCCTCTGATTGAGAGGAAAATAACAGAAGAAAGATTTTTTTTTATGCTTGGGATAAAAAAGGTAAAGGTTAAATTAAAGCATTTACTTGTAATATTGTAAGTATTTTGCACATTCAAAAACCATCATAAGAAGCACAAAGGGAGACAACAATTCTGAGGTTTTGTGTTTGCGATGAGTAATAGTTTATCTGATGAGTTGCACTCACCGACTTCCCTCGTATCCCTGGCAGAATGAGAAGAAGACTGACTGCTAGCACAAGGAAGACCAGAATAATAGTGAGCAAGCGGCCACTGAAGATGAAGGAAGTCCTTTGTAGAGGGTAGAATGGGTGAATGTCATCGTAGAAAGTCATCTTAGCTCCTGATCTTAGGGACACAGCTGAGACTAGACAGTGTAACAGAGAAGACAGTGTTAGTGGCCAGGTTCTCAGTTTCCTCCAGATGCAGAGATAGCAGCTCTCATTTCTTACAGTAGATAAGAGATGGGGCATTATTACCACTGTCTAACATTGTACATAATTAAGTGCAATCATTTCTAACTGATTCCATAGTATTTAACCTTCCTTGGGACTGGGTATCTTTACTGCAAGGAAAGCAGTGCATGTGTATGATGTACAAAGGTATGCAATTCTATACATCCCTTTGACCTGTCAGTGGGATGTAAATAGGTGCTAACCTAAATGAATAGGAAAGTTTCAAAGAGTCTAATAAAACCAATCAATGGAACAGAGTAAAGGTAAACCCCAAAATAGGTTTCTTACCTGAAAGTTGAAAGTTGAGGACTGAAGAAGGGTGAAGTGTGAATGTTGAGGGAACATACACTTCTTTTATACCAGCAGGTCCCCTTTGTGTCACTCAGGGGGAGGATGCATTAACTGAAATGCTGTGGAAAAGAGGTGTGACCCTGAGATGATGACCATTCCCATTTGGGCTACACAGGTCACATGAAGTTTGTGATAAGCTGTGCAACACATGTTGGCTTTAGCACTGCACCATTCCTCACCTGCGCCTGTGCTCCTGCACGACCTCTGCACTACTTTCCGACCTCTACAAGAGGTAAGACTCAGCTATTTCATCTTCTCCTTGTGGATGCCAATTCGCCAAAAAGGCAAGATATTTACGGAAGAAGAGAGAGAGCATGTCTCGAGTTTGCAGACAAAAAGGAACAGTGCCAAAGTTTTGTAAAGTTTATGCTGTTCATTTAAGCAGACGAAGTGTTGCAGCTCGTCAATTAGACCTCCTGGCTTGTCTTTTTAATTTCTGCCAAACCAACTTCAGGCTTTATATACGTTACATGGACATATGTAACAGTAAATGTTACTCACCTTCACCTTGTCTTCAGCTCCCAGGAGCCCTTCACTCCTCTTGGCTGAGGACTGAGCCGAGCAGCATCTCTCGCATCAATGGATTTGCGTAAACGGGTTTGGAGTATGTGCGCAGTGGCTGGCTTGGTGCTCATTGTCAGTCAGCGTGAGTAGACGGCCGCTGTACTTCACATTCACTTCACCCGGCTGAAGGTAAGAATTAACGCCGTTTAAAACCTGGCATGTGTTGAACAGATTCCGGCTGTGAAATAACCTGGGAGGCTCCTCGCTTCGACGGCTGGTACAACAGTCTGGGATATCCCAGGCGCGGAGCCGCCGGTAAGTCCCGGAGTTAGCAGAGCGTGCAGCAGTACGCCCCGCCAGCGGCGCAGCAGCTCACTGCACCGTGTGTGTGTGTGTGTGTGTGTGTGTGTGTGTGTGTGTCTGCGTGCCCGCGCAGGTTCTCACCTTGTCCGTATCGTGCCCGCGCATTACTGGGACGGGGTCTATCAGCCTGTTCAGGAGCCGCTGCTGCCGAACCCCCGCAGGCTGAGTAGGCTGCTGGCCCCCGGGCCCTCAGGTCTGCCCTCAACACGCAACCAGACCGTGCTCTCTCTCTTCTTTGGTAAATACTTTGCTTTTTTTTTTTTTTTTTTTAAATTGGTGTGCACTAACGTATAAAATGATCAGCCTCCGTGGGTGTGAAATTGGGACGTAGGCCACAGACACTGTTCCAGTAGGTGAGACTATACTCTGATGTTCTCTGACTCATGCTACCGAAATGCAGGTGCAACACAGGTGCAACCATTTAAGGTAATTAAATGGTTAAAAATACACGTTATACCATTTCTGGTGTTTATCTAAGAGTTGCACAAGACAACAACATTACAAAAACAGACAAATATCACTAATAAAAGATAATAATGATTTTATTTAGGCATTTTTCAAGCAGATATAGGCAGATATCATTAATATGGTATGATATCAGCTCTTTGGTGTTCTTTTTATGTCTATGACTTAATGTTCTCCAGTGATGCACTGACTAATTTAATAGTATAATTGGTAATGACTCTTTCAAGTAATTAACTTTTCCTGAACTTTTCAGGTTATCATGTTACTTTTGAAATTTTGGACTCAAGAACTCCTGGGTGTCCACCTGAGTTCATGAACATCCCAGTCCCAAAAGGTGACCCAGTCTTTGACCCGGCTGCCACCGGAGAAGTCCTGCTGCCCTTCCAGAGAGGACCATGGGACAAAGAGTCTGGACAGAGTCCCAGTAACCCTCGCACACAGGTGCTGATAATGTGTTTGTTAATAGTATCTCCTAAGTCATGACACATTGCGTTAGCTTACATTTCCCTTTGCTGAAGTGCAAATAATCTGAGAAAAACTAATACAACACATGCAGGTCAACTTGGTGACAGCATGGATAGATGGCAGCTCCATCTATGGCCCCTCCACGTCCTGGTCTGACTCTCTGAGAAGCTTCTCAGGAGGGCTCTTGACTTCAGGCTCTGAGTGGAACATGCCAAGACAGGGAGGAGGACACAATCTCATGTGGAGCGCTGCTGACCCCTCTACAGGAGAACATGGACCCCAAGGCCTTTATGGTGAGACATATTACATTTTAAACTTCTGGCCTGCACCAAACACTGTTTGCAAAGAATTCATTTAATTGTCCACTGAGTACCTGACATGTCAGGGCAGCTGGTTGTATCCACTTGACTTACTCCTACAGTATGTCATTGATTAAAGGAACAGTTCATTCAAAAACACCATTAAACATGATGCTCCTCTTTAGTTTGAGTGCTGTATAGCCAACCAAACAGTTAAGTCTTATTTATTGACAAACTATTAATATATTAGAGCTAAAGCACGGGCCCTCAGTGACATTTAATTATGTTCATTAAAGTCCAAAAACCCAACAACAGCAATGTCTCTTTGCAAGTAGAGATGCTCACAATAATCCACAGTTCTGGCTGTGAGGATCTGACTGTAATTTGTAGTGAAAGGAGGTCATTATATCTCCAAATCTCAGCAAATCAGATGAAATGCATATTTCACCCAAGGTAAAATTAAATGTGTTTGTTTGGCTTTGTTGTGCTTTGTATTGTCATACTGTATGTGGTAATGCCCACCCAATCGATACTGCAAGCCGCTGAAAACAAACAACAAGAATTTCTTGCAAATATTATTTGCTTCAATCAGGGTTGCAGCCTGCAAGGCTGAGTCAAGAGAGGCCCAGCCTGACGTGTGTTATGACTCTTTAATTATTGTGTAAATGGCTTCTCACACTCACCACAGTAAATCCCTCTCTCTATAGCAAAGAAGATGCCGCACAGGTGTCATGAAACCAGTGTTTTGTTGCTTGTGTTGTTAAAGGTGTGTAGTTATTATCCCGGGTGGAGGCAGTGGATCTTCTCCTGTTGTCACAGCTCTGTTGTCACATCCTTGAAAAAACAAACAGCCAAATTTTTCCATTAGTGGTCGGAGATGCTCATCAATCAATGCAACAGGAGTGTGACACTATGAGGTGCAGAATATCTGTGAAGTTTCAGATGCATAAAACATTATACATACAGCCTAGTCTGTTTATTGTGTCACATAGTGATGTTATTTCACATGATGGAATAGAAGAATTCCCTATAATTTGTGCCATCTTCTTTGTCCAGAGTTGGGAAATGCCTGGGCCAATGAGAACATGTTCACGGCAGCAGAGGGGATTATCTGGTTTCGCTACCACAATTATGTAGCCTCCAAACTGCATGAGGAACACCCAGAGTGGTCAGACGAAAAGCTGTTTCAAAACGCCAGGAAGAACGTTGTGGCCACATTCCAGGTAGAAGGAAAAGTCCCCATGTAATCCTCTCGCTGTGCAGGTGCTGATTTAATTTGCACTCTGGAAAGAAGGAGGTTGCATCAACGCCAGGTGGTCGTGATTTTATGGATGAAATTGATGGTTTTAGTTTAAGGGTGAATGCATCATCTCTGACTTGTATGAGAACTGCTGTGAACAACATCACACACGTTTGTTCTACTTCTACTGCAAACAACAGTTAACAATAACATCACAATTTATATATGAAGAAATTAATGCAAAACAATAAGGTGACATATGATATATAATCATCAAAGTCTATACTGTCATGTTCATTTTATCCCTTTATGAAATAGTTTAAGTTATGTGGATTCAAAAAAGTTGCATTAAGTTTTATCCCTGCTGTTTCTCCAAACAGAATATTGCTCTCTACGAATGGCTGCCTGGATATCTCGGAGGCAGAAAGCTTCCTCCTTACCCAGGTAAGAATCAGTCAGAGTGCGTGTGCGTACAAGTGGAGGGGAATGGGTAATGCACCAGTGACCACAAGCTGTGGTGAGGTGAGCTATCGTTGGTGGTGTTTGACAAATATGTGCTCCGTCAGCAAAGCATCACCCTGCGTCTCCTTCTTGTGCTGAATAAGCACCCACAGCTGAAAGAAAGTTAAAGGAACAATGGTCAGATGACCCCATCATCTTAATCGCTCTTCATCTTTGAATCTATGCTGCTTTTGCTGTCTCACCCGTTTGGATGATGATATACTGGAGGAGGTTTGGACGCACAAGGCTTCTTTATAACTCAGCTTGTAGTTCATCATGTCACATTTCTTGTCACTCTCCTTCTGTTGTTTTGTATTATGAGCTGATTTATGTGTATACAGGTTACCAGAAATTTGTGGATCCAGGGATCTCTCCAGAGTTTCAGGCTGCTGCCATACGATTTGGTATCACTATGGCCCCACCTGGTGTTTACATGAGGTAGTGATTCTTCTTTTCCTCATGGTATATTGCGAAAAATCTCACTATAGTCAGTGTGCTGCTGTGGACAGTGCCAAACACAATCTTTGAGATATACGTTCTATTGCATTAACTCTCCTTTTCCCCACAGAAACAGAACCTGCCATTTTCGGGAGATTATCAACATAGATGGCAGCTTATCACCAGCAATGCGTCTTTGTAACAGCTTTTGGAAGCGTCAGGTACATGACACTCATACTTTACTTACATATGTTGCTGATTTTTCATAACAGTGCAAAGAAGACTTTGACAACAAATTAACAGGTGTACTTATTTGTGTTTATCACCACCACATTCTAGTATGAGGTTTTCTTTAACTGAGACTGAGACATCAGAAAAATACAGAGGCCAACAGGAGGGATTTCTGGCAGGACTTGACCCAGGATCTTTGTTACCTGAGAGGCAGGAAATAAACCAGTCTGTGTCTCTGAAGACAAATGGGGAAATTTATAGAAATATTCTGCCTTTGTTTTAATTGCAGTCATTTTAAGTTTATTCCTGTAGAGAAAAGAACAGTTTGAATATATAAATAGCCTTAACATGAATAATTCATTTCTCTTTGATAAAGTCATGTTATAGTTAGTGCATGCATAATGAATATTAAGGATGTTCTTTCGAATGTGGATCACTGAAAGATTTTCTAAGGATAGAATCAGCAAATTCTGCTGATGATGGTTTTTTTAAAAGAACTGAAGAACTGGGGTAGTCAGCTTCTCCTTTTCTGATATCATCTGTTAGAGAGAGGAGATTTTGGTGTGTTACAAACTAATACTGTGGCTTTTTGTTTCCAGAGTCCCAATATGAAAACAAGCCAGGATGTAGATGACCTCCTCATGGGCATGGCCTCTCAGATTGCAGAGAGAGAAGACCACATTGTTGTGGAGGACCTGAGAGGTTTTGATCTGTCTTATTCACTGTCTGGATCACTCTACATATCATACATTGATACTTATTGAAGTTATAATTGAATATTCGCTGCTCTGATCTGATTTATACCTTGATAGACTACATGTACGGACCCCTAAGGTTCACCCGGACTGATCTGATGGCCATGACCATCCAGAGAGGAAGAGACTTTGGCCTGCGAAGTTACACTGAGGTCAGAAAAGCTCTGGATCTGCCTTCTGTAAAAACATTTGAGGACATTAATCCTGCACTTAACAGCACCAAGCCACAGGTAAAAACTGCAGTCTCTCAAGCAGAAAGCATCTTAAAACAAAGAGTGATCAAACATGAACTGCATAAAAAAGTTGAACAGTAACTATCTTGTGTACAGTTGCTCCACAATGTTGCAGAATTGTATAACGGAGACATCTCAAAACTGGAGCTCTTCCCTGGAGGACTGCTGGAGTCTCTCGGCGGTCCAGGTCCAGTTTTCTCCGCCATAATCTTGGACCAGTTTGAACGTATCAGAAATGGAGACCGCTTTTGGTTCGAGAACAAACTGAATGGGTAAGTTCCCCTCTGAATAATTTGGAAATTAATATTATTCATTTAAAACCTCAAGAGGTGCATTGAGGGGGAATGGTGCTGAGGTACAGACAAAGAATAAATGCACAGCTAACATCAAATGGCAGTAAAAGAAGAATACATTGCTATATAAGTTAAAACAAGGTAAAGTAGCAATGTTTAAATGCTTGATTTGACAATGAGACAAAAAAAAAAACAATAAGATCAATAAAATAATGGCATTTGAAAAATTAAAAGCAATGACGGTTACAATCAGTACAAGTAAACCCTGGAATTGCCTCAGTGGTATTAATGAGGTCACCTTTAAGTTTTTTTAAAGCATATTCCAAGTATGTGGGGCACACTAACAGCAAACAGATCTTCCTGACTGTGAGAAATTTTGGGTCCTGCAGAGTGAGCTTTGTCTGTGAACATTAAAATGGCTTCTAACATATAGTAGAAATGACTGTGATATAGTCTTAATCCTACAGTCTTCTTTGATTCATCTCACTTTACTGTTTGTGACAGTTCCATCCATCTAAATCATGTGGGTCAGCTCACTGCAGGTTTTCACTCAGTTTGCTTGTTTTCCAGTCTGTTCACAGATGAGGAGATCCAGACCATCCGCAACATGACGTTTTTTGACGTCCTTATTGCAGTCACCAGCGCAGAGGCCACAGATATACAAAATAATGTGTTCTTCTGGAAGGATGGTACAATATACAACATGTGCATCACACAAATAGATCACTATTGAATTTAATTAATTACTTAAAAAAAAAAAAACAATCTCTCCGTTGCCTTAGGTGACCCTTGTCCTCAACCCACACAGCTGAATGCATCAATGCTCTATCCCTGCACTAATGCTACCAAACTTAATTACTTTGATGGGAGTAAAGCTGGCTTTGGGATATTTATCGTTGTTCTGTTCCTCTTTCCTGTTGGTCAGTATCATGCTAACAAATCCATCTCCTTTGCACTGTTATAATACTGATGCCACAGAAATCACAGTTTGATCAGTTTTGATTGTTTTACCTTCACAGTGAGTTTTCTAGTGGCCTGTATGGTAGCATATCTTCGCAAGTACAGGTACAGGAAGTTCCAGAGAAGAAGAAAAGCTGGTCCCAAAACAGAGGAGGCAGCTGTGGGAATCACTGGTATGGATCATTGTGGGATTAAAAAATACTGCTAATACTTTATTTGCTATGTCCAGTTTTAATTAAAACATAATATCTATCAGTCAGATTTTACATCTAACTCAGTGTTGATTATTATTATTATACATCAACTATCAGCAGCTATGATTTACTACTATTCAGGTCTTCAGCAGCCTCAATGTACAGTATGTCACATGAGTATCAATATGAGTGTATAACTGAAATGATTATATGAATTTAAGTTTTAACAAGACACAGGTAGGTACATGTAAGGTTCAGTCTTTACATTACATCAGCTACAAGACTCAAATGAGTTCATTGTAAACACTTGACAAGATGAACTCCACATATAATTGGCCTTGGCTATTGTCTCCACTGCCAGTTTCTACTGTTATTTTACACCCATCCTCCACCTATTTTAATTCTTCCTTTGCTCTGCAGCCTATGAGTGGCAGGGCCATAAAAAACCTCAGCATCCTGTCAGCATGGAGGTTGATGAGAAGAGGGGGCTGCAGGTCTTTGACAGATCTGGGCCTTCTCTGCGCTACCTGTTTCTGGGCGACCAGGACTACTTAGATGTCCGCCTCTCCAAAGACCGCCACCGTAAAGCTCTGCTGCTTAAAGTACCCAAAGAGTATGACCTGGTGAGTAGCTGGACATGGGAGGGGATGGTTTACACCTTCAGTGTCTGATCTGAAAACACAGCTGTAGTCTGATTCGAAATGCAAGAGAAAACTGTTTCAAAAAGTGTTATTGGTCTTGTGCAAGCATGTACAGCCAAATTCTGTATTGACCTTTGAGATTGCAGTTGATACACCTCCAGTGTTCTCACTTACACACTCTACTTTTATTTTTCACCTCACCAATTGTTGTTGCAAGCAAAAATTCTGCAGATGTGCCAGATCTACATTATCTTTTATCCTGTGATGTCATCTGTTTGCTCATCAGGTGCTGTTTTTTGATGATGAGAGCAAACGTACAGCATTCATCAAGCATCTGCAGCTGGCGATGACAGATATCGGGCAAGAGATTAGAGTGAAGGAGATGAGAGAGAAGGAACTGCTGAAGGAGGCTTTAACCAAAGAGCAGAGGGCTCAGATTGTGGAAACTTTCATTCGAAATGCTTTCTCTAAGGTACCGTCAGCCTCTGGATGTTTACCTCATCCACTGCTCTGTTACAGCGACAGCAGCTTTAAGCTCAGCCACAAAATGTCGTCAAACCTTGTTTGAGGTCAATTTAGGTCCGACCTCAAGCCAAAAGAGCTAATTGTTGGTCTTGGTGACGTTATCTGTGATGATAACCTCAGCAGACGTCAGTGATATTACTAATGGCTCCAAGGTGACATGTAATGACACTGTCCCTCTGCCATACAGGTCTTGGAAATAGAGAAGCGTGATGCTGGCGACATGAGCAGCATCTCTCATGAGAAAGCCAGAGAGGTCCTCCAGTGTGAGCTGACAGCATCAGAGTTTGCCGATGCACTGGGTCTCAAGCCCGACTCTTTATTTGTGGACTCCATGTTCACACTAGCTGATAAAGATGGAAATGGTTACCTCTCCTACCAAGAGTTTCTTGATGTGATGGTTATCTTTATGAAAGGTAAAACCCTTGACTTCAAAATATTCCACCTGTTTGGGTCTCCAGGTGTGCTATCACATAGGGACTACGTACTTTACATGTCACAGGACAATCTAAAGATGTAGGTATAGTACATTGGATGATTTCAGTTCCAGGGAGATGCAGTGAATTAAAAGGAAGAAAGAACAAAGAAACAAAAGTGGTGCTATTACATTAGTAATGAATAGTTTCTCTGGTGGAGAAGTTTGTTGGTTTGTTTGACATGTTAAATTTCTCTCCATTTTGTATTTAAAAAAAATCAATAGAGGGTTTTGTGAATTTATGCATGAGTGGAAAAGTGTCTGAAAACGAATTAAGACCATCATGTGAAACTTCGTACTGAAACTAATAATAATCATTTTCATTTTGATGGGTTAGCAGCTCTCTAAGAACGACCTACTGTAAATAGCTGCAAATTAAAACTAATTTACTAGAAACATGAATGAACAATTAATCAAATCAATAAATGCATCAAGTAAAGAAAATTCCATTTCATATGTTGCTTAGATTCAGACAGCTAGGAATGAGCAATTGACAAAATAAATGGAGGATGAGATATCTGATGTTTGATAAAACATTTGATGCCATAGTGGCAGACCAGTAAACATATCGCTGACATGTGTATTTACCAGGGTCTCCTGAGGAAAAATCCAAACTGATGTTCTCCATGTACGACATCGGTGGAACTGGTCTCTTGTCAAAAGAAGAATTTGCCAGGATGCTCAGGTTTGATCAACTGTTGTTTTTAATGCCCGAACGATCTCCTGATTTTTTATTTTTTTTTTGATGGGATATCTTCACCCTTTCAATGTGCTGCAGATCTTTCATTGAAATCTCCAATGGTGCCCTGTCAAAGAGCCAAGCAGAGGATGGCATCAAGGCCATGATGAAGGCTGCAGGCTTTGATGACAAGGAGAAAATCTCATGGGAGGACTTCCATTTCCTCCTGCAGGACCACGAGAAGGAGCTGCAGTTTGCTCAACTAAATGTCAAAGGTTGGACAAAGATTTGTCTAAGAAGGTCTTTTTTAATATACCTTCATTTCTCTGACCTTGTCTGTTGGAATAGTGCATCTGCTGTGTGCACAGGGATGGAGAAACAGGGGAAGAAGCGGCTGAGTCGAGACCAGAGAGTTTCCTTCATCTGTCCTGCAAACAGGTAGAGAACAAGAGAACAGGACACACAGTCATTTTATCCAGATCACTGATGCAACAACTGTTGCTTATCAGTAAAGAATAATGACGTACTGTAGCTTTTCATTCTTGTGATTATTGTTTCCAGGCTCACAATGCAATTTCTGTTCACTTTCTGTTTGCAGCAACAAGACAGATGGACAGGAGATACGTAGACGGAAAAAGTAGGTTCCTGATTTTATTTTTCTGCCCCTGTAAATGATTTTCTGAGCCATACTGAGAAAAATAAGATATTGGACAACTTAAAATTAACAAATATTTATGACTTATATCATCTTAATATTGCAGTAGTGTGTGTTTTTTACATGGCATTTTCACATCAGTAGATCTGACTGTTGTGATATATTCACTATCACATAGTTCAAACATTTACCTTCTTGAAGGCCCTGCTGTGTAAATTTACCTTGCTTCCTCCTCTGGTTTGAGTCAAATACTTCACAGCTAAATGACAGATAGACAGAACACAAAATATTGACTGAATAAAGTTAAATGGATTTGAATATTTTCAGGTCAAGTGTCAACACTCCAAATGTCTACGTGAAGCCGAAGCGTGAGCAGTACATAAGGAACCCAGTCCAGCAGAAGATCCAGCAATTCAAACGCTTCATTGAGAATTATCGCCGCCATATTGTCTGCTTCATGATCATATATGGCATCTCAGCTGGTGTGACACTTGAAAGATGTTACTGTAAGTGTTTTACTTCCTCACTATGTCTTGTTGGTGTATTACAGTCCTTCTCTGCCCCCTTGTATACTTATTGGTCTAACCTGATTTAAAATGCTGTGTTCAGACTACGGCTTGCAGGCTTTATCTACAGGTCTCCCTGAGACTTCAGTGGTTGGCATCATCGTCTCCCGGGGCTCAGCAGCCGCCATCTCCTTTCTGTTTCCCTACATGCTCCTCACCGTGTGTCGTAACCTCATCACCCTGTGCAGAGAGACCTTCCTCAACCGATATGTCCCCTTTGATGCCGCCATAGACTTCCATCGCCTCATGGCCATGACTGCCATCGTCCTCTCAGGTTGGCAGAGAGAAGGAGAGACTACAGACAACAGTCGAGAGTAATGATGGGAGGTTAGGTTTTGATGTCTTCACCTGTTCATTTTATTTTGAGTGTTCACTCCTATTTCTGTTCTCACCATAGTCGTTCATAGTTTGGGCCATGTGGTCAACATCTACATCTTCTCCATCAGTGACCTCAGCATCCTGTCTTGTTTGTTCCCCAACGTCTTATCCAACAATGGGTAATGTTTGAAATATCTGTACACTTTGCAGCACAGCTGTGGTATGTGGCTTTTAGCTAAATAACACTGGGTTTTTATTTTAGGTCTGAACTTCCTCTCAAGTGGTCTTGGTGGTTCTT
This sequence comes from Trachinotus anak, assembly GCF_046630095.1. NCBI lineage: Eukaryota > Metazoa > Chordata > Actinopteri > Carangiformes > Carangidae > Trachinotus > Trachinotus anak. Next base: position 10,887,851 of record NW_027273853.1, on the reverse strand, counting down.
TCAAACTGTTCCAGGTATTATAGGAGTCTCATGTTAGACCTTCAGCAGTTATACAGTACATAGGCTGTTTGTAATGCTACTCTACAATCCTGTGTTTATGCTCTACTTTGTCCTCTTCATAGGAATGACTGGCGTCTTGCTTCTTTTTACTTTTTCATTTATGTACGTTTTTGCCTCACACTATTTCCGTCGCATCAGTTTTCGTGGATTCTGGATCACACATTACCTCTACGTTGTTGTGTACACTCTAGTAAGTAGTTTTCTGACTTGAAAACACTCCACACTCACTCTGCAGTCAGTTGGCTTTCATGGTGAAAAGGCAGTTTTATTAGTGGTGTGATGCTGGCTCTGTTTTCATCCAACAGACTGTTATTCATGGCAGCTTTGGCCTGCTCCAAGAGCCCCGTTTCTACATCTATCTGATTCCTCCTGCACTCCTTTTCCTGCTGGACAAACTAATCAGCTTGAGCAGGAAAAAGGTGGAGATCCCCGTGGTCAGAGCTGAGCTGCTGCCTTCAGGTTACACTTTAGCATCTTCTGGAAAATCAGGTAATGTGTGTGTGCATTGTGCATTCAAGTTCACGCTTCCCTCGGCTGTCCTACCTGTAGGTGTGACACATCTGGAGTTCAAGCGACCACAGGGCTTCATGTACCGTTCAGGCCAGTGGGTTCGCATAGCATGCCTGATGTTGGGCACAGATGAGTACCACCCATTCACGCTGACGTCAGCCCCTCACGAAGAGACCCTGAGCCTGCACATCCGTGCTGTGGGGCCATGGACCAGCCAGCTCCGGGAGCTCTACACTGAAGAAAGTCTGCTCGAGCTTGGAGCCTATCCAAAGGCAGGTCATTGTGTTATTGTGTGTGAGCAGTATCCATCGGTTTCCCCATTATTTGTCTTTTCATGACATTTCTATTCACATTTTATTCTCCCCCAAGCTTTACTTGGATGGCCCGTTTGGCGAGGGCCATCAGGAGTGGATTGAGTTTGAGGTGTCTGTTCTGGTGGGAGGAGGAATCGGAGTCACCCCATTCGCTTCCATCCTCAAAGACCTGGTGTTCAAGTCCTCCATCAAGTCCAAGATTCAGTGCAAAAAGGTACAGCACAAATTCAAACATCCCACAGGCCATTTAATACTTAATTCCTCCCTGAAGCATTATTTAATTGTACAAGAAGCTCAGTCTATAAACAGACTCTTGCTAATAGTCACTGATTGTTTGAAGGTCTACTTCATCTGGGTAACACGGACACAGCGTCAGTTTGAGTGGGTGTCAGACATCATCAGGGAGGTGGAGGAGATGGACACCCAGGAGCTGGTCTCTGTCCACACTTACATCACTCAGGTGGCTGAGAAGTTCGACCTCCGCACCACCATGCTGGTGAGAAGTTCAAAGTATCTGAAAAAACAGAAAGTCGACTCGCATGCTGCTGAATATTTAACAGTCATTTTATTAATGCTGTGGGGCTTTGTATGTATTAAATAAACATGCTATAAAGTATTAATTGTTTAAGAGGTGCTAATGGAGCCAGGCTATCTTCTCATCTACATGTAACTCTCTGTAAAATGTTTCCCAAAATGATTCCGAAAATGTTGAATTGTTCCTTTAACACATATAATAAGAGAAACCAGTAATGAATTCCTCACTGTTGTCTTTGTGATGCATTTTCAGTATGTGTGTGAGCGCCACTTTCAGAAGGTGTGGAACCGCAGTCTCTTCACTGGCCTGCGATCCGTCACCCACTTCGGCCGTCCACCCTTCGTGTCCTTTTTCAGCTCCCTGCAGGAAGTTCACCCCGAGGTCAGCCCTTCATCCACCCTCATCTACCTCGAGTTTATCTGGAACTTTGCTCGGTACACCAACCTGAATAAAATGAAGGGATTATTATAAGTTTTAAATTTGTGTTATTTTCTGTAGGTGGGTAAAATCGGTGTGTTCAGCTGTGGACCACCTGGACTGACCAAGAACGTGGAGAAAGCCTGCCAGCAGATGAACAAGAGGGATCAGGCCCATTTCATGCATCACTATGAGAACTTCTAACCTCAGCACTGGACTGCTGTACAGGGTACAGAGGGAACAAGGAGCCATTTTACAACGGAGGATACAAGCTACTGCAGCAGTTAATGACAAATGCTCTTCCATACACAATCACAGAGCCAATGTAGAAAGTTTAGAGTTTATGTAACATTGAATATTGAAGCGAAAGATACGTGTTGCCTTGTCAAATATGTCTTCTTTTACACCTTTATTCTCTAATCATGAATATTATTATTACATTAATTTTAATCAGTCAGGAATGGGAAATCTTATTTCATGTAATATCAAGAAAACATAATTTATTTCAAATCATTGTAATCATTGTGCTTCATGTGTCACGTGTTTTTTTGTATTTTGTTTAGTTTTTTTGTGGAATTTGCAAAATATGATTCTATATTTTTTAGATCATGATTTATGATTCAATGTTAAGGATTTCTTGTGCTTTTGTGTTAAATATCTGGTACAAATAAATAAACCTTTTTTATGACAAATATTGCATTCAGTCAGTGTTTCTGTCCCAGAGCAGAAACATTGTGTCACACTCTGCTCATAGATATAACACTGGCTTTCAATGTCATGTCTTTGTTGTAGGACATTAGATTATGTAAGGACCTGTGGGGTTTTGTGCACTGGAAGTTCACTAAATTCTGCTGTTGGCTCCTTCTGATGCCTTGAAGCTTTTGGACTACAGTTACACTTGAATTAACCCAAACTAAATTTGATTTGTTGGTTGAGTGATAAATCAGGTAGCTCCTCCATCCAGAGGAAGAATAACAAGTACAAACAGTGAGGGCTGTCAGCACAAATGCTGTGTTACTGCATAGTCCCAGAACAATGAGCTGCTCACATTTGTTTGCTTATTAGATGCACTTGAGATAACAAAAGAAAGGTGTATGCACAGAGAGATCTGATGAACTGAGTCAATATCAGGCCGGTCAGTGAAACTTTCCCAGGAGACAAAAGTGCTGATGTTGTCTCTTTGAGCAAGGTACTGAAGCACTAGTGGCTCCGAAGATGCCATGAAGTTTTCTGTATACAAAAAAAAAAAAAAAAGAAAAATGAAAACATCCATAATGAAATTGATATGACAACAATTCCAGTCACACCAATCACAGCAACCAGCCTGTAAGCTGATGTAAACAATGCAGTTTTTGCTTTACCTGTGTACTCAGGGAAGTTTCACACAGGGGAACGCCCTACTCACACAGTTACACATATTCACACCTGGCAGCTGCTGCATTTGACCAGTTTGACCTGTTGCCCACTGAGCTCTGGCTCCACTGATCACTGGCCTCTAACCCACTAAGCTTTGATCACCTCAGCAGGTGTAGCTATAAAGGGTGTATTTAGACAGTTGAAAAAAATTAGATGCAGCAGAACCAATGATCTCATCTTTTTTAGTCCATGCATTCTTCTTCCTTGTCAAAACCAACCTGGCCCAAACTTTACCCACAATGCAACTTGATCACCAGGTTTGGTTTCAGATCAGTTCAGTTCAGATCTGTACTGTCCCAGAGGATGATTTTATTTTTAGGACAGACAGATAAAACACGATAAGACAACTGAAGACATTAGAAATGCTGGTGCGTTATATTGTTGTCAGACAATGTTTGCTAAGTGGAAAAAACGGAATAAAACAACACCTATTCTGACTTGGTTGTGTTCATACGTTATTTCAAGGTGGGTAGTCCCAGTGCTAACGTTGTAGTCACACCAGTTAAACGGCCTAAATTAGCTACTTTTGTTGTGTTATGTATTTGTACTCAGATAGCAACCTTGTATCAGTAAAATTAGCTGAATTAACTAAATTATTGTTAACAATGGATTTTATTTTGATATAACAGTGGTGCATTTGTTGACCATCTGAAATCATCAAGATGAAAACTGCTGACCTATTTATGGACTTCTGTGTAAATGTGTGTATTGTCCATCAGAAGAAATCTCCTGTAGGTTAAAACTTTTTCAGCATGTGCTGGGCATCAGTGGGTTTCACACCAGAAAGGCTGCATTATGTGAGGCCAAGAGAATTAACTCCACACTCTGTTTTCTCCTTGCATGTATGAAATCCTGTCACTACATTCCCATAAAGTTGGCTCTTCTCAAAAACTTGGGCTGAATGCAGACCTGTGAGACAAGAGAGTTTATTGTGCAGCAGTTCAAGATCAAGGAAATGTTTTTCTTTGGCCGGATATTTTTGATTAAATAAATTCCTAAAAATGTTATCTATGGTTTGATAATAATCTTCCCTGGAAAACCTGTGTACAATAATACGGGAAGCCAGACAGAATTACTTCCTTTTAATAGCTACATACTTACAGTAAATGCAGATATCTGACAATTCATTGTTTAGCATTATGAAGAATCTGGCAAGCAATCAGAATTATTCTGCCGAACAAATAACAGAAATCACCACATCTTTATTTTACGTTTGGCAATTATGTCTTGAATCATTTTCAGTATGTTCAGTATTTTTCCATTCTTATCTGTAAGCAGTTGTTTTGTGCAATGACTTAATTTTCCAACTGTCATAAATTTAATCTCATTTAATCCAATCTAATCTAATCTAATATTCCTTTTTGTTCTCTGAAGAACAAATGCAAGAACAAATAAATACGGTTAAGACTTAGTTGGTGGGTCAGATGGTTCACTGAGGTACCAAGTACCTGTGTTCCTTCATTGTTCAAATCTGGACCACAACCTTTCCCGCATACATATATTTTTCTCTTCCTTTCTTCCTCTCTCTTTACTGTGCACGTGTTATAGGCACGTGTGATAGTTCAGACAGGAGGAGAGGCAGGGTTGCAGGTGAGATGTAGATATCTGTTTTGTACTACACTGAGGTGGCGCTAGTATGCTAAGAGGTCTGTTAATCACTGAATCATGCATTGTTTTAATTAGGTTTAATGACATGAAAATTGCGGTCAGAAGTCTGTCATGAATGCAAAAAGCCCCAGCTTTTCAAAGGGGATCCAACTTTTATGCCCCCACCAATGTGCGAATCCAAGCTACACCCTTTTAAGTGATTACAAGTCAAACAGAAGCGGACTCATAAAGCCAGTAAGTTGCTGACCCTCATGACTCAAATCAACTTACAAGAAATAAAACCAAGCTAAAACTACCTATGCCAGTATTTGGAGAACTGATAAAAGAACAACCCAGGAAGAGAAACAGATCAAGACTTTTACTGTCAGCTGCACAATAGAGCAGCAGGTTAGAAAGCCTTATCTAAACAGCAAGTATCAAGCCAGACCTCAAATACAGGATCAGTAATATTAGAAATGATTTGTGATCATTGTGATAAGGCTTTTGTTCATTTAATCACAAAGGGGATATTTTTATTAAAACTTTCATTTGGAAATCTTTACCTAGACAACAAAGGTGTGACACAATTCACACTGAATACCAGTAACTGTACACGCTATAAAAGAGCCAGTTTATTCTTAGGACATATGACAAGACCCAAGCCTTCAATTCTACAGAATGAGAAAATGTTTGCTGTGACTTGTTACTATTCAGAGGCACATAAACTGATCCAAACTGTGCTGCATGTTGCAGCTGTCATTCTCAACTAAACTTTGATCCTTATTGATCCTTAACTGTGATCGTTATTGATCTGAGGCCAGTATGTTCCTCCTGTCCAGAAGATGAACTCCTCTCTCCTAAAATTGTTACTCCATTGCTCCTTGACTTGTTTTCTTCCACTGCAGGTACATTTAATTACGCGCCAGTGTAAACTTGTAAGTACTTGGTTTAGCACTAAGTATTATATTGTAGGCTGTATTATAAAGTGTTACTGAGATAACATCTTTGGCCTTGGTTTTTCACAGAGAGTCAGACAACGACTGTCTTCTGTCATAGTTTCTTAGGGTCGTTAGTTTAATGGCCATGCTTTACCATACTCTCACTTAGGCCTGGGAAGTGTGTCAGGTGGAAGAGGAAGAAGGCAGCAGTTTGTTGTTGCTGGGCAGGAATAGAAGGAGGAAGGGCGGACAATGCCATTCGTGTCTTGACCTCTGACCTTGGGCCTGTTTTCCTGTACTTCTAACCCAGACAGCAACTTCCTGGTTTATGCGCCAGGAGTAGAACATTAGGCTACAGGTTTTGGTCTCTGGACAAGTCAGCTGCTTCTGTCTGTGTCAGTTGTGGTGTTCAAGTCTGAGAGATGTCCAATATTGTGGGGCCAGGGAGCAACCAAGAATAGTCAAATTCTCCAGCATGAAATGCATTGTGATTTCAGGCTTGTCTGCTTTCCAGTTCCATACCATCCGGCCTTGTCTCCCCAGGAATAGTGCCAACATCCAGTGCCAAGCAGCGTACTATGTATTCAGCAAGATGGAAAATAAAGCTGGAATTGTGCTTCTCTGGGATGCAAAGAGTGTCACTTAGATCCGATTTTGTGGCTGTTTCTTTGTTGACAACAATTGTGCATGTGCAGTTCTACACTGCTGCACAGGTCTGCACAATTAGACTGACACAGCCAGGTCGCTCAGCTGACAGAGATGAGAAAAGAGGCATCTTGTAAAAAATATAATGTAAAGGTTAACGCTCTCTGGATGTTGTATTCTCACACAGTAGAGAGTCTAGTACTTGTACGAGTACTGTTCTATATCAGAAGGAACACACTGGTCCCAGATCTTTTTTGATAATTAATGCATTAGAAAATAAGCAGGGATTGGTTGAATAAAACAAGCACTTGTCAAACCTGTCGAACAGCTTTCAGGCTTATGTCACGCCATCTCTTTGATGCGTGTGAACAGACAGGTGGACACAAAACGCTTGATATCTCTCTCCTTTCATATCAGACAGCTCTTTTGTAATCCTACAACCTCATGCAACGTGCAATCACACTTTCATAATACACTTTGTGATATTATGGATGATTGGGCAATAAGATAAAGAGCTAAAATTGACACAAAATTCTCTTTCTTCATGTATGTGATTTATTTGTCTATGAGCTAATAGTATCACACTGATAGACAAGACGTAACCACAAACGAGAGAACAATGAATTTTAGTTCACTGCATGAATGTGTTCAAGAGCCAAGTTCAACTTCTATGATTCAGCAGTTAGGAAACTGGTCTGATGCAATGTGAATTACTCACGCTGAAAACTTCCACCATCATGATTGTGCAGATTATTTAGTATTCATACTATGATGTGATATAAAATAATAGAGAATAATAATAATAATACATATTCTATAACCAAGTTTAACAAAATTAAAAATTGACAACAGTACTCATTGTTCATTAACAATCATCCTCATGTCCATTTGACCCTGAAGTGGTTCCTTTATAATGTAACCATGGTGTAACAGACGGGGTCCACAGCCCTTGTCTTATACTGAAATGCTTTGTAAAATGAAAAACTAATACAGTCAAGTTTGAGTTTAGTAGTAGTGGTAATTTAGTCAAATCAGGTGGGTATTTCCCAAAGTTACAGTGTTTTAACACAATAATTCCTCTTTGTGTTACATCCTCCACTGCAGCTCAGCAAGGAAACAATGTGTGGGGGAAGATGAAGAGGGAATTTAGCTCTAAGAAGACTGTTTAACCTGTCCTTTGATGTAGTTTAGTTCACTCATTCAGTGCCTGTGCAGCAGATTGTAGGACGTTCAGGAAAATGCTGCACACAAATATGAATTATTCAGCCTTAATGACTGTATATGATTAAAATGTGGCTCTATGGTCATATAGGATACTTAAATGAACCCTTTGACGGAATAAATTTTAGTGATTGACAATGTGTGCACAACCATTTTCAGTGATCATCAATTAACAGTTTAAATTTGCTAGTGTCATGAGCTGTAGAAACATTTGTTTAGTGGATAAAGAAAAAGAAAGCAATAGTGATTATGAAACACACTGGTTGTAGAAGAAAAGGCTCATCATATATAATATATTGTGAATACCCTATCTTTATGTGTTATGTTCATAAGATGTACATATTTCCTATGGTACACATACTCATTGTATTTAGACATTAAAACACATGTGACAGTCTTGGCAGGTTATTTGTGGCAGCAGGTTGCAAAACTGATCTGATGTTCTTGAGGTTTTCCTCTCATCCCCCAACAGAAAATAAAGTTTTTCATTGTCAAGTTGCAAAGCTTGGAAAAGCTCTTCCATATATATAGTTTTCATTTTATTATATTGTGTTTTTATATTTTGGACACATACAGAGGAAATGTATCAGTGTGTCAGTTTCCTGGTGACACTGGTAATAGATGTGTCTCTGTGCTGGTTCTGATCACTTTGTATTTAGCTGAATTTCTCTGTTAAAGGACTGTTGGCACTGGCCTTCTTCTTTTAGGTGGATTTCAAATGCTTTCACAGCTAACACTGTTCTGTGGCTCGGAGGCGGCCTTGCTGTCCTCTTGATTCGTTCACAAAACTATCACCACATAATTTACTGTAAATGTGACGCTCAATGATCAAATAGCACCCTCTTCTGGTGCAGAGCCGGCCATCCCGCATCCTTTCACAGCAGCTGGATACAATATGATTCAAGGTCATGCTGGTTTGTGCTGCATTACTTTTTATAGATTTTCAGTATAATGCATTAAGCTCTCCCTTAAATGCCCTTGTTCCATTTCAATATATGTTAATGCCTCTCCTCAATGCCGGCCTGACATCTCAATATAACGGGTCAATGGCCATTGCAAAATGTTTTAATCTTGTTTTAATCAGGTATCACGTTTGCAGAAATCACCAGAAAGGTCTGATCAGGGCTGCTGAGTGCCTCTGGTGCAGTAGCCGGAGGTGCCTTGCTCAGGGGCAACATAAAAGTATGTTTCATTTACATCATGCAGATTTTCAAAGATGGGTGGAGGATCTGAACCTCACAAGCCTTCTTTCGTAACTCCCTGGTGATTTTTAGGCTAGTCAGCATTATTCAAAATAACTGTGGAGCCCCCAAATTATCCTCAAGGAACTAACAGAAAACACAAACTAGTGCAACAAATTTTTAATTAAAGGGAGCATATGGTGAATAAATGACCACTTAAGTAGCTCAGAGGTTTGATCTTCCAACAGGACAGGCAAAAATATGTTGAGCATGTCTGTGCAGTGGTGAACAGTTTGCATTGGTGTGCTTAAGAGTCTGGTAATCTTCTTAGTGTCGGTAAGTACCCAGCTAGAAATCAGCTACTGTCCAGATTGTCTCTTCCTGCCCCAGATAAACGACTCAGACAACAACAAAGCGAGACTCAAGGAAATATGTGGCATGGTTGCTTCATTGGCATGAAATATGCACCTCCCCTCCTTTGGGAACTGTGTTGACAGAGCCGTGGAAGAAGTTTTGGTGGGTTTCCTCAACTTGAAGATGTTTGGCAGCGGCACCAAGAAGTGGTTTGTGAAGAAGCAGAAGAGGCAGCAGCAGCAGAGGTCTGGCAGGAGGCCATGCACCAGGAAGAAGAAGAGATGGGCGGCCAAGATCCTCAAGCAGCACCGACAGAAGATCCTGAGTGAGCTGGATATCAACACTGTACTTCCTTACCTGGTGTATGATAAGGTTTTCTCACTAGGGGAATACAAGGAAATACTGGGACAAGACTCCAACAAGAAAAGAACGGAGATATTCCTGGACCATCTGTCCTCAAAAGGGCCCGCTGCATTCTACTCATTCTGCTCTGTTTTGGAGGAAGTGTGCCCCCACCTGCTAACCTCCTTTCTGTTGGATGGAGAAGGTACAGGCATCAGTTAGCCACCGATTACATCAATGACTGAACACAAACTAGAAGGCTGTGTGATCCTGTGCTAATGTTCACTTCAGTGTTACACAGTTATAGCTCATCAGCCTGTAGCAGTGTTCCACTTATTTGTTCAGTATTTTCGCTCATCTTGTGTTGTGTTTAATTTTATGCGAGAAGTCGGAAACAAAAGAACAATATAAAGAGAGGGAAACTACTTTGCAGTAAGCCAGCGCCACAGACTAAGAGCCAGCAAAAATAGCTACTTAAATCTGGATGGCTGAGGGGATTACTGAGCCGCCAGCGCTCCTAACCAGCCTCTGACAACATATGGCCTCAACGTGGCTCCAGTCTGCAGGGCCTTGTCTGTGCTTTATGTTTTACTTATATTTATATAAAACTGAGTGCTCACACATGTATCTGTGGCTAATATCCCACAATTAAGACCCTATGAAACCTTCTGCTTTCCCACCCAGTCACAGGACAAGAAGTGTAAATGAACAGGGCTATAAAAAGTGGCTAATATATTAATCTGTTCCTACAGATGGTATTTCAGGACGGGGGAGGAAAGGGGGCCTCCCCGTGCCCCCAAACAGTCCAGGGGAGCAACCTCTGTGCTTCCCTCCCATGTACACCGACCCTGTGTTTGACTCCAGGTGAGAGCCACTTTACACATCACAGATGCCACGTGAAAGCCTCATACCGAGAGTGTTTTTGTTTCTGCTGGATTACATAATGTTCAAGGCGTCAACTGAGTCATCCTTGTGTCATAAACGTGTTTCCAAGCCACATTAGATAAAGTCAAACTTGGTGGCCAGGTTAAATCCAAGGTTCAAAGTTGATATGTTGCGCCAGAAAGCACAAATATGCTTCTATTTAAATTTCAAAACTCCTTGTTGGTGTTTTTGTCGGTTTGACGAGTATGAGAACAATGTAAATCATATGCTTCTGGGTTTTCAGCCACCAGATCTTAAGCCAGTTGAACACGTATGTTGGACCAGCCTGTCAGATGGTGCTCTCAGGTGGCAGTGCTAAAACATGAAAAGAGGCAACATCACCAGGTAGACACTTGTCAATTCTTTGCTGAGGAGCTCTGAGAAGGTGGCCTTGTTGAGAACGTTCTGCTGGTTTGTCCTTTCATTTGCCACTTATGTCTAATTTAGCAGTTTTTCTGAAATGATTATACACAAGTGCAGACCGTTGTTGCGCCATGTTCACGTCTTAAAAGGTGAGGCTTAACTGCGTGCATAAATGAACTGACAGAAAAGAGGAGCATAAAGTGTCTTTGGCTGAGCTGCTCTTTTGTGTGTCAGAGTGGAGCAGTGCAGTACACCGCTGCACAGTCGTGGGAGGCTGCTTTTGTCACTGTGTGTCAGGCCCTGTGAATGCATCATGACTGAGTGATGGTGTCTTTCTGGGTGTGGGTGGAGCCCTGGAGAATACCCTTGGCCCAGCTAACACAGCGGGGCTGGGGCAAGGGGAGAAGCAGGCAACGTTTGACAGTTTGTGTATACATGCGTGTGTGTGTATGTGTGTGTGTGTGTGTGTGTGTGTGTGAGGTGGAGTGGGTGAGGGTTTGCCTGGATGTGATGCCTGACGTGACAGGACAGACAAGCTGATATACTCCCTAGACCGTTAAGGAGGCCTCTTTAATGTATGACAGCAAAGTCAGCATGGAGACAGCTATCCCAGTAGTCTGGCCCTCGGCACTGACACACGCAAACACACATACACACACACAGACAGGCTGTGACAGCAACAGACCAACACACACAACAAAATCCCATAGCAGCACACACAGTCAGAATGGTCACAGAGCCTCCACAGGAGATGCAGTACGCTGACAAGGCAACGTAAGTCCTCTTGAAATTGTGTTTCTGAGTCAGATATTTCATTTGTGCATACGCCAAAGACTCTTGAGTGCATTTGTATGTGATGATGATGATGGTGATGATGACCACCATCACCATCATTGTATTCTGACATACATCCTTGCTGCTGTTAGGGAAAGGCAGAGCTTAAGGAGAATGTTTTTTTGATCCATTCTTAAATCCCTGCATCGATATTGACTGTTGATACAGGCTGCTTCACACACGATGAGCGAGTCAAGTGCCGGGCAAGGTTCACTGCATGTATATCTAGATAAAAACAAGATAATCTTTTGTTTATTCACTCTTAAGAGAAGTAGGACAGAAAGTGCCTCAAGTCATGGATGCTTGGGTTCAGAGTTTGCATGCCAGCATGTGTCCCTGTGTGACAGAGTCTGCAGCCGTGCTTGTTATAAACGTGGAATCAACCTGGGAATATGTTCCCATGGTGAACTGCATCTTCTCACAGAGAAGTTGTGTGGGGTTTTTTTTGTTTTTCTTTTCACCCCTTTGCTTTGGACACTTCCTCTGATCCAGTTTGAATCCAGTTTAAGGACCACTGACTGCCAAACTGTTTTCATGGGACTGTTGGAAAACCTCTAGAACAGTATTCTCAGTCTGAACTAGCAAATTCAAGCGCTGATTTAAGTGCATTAAATGCATGATTATGCAGAAATATCGATTGGATAACTGTCTTGCTTTAACTGCAGGGTATACCACTTTCTCCTGCAGAGGATGTGTGTGTGTGTGTGTGAGATTCACAAGGATGGGTTGGCCATGTGTTTGGATCTGAGGCCTTATATGTATATGTGAGGCTGCAGTGATGATGTAAGTCACCGTGCCTTCATCCATAAGTGGAGAAAATGAGATGCTGGCAGGTTGAGGAGGAGGTGGAGGAGGAGGAGGAGAGGAGAGATTAGCTGGAGCTGTGAGGTTATGCTTCTCTGTGCTGATGACTCACCTCACAGCACATAGAGAGAAAGCACTGCGACAGCACTGAGGTGTGACTGTGTGTGTGCGTGCGTGCGTGTGTTTCATTACTCTTGTTCTTCTTGCTGCAGTGCATTCATGTGAAGAGGACTTTCTCTGTGAACTTCTCTTTGTTTGGTGCAAAAGTAATAAATCACGGCGTTACAGCAGTAGTGGTTCTTAGGGCTTTTGTCCAGGTTTGTCTCCTCTGGGAGCAGCCTCTGAGTCCTACAAACCAGCTTTGATTTTGCAATACAGAATAAAGTGGACAAGAGAGTCTAAGGACACAAGAAAGAAGGGCAGGCCTGTCTGTCCTATTTACTTGCTAAAAAAAAGTACTTTAGTGTGTTATTGGTGCACACGTGTGCCTGTGTGTGTCTGTGTGAGCGTGCTGGTGTCGGCGTGAGTGAGTGTGCAGCGTACAATAAAAGATGCCAGCAGTGGGTTCTCATGTGAGAAGGGTGATGATGGGGCAGGCTGCTCTGAGCCATTACCGTGGAGATGCAGAGGGGGGGATGCCAATGTGAAATCAAAGTGCTGCAGTGGAGTGTGCATGGATATGCAGTGGGCTTCAGACTGCAGCACAACCACTGACCCACTGCTGTCTCAACACTTGCCCACTGACACACTGCTACTGGTTCCCATACAAGCTCCCCATAATGTGTGTGTGTGTGTGTGAAAGAGAGAGAGAGAGAGAGAGAGACAGAGGGAATCCTGGGTAATGTGCATGTATATCTGTGGCAGTTTCTCCAACCACTAATGACCACTGTGTCTTACATGCCTGATAATGATGAGCTGTAGTGTCTGATTAATCAGGAGAGTTATCTGAATGGCGTCCTAGTCAATGGGAGGTGACAGAGTGCGTTGCTGGAAGGTTTGCTGGAGCGCAGCTCTGCTCTGATGATCCCCGCTTCAGTGGTGTAGTAGATGATTGTTGACTGGATTTAAGAGGCTACTCACAGGAAGCAGTGACATCACTGCCAGCGTGCAATCAGGACTCAGTGTAGACGCTTTCTGTATGAGAAAACGGAAACATCTCAACTTAAAGTAAAGAAACTGTTTTATGCTTGTGCCAGATATTTTCTTAATATGCATTTTAGTAGAAATCCTTTCAAAATAAATGTAAGCACTGTGAGCTCCAAATCTGACATTGATTTTGGCTCAAAATGTAACTGTTGTTATCACCACTTATTGCCAGGACCAGAGCCAGGATTTTAAAAATACTGAGGTCACGAGTTGAAGAGCTACAGCACCAAAAAGGAAGTTTCTAATATATTGTTTTATTGATGTGTTTTTTCAGATCTTACATATTGCAAACTAAATGAATAACATCTATTTTCTGTTTAATACCTAATTTCATTTTAAATATTATTAAGAAATTGTGGAGCTGCAAAATGAAGTGTTACTATTTGCTTTCCCAGAAATCCAGAATAAAATTCTGGTGTAACAAAACTGAATTCTTTATTCATTTACTTTGCTGAGTTAACTGAAGTTGAAACACTGAGCCTAAAAATACTGGAATGAGCCTATAAATATGCAAAACTTGAACCTTTGAACTGATACCTTAGATATTCTCTTTGAAACCCACAAACCTGTGTAGAATCCAAGCTCGTTTCAAGTGTATACAAAAGTATTTAATGTCTATAATCTGAAGTGGTGTTTTTGTTTATTTCAAAAATGAACAGTTTTTCCTTGTTGTACACAGATAATGTTAGACGCCTTCTCATCAGCAGGTACTGCATGGATGAAATTTTATGAGACATATGAGCACTAGATGAATTTAGGTTCTTTTAAAGCCCCGAAGGGTTTTCTGCCTCCAGTCACCCAGAACTAACTAACTAGCAACCACAAAAAGGGCTGTTTTACATTTCAGAGTACGCCTGCTGTTCACTCTCTGTGTTTTATACTTGGCCTTAGTGTCAATGCTATAATATCTAAAATACCTGAACCTCAAGCTGAGGTGTTTATTTTAGAAATAGGAACATTTATAATTTTTTTCATCATTCCCCAATTTAATCAGATGGTTCATTTTACATAACCATACGTCACAGTGTGCTTAAACATGCAGTTTATGTTTATCTGGCACTTGCCAAAGAGAAGTTTACACCGTCAGCACTGCAGGTTAACATAACACACACACCATGTGGAGGATACATTCATCCATAGAGCACTTCAGAGCCATGGGTGCATACATTTTTAGCAACATTGGCCACAGAGGGATTTGCTCCCCTGACACTGGCAGTGTCAGTGCCATGCTCTGCCTCTGTAGTTGGATGGTGGAAATCTTCTGGAGGACACGTTTCCAGCGTGTCCTTCAGTCTGATTTTTCCTTTTTACAAAAACTATCCATCAGCTATTTTTGCTATTATGTTTTTGCGTTGTTCACAACAGATAACATCCTCAGTTTTCATTCACCTGGCCTCATCAGACCGCCTGTGTTGTTCTCTGTTCACTCTTTAAGTCTGTCTGGTCTAGTGAGAGTGAGAAGTGCACTTCTCTACTCAGGTGAGAAGGCGGCTCTGTCCGCTTAGACTTCAAAGTCTAGACTAATCGACTTACTACAAAGCTTAGAACGGCACGAGTGTGTCAGTCTATTGACTGAAAAACAACCCACGCCAGTCTCTATTTGCTGCTAATGACAGGTGGTGTGGGCACAGTGCTGAGGCAGAGCTGCTGTGCACTGCACCTCCATGAGTTCAGCAAACGCTAAATCACGGTATAATGTGCAGCCAAACCGAAACACATAGGCCTATATTTTATATTTGTGCGGCAAGCATCGAAATGTCACTTGAATGTTAAATTACTAGTAAGGTTCATTAGGGAACATTTATTATTTGTCATTTTGTTTGCATGCATATACAGCTATGCAACTTGCACTTCCAAGGATTGTGAAAAATGTGCTGTATATGCTGAGAGCACCACATTCATGCGTTGCAATGTTACAATGAGATGCAACATTATGTCAAGTTGCTTTGGTTTCCTCCTGGTGCCCTGTTTCGTCCCATCGCCCCAAAAATAAGCTTGTTCTGATGACTCAAAGTTAGGTGTGATTGTGTGTGTGAATGGTTGTGACAGACTGCAAACCTACCCAGGGTGCACCCCTGCTTCTCGCCCAATGTGACCTAAGATAGGTCAGTCCCCTGTGACCTTGCACAGGATAAACCGGCATTGGTGATGAACGAAATGGATGAAATGAATCGACATCATACATCAACCAGTTTCATCCATCCAGTCGGTAACAATGAATGTATTGTTTGTGTGATAGAATTAAACCCCTCTCTCGACCATATTATTCCTCTTTTTTTAAGTATGCAGTATTTACAGTATACAGTATGTTGCATGGACCGCTGGATCAACTGATGGAGGGTCCCTGACCAGAATCTAAACTGCTCTCCCAAAATGTATTGTGCATGACATTTAAGTTAAATTAACCACCATCTGTTTCCTGTTACCACCTGCCATTTTGTGTGGCATAAAAACAGTAATCAGGACAAAATCAACAGAAATGCCTGAAAGGTTTACCGTCTCTGAGCGTGGGCAGTCTGACTACTTAGATTTTGTATCAGTCAGAAAGGCTGTAACACGAGCAGCACAAATCCATGGCATTAGGGTTGCCCTGCTCATTTAAAATGGAGCTAACTCAATTAGACATTTAAGGTTAAAAGTAATCACAGAGGCTAATAAAGTCTCCTCAGTTAGCAGGGACGTTCACAGTACTTTCACTTTACACTGAGTAGAGTAGTAGTACTACTGAGTAGTAGTCTCTGTACAGTATAAGCTTTAAGGTTCATTGAGCTTGGAAATCACACCTGGACAGAAAACGTAGCAGTCAGTCTGCTTGATAGAAATTCTCTGGTAAAGGCCATGAGATGCGTCTGAAAGCTCCTGTAAATTTCCAGTAAGTCAAGTGTTGAGTTGTATCTTATTGCCTTCCTCAGCAGGAGCGGTTTACTCCAACTACACACAAAACATATTAAGAGTTTACTCCATTCACTGATGAAAGCCAACAGACGCAGCTGAAAGTCTCTGAAGATTTCAAGTAAGTAACCTTGCAATAAGATTTTCTGTCAAACAGTAGCTCAGTTTGGTTGAAAAAGCACAGGTGTTGCTTAACATTAGCAATGGCTCTGTTCTATTCAAGTGTCCCAGGCATGAGGTGGGTTTGCATCCGAACCGAATTTTTAGAAAAATCACAAAAAAAAAAATAAAAAATAAAAAATGTATGTGCATTTCCATCCATGACTAGGAGTATGGTTTATCAGATCAGCTGTAGGTGGGGCTCATTTCTCCGGTCTGTAGTAATATGAAGAACAGTTTCCTCTTTTTCATCTCTTTAGTGGAGCAGAAGCCTCAGTAAACGTTTAGGTCACATGCTTCTTGTAAAAACTTTTTTGCAATACTTCAGTGTTTTTGTTCTATTTTTCATTTTTTTTATGCACACATTGAAAATGTGCTTAAAAACCGGTGGATGAAAATGCAGCCAGCACTGCACAACACCAGGACCCTGAAACTGAAGCAACTGAATGGAACAAGACCACCATTTATTTATAATTTTCCGACTGTGAAATGTCAAAATGTCTTCTGGAAAAAAAAAAAATCACCTACACCCACCTCCTAAAAAGGAGTGGGGGGGGTGTGTGTGTGTGTGTGTGTGTGTGTGTGTGTGTGTGTGCTCTGAGGCTTTCAGGGGGAGCTCAGAATTTCTAGTTACGCCCCTGTAAGTCATTGCTGCTTCTCCAGAGTATTGCGCAACACAAAGACACTCGACTTTCTGAATAAGCGAGTAATCAATGACAAACTTTAGACTTCCTAAACGGACGCTACTGAGCACCCCCACCCCCTCCTACTCCGTCTCCCCCCTCGCCTCTCCTCCCTCCTCCCCTTCCTCCCAGTCGCTCCCCTCTGACTACACTGTAGGCTACACACACACACACTCTCTCCCCTACCTCACACACACGGACGCCTGGACGCTGCAGCGTTTTCAAGAGAGTGTTTCCAGCCCTGGATAGGAGGGAGGAGGCAGGAGGAAGGAGATAATGTCCAAATCCTGACCGTATTAAAAAGAAAAGAAAAAAAAAAAACAGTAAAAAAAAAAAAAGAAAAAAGAAAAAGAAATCGGATGGATCGGCGCTAAAACACGGTCAGAGTGTCATTGCAGACATGGGTCGCAGCGGTACGGCACCTTTCGCTCAGCTCCTTGGGGAGTGTTTTCACTGTCAGTCCTTCAGCGCTGGAAATGGCGTTGTGATGCTGAGCATGGAAGACGCAGCGGAGGCGGATGCCAGGGAATAAAGAAATATATGATCACCTGTGCTTTTCTTTGGGTTGGATTTTTAGTAGCGGTGGACAGTACCATGGTGAATTACCAGAAATACATTACTGTTATGCAGCTGGCTCTGGGGGTGACCGCCTCCAACAAAGAACATTGTCTTCCACCCAGGAAGCGTATGTGGTGAGTATGAATCTTGGTGCGGATGGTGATGATGAGGATGAGGATGAGGATGAGGATGAGGATGATGAGGATGAGGATGATGATAATGTGATGCAGGTTTGGAGAAAAAAAAGAGGGGGGCTGCGATGAGCCGAGCTGTCGCCCCCCCCCCCCCCCCCCCCCCAACCTCCCCACATTACCCTCCCACATCTCGTCAAATGATGAGCGGGTCACGGAGCCACGGTGCGCCCGCTCACTCTCCAAAATGACATAATATTCCTTTCAGCCACTGCAGCCGGTCTGCACCATGTTGCAATCATCACAAACCCACTGTGGCCGCCACACAGTGGGTAAGGCGACTAACACTCCGCATGCTGGGAGTTTTGCGTGCGCGTGTGTGAAGTCCAGTGGCTCCATAACTGCACGGTGTGTCCTTCCTCTCCATCAGTTTGTAAAGTTGAATGCGTAGGATGATGTCATGGCCCCATCGTTGTTTCTTTGCTCTCCAACTTCATGTGCTTGAATGTACCATATGGCCTCCTCTGCACTGCTGTTGTCACTGGAGATGTCACCATCAAGCCAAACCATGTGGTCCACCATCGCTCTCCCTCCTCAGCCACTCTTACCCCCACTGCTGTGTTGTAACTAATGAATAAAATGTAAAGCATGAAACGTGGTCCTCTCCTGTTTTTATTTCCTGTGCTGCAGCCGAGCCGCTGTGCACCTCTCATGGTCATGTCTATTAAACATTATCCACCCATTCTCTGCTCTGAGCATGTGTGTTTGTGTCTTGTCTATCCACCTGTTCAGTGTCCCCATTACTCTGTGTGCCTGTACGCTACAGCATATCGCAGTGAGCACCCCTCGCTCTCCCTGTTTCTCCTCCTGCGGCCTTCCTCATTTGTTTACTTTAAGAAAGACTTCCTTTCATTCCTTTTCCTCGCTGTAAGCAGATTGCTGCCGACGTGTGTGACATAGTTTCCCTCATTACAGCCGGATTACCATCTTGCTTGAAAGCAAAGATGGTTAATTAGGAGTCAATAGGCTCAATGGCACTCTGATAGTGAGTGTTGCACACAAAGTCAAAATGTGTCGCACAGTGTGGATCATTTAGCCACATAATGCCACGACACTGGCATGGCTCTAGTGTGTGAGGCTTAACTGTTCTCGTCACCCCTCTGAAACCAATCTGAATCATTTCCTTAACCGTTTCTGTCACTCAAGCGAGGACAAAACACTGACGCTGAAAATCCCTGAGCGTCACATTGTCTTGAGAGAGATTATCATGATCAAAGGAGCTTCAGAGACACTAACACAACCACAGCCTGAGCGTTAGGACATGTGAAATTACAGCCCAAGCCGATACATTTATGCAAAGAGTACGTGCACAGCAGGATGTTTGTAGCTGTTAATGTTCCCAAATGTTAATGTTCCCAAAAGCATGACCACCAACCTTTTATAAACAGTGAAGTCAAAGTGCAGCTGTAATCTCTGCAGGGGGTCAGAGGCTTATCACATGCAGCTTTTTATCTCTTGGTCTCTTTGGCTAATCATATTCCTTAGTCATCTTCTTATTAGCCTAATTGCCCTCCTGGGAGAAGATAAGGGCTTTCACTGAGACACAAGACCCCTTTCATGTTTCTTCTGTTATTGTAGTTTTGATATTTACATTTCCATATTTAAGTGGATTTTGGAAAGAGCTTCTTGTCTCATCTACAGCAGTGCACTGATACAAAAGGCTAAAGTAGTTATGTAACTCTGAGAGCAAGCTCTGACCTTGTTAAACCAAATCTTTTTTTTTTTTTTTTTTACAGCTTGAGTGAAGCGCAGTTGACCCAACTATTGTGAGATGCGGTGAATATTGTATTGTGATATGCTCTTGTGTCTCATGTACCCTTTGATAAGCAATTACAAACACTGATCAATTTATAATTAGTGTTTCTGTTCTAGAAACTTTTTATTATGATACGACATTGAGAGCATCACACCAGGGATTTTGCATGTTGCACTCCATTTACTACACATGCGCCTGTTACCATTTTATTTATCATGTCGGTGTGGTTTAGATTTTTCAATGTGTGATTTTCCCAGCTTTCAGGCGCCATTTTCCATTAATGCCCATAACTGTAATCACACTTGACATTTGCCATAGTGGTGTAAATCATCACCTGTACATCATGTCCACATTTAATTTTTAGCCACATTATTGTTAAATGACAGACTTTTCAAATCAATCTGCATGTAAAGTTTCACTAGCGCTTAACAATAATTGATCTATTGCAGAGTTGATAGTCACTGTGATAAATGACCTGCCTGTAGCAAGTTTCAAGAGTCCTCCAATTTGTATTTGTGCTAAGTCACTAATTCAGCAATTCACCATTCCATTATTATACAGAAATCATAATGATTGAAAATCAAAGGTGGAAAATACCTCACGAAAATTGAAACTCTGCAGCCTGCATTTAATTTTCTTCAGTGGTAGTAGAAAGACTTGGCTAAAAAAGAAAACTTGGAAAAACACTGGTGTGGTTTCTAAGCTTAATAATCACAGCATCCCTTCTATAAATGTTGATAGAATAGGAAAAGCTTTTAAAGCTGGCCAAAGACCTAATACTGAAAGATGACACGAAGGCTTGAATCTGCTGTTGGGCACAATGAGACACCAACACCTGCACTTTGCTTTATAACCTGTTATAATTTACATAACATGGTGATAGTTACACATGCATGAACATGCAGTATTTGGGACTGATATTTGTGGTAATGGTCATCCTCATATATCACCAGTAAAATAAGTAGCAGCAGTAGTAGAGAGGTGTAGTTTCAGAAATAGTGCATATTGTATAGTAATAGTCGTAGTGATCGTAATAGTACCAGTGGTCGTGTCATTAAACTGCCTTACCTGCCCTCAGCAGTTATGCAACTCCTTGACTATGTATCATACAAGAAAACGCATAAACACATAAAGAGTGTGTGCAGTATAGATCAGTATAGAGCCTAATGAATATAATATAATGTACTTTTGTATGTAGTGCTCAGTGTCCTTATTTGAGAGGCTTATAAAGACCTTGTAAAACTGACTGAAATGAAAAAAGTATAGTAACACTTTTTAACACCTAAATCATAAATCTAATCTCTTTTTTCAAATCCAAAAACCACAATTAAAGCTTCTTTGTAATGATAAATGTGTGGTGTAACCATAAGCCTTGGGTTGTATAATTCTTTAACATTTTATTTGTAATTCAAATTCTTACCTAACACCTGTGTTATTATGAGAGGACTTGTCCTTCATCTTCTCTCTGCCAGGTTTATTGGTTTAACCTTTTCCCACAAATGATATTGATAAGTTGATTAAAGTGACCTTTAGATCAATACTGCTCTATACTCATTAACACTGTGCCTTTAGTCAGAGATTTAAGAAAATACTCCAGATACAGCTAGTATTAAAATAACTGATCTGTTTATTGCTTTAAAAATGAATCTATGGCAATTATATTTTCTTGTTACAGTTTCTAAAAGATTGGCTGGTTTTCTCTTTCATATGAGCTGATTGTAAATTGTGTTAAATGTGAGTCATCTCTTGGAGCTCTGGTAACATGATTGCCATTTGTCATTATGTTTGATTTTCAAGAGTTAACAGTTCATTAAAATATAGTAGTATAATATATGTATATATATATAAGTTATAATTAAAATAATAATTCATTAGCTCCCAAGTAAAATGATTGTGTTGTTGTCAGCTCTATATTCCACTCCATTAGGGATTTGAACAGGCTTTATAGATCATATTTTTGTCATTCATAAAATTTAGGCTATATAGCAGGATGTGACATCACCGGTGTCAACAGAAATAATGGCTCCATTGCATTTGTGTAAAGAAACAGCTCATTGTATCACTCATGCATCCTGTGTTTAAGGTTGCTTTTTACATAATTGCAGCATTAATTCTGTCCCATTTCTGGTCAAATGGTCAGAGTCGCTTCCTGTTCTGCTGATCTCACAGCGTGTGGCGGTGAGATTACACACCGCTCTGCCCGAACACTATCACCATCCACTGAGCAGGGACTGTGTGAGCCATGTGCATCACATTCTCCCAAAATTAGAGGAAACACAGCTCCGCTTGCCTTTGAGAAAGATTGAATAGCAGCAGCAGCAGCTCTCTAAATTGGGATTAGTCTTTACAAACAGATGTTCCACTCGCCTGCAGTCTTAAAAACCCATTCCCCCCGCCTGCACACAGCCAAAGCATGGCATTAACCTGACTTAATGAACTTTACACTCTGTTGCAAGCCTGCAAGGATAATACAACAAGTCTATTGTGTTTATGTAATGTTTCCCATTATTTTTAACTTGCACCTCTTCTCCCAAACAAAAGCAGATAGACATTTAGGCTCGCGCTGTTTATTAGCTGAGTATGACTGTGTTTCATTTACCATGTATGTGCTTTATTGTGTCTGTGTGTGTGTGTGTATCAGACACTGGTCAGGATTGCTCTCTTTGTTAAGTGTTATATTAGCACAGGCCAAGATGGGAGGAATGAAGCGTAACATTGCCTATTGACCTGCTGATTAAGCAGTAGCCATTATTGCTCAAACTAATCGTACCTGATGGCTCCTCCAGGCAAAGAGAGAGGGAACAGAGGGACAGCATAAAGTCCCACAACTGATTAATGTGTGTGTGTCTGTTCTTTCTTTGTAATAGCATCAGGCATCTGCTGGACCTTATCTGTGAACTACATAATCACACTCTGTAGTGGACGGTGAGGGCCAGTGGGGGTCATGGCATTGATCTTATTCCATTTTCTTTTGAGGTGAATTTTTTTTTGTGCTCACTGAGACTACAAAATGTCCAAGACTCCAATACAATCATCATATCAGGGCCAAGGAGACACTATTACTATTGTATCATGAACCATCCACACAGCTAGCACCTGACCTGTAGGCTAAAATAAAACAGCAAAAACAATTTGAGGCCTCTTACGGATGAAGATAATGTATTCACTTTCTGCCACCTGAAATCAGCAAATATAACATATACACTGTCCTTTCAATGATATTATGTGTACAGTATTAGAAGTAGCCCAGTTAGAGAGGAGACTAATTGAAGGGAAAGTTTGACATTTTAGGAAATACATGTATCTCTTTCTTGCTCACAGTTAAGTGAGAAGAAACCGCACTCATGTCTGTATGCTAACTATGAAGCTGTAGCCTGCAGCAGCAGCCAGCGAGCTGAGGTTTGCATGTAGACCAGCAACAGGGGAAGAACAGCAAACGTGGCTCTGTCCAAACGTATCTGCTTACCATCACTTCTAAAGCTTATGCATTAACAATTTATGTCTCATTTCTTTAACAATTTAATGTAAAAACTACTAGTTGCAGTTTTATGTGGGGTTATATGCCAGACTACTTCTTGGCCAGAAGTAGCAATGATGGTGACACTAAGAAAGTTATTACAAGAAATAATCTCACAAGTAACCCCTTATAAAACCGCAATTTACCTTTGCAAAGAGGCCAGGCTACCCAGCTGTTTCCCCGTTTCCAGTCTTAATGCTAAGCTAAGCTAACCAGCTAAACAACTGCTGGCTGTCGCTTCATAATTAGTGTACGAGCATTAAAGTGATGTCAAACCTCTCATATAACTGAGGGCAAGAAAGCTGATAAGCCTATTTCCCAAAATGTCTTAGTGCACCCTTAAAATGATTTTCTATTCCATGAGTATGTGTCATAAAAAATACAAAATGTACTTATAACCCATGATAAAGTGAAAAGCAGACATTAACATTCAATGTCACAGCTTTATATATTGTCTCAAACCTCAAGTGAAACACATTATACCTGCATATTTCATAGCAAAGAAGAATTCATCACAACAGCAATGTGAAATCATTCACTGCACATTATATCTGAGTCGGCACAGTTGCTGGCACCGTGTTATATTCTGCCTTTGTGGCCTCAAGTGTTTTGGCTGGAATCCATTTCAGAATCAACATCCAAGAAATGAGCCTGTGAATGTGCAGGACTGCACCGGGCCTGTGATTCAGTCCAAGCAGCTTTTCTCATTAGTCATGTTTGCTGTAGTGTTTATGAGAACAATCTGAGGTCGCCTGTAATTGACTGCAAGTATTGCCGAATGCTTTTACCTTTCATTTCCAAACAGTAAGCACCTAACTCCCCTCCAGGCAACTATTGAATTAATGCAGAGAGAAAGTGGAAGGTGATGCTCTCTTTCCTCCCATCTTTGTTCGTTCCTTTCTCTCATAATTTCCCTTGCTGAGTCTCCAAACCTCAGGAGCTCCTCGGGGCCTGCTGCTGAGCACGCTAATGGATATCTACTGTCTCTGAGCACTGTGTAGACAGGATTTTTCCTCATTGAATATTGCGTTCGGTAAATCCTCATTAGGACTGACTGTCCTCCATGACACTGAGAGAGAGGACTGGTGTGACATAGAGGAAGAGATGAGGAGAAGAGGCTGTAACAACAGTACAAGTTACACCATGCTGTATGAATGCAGTGAAATAATGGGAAACAGCTCCTATACTAAATTATCTGTGGCTGTACTAAACATCAGTGGCACTAATTTTCCTGGTCTGTCTATTGATTAATCTTTAGTTCATTTTCTTGAGTGATCAATCCTTGTTTCATCTTAAAAATGTTGGAAAATAGTGATAATACTTGTCACAGTTACCTAAAAGCCAAGCTGACTATTCAAAGGGTTTGTTTTATGAAGCCAACAGAGTTAAAAAAAAAAACACAAAAAACCCCAAAGAAACTCAGTTTACAATCATATAAAACACAGAACAGTAGAAAATCTGGAACCAATTAATTTGTTACTTGAAAAAATGACTTAAGAAATAAATTGGTAATCAGAAAAGGCGATGATGACGTTTCTGTCCATCGATTAATTGATTTATTAATTTTGTTTTTTTAATTTTGTTAATGTAAATGTTATAATGGTAGCAGTTTATAAAGAGGCATCCATTATAAATATTTTAGAAGTTGTTCCTAATGGTTTCAGTAATGGTAATTAATAATACTTACGTTTTATGTATCAATTATAAGCCACTAATAGGTTTGGGTTGTTTTTAGCTAGTTCATCATCCTCGGTAGAAAATCTGTTGTCTTTTTTCTTTGACATTCTACTGCACCACTTCCTGCAAAGTAGCTAGAACATAATCTGTTTATTAATAATTTATTGATATTAGATGGTGTGGCTTTTGTAAGAATTTATTAATAGATTACCAACATTTACAGCTGCATTATTATTAATTAATGTATTAATCATTGCTAAAGTTACATAAGTTACAACTTACAGACACTTTATAAAGGGTGCCTTGTTAAAAAGTCTAACTGATATATAAACATATAGATGTGGCTGGTTTGCAAACTTATCCCTGCTCTAGATGGATTGATTAATATTTTCAGTGAATTTTCAATTCAGTTCAGATCAATCCATCCCCACAGGGTTGATTGATTCTGTGGGGAACAGCACATTACACAGCAATTAAGCTACAAACATGGGGAAAACAAAGGGAATCAGAAGCTGAGGGTTTTAATGCGGTCAGCAGGGCTCCAACAGTGGTGCTTAAGTATGTCATTTGTGAAGGGGAGAACATTTCCTGAGAGTATCGATGATGGGTCAGCCAAGTGTGTCTCCTCCCCATATCTCACCATGACCCAACTACAGTGTGGCTGGTGTAGCCCACAGAGCTGTACAGCTCTCTTGGTTGAAGCTGCAGTGCTTCCTGAGCTTGGACCAGCTCCCCTACAGGGCCTATGTGACATTAAATCCAATTATAGATTTTTTTTAAATGCCATTTTATCCAGCAGGGGACTGTGGCATTTTGAAAAGCAGAAACATGACCACAGTTGTTCTTCCTCTTCAGCTTCAGTCTTGCCTGTGGCACTTTATCCTGCTGTGATACAACAATACTGGATGTGTACTTACTTGCCCTGATGTAGTGCTGTTGTTTTTCTTTGTCCTCCTCCTCCTCTCACTCCCTCCCCACTGACCATAGGATACACCCCAGCCCAACCGCTGGCTCCATCACAGCAGCCTCCTCAGTGAGCACCATTCAGGGCAAGCCATCACTCCGCCGCATCAAGGGCCGCATTCACAGGAGCAAGAGCCTGGACAGCATTGATCTCCTTGACTCTAATGTAAGTAAACTGGCTGTACCGCAAGCACAGTGTATTAATGAGCTGAATCACCTAATAGCAGATAAAGTGATGTATGACCAAAATATACAAAATGAAAAAGGCAGCAATCTGATAGGAGGAAAGATTTGATTATGGCTGAAATAATACTCACAGTCTCTGTTTTTGATTGATAAAATCACTGTGAGAAACAGACAACACATTTTGTACAACCATACACCAAATACAAAATGTCCCAACAAAGTCCCTCTAATGTAATCTAATGCCAAAGAAGGTTGCACAAAGGACCTGTTTCTTCATAAAAGCAGTGAGATGTGTGATACGTATGAAACACGATACTGAGGAAATGTCATTATTAAAAACCAAAGAAGCATGCAGCATATTTGGGACTGGCACCAGGAGCCTGTTGCACAAAAGCAATTTTCAAGCATCGCTTACACACAGTTCTCAAGTGGTGGTAAAGTCACATTTCACAAGTGACCATTTATCCCACATTTGCAGATAATATAGAAAACTCAAGAGGCTTGAGGGGCCCTTTCATTATCATGCATGTCCCACAAGTATGCTGTTTGTTTTGATTAGTGAAACTAATTAAAGGAGTAAAAATCCACGGTGCTTATTAGGTTAAAGAGGTGCCCTATTCACATTTATAGATTAGAGATAATGATGGCAAAGGAGTCATCTTGCTGATGTCGTCTACGTCCTGAAATGGTTTTAGTTCTTTTCACCAGTATCCAAAGATTTGATCTACATGCTGGATTGTAGAAGCTTGATACAAATATTGCCAGGTGCTCCTTTGTCATGCCTTAATGTTTCCTTAATTAATAGTTTAATATTTGGGAAACATATGTACTAATTCGCTTTTTAGTGAAGACTTAGATGAGAAGATTGATATCACTGTAGGAGAGCTTACATGTGAGGTTACCACAGGCAGCTAGTTAGCTTAGCCAAAACGCTGGGTTAAATAACTACCCGGGACCTGTTTTATCTGCACAAGTTAAATGTTATGGTTTCATTTAAATTGTATGGATCAAACAAAGAGATACAACACGAAAACAGTGAGCTTCAGAGGTGCTAGAAGGTGGATTTAGTTTGCTGGACAGAGCCATGCTAGCTGTTTCCCACTGTGTCCAGTCTGAATGCTAAGCTAACTGGCTGCTTGCTATAGCTTCACACTCACCTTATAAAGAGAGCATGGTTTCAATCTCACTGCAAGAATCTGTTTTCCTCTTTTCATGCGGACACAAATGCGTTCACCTCCACTCTCGGCTGAAGAAGTAAATCCTGAGTTTCACTACAGTCAAAGTTTGATGTCTAACCTCGTTTCATTTTGACCATTGTTCGGTTAATCTGTTCTAAAATGAAAAGGGTAAAGTGACTGGTGAAGTTTTGCTTCCATGGGCCACCACTTGATATAGCTAATGTTATGCCAAATGTATAAAATGATGAAAATGATGTTCAGATTCAAAATTCTCTATTGGTCTCTATGAAGAAACTTGGTTTGAGCATCGAGGTTGTTGAAAGATGCACACACGATTTACACCCATAACCACATTCAGTAAAAAGGGTGTCCCAGGTGTCTCAACCCTTGAAGGCCTCAAAGTGAAGCTCTTACATGTCTGGTCTTTTTAGTCACATTCAATTATCATCAAATATCTGCTGCTGAGTGTTTTTGTAGATGCATAAGATGTAATAATCCACAAAGCAGTGTTTTAGTTTCAGAGCTCTGATGTGCATAAATCAAAGCAGGCACAGTTGTAACACGTACCTTGTCGTTTCCAGACGGAGCAGTAGGCTGCTGGAGGGCCTCAGTCTCAGGGGAATTATATTGTGTTGACAGCTCAGCGATGACCTGACTGTGAATTCAGCTCAAACGCTCCATCTCATTAAAGGATACCACAAAACCACTGAGCGGGTGGAATTATTGATAAGTATTGGTCAGCAACAGTAACATAGATTTGCTGATTTGTAGCTGCATAAAAACTTGAACCAAAAAAAAAAAAAAAAAGTTTTTGAAATACGGTTTTCTGTGTCTTGAGAGTTTACCTTTAACTCTAGTGTAAGTAAAGAATCGCAGCTCACTCACAGAGCTTTAAGCCACTCTCTGACATGCTGAGGTATTAATGAAACTAAACTCATCAAATTCATCCTGAGGGTGGCAGGGTGTCGAGACATCTCACTCAGAACCATAGACGTCAACTTTGTGTTGCTTCTGGAGAAATAGTCGAGAGATCAACAAAAAATGAGAATACATAATCCAGGCACCATCCATACCTGTACCGCATTTCGTGTCAATCCATCCAGCAGATGCAGAGATATTTCACTATATAAGTGAAAACCTGGACCTGCTGGTGGGGCTAGAAGAAAAGTCATTCAGATTTATCAGCTGAGCAACATGGATATCTGTATTAAATTTCAAGGCAACCCATTGGCTAGTTGTTGAGATGCATCAATCTGCTGGTGGTGACAGATATAAACTCACAGGATCACCAAAGTCAGTACAGTAGGATTCATCCTCTGTACGAGCTGTCACGACAATCCATCCAATTGTTGTTCAAATATTTCAATCTGATCCAAAGTGGTGAACTGACAGATCAACAGATCACTAAGCAAAAAAACAATGGAAATATTACAGCACAGAAAATTTTGTCTCGGCCAGAAAAATGAATTGTCATGATTGATTGAACAAAAGACCCACATTTCAAAAGTAATTACAAAATCAGTATTCAGCTCCCATCTAGTTAACCTGACAGTGATTGCTGTAGGTGAATGCTTTTAGGCTGTAATTGACAGATTAGTGATGGCCTTGATTTTGAGCCATACACAGACGACGTAAGCCTTCATCTGAGAGGTAAAACGCAGTGTAATGTCACTGTTATTCTCTCTCCTGTTCTGTAAGTCATAGAGAATGACTTACCACATCGCAGCCATTTGTCTTCATGGCCTGTCACTTGGAGGACGCTTCAAGTGGCTCAAGAGGCCACTATCTCACCAGAGACTGAGAGCTCAGCTAAAGGGCTCCTGGCCTTTTCCACGGTATATTTCTTTTGTACAGGCTGTGTGTGCACTTGAGGAAAAGTTGCTGACTTGCCCAAACTCAAATGCAGCTGATGGAAGTAACGGTCCGCCTTACAGTGAGTGATGAGACTGCAGGATGCTGAGCTGAGGAGCAGTTTCCATTGCATCCTTCTAAAATGTCACAACAGACACAACACTGCCTCTGAGCCGCTGGATGATCTGCAGTCGCTTTCAAACTAAAAAATCTCGCCTGATTGGCTGTTTCATCGGAAAAGTAACGTTATTAATCAAATGAGTGTATGAATTTAGGTTCATAACCATCATTGCCCATCAGTGTAAATAATCAATAGTAGTTAAGACTTTGTTTATATCGATTGCTTCTTTTGATTGCTTTTCTCTCTTGATAGTCAGGGGAGGACTTTGGCGCCTGGCCCACTCCCGCTGTCATTTGTGTTGGCAAGCAGTGCACTTGTTCACAGAAAGCTTGAATCAGATTTTAGTGCTAAGGCTGCAGAAAGCACAACAGAGATGGAGACAGGGGGGAAACTACAGTCTTTTATGCACCCAGTGCCTTTGTGTATAGCTGAAGTTATTTTTCAGTGTTCATCAACAACACCTCGTCCCTTTTCGAAGCAGCAGTGTTTCCAGTATTTCTTTGTGCTCATCAGTCCATCTGTTCTATTATCAAATAAAATGTTATTCTCTGTATTATTTACAACACTAATCTCTGGTATCAGACTAGTCTGTATGACTTTTCTTTGTTGTTCTAAAAAAACAAATCAGGGATTTGTCCAGGGGATTTGCCTTCATTGCTTTGTGTGTTTTTATATGAATCAATGTTGAGATGTTTCTGAATATGCAGCTCATCCTTATTTGTGTTATATTTCATCACGGCAATGGGGCAAAAAAACATCTTTTACACACACAAACCTAGCGTGGAGCCCTGCTGCAGTGTGGATGCTAAACTGAGGTTCCCGTTTCTGTTTCATGTGCTTTGATTTTGGGAAAGATCTGTTTTTAATGCAGTATTTTTTCCTGCCCTCTCAGCTGTTTTGGAAAAATGTTAAAGGAATGTTTGCTGCAGAGGCTGTAACCAGGTGAGTTGCAGAGAAACTAAGCATGTATCAGCAGCAGCAGATGCAACTGAGCCAAGATGAAAAGTACAATTAAATTAATTACTCCTTAACAGATCAGGATCAGTCACCAACAGGGCCTTGAGCTTTGCCTCGGTCAAAGTCTTAATCTCTTATTAGTTCTGCTTGCCCCCATCCCACTTCTAAATTCCCATCCTTGGCTGCAGTCTGCCGTGGACAGAGGCACCCCCCGCCCCCCAACCACCACCAAAAAAAAAGCCCCAGCGTAAGCATTTATTCGCTGCTCGGTCTTCGGAAAGTGCTGCAGATGCATTTACAGAGAGAGCAACTGCAGCTGAATTAACCAATCTGCATATTCAGGGCCTGTTAGAGGGAGATTGTTCCCGTGTGATGAAGGCATGGAGGTGCACAACGGTGGGAGTGGAGGGCTGGACCTGAGTGAGACACACCACAAAGGCTGTGCAAGAGTAAGAGAGATAGCAGGGAGCAGAGGAGCGCAGGGGGGTGGGTGCAGGAGATTTATCACGACTACACACTGTAGGAGGCCGTATTGGAAGGAGGAGGAGGAGTGGGGGGGGGGGCATGGTGATTGGAACAGCAGCTGATTTTCTTTAGGTGAGACAGGTCTGTTATGTAAGAGCAGAGTCAAAGGGATGATTTTTTTTTTTGTCCTATAGGTGATAAGCACTGGGGGATGGTTGGAGGTGATGGATGGGGTTTCTGTGTGACAGTGAGGTGGAGCTGGCCATGCGTGATGCGTGTGAAGGTTGCAAGTGTTGAGGGGATGGCAGATGTTGGGTCCTTTTCTGGAGGCTGTGACTCAGGAGCAAGGCCTGCCTATGTGTCCTCTGATGAGACATATGGCAGGTCACTGTAGGCACTCTGCACTGTGTGTATCTAACACCATCATGTCGCACATCTTGTAGCAATATGTTGACTTTACAGCTTCTGTAGCAGCGCTTTGTAACATTTTTACCGCTTGTTTCTGAAATGATAGCATTTCACAAATAGAAGATAATATAAAACTCAAATTTTTACGATGTTAATTAAACATGCATCACTATTAACTGATAAACCAAGGTCCCAAAATTTGATTTCTTGTAGTTCTCAGGAACAGAATTGGATCAAAATAGCATCTTGTTCATTACTTTAAGGATGCAGGGTAAAGATTAGCAGAGTCCTCGGATGTCAGTGGAAGATCTGAAGAAAATGACTCGTGCCTCTGAATTGTTTTTATGGTCAGGCTCGTGTCCCTCATCTGCAACAAATCATTTCAAGAGAGAACACTCAAACCCACATAAATCCCAACAACTCTATTGACTTCCCCACATGATTTATGACAGGAGCAGAGACCTGGACAGTAAGCACCATCAGCGGCTGAGGATTAGTGGAAATGTAGCACTAAACCAACATCATGTACAATATTTTCCGTTCCAAAAATACAGTCTGGATCCTATTAATACCACAATAACAGCTTTCTATTATGATTTTGGCTTCTTTTCAAGGAAGGCTTGATGTTCATGTTATCCCACCCATTTGAGCAGTTGAGCGTAGGGTCAAGTGAAGGACAACCAGCAGGATGATGTAATGTTTGTCGGAATCAAGATGGTGGCCATGGTGGGGAAGTCAAGCATGAAGAATGAAACACGGTGAAGGTTGTCCTAAGACAACGTAATCAATCACAGTGTTTGATGCTCTGTAGATTATATTGTCTGCTGATTAATTATCATGACACATTCCGTTTTCTGGAGGCCATACTCTGTGTTTGTCCACTGTAACTAAAATAAGATTTCACAGACACCAAATACACTCTGAATTTATTTGTGTTTATCTGCTCAAACCTAAATGATAATGTGACATAATATCCTGTAATGAACACATCTCCATTAATGTTTTGACAGTTGCTGAGGAAATGTGTTATCAATTACTTTTTGGGCTGTAACAGCTGTTTTCATTATCAATTAAGGATCAACTAATTAATCCTTTACTTTATGAAACAAGAAGAAGAGCTCAAAGCCACGTGTGTTAATTGACCAACCTGCAGATATTCAATTTATTCATATTTAAGAAGCTAGTAACAGCAAATGTTTTTGTTTTTTTTTTGCTTGAAAAACTGACTGCTCAATTAATCGATCAGTTTTTCAGCTCTATTGTTAACAGTTTTAATGCCATAATTTAGAGACCAATCCTCGATCAATCCTCGCAACATGCACAGTGAACTATAAAAGCCTGTTATTAATGTCAAATCATACAATACTGAGTTGAGATCTTCTGAGATTTAACATGATTAGTGCAGCATTTATGGTAGGGATGAACAATTAATCAAAAATATTTTCGAAATTGCAATATCCAAAAGGAGCTGCAATTTTTGTCAAAAAGGTAAAATGTGTCACAACGTACCATTATAAATGAAACAATAAACCAGTGTGATGCTATAGAGATGCCCCAGCCCCAAAATAAGTCTTTTTTTGCATATTGTTTCGCCCTTATTTATGGTCAAAGAAAAAGACAAAAAAAACATAAGGATATTTCGTTTTATTACAAAGACATCTCATCTCCTGGGTCATTCCAAAATGCCTTCTCTGTTTGAGCATGAATGAAAGAAACAAGTGTGGGTTCCATTTTGTGTATTTAGAAGTGCGTGTGTCTGCTGTGTTAGTGGTGTGTGTGTGTGTGTGTGTGTGTGTGTGTGTGTGTGTGTGTATTTCGCAGCCTGCTGTGTTGCTGGACATGTAGGATGTGTGTTGATGCCCAGGGAGGCACCATATGCTGTTTAGACTCAGGAGCATCCCATCACGGCGGGCCCACGGGTGAACAACCCCAGCTCCTTCTTGTGTCTCCCTCCATCAGTTCACGCGGGCATCATCAGCCAGCAGGGGATGAAATCACGCATATTCACTCTCCTCGTGCTTGTTTTCATGCCACCATAAATAATTCCTCATATAGATGTCCTCTTGCAGAGCTTGACTCAGACACAGTCGACCAGATAGATAGTGTTCAGCTCAAGTCCTGCAGAGGGCAGAGTTTTACTACCTAAATGTGCAGCAACACTGTGCAACATCCATGTTTGCATAGCTGACGCAATAGAGAGGAGAGGGGTTGGATGTGCAGTTGGGATATTGGGTTTGGATGAATGTTTAGTTTTCATATATGGTGACAGAATTACTGTAGCTTGTGCCAATACACATTTTATTCTTAAAAACAGTGAGCACTGCAGCTGCTAGAATGGGAAGAAGTGTTAGTTCAAGATCTGTTGATGCTCATGTGGTTGGTGAAGCCAAGCTGGCAAACATCGAGTTGTATTGTGCTGGGGCCAACCTTGCACTGTTTGCTCTGTTAAAAATAATTTTGATGTTTTTTTCCTCACTGGATTTAACTGTAGTCGTGACAAAATTAATCTCCAGTTCAATTGAGAAGCAGTGTAGTATTGTTTGGCTTCTTTCCGCAGTGCGGTAAATTACCCCTGGGTGATTTTTCTCCCTGTCCCTTTTACCCCCATCACTAGCCCTCCACAATAGCCCTCGGTCTGGTCCGAAGGGAGCCCCTGATCCCGGACCACCAAGGCCTCTAATTGCTTTACTCCCATCCTGAGCGAGGTTTTCTCTCTTGGGAAAAAGCCTTGAATAAACGACCACTTATGAATCCAAAATAATTTAAAGGTCTGTTTGAGGAGGAAATAAAACATTACAGCCACTTCATTAATAATTTAACTGGTATTTCACATCACAGGTCGCACTGACAGTTATGGCATTTTATATCAGATGTTTTTCAACAACACTGTTGGTTTTAAACATGTGAGTCCCCCTGGGTTTATAAGACAAGAGCCTCAGAGTATTTCTGCTTAATCAAAATAGATAATTAATTATCAATAACCGTTGCCATTTCCAGCTGACCGTGAAATCACAATTGGATTGATCATGATCCTTCTGCTTCAAAAGCTTTTATTCCCTCCAAGGTATTCATGGTTAGCTCTGCAGTCCATGATCTGGGCACGTTTTCAAAGGCAAAAATAATTCAACTCCCCATTTTGCTGCTAAAAAACCTCTCTGCCATACATGCATCCACATTAACTGATTGGAATTGTTCATCTTTATTAGCATTTGTACCCCTCCACCACCAGCAACACTGCCCCCCCCCCCCCCCCCCCCAACCTCACCACCCCACCCCCCACCACCCGGGATAAACATACTTAGGTGATTGCTTTTTTGCTATTGTGCATGATTCTGTAGTTTGATCCAGAGAGGATTTGGATGTTGGTGGCCTGTTGTCACATGATCTGTAGGCCGGGGATGTGAGGTCATTTCATGTCACCTGATATGTCTGAGCTCTCAGCTGTTGGTGGGAAAAATGAGGTGGAGATTATAGGTTCATTTGAGGAATCTTGAAAAATATGCATTTCCTCTCTGGACATGGGTTCTGATCTTAGCTCTGATATTTATGAATAGGTAAAACCGGATTTGTTTTTTGTCAATCACATCCTTTATGTTCACGGTGTCAGATTGTCTCCTTTTTACTGCCTGTAGCTGAAAACCATTATTTATTAAATTCATTTATCACCATTTTATGAAATAACTGCTTTTAAAGTGTGAGTGTTTTAAAAACACCAAACATATATTGTTGCACACATACAAAGGTTACAAGACTGAAATAATGTGGGTACCTTTCTGTAGACTGGTATTTTTGAATTTTATAATTTATACTGTTCTGTACTGTTATACTTCAGTTACTTCATTGCAGCATTTCCACTGCAGCCAGCGCTACACAGAAATTGCCTCACATCCACATCCTGGCAGTCAGATGATGATACAATTATTATATATATATATATTATTAATTCCTTTTGAACCACAAGCAAAACCACAAAGAGGAAAAATTAATCATCTGCAAAATGTGTTGGCCCTTACATAAAAGCAGAGCACACAAAAGCTCAAAGAGCAAAGCCGGCCGCATGATTATCATTAAATGAATATGCATATTCTAATGCAGAATCTAAATGTTATACTCTAGATGAATGATGAGATGTTTCTCCTTTTGTGAGACAGGTGGTACAGCCATAAACTGTAAAATCAGCCGCTAATAAGCTGGACAGAGCTCAGGAGGCTGCAGCCAAGCTCTGTCTCCTGCATCTTTCAGCTGCATTTTACTGCTGCACAGCTCTGCTTCACCGAGGTCACACTTCATTCTTCTATAAAGCACCTTTTGGTGCATGTTTTTTTTTTTACTGCTGACTTTACAAGACATCTCATGCTTGCTACATCACAGACCCCTGTCTCTCTCTTCAGCTGTGAATGTGCTGCACCGTGTACATCGTGTGGCATTATGAAACCTTGTCCGAGGAATTTCTGTCCTCAACTAATGGGTTGGCTGTCAAGTCAGTGTGCTGCTTTTCTCATGCTAGAGGTCAGTGATACTGACAGAGGACAACACAGAAATCACAGAAATAAAAGCCTCTGTACAGTGGCCAGCTCACTCCATTATGGGATTACATTGATGTACTCCAATTTGTTAAACCAAAGACTGGATAACAAGATAAGAAGCACAAAGTTTTGAGTATCATCTTGCAGCTTTGACAGCATGGTGTCACATAATATCATCTTCTGCTCTCCCTCTGCTGTTGGACAAATACATTTATTTTCTTCTGCTGCAGTGCTATGTTTAACGTCTGTCATGTCATTGGATAGCTGCAGTCATTAAAGCTCATAGATAGCCACGCCAACCTTTGCTTAGTAGGCTGTTTTCCTGACCTGTGCAGCTGAGAGGTGACTCACTCGCCGTCAGGGGCAGTGCACTCTAAAAGCCAACCTGCTGTGAATTTCTAATTTGCTTTTCCACTCGTGTGATTTGTTCCTGCAGTCATACTCTGGTTTGGATGCTGTCTGTGTGTCTAAATGTGCTGATGGGAGAGAGGGGCTGCGTAATTCTGTTGCACGGCATGTGAAACTCCCTCTGTGCCGTTGGAGCGAGTGATGCAAACACCGTCGTAGCATTAACAGAGGGTATTTCAAGGGCTTCAGCAGAGATACATTAAGCAGCATAATCACCACATCAAAGTTTACATTCATGCATTTCTAGAGTGGTTTTGATGGCTTGACTATATTTTTCTGCCTTAGTACTTTGGCAAGTTTTAATATTGCAATGCATGAGGATAACTAATGATGACAAGTGGCATCATCTAAGCATCATTCATGCTCAGTGACATACTATGCTGACATATCGCCAAAGGTTTGTCTGTTGTCAGCAAAACTGTAGAGGTGCAGGTCACAGAACATTTTTTGTGGAGTTTCCTTCGTATTTTTACGACATGTCCTGCTCTTCATCATATTTTGTCTTCCCACAGGATATCTGTGACTGCCCTTGTTTATCTAATTCTTATGACCTTGGCCAACTCGCATTCTTCTATTCAAGACGCCCCCCCCCCCCCCCCCCCCCCCCCCCCAACCCCCACCCCTCCCACCACCCCTTTCTCCCTCCGATCCTCCAATGGAATCTGCGGCAAGTCTCCTTACGTCAGCAACATTGCAGGACCTCTGTGCTCCTCCGGCATTACATTCAGCCACTATCTTCTCCTCCGCTCATTAGTGCCTGAGGTAGAGGTGACAAGAACGGTCACGCAATCTCAAAGTGATAAAATGCACAACAGAAGGTGCTGCAGAGAATTAGGCTCCTCTGGAAAAGCCAGCACAAAAAATAAAGTGCATGTTATAGAGTCTTAAGAGTGGGGTTTGGTGCAGTGCACAATTTACATTCTACTGTATATTGATTAAATCTGTATACCCCATGGGAAGGAGTATTGAGCATCGTGACTGTAGGGTGGATTTTAGTTCTATCCTCTGCATTTTAAATGGCTTTATGCAGCATGTTGCTACTACTTAAGTAGCCTACCTCAGCTTTCCCTATAAAGAGTTTATGTTTGCTGTAGTTAAAAGCAATATCCAAATGGATTTTTTCATACAGCCTTTTGCATTCAAGACAGTATAACTTCAATGTAAAATATCTTCCACATTAAGAGCTTCAAATCTTCAGCATTTTGGAATAGATATTAGTTTTTCCTCATTATGCTCACATCACATAGGTTGCATACAGACACAGGAAGGCATGACAGATAAACCATCTTGTCCTTGTCCTTGTCAAGTCCTTTGTTTCAAGAGATGCCTAATCAATCAAACCTACCCTTTTTTTTAAATTCAATTTGTCAAATCAATATTAAGGCCTACTTAACATGAGACGGTTTTTGTCTCATATATTTTCTTGACACAATAGATAGTGCACATCTGGATGTGAACTTCTGGATCTACAGGAAACAACAACTGGATTTATATTGTATCCTGCTGTTGAATGTTTACAAAACAGGTGTAAAAAATACATATTGTTGTATGCTTTGTAAAAGTCATTAAAAAATATATTGGAAATTCCTGGTTTGAACACCATAAAGCAAGAACTGCTGGGCACTTGGTTGGAATATGTTGTGAAAACAGTTTATTTACAGTACATCATCAAATAAAGCTAAAATTATATTATAAACAACAATATTAAACACCCCACTCTTTAGGTGCATGAGGACAATGTCGCTGCACTCTGACTGCAAACAGCCCTCAACAGCTGCCTCACCCGTACACCGATTCATTAGCTCTCTGTTTGATCAGGATGCTTGTTAAAAGCTCTTCAAAGATAAAATGTTTCTGCTTACGTCACATGCAGCAAAAGCAAAGCTTACAATGCTCTGTGTGCACAATAGTTTGTTAGCCCACAGCAGTTTACCTGTAGAAGTCTACTGTACTGCTGGTGCAATAGCAAAATCATGTTACTTGGAAAAGGAAGTTATTTTTAGGAACACAGTTCATACAAGTTCATGCAGTTATTAACTGTGCTTTGGCTGGTGTTGCGTATGACTTTTACCACATAGTCTCACTGAAGCAGCTATCTCAAATTGTTTTATTCCCTTAAACACATCCTCAAATTTAGATCTAACAACTTTTTTTTTTTTCAAATTTGTAATCCATTTTGAGATCTAATTTATTTATTTATTTTCAATTCTTTTCTGATCTACCTATTAAACCCTAACAAAAAAGCAGTAGCATATAAGTGTTTTTTTTTAATAGGCCAAAAATAGTTAGGCCAATGTAAAACAGCCCTTTTTTGTGAATACCCAACTCTTATTTGCAGTATTGTCAAATTTTAAAGATGCCATCAATCCATAAATTAAAAAAAGCTTGATCTTATTATTTTGTCAAAACAAATAATATCCAGTAAATAGGCTTAGTAGAATTGTGAATAACGTTATTATGGTCTAATATTGAACGTAGTCGTGATATTCCGTGAGTTATAATGACTGTTATGTGATAACAGTGCAGCAGACATCTGCAACATTTTGGGGATTTGTAGGCCTTTTTTTTTTTTTTTTTTTTTTTCCTGAGTAGGTTAAACGATGGATTTGAAAATCATGACAGTCGCATCCATCCCTCATGTATAGTGGACGCCGCTATGTTCACCGGGAGCAGAAAAAGCGCCATCTGTGCGTTTTCACCGACCGCTTGTCCTCACGCTGGAATGGCGCTTGATGCTGCTGGATCTCTGCCGCTGCTGCTGCTGTGGACAGCCTCTCTGCATCCCGGCTCTCCCTCCGCACACACCCCCCTCCCCTCCCCTATCCTCCCCCCGCGGACAAACCGGAATGGTTTCTTCCAGGCGAACCTGTCACTGTCACCGCGGCGGTGAAGGCAGCCGAAGTGTGAGAGCAGAGGGGGGGGGGACACGGAAGGCTTCATCCACTGCCTGCCATTGCAGTGCGGCGGCTGCTGCTCTGGAGCCACACCAGGAGGACCTTTCCATTACTTTCCTGTAAGATTTTCACAAGCACGCCGTGAAGGAGCATTGCTTTGGCGAAGGTGAATGGGCTTCTTGATTTGTCCGTGAGTACGTTATTTGGGAGAGTGTTTTTTCCGCTGTAGCCGCAGGAGCTGACTGGATGTGTGTCCCCCAGCGGGTACAAGCGAGCGATAACGGTGCAAGCCGAGGTAACCTAGCTACCACACTGCTAGCAAACTGCATCTACGCGCTATGCTAAGTGGTTAGCTAGCTGCCCAACACGCTAACGTTATCTTCTATTTGTAATTATGAATAACGATGTCCATCGCCACCACGCTTTGTGGAGCTTGTATAAGCGGTAACATTAAGTCACAAAATACCTTGCGGTCGAGCTGTCATCGGGCGGACGGGTTGTTCCCACGTCAAGTGCGCGGAGCATCCAGGTAACGTTAGCTAGGATGAGCTAGCCTAGCCGCTGGAACAAAATGTCGGCCAGCTAGGGGTTTATTTGACCAAGAGGGTATAACGGGGGCACAAGATTTATTAAGTGTCAAACTGCAAGAGGCAAGGATGGGAGTGGTAACGGGAGGGCAGCTGCTAGAAATATGACATCGGCTTTCCTAATTTAAAGGGAAGGTCATGCGGTGGCTCACCTTGTTTTGATAGTGGTCCGTTTGTAAAAGCCGAAGTGGGTCTTTGGTGAAGCTAGGTAGCAGTTGGCTAACGTTAGCTTGTTAGCTGACTGTAGTTTGGTGACACAGAAATACCTGCTTGCCTGTCCCGATGTCTGTTCAGTTGTCAGCCAGCTGTCATAATAATGCAGTGTCATTCTTAGGGGTGTGTGTGTTAGGGGAGGCTTTGCTGTGGGCTGCAGTCGGTGTATGGCTTAACTCATCTGAGCTAACTCTCTCACTATATTCATTTCTATTACAAGTGATGGACAGCTGCTGATGTGAACCAAAAGCACAAGTCGCCACCTGTTGAATATTGATAACGCGGGACAGTATCGTTTTGTATATTGTTATTGTTTTGTCAGTTTACATTTGCTTTGAACTAGTCACAACTACAGCTGGTACATCTTGTTGGCACATGGTACTCTAAAGTTAAAATATCAGATTCAGTATCATGCTATAAAAGTAAATATTCTCGGGGGTCATAAAATTGTAATGCCGCTTTTTTTTCTTTTTTTTTTACCTTATCCTTCTGAAAGGGATAAGTAATACACTTTAATGAACTTGTGTTACTGCTGTGGAAAATAAACAATGAAGGTATCTG
This sequence comes from Trachinotus anak, assembly GCF_046630095.1. Lineage (NCBI taxonomy): Eukaryota > Metazoa > Chordata > Actinopteri > Carangiformes > Carangidae > Trachinotus > Trachinotus anak. The sequence continues at coordinate 10,847,509 of NW_027273853.1, read as the reverse complement.
CCTGGTTGGTCAACATCTCTTCCCACCTTGGTTTAGCTTGCATGTTGTATGAAAGCATCACTAATGATAGCCAAAAGATTAGGCATTAAATATGTGTTAAATGTCACTGTCACCAAGCTCTACATTCAGGGTATCTTTACTCTTTTTGGGAATGGTCGAAGATTGATCATTTGGTTCTGTCATAAACTTAAGTTGTCTCTGATTTGGCTCTACAATGGATAACAAGCTTTGAATTTAAAGGAAACTCCCAAAATACTACTGTAAGTGTGCAGTGCCTGTAACATATGTGCTTAGTATGTCTTTGAGGATTATTCCATATATAAGCGTAAGGCTCCCTGAGCTTGGGTCTGTGACTTAAATGTGTCATTGCCTGCCTCATGATGGTAATGTTTTGTGAGATGGCAGCTGGGCAGGGCAACAGATTTGTCAAATGAACTGGGGCAGGCACTATACAGATGTTTGTGGCATGTGTGGCATTAAATGTTTCATTGCACTATTGAATTAACTGTTTTTAGATAACAGTGTTGTACATGGGATGAGTCTAGCAAACATGATGCCTGAGAGAAAGAGAATATCAAGCTGCTCAAGGGCAGCAATATATGTTGGCCTGTAAATCATGTTGTCCTAAGCTGTCATGGGAAACAGCAGTCATCTGAGTCATCTTGGTTTTAGAAGGACAAATGTATCTGATATTTTGCCTACTTAAGTTAAATTTGACTGCAGTGTTGTAGTCCTGTGTATTTGCAGAAACTGTCTAGAATAAGGGGCTCACCCATAACATGCCTACATGAAATCAGACATACTAGTCAGACATACTAATGACACTATTACTGTATTTACATGATGTATTGAGACAGACGTGTTGCACCTTGGAGAAACAAAACTTTGTATATTTTTAGGTTTGCATGTAGGTTTGCATGCAAGTTAATGTCCAACAAAAATGGATCACTGTATTGATATGAAAGTAGATAGCCTCTGGTACCTCTTTGAAGTCATTAATGATCTAACTTTGTAGAGAGAGGGGGCTGAAAAAAAAGCCAAAAAATGGTGGGAGACTGTAAACCAGCATGTGTTAGTGATAACCTTGAGATGCCACTAGAATAAAAAGGAAGATGGTTTAATGAGCTAGCCTCCACTATCCTGAAGAACCATATCTCTGCTTACATCATGGTTTATTTTGTATTAGTTGTATCATTGTGAGATTTTCATCCATTGAGAAGTGTGATTTAAGAGTCAGATGGATTTTTGACATTTGTTTCATGTTTCCTGTGCTCATACATTCATCAAAGTTTTTCAATTCAGGAGGGGTTTCGGTTCTACAATGCAGCATAGTTTAATTCCCAAATATTACTCTGCCAGTTTAATGAAGCTCGATTGGCAAACGATGAATTAGATATCAAAGAGTGCTATAGATGAGCCATGTTTTTTCAGTGATAACATAATATTTACACATCCCAGCATGTATGACAATATACTGTAACACTGTAATATAACAGTCTGCATCCATGAACAAAATACTGTATAATTAAAAAGTAAACCGCCATAAGCACTGGTGGTTCTCACCAATGGCATTTTTTTGAGTCAGGTTATAAATGGTTTCCTTCTGTACACATGTTATACTCCCTGGATCTTCTGCTACTTTTTTAGAGAGTTGTTGTTGGTATCTGGACATTGAAAGGTCATTGTTCTGATACACAGCTAAAGCTAAAACATTTTAGCAAACAAAATGTGACATAAGACCAAGATCCTATAGGCCACCAAGTGTCTGCATTAACAAGTGGCCTGTTTACATTATGGTTACAGCTCCACTTATACAGAGGCTTGCGTACATAAATCAAGTCCTTCTTCTTTGAAAGGGGTGTGGTATAATCAGGATGAAGAGGCTTACAAAATCACTCATCAATCACATTTTAGCATGGGCCTCCTGTTTCTGCAGAAACATCCCTTATCATTACTGTGTTTCATTGGCTCCGTTGTCCTCATTTCAATCACTGTGACTGAGAGGAGGCGGGGTGCAGGTCAGTGGCTCAGCTTATCAGCACATTCCTGCCCACTTGTGTGCTCTGTGTGGGGCACTGATAACTTCCACTGGGCTGATTGAGTTCAGTAGCTGATTTCCTGGTCCATGTGTTCAGGACACACTGAGCCTCTGGTTATGATCACTGACTCCAGCCATGGAGTTCACACTGAGCCAGAAGTATCATAGGCTTGAATTTTATTATTTTCTAATCATGTTGTTTTGTGTATAATTGTCTGTATCTTACCTACTTAAAGTGGCTATAATTGTTATTTTTATAGTAACAATTTATCAAATGACTGAAAATACTGAAAATAATGTGAAAGATGTCTCTTTATAGTGATTTTCATTGCTCACATAGCATTGTTTTTGGCTGCAGCGGGCTTCTGTTTTCAGTGAAAAAGCATCCAGCAACTAGAGAGCCAGTTATTTCCCCTAGAGTTAGTGGAGACCAAAAACAGAGCTAAAAGAGAATGAATATTGGACTTGCATTTGCCAGGTGGCGAGAAACATGACCCCAAATAAATGATATTGTTGCTCCATAACTGCTGATTGTGTAAATAAGTTATCCATATCGGCTTACAAGGTGATAAAATGTTAATGTTGTGTTCACAACTTCCGTCCCCCCCAAATGGCCAAAAAAAATCATTTACTGCACAGAACAGTTTAGTTATTCAAAATTAATTGGTTAGAGCAGTAAAATATGATTAAAATTACGTGTAATGATGTAACGCTGCCTGAATACAATTTCAAGTACTTTTTTCAATTTTATACATGACACCAGATGTTGGTTTGTGTTATGGCAAAAGGTGCAAAGAACAACAACTACAGAGAACTAGAAATGCAACATGTGTGAGCAATGGGGACCAGATCTATACTGTTGGACAGAAAGTACACAAGCACCAATATTATGACAGCTAGTGCTGAATTAATAATGTAATGACAGCTATTTGTCAAACTACTTAAACACAAATCTAATCTGAGCACTTGTGAATTACAGTGTGAACAATCAGCCTTAAAGTTTATCACATGAGATACAGTTTTCCTGCTGGCTTCCTTCATTTTGTAAACTGAAACACATCTTTGGTGATTAAAAGTACTGCAGGAGTGGCAATTTTAGCTTTCATGTCTGCCCAAAGCATCTTTGGCAGGTTTCATTGTGTTTAAGCCATCACAGAGGTGCTTTATTAAATGTTTTATATCCAGTGGTCACATGAACTGCCTCACACAGAAATGCTGAATGCTGCAACAAAAACTGACTGCTGCAAAAGTTGTCAAGCCGTAAACACAAGTTTTTTCCCCCTTAGGATTAGTTGTCAGTAGAACTGTGATTTATTTGTATTAGAAAATGTGTGTTTTTGCATTACCTTTTCTCTTAGGTGCTCCCAAACATTTAACATTTTCATGACAAACATAAAAATGAGTGCTACAGTAGATTGAGCTTTAAGCTTGAATAATAAGTAAATTTGTCTAAACCTGGATTGCTGTGATATTCTTAAAGAAAAGTTTGCGCTAAGGAAGAACTGTATCCATTTTGTAGAATGAAATTACACCTCTGCATTTTGTGCTCATGAATTCGGTATTAAAAGAGAAGACATAGTGACTGGCAGGGATGCTGACTTGTAGCGATTAGCAGCTCATGTTCTCTACATGCCTGTTGTGGTTGATGTGGAAGTAATTAAAGGCTGGTAGGCAGAAGGTAGTGGAGAGAGAAAGCTATGTGTGGAATCTGTCACCACTCTCACACTCTGCTCTGAGGGATGTAAATTTAACTCGTCCCCTTCGCCAGCGGTGTCTGGGTGTCTGTCAGGCTTGTCCAACTCCATCATTATCCTGACTGATTCGAGGGATGTCATGACCCACATGGCCTTGGTTTTCTGAATAGTCCGTGTACTGAATCCATCTGGGCTAAATATTTATAAGATTGTGTAACTCTTTTTGTGTGTTGAATTCTGTTCAACCTTCAATGTCTCTCTTTATCAGATTGTGATCTCACGGTATCACAGGTTGGCAAACCTGGCTGGTTTGTTATTATTTTGAGGGAGTTTTTGTTTTTCAGCTCTCTATCTCCCTTCCTGTCATTGGGTTTTTTGTATTTGATGTATATTTTCATTCAGTATTCCCTCTCTCACAGACACAAACAAATCTGTAATAGCAGTATGTAAATCCGTTCTAAGCTGAGTCACACATTTAGTTCATGTGGATGCACAGTGTGTCCATGTCAGCCGTCACTGCTGGTTAACCTACTCAAAGAGAGCAGGACAGAGACAGGCTATGCAAATGATGCCCTCGCATAGAGCTGTGTCAGTAATAACAGTCTCATAAATGTCAGGAATGTGATAAGGACAAGCAGTGTGTTGCAGGCAGTAAGGGATGTTCAAGTGCATGAGGTTGAGTAGATGGTTTATAGTTTACTATTAAACTAAGGCACCCTGAGCTTTATGTGGGTAACCTTCCGATCATGTCATGCAGTTGGGTGAAGTGCGTAATGATATGTTGCCACATTAGTCTCTGATACTGTATAGGAGTACCGTAGTTTCTGTCACTGTGGTCCTACCTGTCTTCTCAACATGACCTGGACCAAAAGTTGCATTGAAGAGAAGTCTCCTTTAATGCAGTTCTGTGTACCATGTATTTCTTGTTTGTGGGGAGGGAGAGTGCAGCTCTTCATAGACAACAGTGTATGTGGTTGGCACATTCTGCAGATGCTTGAAGTTGCCTTAGGATGAATTCACATGTTTGTGCAGTCATGCATTATGCTCCTCTATGGAAAACACACAAGCTTTAACAATGGTGGGGGAAATGGCTCAACAACAAAAACAAATATGAGCAGTCTTGATTAGTTGTCTTACTGTGTCCTCTAAATGCTGTTTGATTAAATATGAACTACAAAGTGGTTTTCTATTGTATTGAACAATGTTGTTAGTCTAATTTGCATTTTTATAGTATAGTATTTTCAGAATAATACCATGTTAGTAGTTGTCACTTGTTATTAAGTATGTAATAAAACACATTTCCTTTACTTTCCTGAAAGCAGAGGCTGTTGAGTTAATTTTCTTCATTTCTATAAAATAATTCCTTTTATTTAACTACTGAAAAACCCGCAGAAGCAAAAGAATGGGCTGGTGATGATTCAGCTGCCTCCCAAAGTGACATTTATATTAAGAAATCCATATTAAATGGCTGTTAAACAAACTGTTGCCATACTGCTTGTACATTTTTGCTCAGATGACAAAATTTCTCTTGATGTGCGTGGGATGTTACACAAGTCACATGTGCCTTTTTGCTTTTCCCTCAGCCTCCCTTTGTGGTGTTGTGAAGCTTGGTCTCATTTCATCTGCTTCATTAGCAACCTGTTAACTTCGACTAAATTTTATGTTATAGTAATGTATAGTATAGTAATGTGTGTTCACGCTGTCTTCAGCTGGAGAATAAAAATACAAAGTATAATGTCCTCCTGACCATCAAACTGACAGCTTGTCTTCTATGGCATGCCTCTGACACGATGAGCATAATTTATGCATGCAATGCAGCACACCTGGGGAGGAGGGGCATACATAATGCCCCACATGCAGAGAGAATTGATGGATTCTGTTCAGGTTCAACACGGCAGCTCGAGGGTTAAGTCCGATACAGCAGTTTACACTGCGGATGGATGTTCGCTAGTACAGAGGAGTCCCATGCTGTAGCGGAACTGCAGATCCCACACAGATCGCTGCCAAGCCAGAGGGGATTTGCTTCGATCCCATGAGCGCGTAAGGAGAGAGCTGAAGGGAGGGATAAATTCTGAAGGAAGATGTTGGGAGAGGACACAGACCCGTGCGGGGCACAGGAAGCGTTAGGGAATAGCTGCGGGGTGTGTTTCATAACCCCTCACCTGTGGTCGTAATTTCAGTTGTTTCAGAGCTAAGAAAACAGAAAGCAAAGGAAGGTGGGGGCAAGTGCCTCCCAGCAGTGACTGGTGCGGTCATGCACTGAGGCTGCTGATGTGCGTCTGCAGGAATCTCCTGCTGGATTTACTGAGGAGTAGCTGGAGGTTTGAGACGCTTTTGTCTGTGTCCTCTGTAGTGACCAGGATGAACTGATGTAAGTACCCCTGATCTTCTGTGCATCCTGTTCTATCTGAATACTTAAGCAATGAACCGAAGAGATGAAGGGGTGAGGTCTAAGTCTGTTTTACTGTCGCCTTTAAGTACTCCACGTGTGTGTCTTTTGTGGATGTAATGGTTATGTTTTTATGTCACAGTTAATAGGTTTAATCTCTTGACCTTCTCATCACTCGTATAGTGCTGCATCTCTGTCACTCTCTCCCTTCCATTAGAGATCTGCAGTACAGTGTCTTACCGTGTTGTATGTGCAGAGTGTCACTTAGCTCTCAGGGGACCTCCTGACTGGTGTTAAGGCATGGGCCTTCGTTAGCATTTGAGTATGTTCTCCATAGCAGGAGGGGTTTTCACCGTTGTCAGCAGTCTCCAGCACATCGTTTTCAATTTCTGAAGTGATCAATCATCTTATTCTACTTGTTTGCTGCTTCACTGCCAGCAGCCACAGTGGAGTGTGATCCTGTTGTTGTTTTCTGTCTTTGGCTGCAGTGCAACTTGCACAGTGTTCTGAAACTATGCTTGTTTAGACAGCAATTTGTTTATCGCTGGTGTGCTAGTCTTTGTGTCAGTGTCATTCCTGGTTTGATTTAATGGTTATACGATTCTGATTACTTAGAACTTTTGAGAAAATGTTTCTTTTCCTACAGTAATCTCATTGCCATTGAGCAATTCTGCTGCTTATTATCATGTGGGGACCCATCTGTAGTTGGACCGTGGAAATTTATTTGGGTCCCAAATATACTCCGGAAATAGTGTTGTTTTATCTCTTACTCATACTAGAAATGCAATTTATTAAAAAAAAAATTTTTAAAAAAGAGCTTGTGGTTTTCTGCAAGCTGTAATGGGGAAAAAAATTATAACACCATTTCATTAAATTTCTCAAAAGAAATGTTAATCTGTTTTGTTTGAGCTAATCTGCAAAAATTATGAGCAAGATTTAGTAGCAAAATGTCATTTAGTACCATCCTGTGGAATGTGAGAATCTGAACATCCACACTAAACATCTTCTCTGGTAATACTTGTTTGAATGGCCACATTTTCTCTGCCCTGGTGCTGTAAATGATTTCTGAAAATAATCTACCCTTTGTGTTTTCTTCAGACCCTACAGACAAATCCAACAAATGGGCACTAGGGAGAAGTGAATGTATTTTCTTTGCTGTATTGCATCATTTGTTTCAGTTGGTCTGTGGCATTTAATTCAACCAAAGGTTATTAAATGTTCTTCAGTGTTCATGCTGCAAGTTTCCCTTAAATCACTCTGTTGCAGCATCACAACGGCAGAATTAATGAGAGCTATTTTTAGCTGCTCTGGTCCCAGAGCGGTCAAAATTGAATAAGGTTCTGCCTCACCCCTAAACCGTACTACAGCACAAAATCTATTCTCTTAGTCAGACAATTGAACACCCCACTATATTGCCTCTGCAAAAGAAATGATTTAGTTTTTCTGCTGAATAGAGCGTTGGGGAGCCAGCACTCTTTAATTTTAATGATACTCCAAAGTGACTACAAAATGAAACCATTTCAGCTTCCCTTTTCATGGGTTGGTTTTTGGTTCTGATTTTATTTTACACAGTGAATGAATGAATACACCACTGTTTGTAAAGTGGCAAAGCAGTTGACTACATCTGTTAGGAAGTTGACTATTTTCTGTTTTTGTGGTAGCTACAGAAGAAGGCAGAGATGTCCAAACCCACACATCATTGTCGTCTTTCAGTATTTTACCAGCCTGATTGATTTTTGGAATTGAAAAGAACTGTCAAAAGATGGATATCCTGCCCAAAGTGGCTGGCAGACTTGTTAATAGCTAAAATTGCTTGTCAATGCTTCAGTTTTTTCACTGCTTATAGATGACTGTTATCAGCTACAAATGCCTGCCTTGAATTTTAGTAACATCAGCCATTTGTCAGTGAACTGAAATAATTGATTGAGAGTTAAAACAATTACTCATTTAATTGATTAATGAATTGATGAATTAACCTAAGCCATTTTAAAGCAAATTACTTCTCTTGTTACAACTTCTCAAATATGAACATTTTTCAGTTTTCGTTGTCATCTGTGAGAACAAGTACAGCATTTTGGACTGTTGGTTGGACAATACATTAAAATGTACAGACTAAATGATTAATTGATTAATCAACAAGATAATCTCCAGATTAATAAGTAATGTACAACTTTGACTAATTATTCATTATTCAATATTTTGGTCTATAGTACTTAAGCAAATGGCAGAAGATACCAGTCACAACCTCTCAGAGCCCATGGAGATGTCTCACAGAAGACTTGAAGCTGGTTTTGTCATTTGTGCTTAAAACATCACTTTCAGTAAATAACTAATATATAATCAAGATCGTTCCCGACTGAATCTCCTTTGATCAACGTACTTATTAATTGTTTCTACACTACAACAATGGAACTAATCACTAGTGCAGCCCTAAATTGATTTGGAATGAAAAGCTTAAAATGCTGTTGGTAGTGCATTTTATTTGACAGACGTGTCAGAGTAGTTCGTGCTGTTTCAGAAGAATAAACCACAGTGGGCTTATTGAACAATTGTGTTTTTTACCGTTTGTGTATTGACCTGATAGAGTCCATTTTGACCACAGCTTTCCTGTGCGTTCTCCACTCTCATCTGTGTGGTCCATCTGTGTTGTAGTCCATCTGTGTTGTTGTGCTGGCTCCCAAGTTGCCTGGTTGTAATCCCCCATGCATGACCCAACCAACATGGTGTGTCTCCACTGTGGAGCGGCTGCCAGCCCTGGCTCCGGCTTGTGGCATGAAGCTTCTGTTGGCACCAGTTGTTTGTGGCCATAAAGGGCATACACAACAGAGCCACAAAAACTCATCAGTCACTGGGTGCTGATGAGACTTCACTTCAAACTGTACACAGGAGAAGTGCAGCTGGAGTCTTCACAGCTCAAATCAAACTATGGGAAACTGTTCCCTCTTCTTTCTTTCTCTTGTGTTTACTCGTCTGTGGAGATTAGTGGCTTTGCCTCTGAACTGGGCACAATGATGTTGGTTTGGTTTGGTAAAATGCTGTGTGAAAACAGTATTTTTTTTTTGTTGTTTATTAGTCATAATTCCCACAAATAACGACACTTCTGAGGTGTTCTAAAACGGTAACATGTTGGTGTTTGATAAATGTCAGGCCGTTGGTGTAGACTTTTTGTAGATGTACATGTCACAACAAATAAATGGTGCTCATCTAAAATGTAAAACAGGTTTTTGTTTTTAAATTAATTCAGCCCTGTCTTTTTTTTCTTTTTTTTTTAAAGACCTTCTACAGTTGAGAGGTACCTTCAGACACGGCCTGAAAATGTCAGGCCACATGAACAACACCACACTGTTCCCCCTCTGTTACCAGAGCAACAAGCTCTGCAGGAGGAGCAAGCAAAATTACATCCCTTCAAAGTGAAAGGTGTGTGTGTGTGTGTGTGTGTGTGTGTGTGAGAGAGAGAGAGAGAGAGAGAGAGAGAGAGAGAGGGAAAGAGGGGAGGGTGGGGGGGGAGGAGATGCACACACTGCAGGGCCCTGCTAAATCTGTTTTTGTTTTTTGTTTTTTGTTTTTTTCTCCCTCCTAAATTCTGTTTAGTTTTCACTCCATTTTAGTTTCCTCCTGTTTTGCTCCATTTGGGATTTTACATTCCATTAATTTTATGGTGATTTATTTCTATTGGATTGGGCATTGTAAGCATTCTCTAATCATATTTTCTAGACAACAAAATCATATTCCTCCCAATCCTGCTGCAACACGGGGCCTACACATTATACGTTTGTGTGAGTGCATGTTTATGTAATGCTGCATTAGTGCCTATAAAGAATTTCTGAAAGTGGGAATGTCAACTGGAAACAAGTACCTCCTATAAATTTATAAACCATTTATAAATTTAGAGGAAATGTTAAGAGTTCTTTACATCAGCGTTTCCACAGTGCTGATCAAGAAGGCACAGGCATAAATCCTCCTCCCCAAAGAGCAAAATTTCCAGTGAGAATTCATACCTGTTTTCAGCAGTCTTTTTAATATTGAGAGATAGAAATTTTTTTTTCACTTTCTCAGTGCAGTGTATTCTGTGTAAAAGGCTAGGAGGAGTTCCCTTGTTCAAACTTTTGTTCACCCCCTTTGTGTGAGTCCACCATAAGCTGCTCGAGGGGTCTGTGACTTCTGAGAACGTCTGGGGCCACTTGTGGCGATTTATTCAGCTGCCTGTTTTCCCAGACGCTAGCCAACATTTGGCACACTGCCGACAGGTTGAGACAGACGTCACGACGATGTGTTGATGGAAGCCTGGGGGGTAACAAGGTGGTAACAGAGACAGTCGGCTTAGTTACTACCTCACACTTTGCTTTTGTAACATACAAAATCAAAGTAGGACATTACTTTCTTTAAAATTGAATAGATGTTTAAACTATAGTAGTTTTTCTGTCTTTTTTGCCTGGGGCTCTTCCAAAATTTAGCCATAATTATCACTATTATCAACCATTAGCAGGTTGTCATACCGATTTGGATGCACACTGTATTATTTGTCAACGTGAAGCTGGACACTTGCTAGTTTTGTTTTAGGTTTTAAGCTGCCAACACACTGGCAATGTTAGCTGAGTGTCCAAACACTGGGATTAATACTGCTTTTAATATTAGACTCATCTCCCCCTGCTTATCTGTCATCACGCTTTTAATGTGCCGCAACATGAGATCATTCTTCCCCATGAGCTTTCTGCCGAGGCAGCTTTATTGTAGGTGTTGGAGGTGTCAAAGAAATTACCAGCAAAGCAGGATGGAAATGTGTGATAGTCTCACCTATTAAGGTCGCAGTCCGGGGATCAATTTACATGACAGATGGGGGTTATTGCATTAGGTGCTGTGATGTGGGTTGTAATTTGCCCCAAAGGGATGAACCTAATAGTATTTTATACGCAGTCATTGAATGTCTAATGTGTCGTGAGATTGTGGTGGAGGTGAAATGATATAGAAGAAGAGATAAGAAGGGAGCGGTGCGGCACACAGGACTGCGCTGACCTAACAGCTGAATGAGCCGACCTTCATCTTATCCTCTCTGGTTGTTAATGTGACAGAGTGTGTGCTTTAATTTCCGTCTCGGTGTCAGCGGGGCCTCATTGTATCTATCATGTTGTTTATCATTGTGCCTATTGTATTCAGTGCACTCTAAACATGGGACCTTCTATAAAGGAGAGCGTTTCCAGTCTGAAAGCTGTATGTTGATAGTATGTGGTCTGTTTGGCAATGAGTGCTGCAAATAAATTTGAGCACAGCACAGTGCTATCTGTGTCACTGTAAATAAGCAACAGTGTAACACTTGAAACAAACTGAATAACCTGCTGAGCGTAGCCCTTGATGTGTGTATTGGTTGTGACCATTTGATTTTGTTCTTGTTTGTTGTATTTGACAGGATGCAGGAGTGATTTAAATAATGAAATTACACCAAAATCCTTCAGGAAGGTATTGTTTATTAAAAAAAATCAGACATAATCTAAAGCATTACAATACTCGATAATCTCAACTTCGATGGATATAAAGTGTTCTTTAAAGACGTTAACTGCACAACATATGTGTCTGGAAACACATTTACACATTATAGAGCTAGTTAGATTATACAGATAACACCTACACTGGTTATTTTTAAAAAGATGGTTAAGAACCATCCTGCAGACCTAAAGGTTAAATTCACTGTTGTTAGAGATACTGTTTGCATCTATTTCAGGAGCAAACTGCCTTGAACACTGAAAGTTTTTTTTTTTTTTTTTTTTAAAGTTATTTTTGTATTTTCTTGACAGCAGCAGTTTTTACACCAAAGGATAAGTGTTAAATATGTTTATGTATTTGCCATCTGTAGCAAAGATTACTTAGAACAAGGGCGTTTGGTGTTTTGCTCAAGGAAACTTTGGCAGGACACATGACACTTTTTGTTGGCTGAATCTGTGTGTGTCACTTTGGTCATAGGAGGATCAGTCCATCGTTTAATTTGTCTCTTTGGAGCTGAACTCTGTTGGTCCTCTTAATGTTAATCACACTCTGTCTCTGTCCTCCAGAGCGCAGCAATGGAGGAAACTGTCATTTGGGAACAGCACACAGTTACACTACACAGGGTAGGTATCTTGTTATCCTCCCTCAGATGCACTCCACATCTATCTACAGTATGTTGAAACCTGGTTCTTGTCCCAGTATCTGTCTGCCCTGTCTTCCTGTCTTCACCCCCTTCCCCCATCCCTCCATTCTCCCTTTCCCTCCCATCTCCACTGGATCACATGTTGTCGCCACAGTTTCTGAGAGAAAAGACATAACACAGGAATTATTACACATGATTCTCTCCTACATTCTTGTCCATAGAGCCTAAATACTCTCCCAAAAACATACACAAAATGCAGATGCACACTTTTTTTTGTTTTTAAAGATACAAACCACACAGAATAAGATACTACTCTATTCTTATTAGTAGTCTATATGTGTACTGGTGATGAAAAGTTACTTTTTCTCACTTTATAGTCTGTTGAGCCACTACAGGGTGAGAACACTGTATTTATTTTTAAAAAAAAAAGACTTGATTCATCAGCAACCAAAAAAAAGTTTAATGGAAAATGTACAAGCAGGTGATGTTGTTTCCCACTGTCTTAACTACGAACTTATAATCTGCATCAGATGAGCAAAAAAGATGGATTCATGTGGTGCACACAGACAGCTAAGTGTCCGAATGTATTTGTTTCTCTGTGTGCAGGCACCAGGGTTTGGCTTTGGGATAGCCATATCAGGAGGTCGGGATAACCCTCATTTTCAGAGTGGCGAGACCTCCATTGTCATCTCAGATGTGCTGAAAGGAGGCCCAGCAGAAGGCCTGCTGCAGTAAGTTTTTGTTATGTTATTGGAAGCCCGGTCAGATTGCGAGTTATAAGTATTAAATTACCCTGCCTGTTCCAGAAAGACTCCAGCTTGTCTGTTCTCCATGTCTCCTCTCTCTAGGGAAAATGACAGAGTCGTTATGGTCAATGCCGTCTCCATGGACAATGTGGAGCACGCGTACGCAGTCCAGCAGCTTCGTAAAAGTGGGAAAGTTGCCAAAATTGTGAGTGTCGACATCCCATTATGAACTCCTTAAGAAAAGAGTTGTAGAAAGTAAAACTACTTTGTGCTGTCATACGTTCTTTATATTAACATTTAGACCTCTCTCATTTTACAGTTGACTTATCTGAAAAATGTACATGATCATTGGAGAGTGAATGACTCAACTTAGTGCAACTGATTGGTTGTCAAGCTGATCTCATATCTTGTTTCCCTTGGCCAGACAATCAGACGTAAGAGGAAGGTGCATGTCCCCATGGGCCGCCTAGGGGAGAGGGAAACTATGTCAGAGCACGATGAGGAGGAGGACAGCTACGATGAGGAGATATACGAGACGCGGAGTGGACGTAGTGGCGCATACAGTGGTGTGGGTGGGGCCATGGGCAGGCGCAGCGGCCGGAGCAGCGGACGGAGGGACAGGGAACGTGAGCGCAGTGGCTCGCGGGAGAGGAGTCTCTCCCCACGCTCAGACCGCCACTCACACAACCTGCCCCCACGTCCTGCCAAGGTCACACTTGTCAAATCCCGCAAAAATGAAGGTGAGGCTCACAAAGTCGGGGTTAAAAAGGGCAAGCTTTATGCTCTTTGAACCAATTACAGTTGCTGATAATCCAGGAAATCACCTGCCATTTTTATATACCCGACCATTACCAGACTGCCAGACTTTTAGAAGAGAATAAGACCTCCAAATCAGCATTGGTTAACTGCCAGAGTAAACAAAACTTGCCAGCCACAGCAAAATCCAAGTTAACTCAAGTAAATCAAAGTAGAAGAGCAATTAATCTTCTTTAATCGGTACTGTTAATCCCAGTGGGAGCAGCAGCTGTCGCCAAAGCGTGGTCACTGTGGTGTGGTCATGTGAACTCTGTGCTAACATTGTCTTTGTTGCTGTCGTTCACTTTGTAAGCAGAATATGGCCTGCGCCTGGCCAGCCACATCTTTGTCAAGGACATTTCCCCCGAGAGCCTGGCAGCCAGGGACGGCAACATCCAGGAAGGGGATGTTGTACTGAAGGTGAGCGAGAGTGAGTGGGGGAAGGAGACGAGAAGCCTGGTGAAAATTTGATATGTGAACATCATAAAATGTTAAAGATGAGTGAAACTATTGGAAATGTGACAGTATTTTCTCTTTTCCCTTTTGGTTTTGATGGAGCTGGAGAAGAATTGATCATGTGTACTGCTGTACCAGCCCCCTGTGTGCTGTCTTCTACTACTCTATATTTACCCTAAACCTTTTCATATTTTATTGTGTTAATATGTGAAACAAAGACATTGTTGTTTTAATTTTTTAATTACTTTTGATTCAAGTTCTGTGGCTTTGTAACAACGTTCTTTGACATGTCATGGCTAATTGTTTTTTTTTTTTTTTGTTTTTGGGTCATACTCTCAGATCAACGGCACAGTGACAGAGAACCTCTCCTTGATAGACGCCAAGAAGCTGATAGAAAGGTCAAAGGGCAAGCTAAAAATGGTGGTTCAGAGGGACGAGAGGGCGACCCTGCTGAACATCCCTGACCTCGATGACAGCATTCCTTCAGCCAACGCCTCTGACAGAGATGGTGAGAGTGGTGTTAAGTGTTGGATTCAGCAGAAATGGTGCCCAGCTTGACAGCCTGACTTTGTCAGTGTGTATTTCAGACTGCAGTCGTTGAACAGTGGCTCTTGTTTGATCAGACATTTCAGATATCCATTCTCTGGCATCCGACCATTCCAATCGATCGCATGACAGACATCGTAGCAGCCGTTCCCGCTCTCCAGACAGACGATCTGAACCCTCAGACCACTCCAGACACTCGCCCCCACAAATCAGCAACGGCAGGTAAAGACCATCTGTCCGTAGATTTATGTTGTGAAAGAAATGCAGCAGGGGAATAAGCGTAAAACTAGAATATGTGCCTTTTTCATATAGGTTAACTCAATTTTGCTACTTTGTCTCTCCAGCTGATTTAAAGAATATAGACATCTCAGTAGAGGCCACATTATGACTGCAAACACATCACAAACACCACAGCAGTGACCACTTCCCACCAAAAACTTACCAGTATAACAAAACTAGATTATTCCAGGTTAGCAACACTTAAACAGCCATGGTTTTGATTGAAAGGTAATCATTTTTCATACTACTAATTTACAGCAGAAAAAAATAATTGATTATTTAAACAACAGAAAAGTGATTGACATCTGTTTTGATAATGGACTAATGATTTCAGTAATTATTTTAGATAGATGCCAAACATTCCCTTGTTCCAGTTTCACTGTTGTTAGGATTTGGTGCTTTTCTTTGTATTGTTCAATAGTAAAGTGATTATTTATAGTTTTTTTTTTTTTCTGTCAAAGTTTGTTAAGACAGGCTTGTTTCTGTTTTGGTTGTGAAGGACTTTCGATTTTTATTTTATTTGGGTTAATAGCAGCCATCAGCCCATTCAGCACTTCTTTAACTGTAACCTTGTTTGAAAGTACCTCATTAATTCTTCATTTGAACTCAACAGGGCACCACAGTCGCTCCCCTGTCACACTGCTTATTGACCCAAGAAAAATAAAAGTCAACTGTTAAACTGCAAATGAGTCAGTCTTGGTCAAAGTTGGGACTGAGCGCCAGGTCGTAACTCTGCACTGCTCAGTGTAAAAGTTTAGTGCTCAACCTGTACTGCTCTGTGT
The DNA here is from genome assembly GCF_046630095.1 of Trachinotus anak. Classification (NCBI taxonomy): domain Eukaryota; kingdom Metazoa; phylum Chordata; class Actinopteri; order Carangiformes; family Carangidae; genus Trachinotus; species Trachinotus anak. Next base: position 10,831,663 of record NW_027273853.1, on the reverse strand, counting down.
CATTTTCCATTTTCAAAAAGCATTTTTGATACATCAGTTTCAATCACTGCAAAATTATATTATGTGGCAATGGGGAAAAGGCTTGATGAGTATAGTTTCGTCATCACTGACACTTAATTTGTCTGCCTTTTTGTATTCCTTTACGTCAACAGCTGGAGAATACCGTAAGTCATCACTCATTACCCTGAGTGAATAGTAACTAATAGTTTTAGGTAGTGGTAGTGACTCCTGAATAGATTGAAAATAGAATAATAATAGAGAGTTAGATCTAGTTTTAGGTGTTAAAACTTTAACAAACTATCATAAACTCACAGCCAGCATTCCTGAAGAGAAATTATGAATTTGTGTCACAGCAAATGATTATCTAATGAAATCTCACTGAAATGACAGCATCACTTATTCAGTGACACCTCTTGTTTAATACGGCTCCAACAATGAAGGAACAAAAAGTCGTCACAAACAATCAGTGTCAACTGCCTCCTCATGTACATGTGGCTCAGCATTTGTGCTTTCTCTGTTCACATCATGTGAAGAGAGAGAGCACTTTTTTCTGTTAAATAGATTGTTTTTTAGGGGATAGTCACAACTCGGTTTGTCTGTGTGTAAGTTAAGATGCCAAAAGCTAAAATGGTTAATGATAATTTCTTGATGACACACTTAGATCAAGTATTTAAAAAAAAAAACAAAAAAAACAGAAAGGAGATGTGGGAACAGGATGTTAGTATTTATCTGAACCTGATCTGGGACCTGTGACCTTTTCTTTCAGTTCAGGAAGTTGGCAGTTTAAAGTATGGCCTCCTCCAGGTTGGATTGAATAAGAAGTTTGTTCCTCTGTAGCCACTTCAAACAGGGTCCCTCATGGTTTCTTTGTTGCCCAGCCTCTGAACAAAGCAGGATTTTGCCAGTAAAGCTGTGCCAATGAGCAAACATGTGACCAGGAGGTCTGAGTGAGAGCCACAGAGCCGTACCACTGGTCTGCCTGCTTGGCTTACTTCTGCTCCCTTCTGATTTCTCATTTGAAACACATTGGGAATGTCAGCATTTATCAAAACACAGGGAGATTCTGTCATCGTTTACAATTACCTCAGTCATAATTGGCCAGGATCAGTGTGTATCAGTTAACAAGGCCTTATTGTTATAAAAACTGACATCAAAGTCAAACCTTTGCTGGGCTAAAGCCAGACCCACACAGTGAAATTCACCTGGAGGACAGAATCCACTCTGACGCCTTAGATAAGCTGCTCTAAAAATAGACCACAAAAGACTGGAAAGACAAAGTGGTGACCTTCAAGACTAAGGTGCAGCTTCAGACTCGAGCTGTTCTTTTCACCAGTTTTTCTTTTCTTAGCCAGTGTCCACTGCAGTCAATAGAAAAATTTCATATAGTCTAGATTTTGCTTTGGTATTGTTGCGTGTAGTCAAGATGTCGTAGACTTTCAGCTTTCCTGTTGCCCCCAAGATCTGCATCTCCCGAATACACTATTTACAATCTTATCTCACTCTTTTCTAAAGATAAACTGTACAAAAACATCTATTTTTGTCTGCAGTCACAGAAGTCGTGATGACGAAAGGATCTCGAAGCCAGCTTCAACGCCAGCGAAGCTGGCAGAGGAGGTTCCTCTACCCAAACCGAAGGAGTCAGCCATTGGGAGAGAGGAGAAACAGCTCCCACCACTCCCAGGTCAGAGATACAAGCATCAGCCCTTAAAACCAGATCGTTGTGTGTACGTGTAAGAGAAATCATGTGTAGATCAATCAGAGTTGGGGTGACCCAATAGCCGAGTGGTTACGGCACATACCCCATGAGCACAGGCTGAGTTGCCAGTTCGACTCTTGACTGGCCCGACTCTTTCCTGCATGTCATTCCCTCTCTCTGCCCCTTTCCTGTCAGTCTCTACTGATCTATCCAATAAAGGCATAAATGCCCCAAAAGTATCTTTAAAAAAGAAAAAAAAAAAAATCTGAGTTTTAATTTGTCTCACATCCACGCTTGTGAGATTTGTGAGCAAGTGAAACAGCATGTATTTTTCTGCCTGTCATTTGCAGCAGAACATTAAATGGCTTCGTGACAGTAAAATGAAATCCTGTTTGAACCAGTCATTTTTGCCCTTTTTAAAAGCACAACGACCAAAAACAGTTAGATCCAGACGCCTGCTGAGCCTGGCTGAGTTTGCCTGGAGCCAAGTGAAAATAAACCGTATGAGTTGATCGAGTCTGACGTTCCTCCCCAGCCTGCAGCACTCTGCTGCCTTTCTGTTTGACCTCCCTGCTCAGGACGCTGTGTGTGTGTGTGTGTGTGTGTGTGTGTGTGTGTGTGTGTGTGTGTGTGTGTGTGTGTGTGTGTGTGTGTGTGTGTGTGTGTTTTTTAACAACTGTATTTCTATTAGTGTGCTTGTTCTCAGTTAAACATATGTATCTGCAGTACTGTTAAGTTGTGATAGTGTCTGGGGGAGTATTCCTTTGTTTTAAACAGGCACAGTGCTGTTCATCATCTGTCTGCATTAATAACATGAGTTTCTGTGCGTTTTTGTTTAGAGCCCAAGCCGGTGTATGCTCAACCTGGACAGCCAGATGTAGACCTGCCAGTCAGTCCCTCTGATGCCCCTGTGCCAAGTGCTGCCCATGATGATAGCATCCTACGGTAATATTGATGGTATCATATGTATAAAATATAGAAGGCCTATGAAAATCTACAGTTAAAAACTACTGTGTGACCTTTGTGAGTGCCTCACTTCATAAGCCCTCAGCTCACTTAATTAGAAAGGGATAGCAAGTGTGAGGGAAACACTTTAACCTGCAAGTTGGTGTAGCAACAGAGCATCTCTGAAATGCAGTTGACATTTTCTGTAGTGCTCCCATACACATCTTCCCCTCAGCTATCTATACAAAGTGCTGTTTAGAGGTGTGTATTACATGGATAATAAGCAGCTTTGAATATTAAGGGTTGCACAGCTATCAACAACTGTTAGTGCACCCTACAATTTACCAATGGATATTAAAGGAAAAAAAATCTAAACATATTCAAATGTTCTCTAGGATTTTATCTTTCTTTTTCTACAGTACAATTTGCATTTGATTTTGTAAGCTCCCAAAAGAGTAAACTGTATCAAAAAAGAGCAACGTGGGTAGCAAACGAGAATCCCTTCATAAGGTGTAGTTTGTATTTGAAAAAAGGAAATTCCATCAAATGATGTTGCGTCAAAGAAATCAGCCCGACTTCTGTCTTCATTCTCAGGCCGAGCATGAAGCTGGTGAAGTTCAAGAAGGGGGAGAGCGTGGGACTGCGTCTGGCTGGAGGGAATGACGTGGGCATCTTTGTAGCCGGAGTGCTGGAGGATAGCCCAGCTGCTAAGGAGGGCCTGGAGGAGGGCGACCAAATTCTCAGGGTGAGTTACTTTATTTTTAACACAGCAAGTGGATGAGCTGAGAGCTGAAATCAAGCCCTTGTATTTTAATTTTAAAGTTGGTGTAAAACAAGAGATTGCATATTGAAAACTTTTTGTTATTCTGTGCTACAGAGGCTCATACAGTGGGTACGGAAGGTATTCAGACCCCTTTAAATTTTTCACTCTTTGTTTCATTGCAGCCATTTGCTAAAATCAAAAAAGTTCATTTTATTTCTCATTAATGTACACTCAGCACCCCATCTTGACAGAAAAAAAACAGAAATGTAGAAATTTTTGCAAATTTATTAAAAAAGAAAAACTGAAAAATCACATGGTCATAGGTATTCAGACCCTTTGCTCAGTATTGAGTAGAAGCACCCTTTTGAGCTAGTACAGCCATGACTCTTCTTGGGAATGATGCAACAAGTTTTTCACACCTGGATTTGGGGATCCTCTGCCATTCTTCCTTGCAGATCCGCTCCAGTTCCGTCAGGTTGGATGGTGAATGTTGGTGGACAGCCATTTTCAGGTCTCTCCAGAGATGCTCAATTGGGTTTAGGTCAGGGCTCTGGCTGGGCCAGTCAAGAATGGTCACAGAGTTGTTCCGAAGCCACTCCTTTGTTATTTTAGCTGTGTGCTTAGGGTCATTGTCTTGTTGGAAGGTGAACCTTCGGCCCAGTCTGAGGTCCTGAGCACTCTGGAAGAGGTTTTCTTCCAGGATATCTCTGTACTTGGCCGCATTCATCTTTCCTTCAATTGCAACCAGTCGTCCTGTCCCTGCAGCTGAAAAACACCCCCATAGCATGATGCTGCCACCACCATGTTTCACTGTTGGGATTGTATTGGGCAGGTGATGTGCAGTGCCTGGTTTTCTCCACACATACCGCTTAGAATTAATGCCAAAAAGTTCAATCTTCGTCTCATCAGACCAGAGAATCCTATTTCTCATAGTCTGGGAGTCCTTCATGCGTTTTTTGGCAAACTCTATGCGGGCTTTCATATGTCTTGCACTGAGGAGAGGCTTCCGTCGGGCCACTCTGCCATAAAGCCCTGACTGGTGGAGGGCTGCAGTGATAGTTGACTTTGTGGAACTTTCTCCCATCTGCCCACTGCATCTCTGGAGCTCAGCCACAGTGATCTTTGGGTTCTTCTTTACCTCTCTCACCAAGGCTCTTCTCCCACGATTGCTCAGTTTGGCTGGACGGCCAGGTCTAGGAAGAGTTCTGGTCGTCCCAAACTTCTTCCATTTAAGGATTATGGAGGCCACTGTGCTCTTAGGAACCTTGAGTGCTGCAGAAATTCTTTTGTAACCTTGGCCAGATCTGTGCCTTGCCACAATTCTGTCTCTGAGCTCCTTGGGCAGTTCCTTCGACCTCATGTTTCTCATTTGCTCTGACATGCACTGTGAGCTGTAAGGTCTTATAGACAGGTGTGTGCCTTTCCTAATCAAGTCCAATCAGTTTAATTAAACACAGCTGGACTCCAATGAAGGAGTAGAACCATCTCAAGGAGGATCAGAAGAAATGGACAGCATGTGAGTTAAATATGAGTGTCACAGCAAAGGGTCTGAATACCTATGGCCATGTGATATTTCAGTTTTTCTTTTTTAATAAATTTGCAAAAATTTCTACATTTCTGTTTTTTTCTGTCAAGATGGGGTGCTGAGTGTACATTAATGAGAAATAAAATGAACTTTTTTGATTTTAGCAAATGGCTGCAATGAAACAAAGAGTGAAAAATTTAAAGGGGTCTGAATACTTTCCGTACCCACTGTATTTTATTGTCTTTGTTTTACCGAATGGCCACATTATAGCATCTGTAAACAGGCATGTTTTATGGGGTATGCATCCTCGAGCTTTTCTCTTTTTCATGGTTTTACACACTAGCTGCTCCAAAATTCCTGTGCCTCCTGGCTGGTCTCTTAGCAATGGCCCCGAGGGAGCACACACAAAAAACAGTTTCCTCTTGCTGTGTTTGTCCCATTTCCTCACAGTCATATATCTCGCTGTTTGTACCTCCTCCTCTTTTTCTCCAACTATAATGACGAATGGCTTTAGTTCTTGCAGTGCAGTAAAACCTGCAGTCACCCAGGCAATGCTGAGAACAGGAAGGGCTATGTAAACCTTTATCTAAATAGAGATATACACTTTCTGTCATGCACTCTGTGTACAATAAAGCACACTCCTTAACCTAAACATAAAAGCCCAAAATAACAGTGAATTTATTCAGTGAAAAACATTAAACACAAACTTCTGTTTTCCTAAACTCCAGGTAAATAATGTAGATTTTGCAAACATAATCCGAGAGGAGGCGGTGCTGTTCCTCCTGGACCTTCCTAAGGGTGAAGAGGTCACTATTCTGGCCCAGAAGAAGAAAGATGGTAAGTGAAGTGAGTAAGGAGAGAGGACAACTAGTACAGTTCTTTTGGTTGCATTGGTCGGTGTTTTTGACTCACTGCTCTTTCCTGCTCAGTGTATCGGCGGATCGTGGAGTCAGACGTCGGTGACTCCTTCTACATCCGGACGCACTTTGAGTATGAAAAGGAATCTCCATATGGCTTAAGCTTTAACAAGGGCGAGGTGTTCCGTGTGGTGGACACCCTCTACAACGGCAAGCTGGGCTCCTGGCTGGCCATTCGCATCGGCAAGAATCACCAAGAGGTGGAGAGGGGCATCATCCCCAACAAAAACAGGTGACCACAACCTATCAAACATGTGTCTGCTTTGGCTTGAATTGCAGGTCAGAGTGACATGCTGGATAAATGTTTGTCACAACAGTAGACAGCCAGTCCCCCTATTTGTACTATATTTGCTATGATTATCATTGCCATGTAATATCCTTAGGTATTGGCAGTGTTGAGGTTAGCCATGCCAAGTTTATGATGCATCTATTAACTTGTGTTACACTAAGAACTTGTGTTTCTGACATTTGTCAACAGAGCGGAGCAGCTCTCCAGCGTGCAATACACTCTCCCCAAAACAGCAGGTGGCGACAGGGCCGACTTCTGGAGGTTCCGGGGTCTTCGCAGCTCGAAGAGGAACCTGAGGAAGAGCAGAGAGGACCTCTCCTCCCAGCCAGTCCAGACAAAGTTCCCAGCTTATGAAAGAGTTGTACTGAGAGAGGGTGAGGAGTCTTACCATGTCCGCCAGGCTATACAGAATGTCAGTGTGAGACTATTTGTATTTTATTTTTATTTATTCTTTTTTCTGCGCAGCTGGTTTCCTGAGACCGGTTGTAATTTTTGGGCCCATTGCTGATGTCGCTCGAGAAAAACTCTCCAGAGAGGAGCCAGATCTTTTTGAGCTTGCAAGTATGTTTTTATGCATTATATTGCAAGTTTATTGAAGATAACAATAACCAACAATAAGCCTGTACTCAGAAATATTTCCTCATAAATCTCTTGAACCGACTTTTCCAGAGAGTGAACCCAGAGATGCTGGAACAGACCAGCGTAGTTCAGGAATTATTCGTCTTCACACCATCAAGCAGATCATTGACAGAGTGAGTATTATCGACTTTTTATCATATAATATGTATCGGATGTTTAAATCTTTTCACTACAGATATGTACTCATCCTCCTTCTTCTTTCCTGTCTTAATCATATGAAGGACAAACATGCTGTGCTGGACATCACCCCGAACGCTGTGGACAGGCTGAACTATGCTCAGTGGTACCCAATTGTAGTCTTCCTAAATCCCGATAATAAGCAGGGTGTGAAGAACATGAGGACCAGACTGTGTCCAGAGTCCAGGAAGAGCGCCAGGAAGCTCTATGAGCGAGCCATCAAACTGAGGAAGAATAATCACCACCTGTTCACCAGTGAGTGGGCCCAGTCAATTTAAAATGTATATTGACTCTTTTACATGTTTTATTCTCAATGAAGTGATTGTAACTATAAATATTCTCCCTTAGCCACCATCAACTTGAACAATATGAACGACGGCTGGTACGGAGCTCTGAAAGAAACAATCCAGCAACAGCAGAACCAGTTGGTGTGGGTGTCAGAGGGCAAGGTAAGAGAAACCGGCAAACAGGTTGTTGTATTCCACTGCACTGCACAGGATTATATGTGTCCTGTTAGTCTGACATAGTGAGCCACGAGCTGACAGTTTCTCTGCTCTGCTCAGGCGGACGGTACTACAGAGGATGACTTGGATATCCATGATGACCGTCTGTCCTACCTGTCGGCGCCAGGTAGCGAGTACTCCATGTATAGCACAGACAGCCGCCACACTTCTGACTATGAGGACACAGACACAGAGGGTGGAGCGTACACAGACCAGGAGCTGGATGAGACTTTGAATGACGAGGTGGGTCTGCCCACGGAGCCTGCCATCACCCGCTCTTCAGAGCCTGTGCGAGAAGACCCACCTGTAATTCAGGACACCCCTGGTTACCCTGGCTACCAGCACCCTGTGCAACCCGACCCAGCGAGTCGTATAGACCCAGCTGGGTTCAAAATGGCCGCCCCGCAACAGGTAAAGTTCATATCTAGCTTTGCAGGCCACTGCAGGCTGCACCTGTCAGGAATTAATGTTTGGCTAAAAGTATTTGACTGCACAGCGGAGGAATAGCTCCTTTGTGTTCAGTGTCGTGTCCTGACCTTTGTTAAGATTTAATGACCTTTGTTGAGTAATAACCATGTTTTAGAAGCTACTGGTATGTTATCTATTCTAACCACATTTTTGTAAGTGCAGTCTCTCGCTGGTGTAAAACTGATTCAGTGTAAGGTGGAAGATCATGGTGTTGGGGTGAGCTGTGCTTTGTGTGCCCTTGGCAGGCTGTGTTATAAATGTCTTTTAACAATACTTCACAGCAAGATGAGGCTGCTCTGCCCATGCCCTCGTTGCCTCCGACGGTGGTAGCGCCCCCTGCTGTTGAGCAGCCTGTACAGCTAGAGGGTATGCACCTAGAGGAGCCGCCTGCTGCAGCCGCAGCTCCTCAGGCTGACTCACTTAGCAGCCCCAGCCCTGCCCCTGAGCTTATTCAGCCCCCACCACCACCACACGAACCCCACCCGTCTGGACCGTCTGGTCCAGAACCAAAGGTACCTGCTGTTTCACCAGCCACTCGGACCGGGCCTGGGCCCCAGCCTGCTGTTTTAACTGCCTGTCTTCTCGCACATGCTTTCCACTCGCTCTCTGCATGAAATGCCCACACTGTGTGACTCACTGAGCCCACTGTGTGCCTCTGGCTCCCAGAGAAAATGTGCGACAGACTAGTCCACATGCACCACAGTGGGCTGGGAGACCAGAAGGACTGGTACATCTGAGTCTTTGACCAGGGTGAAGAAATCCACAACCAGCCCTAACTGTTGCCTCTTACTTCCTTTGCATGGCTCCTAATGTTTTTTGGGTTCCTTTCAGCTTTGACTCTCTTCCGTAGATGAACGATAGTAGCACTTACAGTGGCATCATAGTAGTAGATGTGTCGTCTGTTGTAGTGCCAGTAGTTTGACGTTGCATTAGATGCAAACTGAATGTTGGTTGCATGATGAAAGCTAACCTGCAGACAGTACCCTTGGTAATGATTTCCATCAAGCAAGTCTCCCTATGGAAAAATAAACTTAGATCAACACACTGCATTATGTCTTCTGTTAAGTAGTTTGTCCTGAGCAGATGCCAACAAATCAACCTTCTTCCATAGGAAGTACTGTAACTGGATTTGCTGTCTACAGGCTACACATCATATGTTTGAAATGAGGCCTTTCAGAAATGGATAAATTGCTTGTTAGTTCATTATTTATGAAACATGTTAACGTGTTAAATCCAGTTGTGTTCATATGGAATATTATCATTCTTGAAAGGCATCCTGTCAAACAGGCATTCAGGTCTGTTTTTGAATAATGGATTAAGGTTTGCTTGTGTAATTGCACTCAGACTTTGATGTTTGTTTAATTAATTGGTAGTGGGATTTTTCTAATAATCTGGTTAATGATATTCAGTTCCTTACGATTTTGGTTTATTTCTCAGTATTGAATTTGATCCTGAAATTATTCTTAATCTGTTGTTGGGGAATCATTTTTCCCTGACAGCTTTCTGTCCCTCAACATGGTGATTTGTTAAAAGCTCAAAATGATGATGTGATGGATGTATTCATTTAGTGCTGTTTCTTCACAGATGTACAAGAAAGATCTGTACAATATGGAGGACCCTGTGCGTATCAACCATGGCCTGAAGCCGTCTATGAGCTACAGTCACCAGCCGCCGTACCAGGACAAACAGCCATACCGTGAATATGACCACCCGCCTTACGGATATGATGGAGGCGGCTACGCAGAACCAAAGCCTCACAACACTGACTCTCACCTGCACTACGACAACCGTGTGCCTCATTACAACGAACAGTGGCCCCCCTATGACCAGCAGACCTCGTCCTCACAGCCCGCAGGGTACCAGACGGGCCACCAGCAACCCATGGGCTACAACCCCCGGTCCCCCTATGAGGATGGACCAGGGAGGGACTACAGCCCCCCTCAGCCGCGCTATGATGAGGCCTCACCAGTGGGCTACGATGGCAGACTACGCCACAGTAAACCTGGGCCCATTCGTTACGATGAACCCCCACCCCTGCCACCAGCAGGCTACGATGCCCGCTCTCCTTATGAGGCAGAACCTCACGGCTTCCCCATTAATTCACCTCGATCACCTGACCCTCCAAAGCAGTATTACGGTGACTCTGGTCTGAGGCCCACCTATATTCCTGGGCCTCCAAACCGGGGCTATAAGCCAGGGATACATGAGCCTATGATAAACTCTGAACCCACCATTCCCCCTCCAAAACCAGAGACTCTGCCCTCCCCAGGGGAGCCAGTGATCACTCCAGGCTCCAAACCCCTCCCTCCTCCACCCCGAGAAGACCTGGATGAGGACCCAGCCATGAAACCCCAGTCAGTGCTCAACAGAGTCAAGATGTTTGAGAATAAACGGTCTGTTTCTATGGACAGGGCTAAAGAGGGAGGAGAGTCGTCGGCACTCAGGGTATGTTCCTCACATAGGTGTAGAGCTGTAACCCTGTTACTGCCACAAGGTGTGACTACTCATAATAAGTAATTGCAACACAGTTATAAACACTGCTAACAGAAATACCGTAGTTATAGTGACACATTAATTAATTAATTAAGGACACTCAAAGATGTAGATAAGAAAATAAAATGGTAAAAACACAAACAACTAAAATCTAGCGAAAACTACAGATGAACACGCTCTAACTCGATAGATATGATGCCTGGTACAAGGTGTGTCACATTAGGCTAAACGTCAAGTAGATGTTTGTTGGTTATTCAAGACATTTGACAATAACTATTTACGCAAGGTCATACCGACACAAGATAATTAACAAACCTCCGAGGAGTCTAAATGATCTTTTCCTGTACCAAGGATACATCAGTCAAAAACTGCAGAACTGCAGGGCTGCAAAATGCAAGCTTGTTTTTGTGAAATAATTGTTTTATATTTGTCAGCCACAGTGCTGGACGTCTTTGTGCTTGCAATCCGTCCATGTGAACGAAAATCTGGACCAGATGCAAGAAGCGCTAAAGAGACTCTCTCTCTTTGCTTTTCAGTCTGCAGATGTTCCTAAACCTGTGAGTGCACCTGGCCCAGTCCTCAAAGCCAATTCCCTCAGCAACCTGGAGCAGGAGAAGTCCACCTATAGGTATGTAGTCCTCATTACAGCACCCCGGGCTGCAGAGAAGGTGGGTGAAGGACAAGTCTTAAGATCCCTGCAAAGGCATTGTAGAATTCATTTATTGCTGCCTGAGCACCATCTAGTGGAGTGTAGTCACTGTGTGGCAGGCCAGATGGAGGTGAGACAGCAAAGACATGCAAACGCCAAGTTTGCACTAACAGATAAGACTTGACCCAGACTGCTCGTCCTGCATATTAGCAGGATGAGCAAAACCTCAGAACCTCTGTGGTGAGAGCATCAGCACCAGACTCACTGCTGTACCTGTCTGGGATATCCAGATTGTTTTCAAACATGCTTGATCATCTCAGGATTGGATAACAGCGAACTTTAGGACTGTCTGTCCCTCCCCACTTAAAATCTCTGCAGCTGTTGTACTTGTTTCTTTTGGCTTTCTCTGCAGGGCCCCTGAGCCACAGAAGCCCCATACTAAACCTCTGGATGATGTAGTGCGTTCCAACCACTATGACCCAGATGAGGACGAGGAGTACTACAGGAAGCAGTTGTCCTACTTTGATCGCCGTAGTTTTGACAGCAAAGCCATGGGCCAGCCTGCCCCTGGCATCAACCGCTTCCATGACCTGCCCAAACCAGCTCAGCTGTCTTACCCATACAGCAGGTATAAAAACACACCTCATGCTAGTGTAGGCTGAGCTACAACATTCCTGAGCTCTTTACTCGGCAGCTGCGGAATCACGACTGTTGTTATTAACTGTATTGTTTCTGTTTTCCCAATGCAGAGTCGAGTCTGTCGAGAAGGTGAGTCCAGTGGAGAAAAGATATGAACCCCTGCCCCAAATCAGCCCCTCCTCTCAGTATGGGCCCCCTGCCTCTGCCATCCCACCCAACACACTGCCCAAGCTCAGCCCCAGTGACGGTAAGCTTTCTAACTTTTCCTGGCTGCCTCTTGAACTTCATCATGTACCTATCTAGCGTAAATTAACATTCAAGAGCTTTTCCAATAATGGGCTAAACTTTTATATAAACTTATAAACTTTTATAAGATGTCAGAAAATGGGGAAAGGATGTTCGTCACAGCCCAGAGAGAGTCTTAAAAGTGCTTAAGTCCGAATATCGGAACAAAGCCTGCAGATCTTCAGTTCACTATCACAAAATGTCAATACTTGCAGAATATTTATACATTGAAGAAGCTGCAACTGAGTAATGTTTGCTGTTTTTTCTTGAAAAATAACTTGTCACTCTTTTAATAATAGTTTGACAGAGGCTTTATTAAAGTGCTTGTATTCGCCTCACATTTCCAGCTAACTCCATACCTGAACCGTTGAGCTCACCCAATCCTAAACCTGAGCTGGCAGCTCTCAGGCCGGCCAGCAGAGACGAACCTGCCCCAGGTGGCTACCTGCCCCCGAGGGGCCTCCCGGACAAATCCCCGGTCAACGGCACTGATGCAGCACCCCCAAAGACACTTGGCGCTCCTGCTCCAACTAGCTACAACCGCTACGTCCCCAAGCCTTACACCAGCTCAGCCCGGCCATTTGAGCGCAAGTTTGAGAGCCCCAAGTTCAACCACAACCTGCTGCCCAATGACACACAGGTGAAGACAGACCTCCTCAGTAAACCCAGTGTGGTGAGCAGCAGCAGTGGGAAGCCTCAGCTCTCACCACAGCCCCTGGATCAAGACAGCGGCCTGGACACCTTCACACGCACTATGGACAACAGGCCCAAATACCAGCACAATAACATCAACACCATCCCCAAGGCCATCCCTGTAAGGTAAGACGCTCCAAAATGTTCACATCCAGCAGCAGCAGTACGTTCTGTGGAAGTACTGAGCTGCTGACAGACAGAAATACACTTGTTTGTTCTCTCACCTCTTCTGCTGCACATTATTCTCTGCCAACACTGTTTTGACTGATGATGCTAACTTCTGTCCCTCAGCCCCAGCGCACTGGAGGATGACGACGAGGATGAAGGGCACACAGTGGTGGCCACCGCCCGGGGGATCTTCAACTGTAACGGAGGGGTCCTGAGCTCCATCGAGACAGGAGTCAGCATCATCATCCCGCAGGGGGCCATCCCCGAGAGCGTGGAGCAAGAGATTTACTTCAAGGTGTGCCGGGACAACAGCATCCTGCCCCCCCTCGACAAAGAGAAAGGTCAGTACTGCACTGCTATACAGAGTGTCTTCATATCCTCAATATGTCAAGGAACAAGACGCCACTACATCTGTAAAACCAAAGGTGCTGATGTTCTTTGGATTCAAAGAAACTATAGTGAGCAAGGGAGTTGGTGACTTTTTTGTTTTCGAGATAATGTGAGATTTAACTGCATTTATTTATTTTATAACTGAATGGTTACACCAGGATAAAGTTTTAGCAGCATTGCAAAGGTCACTGGTGACAAACTACAGTTTACACAAACACAACAACATATAAATGCCATGAGCAGGTAAATCAGTTGATTCACACCCTACACACAGCTATGTGCTTTGACACAGAACAACATCCATGTCAGCATATTCTGAATGAACATTTAGTACCAGAGGAGTGTACAAACTTAATCAACCTGGCAAGTCAGTGAGTAGTGCTGATTATTACCCGCATGTTTAATCAGTGGAATTCAACTCTTGTTGTGTGTCTGTGCAGGAGAAACGCTGCTAAGTCCGCTGGTGATGTGTGGCCCGCATGGACTCAAGTTCCTGAAGCCGGTGGAGCTGCGCTTACCTCACTGTGCGTCCATGACCCCTGATGGTTGGTCTTTTGCTCTAAAATCCTCCGACTCCTCGTCGGGTACGCTGTCCTCTCTCTGTCCTTTTGGGGTCTGTGGGCTGGCTTTGGTGCTTAGAGAGGAGCGTTTCTTGGTGTTCAACTCACCTGTTTTTCATATTCCCACTCACTTCTTTATCCTGCATGTGCTGTTTGGACATTCACGTTGCTTTGTATTGAGCTACCTAACACTTACCATCAGGAAACAGTGTGACTCATCTAACTCAGCTGTCGCTCAGACTAAAGTCGAATGCTTGGCTGGTTTGATTTGACTCCATCAACAGAAAATTGACATGATTTTGATTGATTTCATTGTTTTGAGTCATTTGACAAGAATGAAAAGTTTTTATTATACAAGGATAAACTGAATATCCTTAATCATCCATTTTTCATAATTTTCTGACATTTTACAGACAGTACAATAATTAATTCTCAGTTAATTGAGAAAAATCTGCAGATCAATTGTCACTTATCATTTACTTGTAATAATTTATTGTCCCAACTGTTTAACCTGCCAGTCCAGTTTTTCACCAGTAAACAGTGTTATAGAAGACAGAGTTTATTTTCAGTTGGTTTTGAGTTCAGTTTTTAGAAAATGATTTTCTATATTAATGGATTAGCAAAGCTTGGCCATCACCTGTTTGTGTGTCTTCTGTTTCTGTGACTGATTTTAATTTATTAAGTCAAGATATAACATCATGTAACATTTATACAAAACACCTTCTTAACTGATGCATGACATCTGATGAGTCAATACACGAAGTAATGCTGAGTGTATCGTGAATTCCTGTTGATGATTGAGCCACTATGAGTGTGATTAGTTACCACTTCATGAATCAGTGGTTAATGAATGTTGACTTCATACATTTTTTATATGCCACCACATGAGCTGGAATCCACTCACATAGAGAGGGTTCTTTTAGACACATACGTTTGATCAACCTCTCTGAAAGCACAGCAATACCTAGTCACCTATCCAGTACCTACTTTTATTTACTTTGGTGACACAAGACAACCTGGTAACTTAGCTTTGCACTCCTACAGCATTGTCAGACTCAGAGTGGACAGTGGACCAAAAAAAAAAAAAAGTATCAAAATCAATGCATCAGATTTCAATTTCACACATGCAGTCATACCTTCCTTTGCTTTACTTTAGCATATTGATCCATTCTTCTCTGATTTGTCACCAAGTGTCTCCTCAGTGTGTTTGGTTTTAACTTGTCTCTTCAGCTACACTCAACAACAAAAAACATGAGACCGTCGGATCATACAGCAACATGTTGATGTTTACATCTGATATCCTGCAACAATAACTGGATTCAGGCTTGTTCGGTGGCATATCAGTAAAAGTATGAAATAACAGCTTGTTAACAAACATTCAGTAAATTAATTATTCATTAAGCATAAACTGAGCTCATAAACTCGTGGTGAGCAACAGGAATTCATGATATATCCTGCTTTCATTTATACATGAAACCATCAAAATCATCAGTGCTACTTGTTCTTATTGAGGAACAGAAAAATCTAAAAGTTTTGTTCTGAGCTTCTTCTTTGTTTTTCTTCTGTATTTTAAGATGAAGGGAGTTTCTCCAGCAGCTGACATCATGTCTCTGTTTCCTGCAGGTGATCCCAAAACCTGGCAGAACAAATCTCTCCCTGGAGACCCAAACTACCTGGTGGGCGCAAACTGTGTATCTGTGCTCATTGACCACTTCTGAAGAGGGCAACAGCTGGTCTGTTACTGAATGTGATAAACAGGGGACCTCAGTTGCCCCTGCCGTGCTCCCTGCACCGTGGCGGGGTGCACAATGCTTGATGAAGTATGAACTTGATACTCTCACGTTGTTTACTGTGCCCAAAATTTGAAAAAAAACAAAACAAAAAAAAAGAAACAAACACACACACAAGGAGAGTCGGAGGAGTCCAGCATCTCCAAGGCTGTACTCTTGTTCTTTTTTCTTTTTTTTTTTTTTTTTTTTTTTTTTTTGGTGCTTTCAAGGCTTGCAAAAAATAAAGATTAAAAGAAATTATTTAAACAAAGGAACTGAAGTTGGAATGCATGACCAGTGCACAGACTGAATAATCTCATTTTGACATTTTTAGCTAATTTTGTAAAAAAGGGTCAGAGCAGTGCGAGACAAAGGAGAATTTTGGAAACTTGTTTAATATTGCAATGGGATTTTTGCGTACTGTAAGAAAAAAAAAAAAAAAAGAAAACACTCACAAACAGCAAAGTTGGTATATGCAAAACTTTTGTTTGTGAGTTCCGTGGTCATGCGTTTCACTCATGAAGGATCTCTGAGGACTTGAGAAATGCTGAGCCCGACTCATGAAGGAAAACGTAGGCATCATAAAGATTAAAAAAATAATATGAAGAATGAAGGATAAGTATTAGTGTCAGACACCCGTTTGTCCTGACGGGGCTCTCTCTGTTTAAAACTGATGTTTTGTAGCAATGTTTTACCGTAGATAAATATACTGACTTGATTTTACAAACTCCTGCTGTCTAGAGATCTATGCATGTGCTATGACTCAGGTCCCGAAGCCTGCTACTACTAAGTTCAACACATGAAAATCCCATCGTACACTGCAAGCAGTGATGCCTTATCTGCATATTAACTTTTCAGTGAAACTTTAAAACATCGGATCCTTCAGTTATAGCGATCACTACGGAAGAAAAAGTTGTCTCTGCATTTTCTCATAACCAGTGAACTTGGATTTAGCACACGAGAATAATTGAGGCTGATGAAAAGGTATGCTTTCTTTTACTGCTATGCATATGAAGTCTGAGGAAATACAAAAAGCTAGAAGATGTTTAAATTGTGGCTGTACATACTGCTAGCATATGGCCTTGGTTCTCTGTAAATGAACTTTTGTACATCTTTGTTATTTTGTATAAAAGAGAAAACATTTGTTAAAAAAGACAAAGCGGTTACATTGGTTATGTTTGTATTCTGGTTATACCCCTGAGCCTTGGAACTGACATAAGCAGTAATAAGTCCGACTTTTCTACCAACATATACACACACTACTTAAGGCATTTTTAACAGTCAGAAAACTTTTTATTCTTATTTACAAAATAGAGAAGTGCTTGGTTTAAATGATTTTAAAAGATGTACTTGAGGGGCTCTGCTGTGAAGAGTGGTCCCTTCCTTTATTTGTGATACTGGATGCTGTATTGTGTGCCCTGAAATGTATTTTTGTACTAATAGACAATTTATTATGGCACATCAGTACTATTTTCTTTTGATATGATAACACTGCTTCAACCCAACACTAGTTTATTCTCCTGTGTGGCTGACATTCTTTTATTTATTTTGATTTGTCTTCGGTTCAACTTTTTCTTTTTTTTTTTTCCTTTGCGACACATTTCTAAGTATACCACTGTATTAATAAATAAATTCATTTTTAAAGTAACTGCCCCTTGGATTCAAGTGTTGTGTGTTGCTCCAAACGTCCAGATGTTTTACGTATTAACACACCCACAATCTTCTTCTGCCAAACAGCTTGGAGGATTCCCGTGTGGGATCAGAAGTTGGAGGTTTTATTTACAGTGTGCAGTGCTTGGTTTAAGTTTTCTACTATTTTCTGCTGCTTCCTGAAATTTAGTGAACTGAGCAGTCAGGTGGATTATTCTGCAGACACAAAATGACAGTCTTCAGTTAAAGATGTTCCTGTTTTGTGTAAAAATTAATTTCCTTCTGTTATTGTCCTTAATCTTTTCTGGCTCACTGACACTTGAACCAGAAATTAATTTTTTTTTTTTTAAAGATCTCCTTCACATGTTTTAAGTGTGTCATGGGTTTTCAACAAAAAAATATTCAGTTATCTTATTAAAAGTTAAATCTATTTCTCCCTCATTGGGGGAGAAAAATCAAAATCCTACAATATACAAGTCTTTTTCAAATCAAAAGTTTAACTACTGAACATGAATCCACTCTGTGTATGTGTATACTGGCCCACGACTGGCTCCCAGACCAGTTGTAACATCACAAAATCATGTTTACATGTGAACTTCTTAAACACGTGTTTAAGGTAAACACACAGAAACTTCCTCAGTAGAGCTCAAACATCCAAGTGAAGCAACAATAAGCAAAAGACATTTTAAGTGGAGGGGGACTTTAAGAAAAAGGTTAAAGTTCACATTAATTTCACATTAAAAATGTTTTGTTTTCTGAAAGCAGAACAATTTCTTGATTGCAACATGTTTGTCGTGTGACCAAGCTTGTGACAAAGTCTGAGTATTGTTTCATCTCTAAGGTCAATCACCCCACCAGAGTCACAAAGCTGCTCTGTCCATAAGAGTGATTACAAGAGCACATAGTCATCTTGTAGATAAACAACAGAGCAGAGTAATCTAAAGACCCGGATGACTCCTCTCTTATGTTACATGATCAAGCTGTAGGTTAACAGTATGGGCCATTAGCGCACACACACAGTCTGATAAAGCAAAGACTGGCTGCGCATAAAATCAGTGCAAAGGTTCACTGATAAACCTATGACAGCTTGTACAATATGTGACATAACTGGCTTTAATAATGATGTAAATCTGTGTAAAAGTTGATTTTTTTTTATTGTACATTCAGTCTAATACAGAAAAGCTCTAGATAATAGTGAATTTTGGCTGAAAAAAAAAAATATTGGTTGATCATAAATTGAGTCAGAGGAAATGACCATCAGAGTTAAATTATTAAAAGTACAACAATTGCAGTGAGACACACCTGTCTCTCACATTATGGAATAACACTCACAAAACTGTAGACTTGAACAGTAGCTGTGTTAATTTAAAAAGTGGCATTTCAAAGTCAGTCTGCCCCTGAGATTAGTTGTCAGTGTCCACGAGTGAGCTGTTAAGACTGTAAACAAACAGGTCGTCTGGCTCAACAAAGCTTCTGTGTTAGAGTTTGATTTCCCTAGAAGCTATTGCTCTGTAGATCTCGTCAGTCAGGGGAACATAAGTCTTTTTCTCAGCATCCAGGAAGTATAAAGGGTCTTTGATGTGAGCTGGGTTGAATCCCTCCTCCACCAACTTGACTTTCTTCATCTTGAATGTCCCTGTCATCTCCAGGCAGGGCTACAAAACACAGTTTGGAAACTTTTTAGTCCAACTGAAGTTTTAAAAAAGATCAACACATTAGGGATGCACCACCAGTACTGACACTGTTAAGCAGATCAGATATCAGCCAGACGTCACTGATCTACATCAAATAGTTTCTTTGTCCATATAAATTCAGTGTTTGCATTCATTCATTTGCAGGCAGCCGACTTAACTTAAGTAAAAATTATCAACATGGACATAGGTTTGATTTCACGTGTTATTTTCTTAATTTATATAATCTAGCAAATAAACTGAAATTAAATTGATTGGCAGGCTGTCCTTAATGTTGGTGTGCCAAAAAGAAAGCCACATACTAATCACCTACAATTTCCTATATTGTTATATGTTATATTCCTACATTATTTACTACAAAAAACATTGTCTTTTACTGTTATCTCTGATTGATGATCAGGTCTAAACGAACTCAACTGAGCACAGAGGTTTCATTACATACAGTCCAAGCCACAGTAGATCAAGCTTTTGGCAACATGAAAGTTTGCAGGTGCATGAAATAAATAACAAATAATAAAACTTAAGTGCACAGCGAATGCATTTGTTGTTACCTGAATCCTGATGAATCGAGGTCTTGCGTAAGCTGGGAGGTAGTTGACGACCTGCTTATAGGTGTCGGAACAGTCAAAATCTTCTCCATCTTTCAAAGTGAGAGCTGCCATGCCGATCCGGCCCTCATGACCTTGTCAGAGGGTTTGATTGACATACAGAAAATATTAAAATGCACAGAGAGCCTACGACTTATTTGTGTTCATTACCTCTTTCTAAAACTTCAGTGAAACATGTCTTTACCTTCAACTTTAACACCATAGACATTTGCCTCTAAAATGCAATGAGCCGTTGTGAGAATGTCTGCAACCTCCGATGTGGCAACGTTCTCTCCTTTCCATCTGAAACAAAGGCAGAGAGACAGTTTTTTGTCAAATAAACACACAAAAACAGAAATAAGCCATTGCAACATGCAATCCCCTATGACTTGCCTATTGGTACTAAATTGAGACAAACTATAAACTAACATGAATGTATCTGGTAAAAAAAATTGGCTTACAATGTATGATTTAGAGCTGTCCAAGGTTAGAATCAGAATCAGAATCAGAATCAGTTTTATTGCCAAGTATGTTTTCACATACAAGGAATTTTTTCTGGTGATTGGTGCAATTGATCAGCAACAGTGGGGCTCTCTAGCCTTGTTGATGAGGCTAATAGCAGATGGGAAGAAGCTATTTTTGTGGCGAGAGGTTTTGGTCCTGAAGGACCGCAGCCTCCTGCCAGAGGGGAGTGTATCAAAGAGTTTGTGTCCAGGGTGGGAGGAGTCAGCTACAATCTTCCCTGCACGACTCAGAGCCCTTGAGGCGTACAGGTCCTGGAGGGACGGAAGATTGCAGCCAATCACCTTCTCAGCAGAGTGGATGATACGCTGCAGTCTGTTATTGTCCCTCTCCGTGGCAGCAGCGTACCAGATGGTGATGGAGGAGGTGAGGATGGACTCAATGATGGAGGTGTAGAAGTTCACCATCATAGTCCTTGGCAGGTTGAACTTCTTCAATTGCCTCAGGAAATACATCCTCTGCTGAGCTTTTTTGATGAGGGAGCTGATGTTTAGCTCCCATTTGAGATCCTGTGTGATGGTGGTTCCCAAGAAGCGAAAATGCTCCACGGTAGCCACGGGGGAGTCGCACAGGGAGATGGGGGTGGGTGGGGCTGGGCTCTTCCTGAAGTCCACTATCATTTCCACTGTCTTCAGAGCGTTTAGCTCTAGGTTGTTCTGCCTGCACCAGGTCACCAGACGCTCAGTCTCCCACCTGTAGGCAGACTCATCGCCATCAGAGATGAGTCCAATGAGAGTGGTGTCGTCTGCAAACTTCAGGAGCTTGACAGACTGATGGCTGGAGGTGCAGGTGTTGGTGTACAGGGAGAAGAGCAGAGGAGAAAGAACGCAGCCTTGTGGGGATCCAGTGCTGATGGTCTGGGAGTCAGACACGTGCTTTCCTAGCTTCACGTGCTGCCTCCTGTCAGACAGGAAGTCGGTGATCCACCTGCAGGTGGAGTCAGGCACGCTCAGCTGGGAGAGCTTGTCCTGCAGCAGAGCCGGGATGATGGTGTTGAAGGCAGAGCTGAAGTCCACAAACAGGAGCCTGGCATAGGTCCCTGAGGAGTCCAGGTGCTGGAGGATGAAGTGGAGAGCCATGTTGACGGCGTCGTCTACAGACCTGTTGGCTCTGTAGGCGAACTGCAGGGGGTCCAGGAGTGGGTCAGTGATGGATTTGAGATGGGACAGGACAAGGCGCTCAAATGATTTCATGACCACAGAGGTCAGGGCAATGGGTCTATAGTCATTTAGTCCTGTGGGCCTTGGTTTTTTGGGGACAGGGATGATGGTGGAGGATTTGAAGCAGGCTGGCACGTGGCAGGTCTCCAGTGAGGTGTTGAAGATGTCTGTGAACACCGGAGACAGCTGATCAGAACAGTGCTTCAGGGATGATGGAGAGACAGAGTCAGGACCAGCTGCTTTGCGGGGGTTCTGCTTCTTAAAAAGCCTGTTGACATCTCTCTCCAGGATAGAGAGAGACGTTCCTTTGGTAGGGGAGGAGGGGGGTTCTGATGTGGCTCTGATGTGGAGGTTAGTGTCAGGCCTGTCTCATTGTCTTTCAAAGCGGCAGTAGAACTCATTCAGATCGTTGGCCAGACGGAAGTCATTAATGGAGTGGGGGGGTTTAGGTTTGTAGTTTGTGATCTTTCTGAGCCCTTTCCAGACAGAAGCAGAGTCATTGGCTGAGAACTGGAGCTGAAGTTTCTCAGAGTACAGTCGTTTAGCTTCTCTCACCGCCTTGCTAAACCTGTACTTGGACTCTTTAAACTTGTCCCTGTCCCCACTCCTGAAAGCTTCCTCCTTTTGCCTCCTGAGCTGACTGAGCTTAGCTGTGAACCAGGGTTTGTCATTGTTATAACTCACCCTGGTGCATGATGGGATACAGCAGTCCTCACAGAAGCTGATGTATGACGTCACAGCCTCTGTGAACTCATCCAGACTGTTGGAAGCAGTCCTGAACACCTCCCAGTCAGTGCGGTCCAAACATGCCCGCAGATCCTCTATGGCTTCACTGCTCCACTGCTTCGATGTCCTCGCAACAGGTTTACACAGTTTTAGTTTCTGCCTGTATGTGGGAATCAGGTGGACCATGACATGGTCAGAGTGGCCCAGTGCAGCCCGGGGGACGGCGTGATAAGCTCCACTGATTGTGGTGTAACAGTGGTCCAGAGTGTTCCCCTCTCTGGTCGGGCAATTAACAAACTGTCTATATTTGGGCAGTTCATGACTGAGGTTCCCTTTGTTAAAGTCACCAAGGACAATAACTACGGAGTCCGGGTTGGTCTGCTCCACACACAGTATCTGGTCTGCGAGCGCCCGCTGTGCCTCCTGCACGTTGGCCTGTGGTGGGATGTAAACACCGACCAGGATGATTGAGGTGAACTCACGGGGGGAGTAGAAGGGCCTGCAGTTTATGATGAAAGTCTCCAGGTCAGGAGAACAGTGCTGCAGGATCACTGTCACGTCTCTGCACCAGCCACTGTTTGCATAAAAGCAGATTCCTCCACCTTTGGTTTTGCCGGACAGCTCTGTGTCGCGATCCGCTCTGAAGAGCTGGAAGCCGGCCAGCTCCAGCGCAGAGTCCGGATCGATCCACACAGCCACGTCTCCGTGAAGCACAGGACGGAAGATGAGGAAAAGTCTCTGTTCTTCTGCACCAGTAGCTGAAGTTCATCCAGTTTGTTGGGCAGTGAACGCACCTTGGAGAGAAAGATACCTGGGAGAGGTGTGCGGAGTGCGCGCCGGCGGAGACGCGCAAGCGCACCGGCACGTTTTCCTCTCCTCCGGCGTTTCACTGCGAGAGCAACGGTCAGTGACCTCTGACCAAAATGTCCAATAATCCCACAGATGAGTCGAGAAAAGTAGGAAAAAAATCCACTGGAGTTGTTTCTCTGATATTAATGAGCTCTTCTCTGGTGAAACCAAAGCAGAAAACTGGATTTATAAAGAAAATAAGGCAAAAAAATGCGCACCAAAACACCGAGGCAGCCATCCGCGGCGCCATGGCAACAGAAGACTATAATTATAAAGAGATTGTGACTTTACCTACAATGACCCAACTCTATCAGTCTTATACTGTGAAAACAATATTTAGATGGATTGTCACTTTAAATTTTAATTTTTTTAATTTTCAGCAAAAAATAAAATTGTGCATGAAGTCTCAACAGTTTAAACCCATTTTAATAAAGCTGAACTCATTGTTGTAGCTAGTCATTCTCGTTTACATTTTTTTCTGTTTTGTAAAACTTAAAACACCCTACATCCTGTGTTGTCAGAATAATTAGTTTACGACTGGAAAAATTCACATGAACATGGATGAAAGTAAATGTTTGGTTGATGGTGAGAAACATTTGCTTAATGGTGCAAAGTCGTGACTTCCCGACTCGTGAAATGGGACCATCCAAGGAGCATGTGAATGCAAACATAGATTTAATCAAAACTAGATCAATGGCGTCATCCTTTGAGAGAACGCAAAAAAACAAACCTAACAGACCAACATCAAAGTCATAACTTGCCTGAAAGTGTCACCAACTCGATCCTGGAAGTACACAAAGTTCTCGTGGTCCAACAGAAGCAAATCGCCCGTGTTGAAGTACAGGTCGCCTTTTTTCAATACATTGCGAAGCCTCTTCTTCTCGGTCTGTTGCTTGTTACCAGCATACCCAACAAAGGGAGACCTCTGAGTTATCCTTCCCACCAGAAGTCCCGTCTCACCTGACAGAAAGATACATGAAAAATGTACTTAAGTTTCCCATGGGCCTGTGGTGACGTCGTCAAATCCTTGTTTTGCACAACCAACTAAAGCCCAACGATATGTAATTAACCAAATAAAACAGGGGCAAGCAGCACACTGATTGGCATTTATGCTTAATAAGACCAATCAACATGTTGTCAGTTTGATTTCAGTTGACTAATTGATTAATAGTTTCAGTACTAAAGACGGAAACTCAAGTAGTGCTGCTCATTAGTCAAAGAAAAGACAGAGAAAAAAGAAGACAGGCGTTGAACGGGTTTGTCAGTCTGTGATATTGATTCACCTTTGGCTGCTTTGATGCACAGACCCTCAGAGTTTCTGACAGGCTCGTCCTTCGCAATGTCATACTTGATGAAAGTGTAGGGGAAGAAAAACTACAAAGAAGAAACAAAAGTTTACATTCAACAGTCGATTAAGTTCAGCTTTGCTGGTTTAACAAGAGTCTGCAGACATGCTGGCGCCTCTGTGAGGCTGTACTGAGACACAGCTGTGCTTTGAGCTAAATGCTAATGCTGATGAACAAAAAAAATGCTAACATGCTGATGTTTAGTAGGTCCAATGTTTACCATGTTCACTGTCTTAAAATACTGTGTTTGCATGCTAACATTTGCTAATTAAGACAGCACTAAACACAAAGTACAGCTGTTGTTGATTCATTATTAGTTTTGCAGGTATTTGGTCATAAATCAGGTGTGGCATGAATGTTTGTATCAAATGTCTTGAGTAGGGTGTTTCTGCTGTAACTGTCAAGACATTTCACTCAAAACCACAAATATGAACCTGCTGGGGGTGCTAGAGGAAAAGTCAGAGGATTCTGGGATTCAACCTCTTAGGACCTTGAATGTACAAAATTTAGTGTCAAGCCATCACACCAGATGTTCCTCTACATACCCTGTGGACGAAATTGGCACGGCCAACTGCACCGATCTTGGACGTGTAGTTTATGAAGCCAATGTTTCCCTCTGTGGCAGCGTACAACTCTGCGACTTTAATGTTACCGAAGCGATTCAGAAACTCTGACCAAATGTCTGTCCGGACTCCGTTGCCAATGGCGATCCTTACTTTGTGGTTCTTCTCGTTGTCTTTCTGCAAACAGTGAGATCAGTTGTTATTAGTAACGGAGACATGCAAAAATATCCGCCATGAACATGAGTACTTTAACCACAGCTTTGGTCTGGATTCCTTTTACCTTGGGCGTGTTGCAGAGGTAGCGCATTGTTTCACCAATGTACTGCATCACTGTCACATTATACTTCCTGCAGTCGTCCCAGAACTGAGAGGCAGAGAACTTCCTCCTCAGAATAATGGTTATACCTGCAATTGGCATGGTATTAACACAGCCTTTATCTTTCTGCAAACGTAATCACCTTCCTAAGTGATTCTTAAGTGATTTCCACACCAGGTGTGCAAATGATTTTATTCTTATCCTCGTGATAAAGAGGATCATTACCTCTCTCGATGGCTCCAGACATCCCGATGAGGAAGCCTGCGCTGTGATACAGGGGTAGATTGATGTAGAAGACATCGTCTGCTGTGACTCCACATAGCGCCTGGATGAAGGAGGCGGCCCACACCCTCTCATGGGTGACAACAGCTGCTTTTGGCAAACCTTCCAAGGTCAAAGAATAATAAAGTCATCTCAGGTTCTTCAGTACAACAGATAAAGCTCGTATCAGGGGTTTTTACAAAAAAAAAAAAAAAAAAAAAAAAAAACACCCACAGATACTCATCAACCCACTCCACTTCTCTGCTGTTCATTCATAGACTGCGTAATAGGCATGTTTTCATATAAGCTGCACGAACCAATATTTCTTTATCAACAATGGATGAAAGCTCATTGAACCCATTGTGTACTACATGCTCACCATCAAACAGTCAACATTTAGCAGCTTAAGAGCAAGATATTTCCATCAGGAGTTGGCTCAGGTGACCAGAAACATTCATATTGCTTCTTGCTGGATGTCTAAATAAGTAACCATCCGTTAGCTAACACATTCACCATATTCATTATAACAATATATTACAGCTTGTTGTGCTACCCAAGCCAAGGCCACATCAATCCGTTAACCCGGGATTAACAGTAAGATCGGTTTGTGTTGTGCTGACTGTTGAAGTGTCTGTCATCACAGTATCAGAATCAGCACATGGAAGTAACCTACAGACCTACTGCAACTTACAGAGTGGGAGCTCTTTATGCAGATACTCATGTGGAGGCAACCGATAGCCAAGTGGAAAACACACACACCATGTAGCTGTTACTTTGGTTCAGCTTTGTCTCAGGGACATTTGTTGCATGTTTGCCCCTCAAACAGAAGCAAATGCAAAGAAACAAACAAATCTTTAAAGACAATAAATGACTTAAATGCAAGAGTGTGTGTAGAGATATCGAGCTCCTCTCTAACATGGCTGCATAAGAAATATAGAATGTGCAAATCCTTTTCCAGACTTTCCACAATAGAAACATCAAATAATAAAGGGCTTAATTAAAACATCTGAAACTCACATACATGCACTCTTCACAGAACTGAAAGTCCCATAAAGGGTTTCTGACCTCTAGTAGTGTTTTTTTGAGTGAGTCCCCATTGCCCAAGGCAGGGAAGAAGACTACTGGCCAGTAAACACAGATGTAAATTATACGGCTTCCAAAAAACACATTAAAAACCAGCTTTTAGAGACTAATTTCCATGGTTATTGGTGTAGATTTTCACATTTTTTTGTTTTGTCTGTTCAGAGAAGTTTCCTCGTGTACCTGTGGTGCCTGACGTGTAGATATACAGAGCAGTGCTCCTGATACCGACGTTGGCCCTGAGGTCCCGGGACAGAGGCTGATCTGAGGCCTGGGAGATCTTGTCAGACAAAGACTTGATGCCCTCGGTGCTGCAGCTGTCTGAAAGGAGGTACACACTGATACCCTGCTCTCTCAGCGTCGGTAAAACCTCCTCCACAGTGTCCTGCAGCTCTGCAAATACAGAAAAACATTCAGCTCCATTCAGTGAGTCAGAGCGCCCTGTTGCACAATGCTGCACATGTAGCACGTGCAGACCTGCATCATGCTACTCCAGGTCCCACTGGGACGAGAGCACATGGTGCAGGCACTTCAGCTCAGATGTATGCATTTCTCAGTGGTGAGACTCCAGAGCTATGGTGGAAATGCAGAGAAAATTGTTTCCTGAGTGCAATGTTTCCTTAAAATAAACTCAATCTTCAGGAGTGAATATAGAGCACACCGACTGAAACTATGGGAGACAAAAAGTGATTCAAACGTTTGTTCCTGACAACATTTGCTGAGGAAACTCATCAACTCAACTCCTACATTAACCTGACAAGAAAAAAAAAAAAAAAACTCTTTTCTGGTCTTTATTCTTATGAATTTCACTACTTTAAAATCCCACCGCTGTGGTTTTAAAACAGAGTTTGGACACAAATCCGATGCAATACTTGTGTTATTTTTACCCAAAAAAACCATGAGTTGTCAGACATGTTTTGAATGCTCCCTAAAACACAAAATAACCATTTGAAATCACAGCAGTGAGCATGCATTTCAGTTTTTATCCCGTGCATTTGGCCTCACTCCTCGGCTCTAGGGCAGACTAAAACCAATCATTTTAATTATGCGTGAATATTTTAATCTGCAGCAACCACGCCTGGATTACCACCTGAGCTAATGTCAGTGTGAAAACCAGAATACAAATCCTAGTCTTAAACCTTTCATTACCTCAGTTTGTGCTGGTCTAACCCGGTGTATAAATGTACGTAACAATGAATACAGGGCAGACTGGCACCACAGAATAGTTGGACAGGTTGGTTTCTGACACTTAAGACAAAATATAATGAAACCACCATGTGCAGTCTGCTGTGTGCTCTGTACCAGATGGACACTTTATGGTGACCGGGTCCATAAAAGATGCAGAAGAAGGTCATGCATCATGTTTCGAGCTTATCAAATATTTTGATTGTAAACTACATGCCTAGACAATCATTACCTGCAAGGTTTATACAGCTCTGACACAGATAAAAACATGGATGAGGCAGATGGTTGTTTTGAAGTGACAAAAACTCACAGGGAACAGTGTTTTGTGTAAGTATTAAGTTGTGGAAGACGAGGATTTTCTTCAGGAACAGTATCATTAAAACAATGTAAAAACACCCCAGTATAAGTTCTTTATTTAAAACCGTTCTTATATAAAAGTTCAGACACATTAAAACTACTCATTCTTGAGACGTGCCGCTTGTAACAACTACATGGCATTGTTATTTTGTTACTGATGCATCAGCATTTTACTGATATAGCTTCTGCAGATGGAGCTAGTTTCAACCACTTCATATACGGTTTGGTAGCTTAGTCCTGTGGTCTCCAACCTTGGGGTCGGGGTCCTCCAAAGGGTCACGAGATAAATCTGAGGTGTCACGAGATGATTAAGAAGAAAAAACAAACTTCTGCTGCACAAATTTCAGAACATAATTTTTTTTTTTTGTGTGAAATATTAGAGTTTTGTCTTGAACAGTTATTTAGAAGAAGCCATCTGAGTGGGAGGAACTGCTCATGCCAAAGATGTTTCAGACATGTGAAACATGAAAAGGGGCCCCAAGAAGACACTGGTTTCTGTTAGTGGTTACAAGCTGAAAAAGTCTGGGAACCACTGGTTTGCTAGTGTTAGATTTCACAAGATTATTATATGTTTATGTAAAAAGTTCTGTGTGAAATGCACTGAAGTAGAAAATAGGCCTGTAGTACAGGACAGTAACTGTTTGACCAATGTGCTTTCCACCACTGGAAGTTGCACAAACTGGACACACTGAAAGCGCCAGCAGTTCGTGGTTGTACTTTGAGCTCTGCCCTGGTTTGAGGAACACGCGTGATTGTGGAAAAATGGTCGGGGAGGCCAAAGGGTCAGAGAGCTCCCCTCCTCCTCTGCGCCCCTGACAGACTGACAAACATCTCACCGTCTTACCTGGGGACACTATGATCACTTTGGCCCCGCAGCAGGAGAAACAGTGCAGCAAAGACTTGGACCTAATGTTGAAGTTCAGCAGAGCGGCCGGACAGCCCAGTTTGGCCAAACCGAGCCAGGTCCACACGAAACTGGGCTCGTTGGCCAGAAACAAGGCGACCGTGTCCCCCTCCTTGAGCCGGGCTTCAGCCTGCAGAGCTCTGGCCACTTTGTTGCTCTGTTGATCCACTTCGCCATAAGAATATTCGCGACCTTCAAAGTGCAGAAACACCTTAGTGGGGTGCCTCTCCGCTGCGTCCAAGAAGCAGTCCAAGATGCTGTAGAAAGGTTTGATTTTCTTGTATCTGAGGAGCCTGAAGCCGAGGCGAATGCTCTTCTGGATGTAGGCGCAGTCCTCGCCTAAGTACGGGAAAAATGTCTTGAGGAATGAAAAGGCCAGAACAGCCAGTCCGGCTACGGCGGTGAACCAGATGTACATTTTGCGGTGCGCACTACGCGGGACGCATCTGCCGGGAGAGACGCAGGAGCTGCGGGGAAGTGGCAGCTCGGGGAAATTTGTGACAAAGTTCACCCTCTCTCTGCAGGGGCGGGGCTCGGCCCCGGCCTGCGCCTGACCCCCCCTCCCTCATTCCGGAATGTTTTCTGGTTGCCAGATCGGGCGTTTTCACGTCCACTCCGGGCTGACTTTACTCCCATTCATCTCCATGTGTATGTCACTCTCCGGCCCTACTGTCCCCCTGTTACTGTCTTCAAAAGCCTCCTTTGTGCGGGATCTCCAGGATCTTAAAAAGGATCTAAGCGGCCGCAGGAGCAAGAAGACTGAAATGTGTTACATTCATAACAAGAGACATAAAGCATGACAGAAACTCTGTCAATGGCAACTCTCATTATAAATCCGCAATCTGCATGTGGTGGGCGTGTGCTCCTTTAGCTGAACTGTATTTGTCTGCTGATTTATGGGGAGGAGCGTACACACACACACACACACTCACACACACACACACACAGGTCCGAAATAACACAAACATCTCAGGGTGGTGTTTCCCTGCGGACGCTTTGGTGAAGCTCATAAGGTTCAGTTTTTGTGAGACTGCCAATTAATCTGGTCACTTTTTTAATGGAGTAATAAAGTTTCCTGTTCAGTGGTGAGGGTCTCATGTTTTGGGAAGGGGGGAGGGGGGGTCATTCGTTTTCATTATTAATAAACCACTTTTTTCCCAATAAATCAATTCAATGTTAAGTCTACAAAAAATCAGAATATTGTGATATTCATCATTTCCCAGAACCCAGGGTCGTGCCTGCCGGTCATGCAGCCAACAGTCTGAACTCCAATAGCATGACATTTAAAATGAATTGAGACTAAACTGGCTGGAGCTAAAAGAAAAAAAAATGTTGGCATTTTTGAGTTGATTGATGACTAATTGATGATCAAAACTGTGGTTTGGTAGTGATAAAATGATGAAGCGTTCAATTAATGTAGAGTTTGGTTTTGTTTTTTTCCCTCTTGCCACATTACACCGTGTTAAAGTGGGGACTTTCAAAAGCTGACACATGAATGTCTGTACAAAAGGTTTTGGTAATCCATTCAGGAGTTGTTGAAATGTTTCACTCTGGGCCAAAGGGATGAGTTGACTATTAAATCCCTAAATCCCCACTGCCAACCAGGCTAAAAGTCATGATGCAGACGCTCAACAACACGGACTCGAACATCACAGACCGTGGCCTCAGTGATTTAAATGAAGTAATTTTGTCTGAACAAAAAACACAAACAGAGAGGAGAAGAAAAAGGACCAAAGGTTGTACATTTAAAACACGTATGAACTGGGAGGAAGGTTCACATGTCATCAGGTTGCACATTTTCACTGAAGCTAAATTTACAGTCTTTGGCTTCAGCCCCCAAGTGTGTGTTCACCTCAGTGTTGGTGATCACAACACGGGTGACCCTGTTCCCAACCAGAGGGTGAAGGGACACTTTGTATCCCAGCAGCTGTCGGCTCATATTGATCAGAAACACGTTGCCGTGGTTTAAGAGGACAAGGACGAGGATTTATGAAAGGCACCTGAAGAATACACTGTTTAATGTGTCACTGCACCCCAGTTACATTTGGTTATTTGAAGTGAAATACTTTTTTTGCGTTACAAAGCCAGTGTGATGTATGAAAACTGTAGGATCTACTTTAGTGTCATTTGCTGATGTCACAAACCAAAGTCAGAGCCGAGGTTTAATGTGCCAAAGGATCTTTTGTTTTGAATGAACAGACTAATATTTACAAAAAAATAAGCATGATGTGTGACGGCTTGCTACATCAGAGGTGTATGAGGTGAACGGATGAGTGAGAACTGAGTGTCCGTGCGTTAAAGACGGCAGAGAACATCAAACACCTAAAGGAAGCAGTTATTTCACTCAGGTCATTCAGCCTTAAAGAGAGGGAGGGACGTGACAACACACACTCAACAACCATACGAAGAGAGCAGCATGGTACACAAGGCAGAGAAGCCTCAACTGACCACGGCGCGATGTAACCAGAAACCTCTGTTTGAACAAGACACTCACAGCTCTCGGTTTTCTCAACTGGACAAACACGCTTTCTTGTTCTGATTGAAGCTGCAGTTCCACTGCACTCGTGTGGTGTAAATGTGTCTCTCGCAGCTCAGTGCAACAGCATAAAACACGTCCCCCGGAGGAGGATTAAAGTCACTTGTCTGCAATCACTGCAGAAGTGGAAATACAAATGTAAAGTGATAAAGATAAACCGCAGCACTTCATCGTTAAACAACCCCTCAGATACACTGAACATCACAGGGTGGGGGGTGGTTTTTCCTTTAAAAGAGAGGCCGTGAAAATCACTTTAAATTTTAATTTCCCCTGAATTGACTCCATTGAATATGTCCAGCGTAAGTGGGATGTAATTCTTTTCTTTTTCATCCAGAAAGTAGAGTGGGTCTGTTATTAGATTTGGGTTGAAGCCCTCCTCCACCAGCTTCACCTTCATATGCTTGAACGTGCCCGTTACGTCCAAGGAGCTCTGTAAGTGCAGTGACAATTATTAGAGAGGGGAAAAAATGAAATAGATGAAATTGTTTGTAAAAGAGATGACTGCAGTAAACGTACCTGAATCCTCATAAAACGGGGTCGTGCGTAGACTGGCAGGAAATTTTCAACATGTTTAAAAACATCCTCAGAGTCAAATTTCAGTCCGTCTCTTAAAGTAACGGCAGCCATCCCAGCCCTCCCCTCCTGACCTGGACAAAACAGTTAAAGCAAGAAGCACTAGTTTTACTCATGCAAAGCATTAATGATTTACACAGTACATAAAAAATGGTGTATTTAGTGACATAATGATGACCAGTACCCCCGTTATTATTGCTCATAAAGGGGAAGTCTACCAATTTTGCACATTAAGATCAATAGTGATATGTAAACAATCTTCTAAGGCTCTGGAGGACAAAACGACCCTGATGATGTCAAACTAGGGACGTGGAGGTTGAAAGACAGAAGAGGGACAGTCTAATGAAAGGTGAGATATATTATGGGAAATGTAGGATCCAGTGTTTTTGGAAAAGCTGTCTGCTGAAGAGGAAGATGAGAATTGATAATTGTGGGGATAACAGCACAGAGTCTCTCCTCAAAGGTATTTGTGGTTGTGTGAAGAATGAAAACAAAGGGTCAAATAGTTATTAAACTGGTCAGACACAGCCTCCTTCGATTCTGATGTCTGAACAGTGTTGGAAACACTGTTTGAATCTTATTGACACCTTCAGAGTCGGGCTATCTCAGCCTCTCTTAAACAGATTTTAAAGGGGGGGGGGGGCACAACATGCAGCAAAGGGCCAAGGCCAGACTTCACCTCAGGTCACTGTGGTAAGGACTCAGCCTTAATGGTACATGCGCTACCAGGCGAGCTACCAGGCCAGCTACCAGGCCAGCTACCAGGCCAGCTACCAGGCCAGCTACCAGGGCACGTGTATATGGGGAACCTGATGTAGTCATAAGATATTTACTGAAATTGCAAGTTGACAGAGAACATCTGTTTACTCCATTGAACAAATGACTAATGCACAATGGACCACAAGATACTGAGGCTGCAAAGCTTCTACTGTTTAGGTAAATTCAGGCACTAGAAGGCTGAAAATTGTGAAAGGGGACAGGTCTTGTTGGTCTGTTATTAAAATGAAAGGTGGGGGGGAGGGGGCGCCTTGGTGGCTCACCTGGTAGAGTGTGTACCATTAAGGCTTAGTCCTAACCGCAGCGGCCTAGGGTTCAAATCTGACCCGCAGCCCTTCGTTGCATGTCCTTCCCCCTCTCTCTCTCCCCAACTTTCCTGTCTCTTTCACTGTACCTATAAATAAAGGCCTAAAAAAGCCAAAAAAAATGATTCAAAAAAATGAGAGGCGGAACCCTCAAATAAACAAACTACTTATTCATTTTGGTTTTCAAATAATTACGCAACGTTAACAAGTGACTCAACATCAGTGTGAACTACACTATCAACATGGCGTTCAGCTTGGGCTTGTTTACCTGCTCAGGGGATAAGAGGGGTAACTATATATATAATCAAGCCTCTGCTGAAAATCCATTCAGGTAAATATAATGTGAGGGGAGTTTCTAACAAAGATGAGCTTTTATTAAAATATTGACAGCTGGCTGAGGCTTTTCATATTTCTGAAGGGAAGTAAATGTTAGAGGCAAAACAATTAATCGATACACTGATCCACAGGGAATTAATAATTTTGTTATTCAATCAGTGCTTTATTTTCACAAAAAAAAATGCCAATTGTTCCCTACTCTTTGGGTGTCTTCAAAGTTCTTGGACAAAAAAAATCTATTTGGAGATTAGTATATTATAATTTGAAAATTACCTGGTACTTTAACTCCGTACACGGTGGCTTCTTTGACGCAGCCAGCCAGTGTGATGATGTCAGCCACCTCAGTTGTAGCCACGTTTTCTCCTTTCCATCTGTTGACGATTTAAAAAAAAAGTTTTAATGGCTGCGTGCACTCAGGTGTTTAACATGCGTTCGACTGAAACAAAAGATGAACTCACCTGAACGTGTCTCCAACTCGATCCTGAAAGTAGATGAAATTATCTTTGTCGATGCGCAGCAGGTCACCAGTGTTGAAGTACACGTCTCCTCTCCTGAAGACGTTATGCAGCTTCTTCTTCTCTGTCTGCTGCAGGTCTCTGGCATAACCAGAGAACGGAGTCCTCACTGATATTTCAGACACCAGAAGTCCAGGCTCACCTGGGGGAAGTTAATACAGCAGAAGTCATCTTTTAGTGTCATTAAATGTAAGGTGATCCTGTGTGTGTGTGTGTGTGTGTGTGTGTGTGTGTGAGGTTACACTGTTTTCTAGCATAAAAGAAACCAGCTCTTTTATGGAGTCATGTACAACAGAAACTTGAAGCAGTGGCACGAAAAGTGTTGAACAGTCTTGTAAACATTCACTGTTTGAATCCCATTTGTAAAGTGACAGTGGAGAGAACAGGGATCCATCCACATCGAGGAAGCTATAACAAGTGTTTTTAATGACGTACAGAATCCACCGTGCTGAAAGGTACTAACTAGTATCGTAGCTAGAATTTTAGAAACACTAATGTCACAAGTCACAGCAGCTCTTCCAAATCTACATTATTCAAGATCTGGACATTCAGTTAAATTTATTCGGATATTTTTCCTTTTTTTTGTATGATTCTTCATTTTAAAAACTACCGGTATAAACCTTCCAAGCCAACTATGTTTAACTTGAAATAATAAAATATAAACCTTCACCATGTTCCCTGAAAAACAAATAAAATAGACCTCTTTGTCTACAGCACTGGTACTGACACACCTTTGTCAGCCTCAATGCATAAACCCGATGAATCCCTCACAGGCTCTCCTTTTTCTACGTTGTATTTGATCACAGCATACGGAGAAAACTTCTGCAAGACAGTAAAAAAAAAAACGATGATTATTACTTATTGATTAACACTTTTCCCTTCATAATGCAGAACAAAACATGGATTTTTACCCTGAGGAGGAAGGTGTCTCGCCCAATGGCTCCGATCTTGCCGATGTAATTCAGCAGAGCAAAATTCCCTTCAGTTGCTCCGTAAAACTCTCTGATCTCAACGTTTCCAAACCTGCTTATGAAGTCCCTCCAAACATCTGCTCTAATCCCGTTGCCTATCGCAAGTCTTACTTTGTGGCTTCGATCACTGAGTTTCTGTTGGGAAAGACAATATATGAAAATAGCAACAGTTTTGTCTGGTTTTATTTTTTAAATGATCATTATTTGTGGTGACCTTTGTGGTGACCCATTAACATCAGTGCTGGGACAAACAGTACATACCTTTGGTGTGTTGCAGAGGTAACGCATAGTTTCACCTATGTACTGTATGACAGTGACATTATATTTTCTGCAGTCATCCCAGAACTGAGAGACGGAAAATTTACTCCTCAAAACCACTGTGATACCTACACACAGCAACAAGAGGACAAAAGCCCATAAAGAACAAGGTTGGCGATATTCAGTGTTTTTATCTTTGTCAACAAATACCATGAAAACACCAAAAGCAATGATGAATTGACTCTACTGGCAAAATATGTTCTGTGTAGCCTGATGTGGATTGTTCTCAGGTGTCTATAGAGATCCATTGTTTTCTGAAAATCATTAAAAAAAAAAAAAACACACATAAATGAGCCACATAGCTGCACTGGGCGACACGTTCCTTCATCATCAGGGCCAGTCCATTTTTGTCTTGCACACAAAATGCACACCCACAGCCCTAAGAAATGAGCTCCTTCATTTCCCACTCATTAGCTTCATTAACACCCTTCATCATGTTCCAGATCTGTTCAATTGAAGAGATTCAATTCAATTGAAACTAGATGTTATTTAACGCTATATATCATAACAATGAGGATTTGGTCTAATCCGCAACAGAAAATAGTCCCTACTAATTGTATCATTTACTACTCTTAAAAAAAAAAACAAAAAAAAAAAAACAACAGCACCCAGCTATTTACTGAATTTACTTACCCTTATTTTAAATTAACCATTTCTGTGGGTATTAATGGACTTGAGGTAAATGCCTCGTAATACTTTGGAAAGTTGGAAAGTATTGACAGACTGGTGCATCTTGGTTTTGGATTAGTCAGTGCATTTGTTGACAATAAGGAAAATATAGAATAACACCAGCCTCATCTCTTTAAATACAAAATCGCTGCTGTTGTTCAGATATTAGCCAAAAGTGTGCGTACCTCTCTCAATGGCTCCAGTGACACCAAAGAAGCCGACGGTGTGATACAGAGGGAGGCTGATGTAAATCACATCTTTAGAGTTCACTCCTGTTAAAAACTGAAGCGAAGAGATGGCCCACAGTTTGGAATGAGTGATCACTGCTGCTTTAGGGAGACCTGGTGAGGAGAAGCCAGAGGATGTGTGTGTAGTGTAGATACAGCTTCCTTTTACAGTGGGATCCCGCACATTAGCACCTGAAGTAGCTCACCTGTTGTCCCAGATGTGTATATGTAGGCCGCTGGACTCTGCAAGGTTAAATGTGACCTTAAATCCTTGGATAGAGGCTCAGAGGAGGCCTGGCTCATTTTGTCTCTGAAGCTCTCCACACCTGCAGTTTTGCATCCGTCAGCCAGGATGTAAACACTGACCTGCTGCTCCAACAGACTGGACAGGACCTCCTCCACGGCACCCTGTAACTCTGCAAATACAACCCACTGCAACTGAAATACTTTAGAGGATTAAGAAAGATATCTTATATCTCCATCTATCTTCAGCAGAAACTGATGTTTTTTGCTCGCTGCAGCTGAGGCAGTTTTTCTGCTAATGATTTAGATACTGTACCTGAAATGAGACAAGGAGCCACAAGCAGACTCGTCAAAAAATAAAAATCTTATGTAATGTAAAATCTTATTGTGCAAAGTAACAGACAACTAAAGCTCTTGGATGGGTGTAGTGGAGTAGAAGTATAATGTAGCATAAAATGGAAATACTACAAATACAGTGATTGAGTAAATACCTGCAGGTACTTTCTACCACCGCTGCTCTGTGTAGTCAAAATGTAGCAGGTACACTGCTTCCTCTCTAATGCTCTGGCCTGTCCTCTCTGTATCTGTCTGCTGTCAGTCGCCAGGACTTCACTCAATCACAACTTTCATGCAGTTGTTTCTTATGTGGCACATAAATGTATTCTGCACATTGCAAATGATAACAAAAATCCTGCAGCAAACGTGCAGCAACAAAACAAAAAGTTCCAGACTTTTATGTTAAACTCATCATGTTGCTTTGAGCATAGAGAGACACCCAGTGGTGGAAGGTAACAGAGGACATTATGTACTGTACTCAGTAGTATGATGTACTGGTACTTCAAATGAGTGTTTCTATTTTTTGTTACTGTGTACAGCTGCATCAGCTCCTACTGCACCTCTTCATATTTAAGAATTAAGATTTTTCATTAAGAAACAGGTTGAGTTGATAATGTATTCTTAAAGATTAAACTACCAGAAGTAGGGTTAGTAATTAAATGTTCAGGAAGCTTCTGATACTTGAACAATCAAAAGTAAAAGCACTCATTAGACAGTTCAGTGTTGAAATACGGTACCAACAGTATTATTACTGTAGCATTAACTGGAAAGCAACATTTTAACATTGCACATGTAGGATATTAATCTGAAAAGCAACCTGCAACTATGATGAATGAAAGTAATGAGGTAAAAAATATATGTATCTGTGCTTAATGCGCAGTCAGTGCTTTGATACTTCTGCATAATTTTGCTATAACACGTTTACTCCTCTACAGTAAATACCGCAGTGCAGGACCGGTCCTTCTACCGTACAGTGTGATGTGCATAGTCCCTCCGCCGCTGGAGAGAGCGGACAGAAGCGCAGCTCTCACCTGCAGCGGCGACCAGAGTGTTGGCTCCGCTGCAGTTGAAGCAGTGCAGCAGGGACTTGGATCTGATGTTGTAGTTGAGAAAAGCAGCGGAGCACCCGATCTTCACCAAGCCCAGCCAGAGCCACACGAACATCGGCTCGTTCCCGACCAACATCGCCACCGTGTCGCCCTCTTTAACGCGTCCGCTCCGCAGGAAGACTCTTGCGGCTTTGTTGCTGAGCGCATCGGCGTCCTGGTAGGTGAACGCTGCATCTTTGAAGAGCATGAACGGCCTGTCCGGCTGCGTCCTCACCGCCTCGACGAACCGCTCCAGGATGGTGTAGTTAGTTTGCATGTACTTTAACATGCAGCGTCTTATTTTGAATTTAGCGAGGACGTGCTGGACATCGTGGAAAAAGTAAGAAAAGCGGAATAAAAGGCCGAGTAAAATCACAAGTGCAAACGCCACCCAGACAAGCATGGTTAATCTGTGAGGAGCCTCCAGCGTGTCGTGTCACTTGACATGGATCAAGTCCCAAGTTTTATACCGCTGAAGCGGAAGAGGTCAGAGAGAAGCTGCGGAGGAGGAGCGCAGACACAACAGGGCTGGTGTTTACAGACTAGTTATAAACTGAATGACTGTAGGATTGAGACCATTGGTTTGGTTCCTTCTATGATTTGTACCCAAAGTTTCAGATTTGTAATAACTTCTGCTGTACTTTATATTATGGTTTAATATTAAACTAGAGTAAACAGGATTGTACTTAGACCATTAGACAGTACTAAGACTACATTGTCAGATCATGCTTCACAACAACAGGATTTGAAGGCAAGGCTCGGCTCTTATGACAAATGAATTATTCCCTCTTAATTTGCAATAAAATTATAAAATTTATTCAAACCATTTAAAGCAATATATAAAAAAAACATTTATAATCTATGCACAGCATATCTCCTTAATGTGATATAAAACATTTTAAAATATAAAAACAAAAAACACACACAAATCTAAATCTCAGAGAGACAACAGAGCAAAGTGACATAAGCTTTGAATGAACCTGCACCTTATCTAGTACTCAGTCTGCCAGTATCTCTTATGCAGGCTGTCAAAGTTAAAAATTACTGCGGCCAGAGCTGCGACTTTAGCCTTGAAAACGTTTTCTTTGAGGTGCACATGTCTCTGATGCACAAGAAACAGTCTTAGACTATAGCTTCCATAAGCTAACACTGATATTCATGCATAAAGTCAGGAACTCATCATTAATAAGACTGTCCCTTACACACGTTTCTATGTATCAAGACTGTATTTATCAAACCTCTGGAGGTAACAGTGAGCTGTGAAACAGCAAAGCCCCCAGCAGACTGAGAACTCAATATTGTGACAGGAAGAATTTGTTTTGGCTCGGTGCTCGTGCTTGAATGTGAGTGACAGCGAGGTGTTCAGACAGAAGCACCCTTTTTTTAAATAAGTATATTCCTGTTCACTCATTTCAACCCACATCATGCTGCAGTGTGTCACAGTGAGATCCAGAGCAAAGACCTGCAGCTGCAGCTTTAAAGCTGGACTGAAATGTGACCAGGACTATGAGGGGCCAGAAGAAAAAGGCAAAGAATCACAGAGCTCTAAATGTTTTTGCTGTTTGGAGTGAGAAGTGCAACATGTGTTTGTTTTACACTGGAACAAACAATGCATTACAGCAAAAGTTTGACATTTTTGGGAAATGTGTCCAGTTGATTTCTTGTCAACAGTGAAATCAGAACCATTGTGAAGCTGTAGCCAGCAGGGGTTTAACAAAGCATAAACAATGAAATCAGGGGGACACTGCTCGCATGGCTCTCCACAAAGGGAGCAAAATCCATCTACCAGCTCCTCTGAATCTGGCCAAGTTTTATCTAAAGAATTAATCTTTTCATTTGATCTTGTTTAAACCAAGAAATAGTAAATAAACTTTATATCTCATTTGTTTACTTTTTTTGGCTGGGAGCAGTAACAGGTAGATTTTGTTACCTTTGAACATCACCAGGTTTGCTGTTTCCAGTCTAAGTTAAGTTAACCAGCTGCTCAGTGGAGCTTCATATTTATCATACAAACATACTGAAAGAGTGGTATCAACTTTTTTTTATCTAACTCTCAGCAGGAAGTTGAATAAATGTATTTCCCCATATGTCAAACTTTTCATTTAACAATCTAAAAACAACACATAGACAAAAACACACTGCAAGCAACTATCAAGGCAAAAGTCTGACATCGTGTAAACTTAAATACACACAGTATTAAAGGTACTATTTGGTAACGTAACTGAAATCGTCAAGGCAGTTCCAAGCTCCTCTTCCTACTTCGCCTCATAGCCGCGCTTCAGTTTATCATTGTTGTTGGTAGAACGGACTGTCAAAGCCGCTGTCCTGCTGGCGCTGTCTCAACTCAGAGAACAGAGGTCTGGAACAGACACCGTGCTGCTTCTCAGCCTCGGAGCCAGGCGTGGGCTCCCTGTGTGAAGTCATCTTCATACTGGGAAAGTTTAAGGTCTGGGTGTGAGGTGTCTTCTTGGCAATCTCATTATAAACTGTCAGGTCAGATGCATCTGGGGTGAGGCCACCAAACTCTCTTACGTCACTGGCCGATGCACCAGAGACAGAAAACGGCTTCACTGGCTCAACTTTCCTCCCAGAGTAGGAGAGTCTTGGGACTTGGAAGCTTATGTCTGAGTCACTACTGGTCATGCTCCAGTCGGTCTGTTTCTCATCTCTGACAGGAGCCTCCTGGATGGGAAAAGGTTTGCTGTGTCGCTCTGAGTCCAGGCCGTTGTTTGCTGCGCGTGAGTCACCTGCCTGCAGATACAGCTCCCTGCTCTTACTCATCACAGATGCACTGACAAAATCCACCTGGGAGGGGGAGGCCACCTGATGAGAATGTGCCATCTGTTGAGAAGGTTTGTAAGAGCGAGGGTGTTTGTGAGCAGCAGTTTGGAGTTTCATGCCTGCATCCACTGAGACCTCCTCCTTCGCAGGTGCAGAAATGTCCTGGTGACTCAAAGGTTTAGTCCTGGCTGCAGCGGTTGGTTTCTGCTCTGAGTCAGCAGAAGTCTTTTCCCTGTGGGATCTCTCCTCTGCCCTAATGTCAGGAAGCTCAGGTAGTGTGGACAGGTTCTTATTGAAACCTGTGTTTCTCTCTCCAGGGCAGCCAGTGGTAGATACAGCCGTCGAACAATCTGTCAACAAAACACAGGTCACCAACACATTGATATTTTGAGGGGAAGATAAACTCCATAGTAATGCAGTTCTGTACAATAGGACTCACTTGGTAAACTGTTCTTTCCAGATTTACTTCTGATAGGCGTCTCTAGCACTTTAGCCATGGCCGCCAGCTTGCTTGCAGCATTCATTATTTTCTTTTCAGCTCTGCAGAAGATGAGAGGATCAATACAATTAGCCTGAGGAGCCATGATAAAGCAAACAAACAAGTTTAAGACAGTTACAGCCTCTTGCCCTGTAGTCTTTCCTCCATCCTCAAGCAGCTCCTGCAGACAGGTCAGATAATAACGCCGCATCTTCCTGGCAGTGTCCTGCCTCTCCCTCTGCACCTCTATGCGGATCATTTCTGCTGCTCGCTCCCGACTCTCCTGGAGGTAACGCAGCATGTCTTCTGTCAGAGGAAAACCACAAACACAGTCACAGTCTGTTGTGAATTCCCCTGAATTCTGGTGCCCGTGACACTGAATACTGTAAATCCACACAGATAACCACCACCCCCCACCCCCTACCCCCTACAAAAAATAATAAACTATTCAATGAAAGCTTTATCACCAACCTCTGATCTTTTCTACAGTCATCAAGTATTGCTGCTTCATCTCTTCAAGGCCTTGCTGAAGATTTTGCTGGTGATCAGAACTCCTGTAAAACAAGAACATTAAATCTGTTGGAATTCATTTGACTGAAATTCATGAAATCAACTAACGTTATCTTCGAATATTAGCTATGAATGCTACTGCCACCGTGCTCATCTTGGAGCTTAAAAGAAACAAAGGAAATCTGTATATCAAATAAAAGCCTCTTGTTCATATGTATTATTTTTTGTGTTATTGAACATGTGGCAGAAGTTACATATAAATTTCTACTGAGATCAAGTTTTGTGAATACAAAATGTCTGTGAAACTATAATCCCAGTAGAGCTGAGATTATTAGTTGATTTATCGATTAGTTGATCAACATAAAAATAATCTGCAGATATATTTTCATATGGTGCTTAACCTTGTCTCAACTTGTAATAAACCGAGTATCACCATGTGCAATACAGACAATACTGATTCCTATTTTTCACTGTTTTCTGACATTTTATAGACAAAGTGATTAATTGAGAAAATAACCGGCACACTAAACGTCACAGCCCTAAACCTGGCCTATGGTATATTATTTTCATGGCACTGCATCTACTCTCTTTAATGGTCTCTTACATGGCACTGAAGACGTTTTCAAATAGATCATGATGTTAGTGCTGGATATAATGTCTGCAAAAACTTCTAAAGAGTTCTAAAAAGTTCTATAGTCCTGATCTCGGTAGTCATCTTAATGATAAAGATGGTTGTTGCAAAAAATCTATTATGTAAATATGGCCCCAAATACACAATACTTAAGAAGAAACTTTGAAGAGGGAACTACACAATAACTCATTTTTTACATATTTGGCTTGCAACAACAAACAGTAATAGCAGATGAGAGTAACTACACAATGAAACAATATTTCATTTACTTGGATTTATTTAAATTAAAGCTAAGAAATGACAAAAGCAGCACAAACCCTGAGGATTCCTTGGCTCTCTTTGCTTCATCTATCTGCTGCAGATGTTCCTCCTTTACCTTTTGTAAGCTGCTTTCATGCTCATCTACAAGAAACAGTTTTGTATCCCATCAACACAGATGTACAGATGTAGTTGAGTAAATCTATTTAAAATGTAATTTAGAGAAACATTTTTCAATGCATTAAAGAAATATACCTTTAAGGTGCTGCATGGCAGTTTTGTGCTCTCGAACACTGTTCTGGAGTTGACGGCAGGCTTTCTCCAAGTGTCTCCGGAGCTCCTGATTCTTCTTCTGCAGCTTACTTAAAGTCTCAGTGCACTCCTTCCTGCAGTGAGCCTGCTGCTTCCTCTGGGACAAAGAGCCTGGAGACAGTGGATAATATTATTGAGTAAACTTGCTGCTGAACACTCTACTATGGTCTGATCAAATCCATTGTGTCCTGCATGTCAAGTGTATTTATGTAGAAAGTTTGCACAATGCCATGATCAGTGAAGAGACAATATGAGATGTGAGTGAAAGAGCTGTAATAAACATACTTTGCATTTTATCGATTTCTCTTTCATGTTGCTCCTGTGTTTCCTTTAACACACGGCTCAGTCTCTCCTCACTTATCTAAAGGGACAGAGATGAAACCATGACGGGAAACACTGCACCACATCAGAGACGAGACATAATTAAATGCGGCAGCACTGAACTCTGTGTATTGCCACACTCTGACCTTTGTTCTCTGCAGACTCAGTAAATTATTGAGCAGAACCAGTCCT
This sequence comes from Trachinotus anak, assembly GCF_046630095.1. Classification (NCBI taxonomy): domain Eukaryota; kingdom Metazoa; phylum Chordata; class Actinopteri; order Carangiformes; family Carangidae; genus Trachinotus; species Trachinotus anak. The sequence continues at coordinate 10,788,521 of NW_027273853.1, read as the reverse complement.
CTTATATCATTAACAGATAACACCACTTAACAGATAATCCAGTAACCACTCACTTGCTTCCACTCCGTCTTGGCCTGGGATATTGCCCTGCTCACAATGTCTTTGCAGGATGTTTGGATGATGTGTGTTATTGTTGTCTCTGATGTGGCTCCGCTGGTCCGCTTGGTGTTTTCAGCGCCCTGCTGATCTCTTTTGGGATCTCTGAGAAGTTGTGCCTGGACCTCTGCCAGTCCAGTCTGAAGCTCTGCCAATAGCTCATCCCTCATCTGCTGTCTTTGGGTCAACTCTTTCTCCGCATGCTGACATCTCCACTCCTCCTCTCTGGCCCTCAATGTCTCCTGAAGCCTGGCCTCCATCTGCAGGAGCAACTCCTTCTTCTGGAGGTCGGCATCCTCTCTAGCCTGCTGCAGAGCCTGCTCCAGCTTTTTGTGCTGCTCTTGCAGCTTGGTTTGGTACACCCGCTCACTGCGAACCTGAATGACTGAAATCTCCTGCTGCTTGTCTCGGTTCCACACTGCTCTAGCTCCGGCCAGCTCAGCCTTCAGCAGAGCAGCTTGTTCTCTCCCGACTTGCTCCAGCTGGCTCTGGAGAGTTGCTACCTCCTCTTGGAGCTCCTCCACCCTCTGCGTTCCAGAGCTCTGCTCCTCCTGCTGGTTCTTGTGTTTCTTATGCCACTGTTCCTCTGCCTCCCTCAGAGCCTGGGACACCTGGAACATTTAAATAAAGATACGTGACAGATGACAGCAGTGACACTTTTTAATTCAAAGATAAAAAAACTGTCATACCTGTTGTTCTGTGCATTTTTCTTGTAGTTCTTCCCATTTCTCCTTCTCTGTTTGGAGAGATGCTTGGTATTCTGGTAATGAAGTCAAATCCTCAATCCAGCGATTGTAGGCCCTGGTCACAGCACCTTCAATCTGTAACACCAACACAAATGTCCACTAAATTTGACCTTCTCAAATAATGGAGGCCTGAGTCAGAGGAATGATCATGTGAAAGTTAACATGAGAGGAGAGAAAAGAAAGAAAAAAAAAAAGAATTACTGCTTCGTGGTTGTATGCCTCCGGCACTCAGGTTACATCTGTTTATCCAGAATTACATAAAATATTAGCCATCTGTGTGAACTGTTGTCCTAATTGCTGTGTATTCTTGAGGTATGGCTAAAAACGTGTTTTGTGTGGTCTCAGTGACATTGACCTTTGACCACCAAAATCTAATCAGTCCATCCTTGAGTCTAAGCAAATGTTTGTGCCAAAATTAAAGTAAGGCGTTACTGAGCTATCGTCTTCACGAGAATGAGACGGGCGGACAGAGGGACAACCTGAAAACATAATGTGGCCAGCCCTGGCTGTCGCCAGCACAGAGGCATAAAAAGAAACCATGGTAATGGAATCTGAATATGGGTAGAAAATAACTTTACCAAGTCTAATGTAGTTTAGAATTGATGGCACCCATATAAAAATGTACAGCAAAGCACACTGAATAATTGGTATATGTATTATAAAGACAATCCAGTGACCTGCTTGGCCATGTCCTCTAGATGTTTCTCTTGAAGCACTCTCTGGGCTTGTTTCCTGGCTTCCTCCACAGCTTTACGTTTGACTTTGTCAGCTTCCAGTTGCAGCTGCTGTTTCTGGGCACTGAGCCTGGAGTCCAGCTCCTCAGCAGTAACCATCACAGTGCAGCCCTCAGTCTCATCTGTCTGACAGGTTACAGCAGCAGTCTCTCTGTCTTTCTCCCTCCTAGCCTCTTCCACCCTCTGGGTCCAGGTCGTCTCCATCTGCACAGAACAAGGAAAAACATTCAGGTCTGAAGTAAAATTTCCATTTGGGAGTTGAGGGAGCTGGACAGTGATTATGGAAATCACACCTTTTGCAGTTCCTCCTTCCATGTAGCCTTTGCCGAAGCTACATGAGAGTTCACCTGCTGCTGGATCTCATCCTCCTTCTGTTTGGACCAGAGAGCTTTTAGCTGGCTTATTGAGGCCTGATGCTGAGCCTCGAGCTCTGCCCTCAGCTTCTCCACAGCTGTACTATTCTCCTCTCCCATTTTTTGCTGGGAATAACAACCAATCAGTTATAAATCATTCTCAGTCCACAGGTAATCTTTGCTGGATACAGGCATCTTCATCACTGAGAAATACTACCTTACTAATATTAATCAATCCTATATAATCATTTACCCTACAATTTCATCTACCCTTTTGAATGTTGTTTCAATGTTGGATTGATAAATGTAAGAACCATTTGCAATTTCGCAAATTACTTTTGACATTTTTTAATACACATTTTAGGATCTTTTATTCACATACCTCATTCTCTCTGATCAAAGCGTACTCCTTCTCCTTGTTCTGTATTCTTTCTTCAAGCATGTCCTTCTCTTTGCAGACCGATATATAACACTCTTGTACGGCCAACATCTTATCATTGACCTCAGACAGCTGGGTCCTGTATAGGAAGCAGCAAACAATGTCAGCAAGTAGAAAAGGCTTGCAGTCGATTAAGATTCCCAGCGGCAGGTGCTGTGGACTTACTCTAACTGCTGGACCTGCTGCTGGTGCTGCGCAGTCAGCTGTTCAACCAGAGCATCATGTTCCACCATGAGCTCCGTTTTGACCCGGTTCACCACGTCGTCCCTATGCTGCTGATGAATCCGTTCAGATCTTCATGAAGAAACAAAGATTGTATTCATGAATCAACACATACACCTTGAAGAAAGCATCAGTTTTAATCTCACTACCATCCTCCGAGCCTTACCTCTCAGCTGCTTCCTGCTTTTCTTGGTCCAGGTCCTGGATCATCTCCCTCATCTTGGTGCACAGCTCTGCGTTGGCAGACCTCACTTTCTCCTCACCCTGTTTCAGCTCCTTATTCTTTTTCTCTAGCACCTAAAATTGAGATAGAACAATAATCTTTCACGATTTAGTCCAAAAAACAAAAAATTCATTTGACTATGACCTACAACCAACCTCCACTTGTTCCTGCAAGTTTCGTTTGTCTTCCTGTAGTCTCATTAACTCTTTCTGTGCCTCTCCAGTCAAGTCTAGATGTTTCATCTGGCTTTTCTCTCTGACCTGCAGACATACAGTAGATACAGTTTTTCCATGATCACTGTCCACATTAGAGCCATTTAACTTCCTCCAATTTATTTATAAATTATGCTTGTACCATATCATCTATACCAAGTTTTAGTTCCCTTTTCTTTTTTGTAAAACCCAGACGCCATTTGTTTATTTTCATGCAAATCTGACTGGATAGCATTGAGGGGGAAAAAAATGCAATTTAATTCAATAATCCACAATGATTTCCTCATCTATCTGAACAGTACAGTGTTAAATGCCTTAGTCAGCAGTTCAACATTAAATCTAGTGTCTTGGGTGGGGGGGCCTCACCGAAGAGCTGAGCTTGGCTTCATCTAACTGGGTCTGCAGTTCGTTGACTTGGCTCTGACTGTGCTGAAGCTCCTCCTGCAGCTGACTGATCTTCTGCCGCTTCCCCTTCAGACTGCCCAGACAGCGCTGCATCTCTACTCGCAGCAGCCGTAAAGCCTCGTCCTTGGGCAGCTTGGAGTCTGTAAGGTGAGCCAAGGCAGTGCTGACAAAACAGCAGGGAAAGTCAGGTTTTAATGGTTATTGATGTGAATGGTGATCCTACAGGGGAAGCGTGAGGACAAAATTTCACAGTATATGCTAGCACTCAATGGAAAAGAATTGCACTGTATTGATGACAGTGACTCCACTCTACCATCATGGTGTACCTGTGAAGCGTGCCATTTTTCCTGTTTGTTCTCTTCAATCCTAAATCCATACAAGATTCAGACAGCTGGTTCTCCAAGTCACTGCTCAGGTCTAATGCAATGACACCGTGCTTCACAGCAGATTCATACAGAGTGATCTGCTCCTTCAAATCAGCCAAATCCTCCTACAGGGTAAAATGTGAAAATGTGTAAGTACATCTTTTTTTTGCTAATAATGTTTTTAGAGTGGTCCCATTTTGGGGCACAAATCAGAAGGCAAACCTGTAAGACTTTGTTCATGTTTTCACTCAGTGCTTTGGCTGATTGAGCCTGTTGTAGTTTAATTTGCAACTGACTCATCTCCTGCACTGAACCTAAAGAAAGCGGAACCACAACAGATAAGAAAAATATCATTTGTACTGCAGCAAGGTAAATTTCATTAATTAAGTTCATTAATGTCCACATGCAGATGCCTTCACTCACTTGTCTGCAGTAACTTGGCACATTGTTGTTGACTCTCCTCCAGGCGCTGAGTGAGGGCATTGATGACTCTGGCTCTCTCCAGTTGCTCTTCTTCTCTCTGGCGCTCCAGCTGCTTCACCTGCTCTCGTAACCTCTGACACGCATCAGTCTGGAAGCAACAAAGCAACAATACTGTCAAGTACACTCTATCTGCAGGTGACTTACAAATATCTTGATATTTATCTGAATTTTTATGTCTTATTATCATGTCTGATGGATAGCCTGTTGACACATTAATCTCATTTTCCACAGCTGAAAAACTACAGACCTGTTCACTCAGAGCCTGAGAGGTAGAGTCAAGCTTCTGCTGTAGGGCCAACAGCGCAGCCTCATGCTGCTCCCGTATGACGGTAAGGTCCCTGTCATGCTGCTCCCGTGCTCTGGATAGGGTGTCAGAACGACAAAGCTCCAACATTTGCTGCTTCATGCTGTCTACTGCAGCCTCTGCCACCCTCTGCTTCTTCATGTTCTGCAAACAAAGCAAAACTACTGCATAAACAAGAGTTTCAATAGAGATATTAATGCTATCTGCATGTTTCAGTAAGCGCTTTAGGTCTGTTTCAGAGGGCATTGTATAGTGAGACATTTACATTATTTCATCAGAATTTTAAATTCTGTAACAAACTGGTTTTGTTGTAGTTTGATTTGCATCTAATTCATCTCCTGCACTGAACCTAATGAAATTGCAGATAACTTGATGTATTGCATACTGTCTTGTATTTTGCTTTAAACAATTAAGATATGAGAAAAACAAAACTTACCTCGTGGTCTCTCTCAGTAAGGACCTGTATTTGCTGCTCCATAGCCTTCACTTTGTTTTGCATTTGAACCTCTCTCTCCTTGGCCTCCGCAACCAATCGACTTGATTCCTTTAGACTTACTGCTAGGCCATCCTTTTCATCTGTTGATGACAAAAGATGACAATGATATTGTTACCACAGCACATCAGGCAGCACATCCAACAACAGAAACAAGGGCACATCAGGCTAGTGCAGCACTCACTGTCTCTGTAGAGAGAGCAAGCCCTCTCAGCAGCCACAAGGGGGCAGATATATAGCTGTGAGGACATACCCTACATTGTTTCCTTTTGTCAATCTCAATAAATTGCTATACATAGACAGTATATGTTGATAGACAACCAGCCTTTAACATATTTGTAAAGAATAAGTTGTTAAAACAAAAGGTTAGACATAGTGAAACACTAATGAGGACTCCAAGACTACACAACAGCTTAAAATGCATGTTAGAAAACTAAGTGTAATGACTCATAACATATAACAACATTAAATTAAAATTTATTATTTATTATTAAAGTTATTGACTTGTTATTTGACACTTTAATTATTATATAATTAAAGTGTCAAAAAATCTGTATAATTATTTTACATAGACTATGTTCTATAATAAAGTGAAAGGTCATTCCCAACCCTCATTTTGAAAAATACCTTTGACAATTGCAAACTGATGCTCGAGGTATCTCATGTTACGCCTTGAATCTTCCAGTCTTCGCTCCACATCTTCAATTTGCCTCTGATGAGCTTTGTTTAAAATCTGAAGCTGGGCAAGCTGCTCTTTATCAGCAGTTTCTGAAACACATCACAACATTTATATTCACTACATCAGCCATTTAGCCCTTATTTAAACAGTGTGAAGACATTTTAATTTTCAGTAGTGTTGTTTGAGAGGGTTCATTTTATACAATAACACATTAGGTCTCCAGTGGTAAACTGACACAACCAACCAAGAGCTTGCTGTCTTTACATCTTGTTGGATAATAACATCCAGAAATGTTGGGTAATAAGGCTATAGAAGCTACTTTGCATGAAAAGTGTAATATTAATTGCCACTGCTGTCTGGCTGAATACATCTCTTCATGACACAGACATATAACAGGAACAACGTCTTGAATATTTCTACAGAAGAAGTGATCAAAGACTCTAAACACAGTTCTCCCTCAGATTACTGTGCAGTATCTCAGGTAAATTTGTTTCATCTGGAGGCTGATGAATCTCAATGGTTGACTGAAACTTTGCTGATCTGAAATAACACTTTAACACTGTGGTCCATGTTAGTTGATGTGGAGCACTTGAGAGTTAAGTGTAATGGTCAGTGGCACTTTGACAACAGCTGTTCCAGACAACAGAATAGTTTAGATTCATATTTTTCATTTGGACATATTTTCTCAGTCAGTTTAAAAGATTACCTAAAGATCACTGTTCAGCTATTACAGTTCTGTGCTATTAACACAGCAACTAAATCAAGACAGTAAGACTCACGTTGTGTCGAATCGAGGAACTCTCTTTGCAGATGGTCAAACTGACCACCTTGGTGAGCGGCCTGAGACTTAAACATCTTTGGCTGATGGGCAGGATGGTGAGGATTGTAGCTGGCCTTGTACAGATTTACAACTTTGTCCCCAGCTCCAGGCTTTAAATTCACAGGAACAAAAATAAAAGACAAAGACAGAAAATCTTTTAAATATAAATATAATTGTGTTCAATAACACAAGAATAGACCAACTCAATGTCACACAGTTTAACTACTGTATCATTCTCAAACACACAATAAAACAGTACTGTATCAGTAAGTACTGTATCAATTACAAACACAAGAAGACTTGATTTGTTTCATATGAATGAAAAAAATGACTTGAGTTTTCAAAAGTTAAAAACATAATATTTCTATTAAATTAATATTCACTCAAATTATTATGGAGCATAGTAACAAATAGCAGCTTTGCTGGGAATTGTGTTTACTCAGAGAACTGATAAAAAGCTTGTCCTCAAATCTCTCTCAAGAGCAGCCATCACTTCAATAAACCAGCAAATATTTTTAAAATGTGTTTTCTTAACACATCTAGGACCCTGCAGGTATTTTGATGGTTTGCAAAGATGACATAGTCCACTCACCTGAAAATGGTTTCTGGCATGGCTTTGCTGGTCCATGTATCCTTCTTCTCCGTTATATTCCACATGGTTATTAGTGCCTTGAGGGCATGGTTTAGACTCATACTCATCCGTGGAGAAATCATTGTTCTCTGCAGATTTGTCTGCGCCCATGCTAGTGTATGTATAATCTCCCTGGGAGAACTGGTGATTGTCTGACTGCTGATTCCAGGTGTGAGGCAAAGGTTGATTTTGAGGATTCCTCTGATGTCCATTAATCTGAACAGCACCATCCTCATATGTGTACTGAGGGCCTTGGTCATAGTCAGCTTCATAGTTCTTCAGAGAAACATTGACAGTAAGAGTGAGATTTTACCCTTCAGAAGTTCAGGAAACAACAATCTACAAACAAACACCCTACCTGTTCATGAGAGATTGGCCTTGGATGATTTGGCCATTGCTGAGTCCATGTGGACTGTGGGCTGAGTAGAGAGGGCAAGAAAAGCATAAATATCAAAATACATGGTATAGCTGCTTGTCTTGAAACACACCCGAGTCCTTAAAATCTGAGATTATTAATGTGTCAGCAGCAACGTATTTGTTACCTGTTGCCAGTGTTTTTATTGCTACAGGTAGAGTACTCCAGCTCTGGAGAGGAGGAGTCTCTGCTGTCATCCAGCATGTCATCAGGCAGGTCTGTGAGCAGTTTGTGCAGCTGTGGAAAAACAGCACATGGAAATGAGTCACCAAGGTTGCTCCGCAACCGAGTTATAAAGTAACACAGATCTTGGGGAAAAAAAATCTCAGAGTAGCATCCGACAGACTGAGAAACACAAGTGATCTAAATCTTATATCTTAAATTAAAATTTTGATGTAGCTGATCAAAACACTGCACAGATTTTCATGTGCACAATCATTTTATTGCATGCGTTATTGTTTAGCATGTATGTATAGTTCATTCTAGAAAATGGCGCTAAAAACAATTAACTGATTATGTGATTAGTTTACTGGCTAAACTTAATGCTAACAATTCAGATAATCAAATCATTCAAGTCATTTATCAAGCAAAAATTCCAAACATTTGCGATTCAAGCATCTTCATTCTGCGGATATGTCACTTTTCTAATTTCAGATTAATCATTAATGATGGCAATCGTTAGATGCAGCCCTAAGTGAAATAAAGCTCTATTTGCCATTGAAAACAATTCACCCAGAGCAAAACATCTTAGCTCTTTCTGACAAAAACAAAAAGGAGAGTTCTCCTCTGTGTCAGAAACATACTGACCAAGCTTGCTTTACAACCAGCCCTGTGAGATGTAACAAGCAGAGCCAGCTGGACTTACTTCCAACAAGGACCGTTGAATATTCCTCAAATCCTCCACTGTGTCCACAACCAAAGGACCCATATTATCCCACTTATTTAACCAAGATTGAAGAGGCACTTCTGCTTCAGCTGTAAAGCCACATGATAACCTTCTAGGCTAATCTTTCTGCACTGAAGACCTTCTGTGTGAAACATCCAAAACGTGCCTGGCATGCCGTCGGCTTCCAGTGGCCTTGCTGTGTTTCACTCCCAAAGAACTCCATTGTTTAGACAAAACATATAGCAAGAATAACTGGAGCAGAAACATTCCAATTACTGGTGGAAAACATGTTCCACTTGGCCAACTTGTGCATAATAAATAGGCTATACCAAAGACAGAAATCCATTTAAGACTTAGTATTCAAAATCCCATTCTTCTGAGTGTTGCGGTCCACTGCTAAGATATTCACCAACTGGGGTCAGACACAGATACAAGGTAACCTAAATAAAGAGAAAGTAGGGAAACCACAGGGCAGTGGTAGTTTCAGTGTGACACACCTGGAAGGCGGCCTTTTCCTTGAGCCAATAATAGCTCAGCTTCATGGCGCAATAGATTGTAGGCGTGAGTAATAACACAGCATGCCTGTGTAGCTGTGAAGCCGGCAGGGCTTGTGAAATTCAAACAGTGCACACCTCAAATGCTTCCCTAAACAACAACAATACTACCGCCGAAAAACAAATAGGAACCTGACTAATTCAAGGTTCTTGAAAGAGAACATCATGACCATTTGGTAAATATACAAAGATGAAAATGTACATTATCAGTGAGTAAAGGTGATATTAATTGTGATATCACTTAAGAAAAGGCAAATGATGCCTTAAGAACAGCACACACAGCAGGTTTTCTTTCCACTATTTCATCCTGCCCTGGATATATCCTGTCATCTGACATGTTGGATAATGGACTGATGTTTGACAATATGTAAAATAAATAAGCTTAAGGCTCATCATGCAATCTGGAAAGCTTTAAACACAACAGCACAAATACCCACACAAGTACAAGACACAAATATGATTGTAACACAAATGTTATCCCAACAACTTTACACTGCTCTAGCTACTTGAGCTGCACCTCTTGCTCTCTTGCATAGTCCTCCTGGTCGTATTCTTCCTCCTCATGTTGGGTTTGAAGAGCAGCGCTGTCAAAATCAATAGACATGATGCACAGCCTGCTGGTGTGTAAGGTGTGCTGGGAAAAGAGACATAAAAACGAACTTAATGGAGGGAAATCACAAACAAACAGGAACTATGTCCAACTTAACTCAAAAAAATAGTTGGTAGATATTAAGCATAAGTATAGTTCAAGGTAAGGTAAGGGGAAACACACCTCGACAGAACACTACTAACTCCCTAGCCCCCGGATCTAATGCCAACTAGTGTGTGGTAGTTATCGTAAACTTAATCAGTCAAAACACATACATCGCTTACCTGTTGGTAAAAATGGAACAGGCGTTTCCTTTGTTGAGCTGCTTATTCCTTTACTTGCGTAGCGTTAAGGTGTATTAATCGCCAGCCACATTACTGTTTACATTAGAGAGCACTGATGCTAGCTAACTAGCGTTAAACTGGCCATGTTAGCTTGTCTTAGCAACGACGTAACAACAAGCCGTACAAACATTGAAAAACTACTTGGCAATGCTTTGAAAAACCCACGCCAAATACGTTTGATCAACGAGTCGTTAGCCAGCAAAAAGTTTAACAGCAGTTTGCATCAGGTTTGCATGCATCTGATGTAGCAGTAAACTTTATAGGAACAAAGCTAGCAGCGGTTAGCCGGCTAACGTCCTCTTTAAGAACAGCGGAGTCGCCCACTTTGAAAACTCGCGGGCATTAGCAGCGCCAAACCACGGCAGGTCTTAAACACACACACACACACACACACACACACACACACACACACACACACACACACACACACACACACACACACACACACACACAGATTGTTTTACCACGCATATACCACTTTAATATCCATTCACTGTCAACAAAACCCACTATGCAATGGCCATTTCACAAGCTTTATTGTTTTACTATCCCCGCATCTGCGAAGCTAACCACGTATCCATGGTAACAGAATCTATGGAATTGTGGGTAGTGTAGTCGTCGTCATCATACAAGGGTGATATCACACTCACACTACATATATATATATATATATATATATATAATACTTACTGTAAGATCTTTACAACATAGTCAAGTGATATCCAAAAAGTAAAAAAAAAAAAAAAAAAAAAAAACACATGGAGGTTGACTTCTACAACAGACTGTCTTTGACTGAACCGTGTTGAACACGCCCCCCAGCCCTCCTGTCTCTTCCGTGTTTTGCTGCTGCAGCCTCAGCTGCTTCAGAGTCAGTCACAAACAGGAACTTACCGACACTATACTGAACCGGGTCCCTGTTTCAGAACTGACCGCAGTTCAGTGAGTTAGCATCCGGGATCCTCTTGTGATAGTCAGCTGATCGCGGTCAGGATATGCAGCAAACTCTGAGCCCTCCTGTCTGACAACGAGAAATCCATTCATAGCTGTTTTAAACGACAGAAATGGCCACAAATCCACCCAAGTTAAAGACTGCGATTACTGCAAATGAAAGGTGAGTATTAGTGGCCTAATATGTTCCGATTGCTGGGGAGACAGAGGGAGAAACTACATGTATTATCTGTCTGATAGGCATTTCATTGCTTATTTTGTCTTCCCAGGCTGCAAAACTTGAAAAATACTTTTGAAACAAAGTATGGAGAATCTCCTCTCTTCTATGCATGTGCACCGGGAAGGGTAAATCTAATAGGTAACTGCATTTTGTATAGTAGGTTTGAATAGGTTTGGACAGAAGACTGCTATAGACTATTTGTGAAATTTAGCACATAGGACTCATGGGAACCTTCTAATAAGACATTATTTATCAATGGTTTATACGTTAAAACAAATGGCTTAATTAATAGTTAAAGATTTGTTTAGTAAGGGCTGTAATGAGTCAACGATCAGTTTTAAGACCCTAATAAATGCAAACTTTGGCTGGCATTTACTCAAATATTTGAACCAGTGCTAAAAACATTTAGACTCATCTAAAGGCTCCGTTTCATGTATCTCTTTTTCACACTTCTCATATTTAACAGGAGAGCATATTGATTACTGTGGCTACTCTGTGCTTCCAATGGCTATTGAACAGAATATTGTCGCAGCTGTGTCAGTCAACAATTCAGGGACGATCCAGTTGGCCAACACAAATCCTCATTACAAGTAAGACTTAAACACTCGTGTTCCTGGCTGAACCTTTTGTAATTAATTTGGGGCTTAAAATGCTCGTAGAGTATCATTATCTGTTCTCTGAACACCTGTTTTTTCTCATTTTGCAGGGATTTCACAGTGTCCTGTTCGGAGGACATTGCCATAGACAGAGACAATCCAAGGTGGCATTATTATTTTCTCTGTGGAGTTAAAGGTATTCAGGTAAGAAATATTGTGTTCTTCTTATTCTTTATTCATGACAAGGGCAGAATGCGGACTTTAGTATGTAATAGTATTAAAAAATGATAATTTATCAAAATAATATTATTTCTGTTTATATAACAGCCTTCCTGTTGTGTTTTGTATTACCAGGAGGAGTTTGGGATTGCTCGTTTATCAGGGATGTTGTGTGTTGTTGATGGAACCATTCCTCCGAGCTCTGGTCTGTCCAGTTCTAGTGCCTTAGTTTGTTGTGCCGGCCTCGTAACAACGGAGGCAAATCAGAAGTCCCTATCCAAGGTAAAGCATAGCTTTTTAAAATACTATATATTTGTATTGGAAAAAAATTATATCTAAAATTCTGAACAAATGTGATTCACAACTACAAAACTAACCAATAATGCGTCATGTTTTTGAGTTGTCCATCCATCTGTCCTGGTCTTTTGAATGCGATATCTCAGGAACAACTTTTTCTTCAAATTTAACACAAACTTTCATTTGGACTCAAGGATGAACTGATTAGACTTTGGTGGTCAAAATCAAGGTCATTGTGACATCACAAAAGACGTTTTTGGCCAGAACTCAAGAATTCATACTTCACTAGATATATGAGTCTGGACCCTTTTATATACAGTCTAGGGTCTGGACAGACATGGATGCAAACTGAAACTTGATTGGTGGACAGAGGCATACAACCACGAGGCAGTATATCTAGTAATATTTTAATTCAGTTAGTGTAATTTAATTAGTTTATTTCAATGTAATTTAAATTGAGTATACATATTTAATTTATATAATTTAATCTAATTGAATGTAATTAAGTTAACTGAATTTTATTGTTTTGACTACACTCTCTCACTGTATCACTCCTGAACGCGGCATTTTTCAGGCTCTTCCTTTCTCCTTCCTTTCTCACAATTGTGCCTCTTTTGAACCACACTATCTATTTGCAGAAACGAACATAACAGAAAAAAACATTATATGTACATTAACCATTTTATCAAAGAACCGTCAAGACAACTAATGCTGACGTTGATATCTGTCATTATTAAAGGTGGCTCTTGCTGAGATTTGTGCCAAATGTGAGCGCTACATTGGCACAGAGGGAGGCGGCATGGACCAGTCCATCTCATTCCTGGCAGAAAGGGGAACTGTATGTAGCCTTCCTGTACATGAGGCCAAACAAGTGATAATAGTTGATCAGAGAATTTTTTTTTTCATCCAATCATTGTGTGTTGTGGTGCAAATATATGTTTTAGGTGCATAGTTGCTACCATGTAAGTAGTGAAGTTGTTTATTTAAATTTCATATGTAGACTACATACGATTAATTTGTTTAAAAACCTTTGGGATTGTCTGTCAGGCAAAGCTGATAGAGTTCCAGCCTCTGCGGGCCACTGATGTCAAGCTCCCAGATGGCGCCGTGTTTGTGATCTCCAACTGCTGCGTAGAGATGAACAAAGCTGCTTCTTCTCACTTCAATATCCGTGTGGTGGAGTGTCGAATCGCCACAAAGGTACGGTGAAATACGTGTAAAAATCAACACGGTTGAAGTGGAGAGAGGGGTTAACAGTCCCACAAGCTTGTATGTCACTAGAAAGTGTTAAATAATCCATCAACCTGGGTATAAAATGTCCTGGCCTGTGTGAACCCAGATGTTGGCCCAGGCGAGGGGTCTGGACTCGGGCAGGTTGCTGAAGCTGGCTGAGGTTCAGACGGCGCTGAAAGCCTCCCTGGAAGAGATGTTGGCTCTGGTGAACGAGGTGTTGCATCCTGAGCCATACGGCCGAGAGGAGATCTGCAAGGTGCTGGGCATCACCTCCGAGCAGTTTTCTACAGAGCTGCTGAGCGCTAACACTCAGCATGGTGAGCAACAGCACACAGTGACATCTGTGTATTTTTAATGTCTCAGAACTATATTATTACAGTTAGTTAATTAGTAGATTCAAAGAAGGATAATCAATGACAATTTTTATATATTTATTTATTTAAGTTATCTAAGAAAAATCCCCCAAATTTATCTGGTCTTAATCTTTGTGTTTTTGGCCTCTGGTGACTTGTAATAGTGAACGAAAATGATAATGATCATAACTGATAATTAAAATGATAGGTAGTTGTTACCTTCATTATGTCACCATAGAACTGAGTGACATCAATACATCAGTACTGTGATGTGTTTTCCTGCGAGCCATTCCTAATGTTTTTTTCTTTCTCACAAATTTCTTGTAAATAAACTCTAAAAAGCACAAACTAACCCTTAAGATATCATTACATTCTACTGATATTGAGGTTTAGCAAAATATACCCTCACTTTTGCATCTTAAGTCATTTCCAGCCTTACGTTCACACGAAATTAACCAAGCAGAAAGTTCGGCTGGACCTGTCTCCCTATGAATAACAGATAAAATTAACAAACTCTTTCAGTGATGCATTTTAAGCTGCACCAGCGAGCCAAGCATGTCTATGGCGAGGCTGCACGGGTGCTGCAGTTTAAGAGCGTGTGCGACTCCGAACCTGCCGAGTCCATACAGCTGCTGGGAGACCTGATGAACCAGAGCCATGCAAGCTGCAGAGACCTGTATGAGTGCAGCTGCCCGGAACTGGACCAACTGGTGGACATCTGTCGGTGAGTACAGAAAAATCTCACTTCACTCACTGCTGTTACAGATTTGCATTAAGGACAGAATGATGAGAGATATTGATGAGATATCAGCCAATGTAGTTTTATAGCTTTAACAAATAAAAAGATTCCCGTCAGCCCCAGCTCTACTTTGTGTTTAGCGTGAATATGCAAATGCTAGCATGCTAACAAGCAGTGGAAGTAAATGTTGTGTGGACCTCTTATCCTCTATATATTTAGTGCTGGTAGGTCAGTGTTAAATATTGCCCTGCGCACTGTGGACAGTGGATTCAGAAATAATTTCTGTACTGCAAGATCACATTTTTTTTTTTTACCTTGCTTTCTGTACCATGCACCTTTTTCCTAAATTTGTGACTGCATCGTTAAAGGTATTGATGGCTGGATACACTGAGGTTCACATAGTGAACTGAAACATGGAGCTTGTTCTTTGTTTCTCTTGGTTACAGGAAGTCGGGGGCTGTGGGATCCCGGCTGACGGGAGCAGGTTGGGGCGGCTGTGCTGTCTCCATGGTTCCCAGTGAGAAAGTGGAGACTTTCCTACAAGCTGTGAGAGAAGCCTACTACCTCCCTGATCCACGCAGAGCAGCGATGGAAAAACAAAGTCTGTTTGTATCGAAGCCGGGTGGGGGAGCTGCGGTTTTCCTTGAGGAGTGAAATGGATCACACAAATGCTAAGCTGTTTATACAAACATATGATTCAGGTTCAAATACACTGCTGCGGGGAAATAAATAGGTTTTAGTTTTTTTGTTTTTTGTTTTTTTACATTTTCTTTTACTTGAGGCAGGAAGCATTTACAAATGACAAGCTAATACAAAATGTAAACTTAATTTGGTGTTTAATTTTACTGCTTGATAGATTATTCTGGAATTCAAGGGCCAAAAAAGTTTTTCAATGGTGCATTATTTCTTCCAAAGGGAATATGTTTTCTGTGTTAAAATGTTAGTTTTGTAATGATTTTGTACCGCTAACTCACTGTCTCAATGTTCACGTCAGACTGTTTTTCTTATAAACAAAACAAGATCGCAAATAACATCACAATCACGTTTAATTGGTGCTTTATAAAATCCATTCATCCATCTTTTATTAACATTTTTGAGATCAACATGTAATTAACAAAGATAATAAACATGGAGAGCAAATATGATGAATATTTTTACATGTGCATCACTGGAACAGCATCACATGTTTCTTCTGGCTGTTACAGTGTGTCAGGTTTGTGTTGTGTTAAGCGTGTTTGTTTGTGTGTGTGTGTGTGTGTGTGTGTGTGTGTGTGTGTGTGTGTGTACCACTGGGAAATCAAAATAGATTTTCACACACACCTTGAGCCTCTGCACAGGATCAGTCTTCACTTCATTAGACAGCAGTGATGGTGAAGGCTCGGAGGTCTAAGGCACATGCTACTGTACTGGACCGAATGTGACTGCAGCATTCTGCATTTAAATCTGTTCAGGGACCTTCAACTTACCCAGGATTCCTCTCTAACTCTCTCTGGTCACATATCTACTCACAACCTGATAAAAGAGATATAACTGTTGTTGGTTCAAATACCTTAGGTTTTTTTATGCTCAATGTTTGTACAATGTACAAATGAGGATTTTTGAGAGGGTGTCAGATTTAAGTCATGCATTCCAATTTTACATATTTCTTTGAATTTACTCAACTCAAAGAACCATCAAACATCAAATACAAAAAGATGGATTATTTTTAACCCTGCAAGGCACAGCACAGAGAAAACAGACCACGGAGTGATTCTTGTACATCCTTGTCCACAAATGCTCTAAGCATTACAGATCCCATAATTGAGGTTCCAGTTTGTTTAATGGCATACTGGCAAACTATGAAGAGTAAAATGTAATCAGAGATTTAAATCAATAATTAAGTTGTGCTTATCATCATATTCAGTAGCTTCACTTTGGTATTTACACAAATACTTGCATTTTAGCACTTTGGATGTAGGTTGAGATGAAAGCTTTAATGCATAGGCTTTACAGACTTGTGTCTTAATAAACTTTCTTACTGGTGCTTGTGGTTTCCTTTACCTTTGCTTTTGTCATTTCTGTATCATAGCAAGGTTTCTCTCAAGGTGCCGAAATCTGCAAACCATTTTTATTAATTGAATTAAGGACATGCTATTAATATGTTTCAAATAATGTGCATAAACTGCTTTAAGACCAAATTAGATCAGTTAATGAAGGACGACAAATATTTCTTCAACTTTGGCAACACATGCATAATAATGTTCTTAAATGTACCTGCTGTCAGATTAAGAGTTTGCAAATTGAAGTTTTGCATGATACAGATTTAAAAATTGTTTAATGCTTTTTTGGAAATGGCGCCTCTACATGATCATGTTTTAATAGGCTTCAAACACTCAACAGTGTCCACATGAATCACGTTAATAAAAAATGAGGTACGATTGTGTAGTTGGATTTGAGTATAAATTCACCCAAATGAAAGACATTCATACCTTGTGCTTGGTCTCTGGGTTCCATGCATATAGTATCCTACAGTGTTTATAGTATCTGTTCGAGGTTGAGCTCAGTCTTCCTGCTGTTGCTTTGGAGTCGGTATTGCTCTGTTGCTGCTTTCTGGTGCTCCAGTACTTTCAGAGATGCAGGAGACTTCGTTCTTTCTCTTTAACATATTTTCTATCCACTTGGAGCTGTGCAGTGCTCTTTCAGGGGAGCGAGCCGAAGACGCTGTGCTCGTCCTCATGTTTTTGCCAGAGGTGATCAGCTCGCCGTAGCCCTGTTGGTGGGAGAAGGCATAGGCAGAGCGACGGGAGCTCGTCCGGCGTACTCGCCTCAGGCTCCGCTCCTGAGGCCCGTGCCTCTTTCTGGACTGTTGTAGGTGACAAACCTGTTGAAATACAGCAGTGGTGTAATTACTAAGATCCTTTACTTAGGCAAAAGTTCAAATACCACAATTTAAGAATATTCCATTAAGTAAGTTGCAAGTTTTACATTTAAAATGTGACATTAAGTTCCCATATTTTACATTTTTGTGTTGTTTTATTTGAAGTTTTGATATCCATAAAAAGATATATTTGTGTTCTAAGTTCCAGTCTCCTCTCTCAGGTTTCTCTCTGGAGCTCTAGCAACAATGGGTTGGTGACTCTGAGCCTTTCTTCTGATTGGCTGACTGTTTTCTCAGTGATCGAATAAAAATAAAGCAGATTTCAGGTTTACACTCCAAAGAAACCAAATCCCACAAGGATGGATGGTGGGTCTGGATAGGCTGGGCGTGGGTTGGGCAGTGACTGCTTTGTTGTGACATCACAAAGTTACAGAAGTCCTGACGGTCGATTTTAAGGCTCAGTTTCTGAATACAGGCTGTGTGTATTTTTCTGTGGACTGAGCACTTTGATACTTTCACAGTATTAATATAGAACGTAGACCTGCTTTATAATCAAAAATGACTTGTAAATTTTACTTTATACAATATGGGACCTTTAAGTAAAAGTAAAATTCATACTTATTCTGCACAAAAATGTCTCCCGTGACTGACGTATTATTACATACAACATTGTAAGATTGTTAATACTGACACATCAATGTGTAAGTAGCATTTTACTGTTATGGCTGGTCAGGGTGGAGCTAGTTTTTCTCTATGCAGTTCAGTAAGTACAGGCCATTACCAAGGTGTCAAGATAAATCTGGAGCGTCATGAGTTGATCAATGGCTTAGGAAAGAAGAAAAGTTTTGTCTCACAGATGTGTATTCATTATTTTGACTTTAACTTGACTATTTTTACTTTCCACAACTGATATGACATTGTTTGATATTGTACCTTGTCTGTTAGGGTTGGGAAGAGGTCTACCCTCAGGAAGCTGACTGCTAAGCCGGGCATAACACACACCACAGTGGTGAGCAGAATGACCAGCCATACACTCTTCTCCTGTAGACAGTTACGGGCCATGCCTGAGGAAACACAAATCTAAATGAATTTGTACTCAGTTTCCATGCATCAACAGTAATTCCTTGCACATATGACACTGAGCCAAACGTACCTACAAATGGGAAATTATTTGGAAAGATGCCAAACATGCCATTGCTTTGCATTGCAAATAAAATGACGAAGTACACAGTCAGGCTTCCCCATATGAAGAGGTGATTGACAGCTGTCCAGTAGTGTGTGTCACGTCCAATCTAGAAACAGATACGTGCATCATGAACAGAATTATAGTGTTAATTGTTCTAATCAACGGGGCTATTTCTTGTCTGTTTTGTTTTTCTCTCTACGCTCGTACCTGAACGCTTACAACAATAACCAAGGACGTTGCTATGGTAACAGCAAATGCTTGTTGGTCAGAAAAGTGGGAGCCGTCCTCTTTCACCAGGACAGAGAAGGCTCCATAGGGAATGAAGAAGAGCAGGAATGATGTGGCCATCCCCTGCAGCGTGCACAGGAAAAACTGGCGCTTGTTGAAGAGAAGGTTTTGTTGGCCGAGTTTGTACAGGCTCGGGTAGCGAAGGCTGTTCTGGTCATTGACGTCCTTTAGAAAACAGAGACAGAGTGTTACGCATTTTAATTTAGAAATATTTTATGTAATAGTTAGGGAAAAAGTGCCACATTGAGGTTAGTTAGTTCTTGGTGGAAACAGCAGCTGAAGATGACGTATGAACAATATACAATGTTGTATATTGATATGGGTTAGGGTTGATTATGTTTGTGATTCTAGTGACACATAAGTTGAATTTAGCGCAGTACCAACTGTAGTGTTAGATAATAAGGTACCTCTGGGATGTTTATTAATCATAACACAGTAAAAGAGGTGTACAGTAATAAAATATTCACCTGTGTGACTTGACAGTATCTTGAAAAGAAAAACAAGAAAAACATAAGCTGGCTCAGGAGCTTGCCATTGGAAACTGCTGAAAAAGTAAATGGACTTTAGTCCAAATTTAGAAATAAAGATTTTCTTTAAAAAGATTTGGATAATTTGACAATGACTATATATAATTCAGTGCTGTATTGTCACCACATATTTCACATTATTACCTGATCGAAAAGTCCCATTGCTAGTACTGGTAAAGATGTATAGACTATATTGAAGAGGGTAATGAACCACTGGTCATAAACAGTCTGTGGAAAGAGCAGAGTCACAGCCTACACATCATTCACTCAACACAAAAACGAGGAACTCTGAAAGAGTACACATGCCTCATGGTATGTCACCGCGTTCCTACCTGAGCTGAGAAACCACAGAAGAAGCCGTACCAGAAGTGGACCAGCGTGAAGGCAAAGTTCTTGTAGAAAAAGTAACGCAGGAAATTACACATGCGGAAGTAGGACCAGCGCCCGTGTACCAGCAAGAGCCGCTGCAGGTACCGAAACTGAGCGAAGGAGTAATCTGATGCCAGAACAGCCTGCATCCCCTCCTGACCACTGATGCCAACACCGATGTGAGCAGCTGAGGAAGAAATACACATATGGATCACTGGCACTTGAACCAAAATATTAAATATCACTGAAACATTATTAAAATATTTACCGTATTAAAAAGGCACGACCTGTGATCCTAATGTCACTTAATAATTGGCCGATAGATCTTGTAATACAAGGGATAACTTTTTATAAATTAAACAGATCTTTATTTCATTTTCTAATGAGTTGAGGGACACACATAAAACACACAAAAAGATTTTCCATATGTAACTGAAACTTCAGATATGTACATGAATATATATTAGATTTATGTGGTCAAAAAAAACTTGAAAAATTGTCTTATTTACTGTCCTGGAAGGCCAGGTTCAGTGACAACAGAGCTACCTGAAGCTGACATAGCCTCTATGAAAAAGACAGAAAGCTGCTGACTACAACAGAATTAGTTTCCGAAGAAAAATAAACACTTCTGTCTACTGTGTGACACTTACTGACCTCCAGTTATTGACCTGTGGAAGATTTTCATCACGGTTTTAGTGTCTTGCTAAAGGACACAACAGTCTGATGACACAGGGCAGCTTCAGCTCATTTCACTGCTGTAATGTTTCATGTACTTTCAGTTTGCACCAGTGCACACTTGAGTTAGAGATCTAAATTTTCCTAAACATGTATCTAAAGATAAGTAAGTAATTTAGAACCACTTACTGCTGTTCTGAAGGTATATAGACAATCATCTAAGACTCCTTCGAACCATCTGAATAAAAAATACTCTGTCTCCTGCACAATAAAAAAAATATATATATATATTTTTGACCTGCTTCTCAAGATGAGACTCTGTTCCAGTTAAAGGGAAATGCACAAAAATATCCTTGCTCTTTTTGTAAACGCAAGTGAATTGAAATGAAAATGAAAATATAAGATACTGGAAAGAAAAAGTCTGGTGTAACAACATTTTTAAGTTCAGTTTGGGTTGTGCAAATTTAAAAACAAGATTTTTAGCTACCACCTTTGTTTGGTTTAGGGTCACAACTTGAGAAAAGTTTTGACAAAGTTTTTTTTACGGCACAGTAGACAGAATGTTTTTCCACGCAGATAAAGCAGTCTTTGGGGATTGTTCTGGTTGTTAAATGAACATCATCATGGAATCATTTCAAGGAAGAAGCTCCGTGGCAAATATATGAGAGGCACAAACTGAGGCTGCTCCTGACAAGTCCGTTTCAGTGTGTCAAACTCTTGACACTCATCAACCTCTTGGTTTTAGGACAATCCTGAGAGACTTACTCTTGATCATGCTGACATCATTGGCTCCATCTCCTACAGCCAGGGTGACCACCCTCTTGTGCTTCTTCACCAGCTCCACCACCTGAGCTTTCTGCATTGGAGTGACCCGGCAGCAGATGACTGTTTTACACAAACAGGCCAAGTCCAGCAAGACGTGCTCCAGCTGTGGCTCCAGAGCATGAGCCTGCAGGGAGAACACAGAGATCACACCTGTTCAGCCTATCATCACCATCCTATAACATCAACCCCCTGCTGAGGCAAAACCAAGCAGCAGCTCAATGTCACATTTCCATTGAGCTGTTTGTGCATCATGCACACTGCTCAAGGCACAGTGAGGGAGTAACTCCCCTGTGAGGAAATGGATGTTAATAAACCTGTAATAGAGCTGAGGGCCCTCAGCAGCACAGCAGCCCCCTGCTCTTTACAGACTCTGCACAGTCAGCCGCAGCCACAGAGATGCAAGACTCGGCAGACAGCAACACGACCACCATTTAGTCAAACCTCCAGGCATTTGTACCAAAATAAAAACAAGCATGGAAAAAAAGCCAAACATAACAGAAGATGGAGTTATCATTTCATACATTGTAACATATTAAAGTATCTTACCAAACTGTGTCCATTGATGACTAATGCATACTCTGCAATGATGGTTTCTTCAAACATGGAGTCATCTGCAAACACATCTGTCTTCTCGACATCTGCTGCACTGCTAACTCGACTCAGGCTGAGGATGTGCTCTTTAGCACTCCTGACAGGAGAGAAAAACAAGTAAACATACATCTTTAATCTGTTTCTAAAATTCATTGCACAGAAAGCTCTCAGTCGATAAAATATAACCCAAAGTACAGAATTTCTAATATTTCAGGCACCCATATTTTCCACTAAAGGTGCCATAAACACAGTGGCACAGCAGATTTCTTCTGTGACTTGCCTGCAGTCGTAAAATGATCGGCCTGTTGTGTGAGGAGAGGTGAAAGGATAAATGTATAATGTGTCACCTGAGTTGTTGCTGCACCTCCAGCAGTGTGTGGCCAGAGATAACAAACACCTCATTCATGTCGTCTCGCAGCATGTTGCAGGAGTAGCCGATGTTCATGGCGGTCTCTGAAATGTCACACAGAGTTCACAGCTCCGTAGGGTTTCACAGCACCAATTTTTCTGGTAAATAAGATAATTTAGGTGAATTATGTTACCTAGTTTGTCTCCCGTGAGGACCCAGATCTTGATGTCAGCCAGATTTAGACAGGCGATTGTCTCTGGGACTCCTTCCTGTAGTTTGTCCTCTATTGCTGTGGCTCCTAGAAGCTTCAATCAGAACAGCAGTCAGTCTGCAGGGGCCAAATGAGTTTGACAGCTTCAAGGATGCAAACAAAAGAATGTCAATTGTACCATCAAGCCCTGCTCAATCTCCTCGTAGAGAAGAGCCAGCTGGTCCTCGCGGTTCTCAGTTACAGTGCTGGCAAATAGAAACTTCTTCATCCAAACTTCAAAATAATTTTCATCAATATCTTTGTAAGCCAGAGCTAATGTTCGAAGCCCTTCTCCAGCAAATTCCTGCAGGGAGATAAAAAAATCTCAATTTCTGGTGTGCAGCAATATAAAGCTGTATAAATTGTGTAATAATAATAGCATCTACAGTGACAGCTGTGACAGATGACATTGAAAGATGAAATTCAATATTCAAACAGTACGTTTTCAGTAGAGACACTAATACAATCTGAATCCAGCCATTTCTGAAATGTTGACAAAACTATCAACATACTCAGCACATAGCAAATTTCCCCACTCTGGGACTAATAAAGGCTATTTTAATCTTAACATCGATGTTTGACCTTGTCTGATGTATTGATTCTTGGATTTTTATGAGACTATAAATAAGGATGATGAGTGCATTTTACACTTATTTCAAAATGCAGTCACTGAGTCATGTTATCTAATCAAGTAACACTTACATTGAGATGCTCAGAGGTAGTGTACATGAGGTCTTCACTGGATGGATCCAGATGGTCAAAGATAATAGTGTCAGCTCCTTTGGAGTAAAGTTTAATCTGTCCTTGTGGATTTCTTACTGTAAAACACAGAAACAGAACAAACAATATAACTTTTATGATCAAATAATATTAGCAAACAAACAACATAGAAGGGTTACAGACTGCAAAAAGATGCATGTAAATAGAGACTGATATTTCATCCCATTTGAAAATAAAGATTCCTTAGTCGTAGCCACAAACATTATTCAATTAAAATGAAACATTAAATAAAATAAAATGAAACATTATAGAGGCTTCATAAACTGTAATTAATTTCTTTATTAATGCTAAATTAATCCCATACTAATGTTTATAGATCAGTTGTAAGGCATCAATAACAACAGCTTTTGGGTTGCCAGGTTGTGAAAACTCCTCCTTCAGCATGACACTTTGTTGGCACATAAATTCATGAAGGAAACCCCTACAAGTCATCAAGTCTTCACTTATAAATGTTAGTAAGTCCTGAATAAAAAGTAATGGCTTTCTCAGATTGTAATCTATTGGTGAAGAATTTGTCAATCACCTATAAATGTTAATAAATCAACATGTATCAAGTCTGCAGTTGTAAATGTTAATAATGGTTTTGGTCCAGATGTCCTGCAGCTCTTTTCTAGAAGTTCATTGGTCAGACAGTCCACTGGAGAAGTCTCCCTAATGGATTAAATAGTTAAAAGGGACAAAAGTGTCATGCTAGATGGATTATTAGATTATTAATGTGCATGAAAAGTCGTGTTGACAATTCGTAAGATAGAACTCAAGAGTGAATTTGAGCATTGCCATTATAAGTGAAGACCTAACCAATGACACTCATTCTCTTGCGCACGTTGTTGAAGTCCAGTATGGCCAGCAGCTGGTAGGTGACAGATTGTCCCATCTCACACAGCGTGATGGTCTCAGGGGTTCGAGCCCGGAAGACAAACCCAAAGTTTCGTGCTGCGGTGACCAGTGCTCCCTCGTCAGGTGACTGGGCCTGGTACACCAAATGTCCTTCATGTTGACAGAAACATCGGGCAGACAACACTTAACAAACTCTGTAATTGCTGTTATTGCTGCTACAATTACTGGACTATGTGTGTGTTTGTGTGTGTGTGTGTGAGTGCTCTACCTTCGCTCTTCTCCTCTGGCATCACAGTGTGGCACAAAGCCAGCAGTCTGAAGAACTCCTGCACTGCAGGATCCTCCAGCTTGATGGCTTCAACCAGGCTGCCGTCATAAAACTTAAACCTTCTGTCACAGAGAGGGTTGAAGGAGAAGTCCACACAGTCTGTTTTCTGAAGGGACATTGACCATCAACACAGTCATAAGAAAATTATATGAAAGAATTATATTTAATAGCATCATAGATTTAGTGTTGTTTAGTTTTACTCACTTCTGTAATTTCCACCTTCTCGTTAAATTCATCATAGACGTCACCTAAGAGAAAACAATTCATGATGACATGAATTGAATATCTAAAATTACAGAAATACAGCTGTGCCACTGTGCTTGGTTATTTGCTCTATCCTGGGAGTCAATATGGGCATTTTGAAATTTAAACTAATTAGATTTTTTTATAGTGATGTTAAATGTTTTGCCCCGAATTCAAACACATTATGGCCATTTTTATGGCAAATATAATTATAGCAATCAAGTGTTAATTAGGGGGTGCCATGCTAGGATTGGCAGACTTCTAAAAACATTTTAGCCATGAGAAAAATAGCCAACTATCTTCTAAACTGTCCACTAAAACTAATAGGATGTAACTGTTTTAGTTAGGGTTTGGCAGGACTTAGAATGAGGTGTCTCACAACAGTTATTCTTTGGTAGGTCGTAGGATAAATTTTTGGATATCGGCCAGTCAGTGTGGTCTTTCAGTGGCGTGATGCAGGTGTCTCCCTTATTACAGCCACTTGAAAGCTGTGGATAAAATGGGAAATTCCTCTGATTTCAGAAAAGTAATATTTGAGCATTAAAGAGTTTGAAAAAGCCGCATACCATATGTCTGTCCATTAATGGAGCACTTGCTGAACACCATGATGTTCTGGGTGAGGGTGCCGGTCTTGTCAGAGAAGATGAACTCCACCTGGCCGAGCTCCTCGTTCAGGGTGGTGGTGCGAGCTACAGCTGCAATGTCCGTCTGACTGTAGTACATCCTCCGGTCCCAGTTAATGAAGTAACTGTGTCCGAGCCGCAGAACCTCCACACTGAAGGAAGGTTCATACATTTTAGTGTACAATATAACAACGGGACAACAGGAAATCATTTGCAAAACTGAATGAACCACTTTCAAAATAAAATGACCACTGCTTGAACAAAGTATGTTTATAAATAATAAATAAATATTTTTTTGTTTTTGTTTTGTTTATAAAATGACTTAAGGAAATTTTAGACCTTGGCAGACAACTGTATGTTCTTTGACCTCACCTGACATACAGTGAGATGGGCACAACAGTGTTGAGGATGATGATGTAGGACCAGAAGGTGAGGAAGCCAGAGAAACCCGCACTGCTCTGAAACTGGTTCCACGGCAAAAACACCTGGAATTTTTGGCCAATCCGACTCTCCCAAATAGTGTTTCCAATGGCCAAAATAACACCCATACATATGAGGAAGGCAAAGATCTGAAATACAGAATCATTTTGAAAGATGTGTCTAAAAGAGGACACTATCATATCAATTAGCTGGTAGTACAACAGTACACAGTTGTTTTCACTTACCGTGTCTGATTAGACCTCTTCCTCTCAGTCCTGTTTCAGACTATGTTTGATTGACATGTCCCTCATGCTCTGTTAGTTCTGTTAGACCCATTAGGGAGAGACAACTTTCTTTGCATTTATGTTGGTACAAATGACCTGACATAACTCCTGAGCAGAGGTCTAACTGACCAGAATAAGTGAAGTGAAAACATGTGCAGGTTGGCAGCACCTTTCATTGCTGCACTGTGTAAGTTACCAAGAAGAGACAGTGTAGGGCTTACCCATAAAACCAAAGTGTTCATCAGTTTGTCAATACTTGTCCTTTTAAATGTTGTTCTTCCACAGTTCTGCATCAGTTTAGTTTGCAGCCCTGTTGGACAAACAGGAAGAACATGAACAATTGGGGGGGGGGGGCGCTAATGGATGTGGTGATGGAAAGCATCAAAATAAAAATATCATACCAGCAAATATGACCATTCCAAAGCACCACTCAGTGTTTCTGAGTACACAACCTCGCAGCAGCATTTTATCATTATCTAGAGGGTATTTATTGTCTCTCCAGTTTAATGTTCCTGTAAATTTATCCAGCTTGTTGTTTGGCGGCTCACAAATTACTTCTCCTGAAAAAATACAGTAACAAGGGAGACACACAACAACAGTCATGACTGCAAAGGAAAAATTATAGACATTCATACAACAAAAATCACATGTCCACGACTGAGGGGTCCACACATTATTGGTGGAACAAATGTCAAAATGAATATTTCAAGCATCATCTCACCATCAAAGTCCATCAGTTTAGAAAGATCTCCCAAATCTGAGGTGATGGTCAAGGCCTGACGAACTTTCAGATTTGTCTCTCTGAAAGGACAAACGGAAATAGAAAATTCTTATGTGGTGATATAGAAATGTAGACATTTAACAATAAACCAGTTTTTGTAAAGAAAGGTCACATTATTAAATTTCTCAGTGCCTCATAACACAATTGATACTGTGCCTTGTTTGGTTGTGGTTTGGACATTTCCACTTTTTACTAGTGCAGCACTTACCCATCAAGCTCTGCAGTCTCAATATAGCACAGTCCATAGGGCTCACTACTACAGAGAAGGAGGATGTCTGCCTGTGTGTAAAACCAGTATGAAACACTCAGTTGTGAGAAAAGGCAATAAATCAACCTCTGCACCACTGAACCCACCAGATCACTCAGCGGCCTCTGAATCTCCCAAAAGGAACCTTTAATTGTCAACCTTCTCTACCTAGTTCCTCTATTATAAACATCTCTCTAATACATGAGGCAACAAAATGAAAAAGACATTCCTCTCTAAATGAATCAGCATGGCGCACAACATAATAGTGCGGTTTACTCACAGCAACAAACTGATTATTCTCTAGTTTGATGATATCCCCCACTCGCACATTCATCCATTTCTCATTCTGCAAACTTGGAAACAAGAGACACAAAAGCTGATGATCAAACTGGATAAATTTCCTGGAACATATATGTATAATCATTTGTACACGTGAATTGATTTCAGCAACAACTACACAAAGAATTTAAATACCTTCCCCGGATGAGAACCTGAGACTGACGGTTGTTGACTTGCTGGTCGCTCTTATGCCGGAACTGAGATTAAAAAAAAAAAAAAAAAAGGTGGGGTAACAATTTTACCGTGGGAGATAAAAGAGAAGAATTCAGAAGAACTGCACTAACAAAACAGATGAACTAACATAGTCGTCTGTGGCATCCTTGACAGCCGTGATTAACAGCACCAACACCAAAGGCACAATGGTTGTGAACCAGGACAGAGAAGATATTTCCGGAATTAACTATGTGAAAAAAAAAGTCCAGGTTAGTCTCACTCATTCATGAAAACTATGTGTGACGGCTGATTTTCCTCACAAACACAGTTCCTCTTACCTGCAGTATCAACAGCACTATGAAGTAAGCATTGGCCACTCTCTGGAGCTGTTCAAACAAGTTGATGGGCAGGAAGGTGAAGATGTTGTACTTTGACGTTTTGATGTGATTGTCCTGAATAATGACACATGTAGAAATGACACTGATGAGCCCAAACTTGTGGCTGATGCCAAACCTAAAGCAATTTAAAGGTCTACTTACAGCATAAGAGAACTTGTCATTGTAGTCCGGCGCGTTGGCTTTCACATGGCGTTCCTTCTCTAGACACAGAGAACACACTCTCAAGTTGATAAAATTACACATGAACAAAATAAACATAACACTTCAGACTTAGTTTCTTTTCTGTTTATTTATTGATTTTCATATATAGACTGGAAGAGAAAGCTAAATTCCTCGTGTGTTCTCGTCACCTGCTCTTTTGACTTGCTATTATCTTCACCCTTTGACTACAACTCATGAGTTTAAAAAACATGACTGATACACAGTCACACATTATAAATCACATTATTTATGACTTCTTCACTTACAGACACATAACAAAACATCCGACAGTCTGAAAGAGATTTACACAACCCCATTCCAGGTCTCAGTTAAACATTTCATTTTGTTTAGTTTTGCGAGGTGAGATCCCACTAAAATACTTGTACATGTAATACTACTAGTAAGGTCTTATAAAATGAATTTTCATCTTCCTAGCAGTGAGACTTTCCACAGGGGAACCTTATAAGTGTCTCTGTACCACATTAATGTAGTCAGGAGCTTTTCTTTAATCCACTGAAGCAGAATGCAACGTCCCAGCAGCTGTAGAGGCTTTGAAACAATGCAGATTTTAATTTCCATAGGGAATGCATTTTGTATATTCTTCTAGTATCTTTTAATAAATGGGCAGGACCATACAATGAAATTAGGTCTGCACTTGTCATTACACCTGCCATCAGCCTTTTTCACAAAAGATATTTTAATGTGTCAGACAGAGATTCACTCACTACATTTTTATTGGAGGGTCAATCTTTCACTGCACTTTCCTAAAGCAAAGGGATCATCAAAACTGGAGCAGCATAGGCCAAGATATCCAAATTTTCAGGCTTTAGTCACACTCCAGAAACACTGGAGTTTACATTTCCCATAACGCTACTTGATAGTGTCTCTCATTAGACCCTCTCTGCCTCCTAAATGAATAATCCTTCTGTGAAATGCCACTGAGCTTCATATGTAAAAATGTTGCAGTGCCCCTTTAAAGCAATAGCTCGCAATTTTGGAATAATATTGTGCTTTCTTGCTTTCATTCTCACTCTCATGTTTGAACAGTAAAAATTAAGCTACAGCCAGCAGCCAGTTAGCTTAGCTTACCATAAAGAGTGGACACAGAGGGAAACAGCTCGCCTGGCACTATCAAAGCTCAATAATTAACATGTTATAATATGTCGTCTTTGTTTAATATGGACAAAAAAAGAAGTGTAAACCCTCTTAATCTGAAAACTCATCAATAACTCATCACTTATTGGAATTCAGTAACACGTCATAATTACACACTTCCTACAACATTCTGTTGTCACATTTTGGCTCCACTTCTCTGTGGATGTGGAAGTTATTTCTCTTGTTTACTATTATGGCATTTGGTACAGGCCTACTGTTATGGTTCTTTCACACAGTATCACTCATCATATCATAACGTATCATACAACATTGTTATGATGGGCATAAAAATCCATGGGTATGAATTCACCGTGGCATCTGAATATGGTTGATCGACCCTCTAAAGGCAAGTTAAGCTTCAAATAACACGTCTTCGTGGCTTTGATAAAACACAGCTGTAATGAATGGCTGTGGCATGTGGGAGCTGTCTGAGCCTGTCCTTTCTACCCAAGAACAGAAGACTTCATCTGCAGTTACAACTCTGGGATTCATCTAATGGCTCAAACGTCAAAGTGATGCTTTAAGCATCATTGTCATCCTTGGCCATGCTTTTTAAACAGGAAACGTATAAACTCACGAACAATACAGTACAATAAATATCAGTCACCTGAAACTGTTTATAAAAGCGCACTAACTTCCCACTCAGAGCAAAGCTTGAGGGAGCACAGAGCTGGATCTGTTGTTTCCAAACGAGGTTAAATCACTGTTGAATTATGCACAATACACATGCAGAGAGCTGCAACGGGATATACCTTCTCGCACAACAGACTGTTCTCATCCTGCTATCAATTACTATGACAATTAATTATTAACAAAGGCTTTTGTTGTCCAAAGGCTTCGGTTTGCTTAAACATTTAATTAGAAGATCTAAAAATGCAATATTGTTTTTCTAATACAGCACAAAGTTCGCTGAGTTTTCTGATTTCTCAAGAAGCTTTTTTTACTGGAAACCTCAGCAGACTCTTTTGTAAGCCTGCAAGTCTGAACATCTAACAGTGAGCTCATGCAGTGTATTATTCACATTAACATGCTTCGGGAAATAATTCAGACCATATTCCTCCTGAGCCTAACACCGATACAGCTTTTAGAGGAGCACTTTCAGTAGCTGCGAGACATCTTTCTTCCCAAAAGGATGACAACACAAATAGTTGCGGAATTGAAATTTAGCTGAATTACATTAAAAAAAATACATAAATATTTTAGTTTGCCCCTGTAAAGCACAAAGACAAAGAAAAAGACAGACTACATAGACATACACCCACATATAGAGGGAGACAGAGAGAGGTTGCTGTATACAGTTTTATTTTATCTCTCTGAAGCAGTGCAATGCACCAGGACAGGCTGGGGAGTATATCTGCTTCAGAGAGGAAGAAACAAGGTCTGTCTCTTAAAGTCAATTTTGACAGTGTTATACAATTAACACACCTCAAGCCTGCAACCGGTTACATGATTTAAGATTTATTGTTCTTAATTTATTTTAGATATTTTTGAAAAATCATAGAGGTGCCCTCTTGGCCAAGTCCTTCTTGGAAAAAAAAGATTTTCACCTGGTTAAATAAAAGACATGAAAATGGATACAGAAAAAAGGAAAATTTGTCTCACCGACGTAAGTATTTCTCCTCCAGAATGCCATCTTCTCCTGGGACCTCCCCAGTGTTTCCCTAAAAGACACATGGAGAGCCCACATTCAACCAACTCCACTGAAAAGTGTGGAGCTGAGCATTTTCCAGAGGGACACTAGTGGAGTGGATGTGGTGGAGGAATGAGTCAGAGTCTGCAATAAATGCACCTTGGAGCTACATCTGAGGCAACACACAAAGCAAAGCGGTGTCTTGTTTCTTTTCTGTTCAGACCAGCTTTCATTAAACTCAAGAGCAGCAGGTAAATCCCCGGTGAACTGTCTCCTTAGCAAAAGGTCTCAGGTGAGCAATTCAAAGATGGGAGTGTAACCCCTAAATAAGATGCATAGTTCCTCCATTTCCAAAAGGAATACAGTTGATGCAGCTCCCTTCATGTTTATGCATAGGGAAAGGTGCACACATTTCTGAGGGTAACCTTTCCCCCTACCTTGCACGCGTTTGTCACAGGCGCAGGCGTGTGTTGCCTCCATGTATCCTGTCATTCAGTGTCGACCATTTATATCAAGCACCGCAGAAAACACCGTCTGCCCCCCTGGATGAAAATCCCAAGGCGTGGATGGAGTCATGTATGTGATCGGCAAAGCCCGTATCAGCTGCGGTGAGTGTGGATGTGAAGAAGTGGCTGCAGACGGTGTGGGCTGCTACGAAAATGGTGCAGGAAGGCAACAGCCACCGGCCCCCAGCCCCGCTGTTCTGAGGAGAGACAGCGAGACTGGACAGGAATGAACTAACCGGTGACATGAAGCTGGAGCCTTCATCTGGGAGATGTCTCTGTGTGTGTGTGTGTGTGTGTGTGTGTGTGGGAGGGTGAGTGGGTGTGTGTGTGTGTGTGTGTGTGGGAGGGTGAGTGGGTGTACTTGTAAATACTATATAGTGAGGACCAAAAAAAGTATTTTCCCAACAGAGTGAGGACATTTTGGGAAAGTCAGGACATTGGCATGCCTTTAAAAGGCTGTTTCAGGGTCAAGACTTGGTTTTAGGGTTAGGGCTGGAATTAAGTTTAGTCCAGGGTTAGGGTTAGGCATTCAGTTATTTGTAGTCATTTTGGGAAAAAACAAAACAAAACAAAAAGATACACATTTTTTTTTAGGACATTTATAGATATTGTAAGTGCATTTCAAGAGCTACTGTCTGAAGAGGTGTGGATTCCCTGAGAGAAGTGAAAATACTCATTTCGGCCACAAGAGGAGGAGGAAGAGATTTTCTTTTCACCTGCCAAAGACCCGAGAGGCAAGTGATTTTTTTCAGGATTCAGTGTTTGTTTTGTTATAGCCTTCTCATTCCAGCCACAAGAGCCCGTGGAAAAAATGACCTGCCTAAAGCCTAAAACGGATTATTATTTATTATAATAATATTATATAATTTATTATTTTTTTAATTTTACATATTTTATTTACAAATTACAGTTTCTCTCATTATTTTACCTTTGAGTCGAATCTGTAACTGTAGCGCCCTCAAATGGCTTTTTAAATCCTTTTAAAAGCCGGGACGGGCTGCAGTGCCTTCAAGCTGACCCTAATCTAACCAACCCATGATAAATAAACAGTTGACTGAAGTATTCCTATTTATACCTGTATTACTATTCAGATCATAAACATCTTGTGGATCAGGTAGTCAGCGATACAACTGGCATAATAATGGCTCTGTCATCGTTTCTTGAAGGGGTAAGGTCATGCTTACTTATCTGATAATGTAGACTAGATTTGCATTGTCACCATAGCTGTTATATGAGGGTAAAATGAAGGAAAGCGCAAAGCTTCACAGATTAGCCTAGTGCTGAAAATATAAACGTCTTCTTACAGAAGCAAATACGAATGTTACAGAAGACACGCAGCTTTTGAGATCAAATAAATTCACATAATGCACTTGTCAATGATTAGGTAAATTAATTATCAATATTTTTGAGTAATAATAGGTATCAACTTGGAAGCCACTTTAAAGCAGTGTCTCAGTTGTTATAATGGAACTAACAACAATAACATATTCATCGCTGCAATGGGACTAAACACAGAACACAAAGGGGCAAACAACAATTGCTAGTTTATTAGACACTTTAGAGAGGAAAAAAATACTGAAGATACTGTTGAGTAATAAAACAATAGACATATCTTCATATCTTCATATATACTCTCTTTGGGTTATCTTATCAGTATTGCATAATGATGAACAGCTCTGTAATGAGAAAATAATGTACCAACATATTCAAAAAGGGGACAGCATGGTAAATGTTCTGCTCCTGCATCAGAAGAAAATGTGCTGAATATATAATTTACGCAGAAATTCACACAGGTACAATTTAATATATTAGATGAATGTATTCTATAAAACACAGTCATAACTAGCAGCCTCTGTTAATTTCCTTCATCGAGCCTTAAATAATATAAATAGGAGACAGGACTGGGCGGTTTATGGTTTCTCTCGCCACACCATTATCAGCGCTATTGTTTTGATTCCTCAATAAAACAAGGATGAAGAGCCAGATTATACTTTCAAAAGCTGTAAACTGCACTGCCATATTGGCATTGGGCTCTTTGCCCAATAGTTTTTTCATTTTTTACAGTTGCTCAGTTTCCACTGTTAGACTTCACCAAAACAGTGAAGGCCAATGTGATCCAAACATTATTTGTAAGAAAAAAACACACAAAAAACAAAAACAAACAAAAACAAAAAAAAAAAACAACATAAATTACATCCTGGCTTGTTTATCCAGAGTCCCATCTTCAAAGGGAAAAAAATGCCATGCCTTGGCTGAAGTGCCACTTTAAACTTGCTCAGACCTGCTCAAAACATAGACCAGTGTTTCTTCAGTGTGTAAGCCATGAAACTGAGCCTATAGGAAACAGAGACCCACCCGATGTTCTCATTACAAAGAGATTAAAGTGGTTCCAAAGACCATGAGTGTTTATTCTCTTTATGGCACAATGGCTCATTCTCTAACAACATTGTATTATGTGTTGGAAAACTGTACACAAATGAATACTTCTGTTTTACATTAAAGTTAAGAAAGAATATATGTAACAAGGCTATATACAAAAAACATGTCTGAACCAGTTAAACCAGTTTGATGAGTTTCAACTGTCCTGCAAAGTCATGATGATGAAAACATATTTATTTTGTAGTTTATGTAACGTTTTCTATGTGGGATGGGTTGATGGGCATTTCCAGTTTATGAAGCCACCCCCTCTGTGATCTAAGTCTGTCTGAGCCTGTACAGGAAACAGGGATGTCACAGGCACACACTGAAACTGTAGTTCCTGTTAGACGTCACATTTACACTGTTTAATGAAAGTGCGGCATTCATGTACACTGGGCAATCAGAAAATCACAATTGTCACTACAGTCTAGATTGGTTTCACTACCGGCTTTGACAGTGAGGTCATTTCAGGACGACTATGTGCACAGCAGAAGGGACGGACTTACATCCAAACACACCCGCTAAAGTGCGACGGGGCATATCAAAACTTACTCCTGAAGAGTGAACTGTCAACTTTCCGACACCCCAAAAATGTTTAAACTGTTATTGAATGATGAAGGCTTGTGATTGGTCGAACGACGAAGGGGGCGGGGCTAACGCCCCAGACTTCAAGCCGAAGCTGGACCGACCATACCGACACACCCGGTGGGCGACGACTGGAGGTTCACGCAGGGTGAACATTTCTCGCAGGCTGTGTCAGTCCTGCCTTCACTGCAGAGAAAAAGCAGGGTGGACTTATTATCCCGGGTCATCTGTGGATTCTGTCTAAATTCAGATTAAATCAGACGGTCGAGAGTGGTGCTTGTCGAGGTAAGTATTATGCAAGTCTGTCTCTTTCCGACGTTACGGTGCAAAACTGCTCCTGGATATCATGTTGCCAGGTCTGCGCCTGAGGAGAAATGTAGCCGCAGTCAGTGCGTTACGCAGCATGCAGCAGCTCCAACAGGCTTCACAAGAGGAGATGTAAACAACCCACATCAAAGTAACTAGTGTCATTACATTTTGTTTATTTGTACTGCGGCTATGACGCTTCTGTTATACCTGCATATCGACTATGGAAATATAAAGTCACTGTCTCTCTGTCAAGTTACAGCAGTTCAAAGCATTTGTGATAAAGCTTTATTAAACAACAATTCACCTACAGAACTGTTGACTTATTGTTGTTCCCCTGCTAATATTCTGTGGTGTTTTTGTCAGGTCATATTATCTGGGGTGGTCCCTTGTTACAATAGCTGTGGCTGGCAAAGCCATGAAAAATAAGTAAATATTTAGGGGAAAGCAAAATTCAATGTCTAATTCTCACTAAAAGTAAAACTAGTTACTCTACGTCTGAAGGCCAAAGTGTGTATGTGGAGCAGCAAAATGGGAAGTACTGTTAGTTGACAGTTTAAATCTTAGACAATATAGGTGATTTGTTGTTAACCAAAATGTTAACTTGACCTTATTCAGACACAGAATGGCTGCACTGCGTCGTCTGAGGCAGTTCCACCCCAGGGGCATTGCTATCTTTAATCTTCACACAAGCGGCTGTGCCTCTGCCAAACAGCATTACAAAATGCTGGTACTTGGAGGAGGAAGTGGGGGCATCTCAATGAGTTCACGAATGAAGAGGATGCTAGGAGCTGAGAACGTCGCTGTTGTGGAGCCCAGTGAGGCAAGGATCCACTAGGTTTTGACCATTGTTTGCAGTACCTCCTTTTATGTTCCCAGTGGTGACTGAGACCAAAATACAAGTCATACAAGACTTCTTTTTAGAAGTGTCTTTTCGTTTTTTTCAGATGCACTACTATCAGCCAATATGGACACTGGTTGGTGCTGGTGCAAAAACTGTAGCCTCATCAGGTCGCCCCACTGCAAGTGTTATGCCCTCAGGAGTCAAGTGGGTGAAATCTAAAGTTCAGGAAATAAACCCAGACACAAATACTGTTCACACAGTTGATGGGAAGGAAGTATGTTTGCTTTAGGAAACTGTTATCTGACAGTGTGTATATTGAAGTTATAATGATAATCTACTGTTTTAGGTAGTTTGCAGTTCACCTTTTCCTTTCTTTCACATCACAGATCTCCTATGAGTATTTGATTGTGGCTCTTGGACTACAACTCCATTATGAGAAGGTGAATTAATGCTTTGTTCTCTTGGCTCTGCCTCTATCTACTACACTTCTGCAGTTGTATATAATTTGACCTGCAGTTCCATCTCAGGAAACTTACAGTCTTCTGAAACGTAGATCAAAGGACTGCCTGAGGGGTTTGAACATCCAAAGATTGGGTCAAACTACTCAGTCGAAACTGTGGAGAAGACATGGAAAGCGCTACAGGACTTCAAAGAGGGCAACGCTGTGTTCACCTTCCCAAACACTCCTGTAAAATGTGCTGGAGCTCCACAGAAGATCATGTACCTATCCGATGCTTTTCTCAGAAAGGTACTGAAACTTTGGGGTGTAATGATAATGTTGTACATTCTTAAACTATCAAAAGCAGTTTTCCATATTTAATGAATATATATTTTGTGTTTACATCCAAGACAGGAAAAAGGGAAAAGGCCAATGTAATATACAACACATCGCTGCCTGTGCTGTTTGGGATCAAGAAATATGCTGACACACTGTGGGACATTGTGAACTCCCGTGACCTACAAGTGAACCTGAGGCAGAACCTGATTGAAGTGCGGGCTGACAAGCAAGAAGCTGTGTTTGAGAACCTTGACAAACCAGGCGAAACCAAAGTGTTTGAGGTAAGTGTATTACTGTACCTCAGCAGTATCTTTTACATATAGTATAGCATTGACTGCTTGCCAACCTGTGCTTTGTAATTTCCTTCCTATTCAAATCCTGAAATAATGTTGGGGGTTTTTTGTCTGTAGTGGCTGTATGATTTGAACAACCTCATATATCTACACATTTTTGTTTCCCTTTGCATCTAAATATATTACAAATTAGGAAAAGTGAGATCCAAGTGAATAACTCTTCAACTTCCCTGTTTTTCTCCCTCAGTATGAAATGCTTCATGTCACACCACCGATGGGACCTAATTTGGTGATCAAAGGCAGTCCACTGGCCGACGAGGCTGGCTGGTTGGACGTCGACAAAGACAATCTCCAGCATAAGAGGTATCCAAATGTGTTTGGGATTGGAGACTGCACCAACCTGCCCACAGCCAAAACTGGAGCTGCGGTCGGTAAGTGATCATTGTGTCGCTCATTGCATCAACGCAATAGTGGAAAGCATGCTGTTGCAACATACTATTCATGCAGTTTTATCTACTGTTAACTGCTTGTTCTTCTTGTAAAATGCACTTTCTTTAGTAGGTGTGTTGCACAATAACCTACTTACACAAGAATATAAAATGATACGCCACACCCTATAAATCTAGTAATGTAGAGACACATCCCAGTAGTATTTGACAGGTTCCACCTTCACCTTAGTGTATCTTTGTTTTTTGAGTTTGATTGAACATTTTAAATGTTTTTCAAAAAAGTTTAACTCCAAAAAAGTTTAACTCTTTGGCTAATTTTCCCATCATTTACTTTGGAGTAAACGATTCGGAAGTTCCTGCCAACTTGGCACCAGTGATGATGACTAGGGGTTGTAAAGCAGTGCTTATCACTCCCTGCCCAACTGCAATCTGACTGCAGTAAAGCATTTAGCCTTATCGTGCTCATCACATTTACCTTCAGTGTGTGTGTGTGTGAACATGATGCTGACTAATAGTGATTGCTGTTTTCTGTTGATGCTTTTAACCACATTAGTGAGTGTACAGTGATAACTGAATTCCTGTCGGTCTCAACTATACTTTGAGCCTAAAGCTAACACAGTGGTTTATCATGTTAGTGTGTTTACATAATAACTGTATACACGTTAACATGTTGGTGTAAGCTAGTTAAGATGCTCATTAAGACAAACATTGTCTTGTTAGCAATGAGCAGAGGTACAGCATCAGACAGATCGTGTTTATCCAGCGGTGAATTTGGTTTTATCTTCCCCTGCTGTACTTCTAAGGTGAGCCTCCTAGAGCTGTGATTTCTTATGTGCATCAGTAAATTGTGAAGTTAACTAGGACAGATGCCCTTACCCTACCCTTACTTTTTTCAGGCTCCACCAGGGAACATCACACTTTACAGTATTTGCCCCACTACCATGTCTGCTGCCTTTACTATGTGTCCATTCCTTAAAAGTGACTGCAAACATTTATAGAAATAAAAACTTAGCATTTGTTTTCTTGTTTTGTAGCTGCACAGACTGCTATCTTGAACAGAACCATCAGCAAAGTACTGAAAAATGAGAAGCCAGATAAGAAGGTTAAGTGTCACATAAACATTGATTCATCTTTTGACTTATTACAATGTTATCATTTCACTGTTGGCAGTATCTCTGTCGCAAAAATGTACAAATACATAATCAGTGAAATGCTTGTTTACAGTATGATGGCTACACTTCATGTCCGTTGGTTACAAGCTACAACACAGTCGTGCTGGCAGAGTTTGACTACAATGGACAGCCACTGGAAACATTCCCCATCAACCAAGCCAAAGAAAGACGATTAATGTACCACATGAAAGCTGATGTAATGCCTCACCTCTACTGGCATGGGCTTCTCAGGTATGTACATAGTTCATTAACAACATGTTAATCGTTTGTAGTAATGAATTATTCAATGGCATTGACTACATTTCTCTTTATTTCTCTTACATCAGGGGCCTGTGGGGTGGACCAGGACCATACAGGAAACTCCTTCATCTTGGGATGAAATGAAAGTCTACAATCAGTTTGAATGTAAACA
Source organism: Trachinotus anak (assembly GCF_046630095.1). NCBI lineage: Eukaryota > Metazoa > Chordata > Actinopteri > Carangiformes > Carangidae > Trachinotus > Trachinotus anak. The sequence continues at coordinate 10,749,824 of NW_027273853.1, read as the reverse complement.
GTTGCATTTCCTGAACTTTTGAGGGGAAAAGCACGTGTAATTCATCAGTCATAATTCCTAAAAGGGTGATCACACGTGGGTAGTGCAGTAATATTTGTGGCTTGGACATCATAATTAAATTGCAGCAATTTGGATCAATTTATAGTTTATATTTGAATATCAAGATCAATTTAAAGCTGCATGAAGTGTTGCTTTTGATATTACATTGGAATAAAATGACTCCTTGTAGGGAGTTGCTTGTAGTGCAGTGAGCGCTGAGAGTTAATGCTTTTAGCTACCTTAGGTCATTTATTGGTTATTTTGGTGGCATACTGAATGTAAGCTCTTACTGCTTTGATCAACCCCTTATTAAACCAGAAATTATAATTTTATAGGAGCCAAACAAAAGCTTCAAGAATATTTGTATTCCACATTGATACACAACCTTAGGTGTACGTACCAGTGCACTTTAGATGCCAGTAGGTTTCACCAGACCCCCACAGCCAAACTGAAGTTAGATGGAGTCGTGCTTTACTTAACCTCTCTCTAGTACGTACTCCACATGGCCCAGGTTCGTCCAATGAACTGACCTGAAATGCCTTCATTACATTCATAGTCTCTTTGCATTTTATGTGCATATTGTAATAAGGCAAACTGTTGACGTTGATATTAGCAGAATATTGGAGGGAAGACCAACTCCACAGCTGTAATCATTGTCGTCCAGTCGCTAAAAATGCTGTGTAGACAGAAGTCTTAATGTATACAGATAATCATTTTAGGGTTTTAATAGTCTTCAAGTCTCTTTCTATCTTAAAAAATAAATAATCCAAGGAGCAACCTTTTCCTGTTAGACGTCACATTTACATTGTTTAATGAAAGTGCGGCATTCATGTACACTGGGCAATCAGAAAATCATGATTGTCACTACAGTCTAGATTGGTTTCACTACCGGCTTTGACAGTGAGGTCATTTCAGGACGACTATGTGCACAGCAGAAGGGACGGACTTACATCCAAACACACCCGCTAAAGTGCGACGGGGCATATCAAAACTTACTCCTGAAGAGTGAACTGTCAACTTTCCGACACCCCAAAAATGTTTAAACTGTTATTGAATGATGAAGGCTTGTGATTGGTCGAACGACGGAGGGGGCGGGGCTAAATTTTCAGACTTCAAGCCGAAGCTGGACCGACACACGTTCGTCCTCCGGTGGGCGATGACCGGAAGTTCACGCAGGGTGAACATTTCTCGCAGGCTGTGTCAGTCCTGCCTTCACTGCAGAGAAAAAGCAGGGTGGACTTATTATCCCGGGTCATCTGTGGATTCTGTCTAAATTCAGATTAAATCAGACGGTCGAGAGTGGTGCTTGTCGAGGTAAGTATTATGCAAGTCTGTCTCTTTCCGACGTTACGGTGCAAAACTGCTCCTGGATATCATGTTGCCAGGTCTGCGCCTGAGGAGAAATGTAGCCGCAGTCAGTGCGTTACGCAGCATGCAGCAGCTCCAACAGGCTTCACAAGAGGAGATGTAAACAACCCACATCAAAGTAACTAGTGTCATTACATTTTGTTTATTTGTACTGCGGCTATGACGCTTCTGTTAAACCTGCATATCGACTGAAAAAATATAAAGTCACTGTCTCTCCGTCAAGTTACAGCAGTTCAAAGCATTTGTGATAAAGCTTTATTAACCCTCCTGTTATGTTCATTTGTCAGGAACAGCAATGGTGTTCCCGGGTCAATTTGACCCAGTGCATGTTTAATTATCCAAAAGATGTCTGAAACCAAAAAAATCCTAACAAGCACTGTGAATATTTCATTACTAACTCCATTACTAACTATTCTATCAATATTTAGTGCAATGGTGTTCCTTACCTCTAACAGGTAATGGTTCAATTAGGATAATTCACTCATTTTTCATAAAAAAAATGCATGTTCAAACTTTTTTTTAAATGTTTCACCACTTTATTGCTTTTGAAAGACCAACATATGAAACACAATCGTTTTACATAACATTGAAACATAACATTTAAATGTTGTTTTACATACATGCACTGTTTGTGAACCAGAAATGAACAAAATCGCAATACAATACAACAAACAAGCAATCGTAATATGAACATGTGTGTGTGTGTGTGTTTGTCTAGGCAAGGCAAGGCATCTTTATTTATATCGCGCATTTCATACCAAGGCAACTCAATGTGCTTTACATAAAGACAAAAAAGAACAGTATAAAACAGCATAAAAACAAAAGAAAACACAGAGTTAAAAGCAGGGGCAAAAAAGTAAAATAGAAGAAAATAGATAGAGTTTTAAGTTCTTAAAAAGAGCTCAGCTATAAGCACATGAAAAGAGAAATGTTGAGGTGTGTGTCTAGGTGTGTGTGTGTGTGTGTGTGTGTGTGTGCATCTACACAGCACACGAGTGACATGTCACCACACTGTGCTTTGTGCAAATGAATTTTGCACATTTCACACAGGTCATGCTTGTCTTGACATCGTCAGATGGCCTGCAGACCTCCCCAAAAACATGCCTCCCTTCCAGATTAGTCATTTCCAGAATGATTTTCTGTATTGAATCTGGCATGACCAGCTCAAAAGTTGACTTGATGTCAGTCACACGAGTCACTGCCATCCTAGTGGGCCCTGGCACTGTCTTGATTATGTTTTCTGCAGACAGTTTTGACTGACGCATATTTGGGCATGAAGACCACTGTATTTTACCATTTTGTGACATGAATGTCCTGCTTGGAGGAATAGGAATAGCAATTCCCTCATCTGGTTCAAAATCAGAATCATTAGAATCAGAATTTAGCTCAAGATGGTCTTCATCTTCAGACACATCCTCCTCCATTTCACTGTCATGATCAATGATGACTTCCAGAGCCTCCTGGACTGTCATCCTTTTGCTTCTGCTGCTCATTTTGTAAAGGTTTGCCTGACAGAGTGTAATGTTGGTAGGACTCCCATGCAGAGAATCTTTTATATGTTTTGCCCCTCCCCTGTTGAGTGTCCACTGAATGTGGGTGGAGTTTTCCCGCGAGAACATAAATGGTTCTCGGCAAATATCATAACACCTGCACCCGTGTGTGTGCGTGTGCTCTGTGTGCGTGTGCTCTGTGTGCTCTGTGTGTGTGTGTGTGTGCGTGTGCTCTGTGTGCTCTGTGTGTGCGTGTGCGTGTGTGTGCGTGTGCTCTGTGTGCTCTGTGTGTGTGTGTGTGTGTGTGTGCGTGTGTGCGTGTGCTCTGTGTGTGTGTGTGTGTGTGTGTGTGTGTGTGTGTGTGTGTGTGTGAGAGAGAGAGAGAGTGATTGGGATGAAATATGTCTCATAGTTGCAAAGAAAAAAATAGTCTGACATTTCTGACACCCTTTTACCTCCAGTTTGACTGCCGGGTCAAATTGACCTGAACAGTATCTATGTGATATAAACATGCAGGGGGTGGTTGCAAATATGTGAGATGAACCATTTTCATATTATATGTTGATTACACTAATTAAGGCAAGCAGGGTTAAACAACAATTAACCTACAGAACTGTTGACTTATTGTTGTTCCCCTGCTAATATTCTGTGGTGTTTTTGTCAGGTCATATTATCTGGGGTGGTCCCTTGTTACAATAGCTGTGGCTGGCAAAGCCACAGTGAAACTCATGATCTCATTGTTCTCAGTAGCGAATGAAAAATAAGTAAATATTTAGGGGAAAGCAAAATTCAATGTCTAATTCTCACTAAAAGTAAAACTAGTTACTCTACGTCTGAAGGCCAAAGTGTGTATGTGGAGCAGCAAAATGGGAAGTACTGGTTAGTTGACAGTTTAAATCTTAGACAATATAGGTGATTTGTTGTTAACCAAAATGTTAACTTGACCTTATTCAGACACAGAATGGCTGCACTGCGTCGTCTGAGGCAGTTCCACCCCAGGGGCATTGCTATCTTTAATCTTCACACAAGCGGCTGTGCCTCTGCCAAACAGCATTACAAAATGCTGGTACTTGGAGGAGGAAGTGGGGGCATCTCAATGAGTTCACGAATGAAGAGGATGCTAGGAGCTGAGAACGTTGCTGTTGTGGAGCCCAGTGAGGCAAGGATCCACTAGGTTTTGACCATTGTTTGCAGTACCTCCTTTTATGTTCCCAGTGGTGACTGAGACCAAAATACAAGTCATACAAGACTTCTTTTTAGAAGTGTCTTTTCGTTTTTTTCAGATGCACTACTATCAGCCAATATGGACACTGGTTGGTGCTGGTGCAAAAACTGTAGCCTCATCAGGTCGCCCCACTGCAAGTGTTATGCCCTCAGGAGTCAAGTGGGTGAAATCTAAAGTTCAGGAAATAAACCCAGACACAAATACTGTTCACACAGTTGATGGGAAGGAAGTATGTTTGCTTTAGGAAACTGTTATCTGACAGTGTGTATATTGAAGTTATAATGATAATCTACTGTTTTAGGTAGTTTGCAGTTCACCTTTTCCTTTCTTTCACATCACAGATCTCCTATGAGTATTTGATTGTGGCTCTTGGACTACAACTCCATTATGAGAAGGTGAATTAATGCTTTGTTCTCTTGGCTCTGCCTCTATCTACTACACTTCTGCAGTTGTATATAATTTGACCTGCAGTTCCATCTCAGGAAACTTACAGTCTTCTGAAACGTAGATCAAAGGACTGCCTGAGGGGTTTGAACATCCAAAGATTGGGTCAAACTACTCAGTCGAAACTGTGGAGAAGACATGGAAAGCGCTACAGGACTTCAAAGAGGGCAACGCTGTGTTCACCTTCCCAAACACTCCTGTAAAATGTCCTGGAGCTCCACAGAAGATCATGTACCTATCCGATGCTTTTCTCAGAAAGGTACTTGGGGTGTAATGATAATGTTGTACATTCTGAAACTATCAAAAGTAGTTTTCCATATTTAATGAATATATATTTTGTGTTTACATCCAAGACAGGAAAAAGGGAAAAGGCCAATTTAATATACAACACATCGCTGCCTGTGCTGTTTGGGATCAAGAAATATGCTGACACACTGTGGGACATTGTGAACTCCCGTGACCTACAAGTGAACCTGAGGCAGAACCTGATTGAAGTGCGGGCTGACAAGCAAGAAGCTGTGTTTGAGAACCTTGACAAACCAGGCGAAACCAAAGTGTTTGAGGTAAGTGTATTACTGTACCTCAGCAGTATCTTTTACATATAGTATAGCATTGACTGCTTGCCAACCTGTGCTTTGTAATTTCCTTCCTATTCAAATCCTGAAATAATGTTGGGGGTTTTTTGTCTGTAGTGGCTGTATAATTTGAACAACCTCATATATCTACACATTTTTGTTTCCCTTTGCATCTAAATATATTACAAATTAGGAAAAGTGAGATCCAAGTGAATAACTCTTCAACTTCCCTGTTTTTCTCCCTCAGTATGAAATGCTTCATGTCACACCACCGATGGGACCTAATTTGGTGATCAAAGGCAGTCCACTGGCCGACGAGGCTGGCTGGTTGGACGTCGACAAAGACAATCTCCAGCATAAGAGGTATCCAAATGTGTTTGGGATTGGAGACTGCACCAACCTGCCCACAGCCAAAACTGGAGCTGCGGTCGGTAAGTGATCATTGTGTCGCTCATTGCATCAACGCAATAGTGGAAAGCATGCTGTTGCAACATACTATTCATGCAGTTTTATCTACTGTTAACTGCTTGTTCTTCTTGTAAAATGCACTTTCTTTAGTAGGTGTGTTGCACAATAACCTACTTACACAAGAATATAAAATGATACGCCACACCCTATAAATCTAGTAATGTAGAGACACATCCCAGTAGTATTTGACAGGTTCCACCTTCACCTTAGTGTATCTTTGTTTTTTGAGTTTGATTGAACATTTTAAATGTTTTTCAAAAAAGTTTAACTCCAAAAAAGTTTAACTCTTTGGCTAATTTTCCCATCATTTACTTTGGAGTAAACGATTCGGAAGTTCCTGCCAACTTGGCACCAGTGATGATGACTAGGGGTTGTAAAGCAGTGCTTATCACTCCCTGCCCAACTGCAATCTGACTGCAGTAAAGCATTTAGCCTTATCGTGCTCATCACATTTACCTTCAGTGTGTGTGTGTGTGAACATGATGCTGACTAATAGTGATTGCTGTTTTCTGTTGATGCTTTTAACCACATTAGTGAGTGTACAGTGATAACTGAATTCCTGTCGGTCTCAACTATACTTTGAGCCTAAAGCTAACACAGTGGTTTATCATGTTAGTGTGTTTACATAATAACTGTATACACGTTAACATGTTGGTGTAAGCTAGTTAAGATGCTCATTAAGACAAACATTGTCTTGTTAGCAATGAGCAGAGGTACAGCATCAGACAGATCATGTTTATCCAGCGGTGAATTTGGTTTTATCTTCCCCTGCTGTACTTCTAAGGTGAGCCTCCTAGAGCTGTGATTTCTTATGTGCATCAGTAAATTGTGAAGTTAACTAGGACAGATGCCCTTACCCTACCCTTACTTTTTTCAGGCTCCACCAGGGAACATCACACTTTACAGTATTTGCCCCACTACCATGTCTGCTGCCTTTACTATGTGTCCATTCCTTAAAAGTGACTGCAAACATTTATAGAAATAAAAACTTAGCATTTGTTTTCTTGTTTTGTAGCTGCACAGACTGCTATCTTGAACAGAACCATCAGCAAAGTACTGAAAAATGAGAAGCCAGATAAGAAGGTTAAGTGTCACATAAACATTGATTCATCTTTTGACTTATTACAATGTTATCATTTCACTGTTGGCAGTATCTCTGTCGCAAAAATGTACAAATACATAATCAGTGAAATGCTTGTTTACAGTATGATGGCTACACTTCATGTCCGTTGGTTACAAGCTACAACACAGTCGTGCTGGCAGAGTTTGACTACAATGGACAGCCACTGGAAACATTCCCCATCAACCAAGCCAAAGAAAGACGATTAATGTACCACATGAAAGCTGATGTAATGCCTCACCTCTACTGGCATGGGCTTCTAAGGTATGTACATAGTTCATTAACAACATGTTAATCGTTTGTAGTAATGAATTATTCAATGGCATTGACTACATTTCTCTTTATTTCTCTTACATCAGGGGCCTGTGGGGTGGACCAGGACCATACAGGAAACTCCTTCATCTTGGGATGAAATGAAAGTCCACAATCAGTTTGAATGTAAACAGTTGCATTTCCTGAACTTTTGAGGGGAAAAGCACGTGTAATTCATCAGTCATAATTCCTAAAAGGGTGATCACACGTGGGTAGTGCAGTAATATTTGTGGCTTGGACATCATAATTAAATTGCAGCAATTTGGATCAATTTATAGTTTATATTTGAATATCAAGATCAATTTAAAGCTGCATGAAGTGTTGCTTTTGATATTACATTGGAATAAAATGACTCCTTGTAGGGAGTTGCTTGTAGTGCAGTGAGCGCTGAGAGTTAATGCTTTTAGCTACCTTAGGTCATTTATTGGTTATTTTGGTGGCATACTGAATGTAAGCTCTTACTGCTTTGATCAACCCCTTATTAAACCAGAAATTATAATTTTATAGGAGTCAAACAAAAGCTTCAAGAATATTTGTATTCCACATTGATACACAACCTTAGGTGTACGTACCAGTGCACTTTAGAAGCCAGTAGGTTTCACCAGACCCCCACAGCCAAACTGAAGTTAGATGGAGTCGTGCTTTACTTAACCTCTCTCTAGTACGTACTCCACATGGCCCAGGTTCGTCCAATGAACTGACCTGAAATGCCTTCATTACATTCATAGTCTCTTTGCATTTTATGTGCATATTGTAATAAGGCAAACTGTTGACGTTGATATTAGCAGAATATTGGAGGGAAGACCAACTCCACAGCTGTAATCATTGTCGTCCAGTCGCTAAAAATGTTGTGTAGACAGAAGTCTGTATGTATACAGATAATCATTTTAGGGTTTTAATAGTCTTCAAGTCTCTTTCTATCTTAAAAAATAAATAATCCAAGGAGCAACCTTTTCCTGTTAGACGTCACATTTACATTGTTTAATGAAAGTGCGGCATTCATGTACACTGGGCAATCAGAAAATCATGATTGTCACTACAGTCTAGATTGGTTTCACTACCGGCTTTGACAGTGAGGTCATTTCAGGACGACTATGTGCACAGCAGAAGGGACGGACTTACATCCAAACACACCCGCTAAAGTGCGACGGGGCATATCAAAACTTACTCCTGAAGAGTGAACTGTCAACTTTCCGACACCCCAAAAATGTTTAAACTGTTATTGAATGATGAAGGCTTGTGATTGGTCGAACGACGGAGGGGGCGGGGCTAAATTTTCAGACTTCAAGCCGAAGCTGGACCGACACACGTTCGTCCTCCGGTGGGCGATGACCGGAAGTTCACGCAGGGTGAACATTTCTCGCAGGCTGTGTCAGTCCTGCCTTCACTGCAGAGAAAAAGCAGGGTGGACTTATTATCCCGGGTCATCTGTGGATTCTGTCTAAATTCAGATTAAATCAGACGGTCGAGAGTGGTGCTTGTCGAGGTAAGTATTATGCAAGTCTGTCTCTTTCCGACGTTACGGTGCAAAACTGCTCCTGGATATCATGTTGCCAGGTCTGCGCCTGAGGAGAAATGTAGCCGCAGTCAGTGCGTTACGCAGCATGCAGCAGCTCCAACAGGCTTCACAAGAGGAGATGTAAACAACCCACATCAAAGTAACTAGTGTCATTACATTTTGTTTATTTGTACTGCGGCTATGACGCTTCTGTTAAACCTGCATATCGACTGAAAAAATATAAAGTCACTGTCTCTCCGTCAAGTTACAGCAGTTCAAAGCATTTGTGATAAAGCTTTATTAACCCTCCTGTTATGTTCATTTGTCAGGAACAGCAATGGTGTTCCCGGGTCAATTTGACCCAGTGCATGTTTAATTATCCAAAAGATGTCTGAAACCAAAAAAATCCTAACAAGCACTGTGAATATTTCATTACTAACTCCATTACTAACTATTCTATCAATATTTAGTGCAATGGTGTTCCTTACCTCTAACAGGTAATGGTTCAATTAGGATAATTCACTCATTTTTCATAAAAAAAATGCATGTTCAAACTTTTTTTTAAATGTTTCACCACTTTATTGCTTTTGAAAGACCAACATATGAAACACAATCGTTTTACATAACATTGAAACATAACATTTAAATGTTGTTTTACATACATGCACTGTTTGTGAACCAGAAATGAACAAAATCGCAATACAATACAACAAACAAGCAATCGTAATATGAACATGTGTGTGTGTGTGTGTTTGTCTAGGCAAGGCAAGGCATCTTTATTTATATCGCGCATTTCATACCAAGGCAACTCAATGTGCTTTACATAAAGACAAAAAAGAACAGTATAAAACAGCATAAAAACAAAAGAAAACACAGAGTTAAAAGCAGGGGCAAAAAAGTAAAATAGAAGAAAATAGATAGAGTTTTAAGTTCTTAAAAAGAGCTCAGCTATAAGCACATGAAAAGAGAAATGTTGAGGTGTGTGTCTAGGTGTGTGTGTGTGTGTGTGTGTGTGTGTGCATCTACACAGCACACGAGTGACATGTCACCACACTGTGCTTTGTGCAAATGAATTTTGCACATTTCACACAGGTCATGCTTGTCTTGACATCGTCAGATGGCCTGCAGACCTCCCCAAAAACATGCCTCCCTTCCAGATTAGTCATTTCCAGAATGATTTTCTGTATTGAATCTGGCATGACCAGCTCAAAAGTTGACTTGATGTCAGTCACACGAGTCACTGCCATCCTAGTGGGCCCTGGCACTGTCTTGATTATGTTTTCTGCAGACAGTTTTGACTGACGCATATTTGGGCATGAAGACCACTGTATTTTACCATTTTGTGACATGAATGTCCTGCTTGGAGGAATAGGAATAGCAATTCCCTCATCTGGTTCAAAATCAGAATCATTAGAATCAGAATTTAGCTCAAGATGGTCTTCATCTTCAGACACATCCTCCTCCATTTCACTGTCATGATCAATGATGACTTCCAGAGCCTCCTGGACTGTCATCCTTTTGCTTCTGCTGCTCATTTTGTAAAGGTTTGCCTGACAGAGTGTAATGTTGGTAGGACTCCCATGCAGAGAATCTTTTATATGTTTTGCCCCTCCCCTGTTGAGTGTCCACTGAATGTGGGTGGAGTTTTCCCGCGAGAACATAAATGGTTCTCGGCAAATATCATAACACCTGCACCCGTGTGTGTGCGTGTGCTCTGTGTGCGTGTGCTCTGTGTGCTCTGTGTGTGTGTGTGCTCTGTGTGCTCTGTGTGCTCTGTGTGTGCGTGTGCGTGTGTGTGCGTGTGCTCTGTGTGCTCTGTGTGTGTGTGTGTGTGTGTGTGTGTGTGCGTGTGTGCGTGTGCTCTGTGTGTGTGTGTGTGTGTGTGTGTGTGTGTGTGTGTGTGTGAGAGAGAGAGAGAGTGATTGGGATGAAATATGTCTCATAGTTGCAAAGAAAAAAATAGTCTGACATTTCTGACACCCTTTTACCTCCAGTTTGACTGCCGGGTCAAATTGACCTGAACAGTATCTATGTGATATAAACATGCAGGGGGTGGTTGCAAATATGTGAGATGAACCATTTTCATATTATATGTTGATTACACTAATTAAGGCAAGCAGGGTTAAACAACAATTAACCTACAGAACTGTTGACTTATTGTTGTTCCCCTGCTAATATTCTGTGGTGTTTTTGTCAGGTCATATTATCTGGGGTGGTCCCTTGTTACAATAGCTGTGGCTGGCAAAGCCACAGTGAAACTCATGATCTCATTGTTCTCAGTAGCGAATGAAAAATAAGTAAATATTTAGGGGAAAGCAAAATTCAATGTCTAATTCTCACTAAAAGTAAAACTAGTTACTCTACGTCTGAAGGCCAAAGTGTGTATGTGGAGCAGCAAAATGGGAAGTACTGGTTAGTTGACAGTTTAAATCTTAGACAATATAGGTGATTTGTTGTTAACCAAAATGTTAACTTGACCTTATTCAGACACAGAATGGCTGCACTGCGTCGTCTGAGGCAGTTCCACCCCAGGGGCATTGCTATCTTTAATCTTCACACAAGCGGCTGTGCCTCTGCCAAACAGCATTACAAAATGCTGGTACTTGGAGGAGGAAGTGGGGGCATCTCAATGAGTTCACGAATGAAGAGGATGCTAGGAGCTGAGAACGTTGCTGTTGTGGAGCCCAGTGAGGCAAGGATCCACTAGGTTTTGACCATTGTTTGCAGTACCTCCTTTTATGTTCCCAGTGGTGACTGAGACCAAAATACAAGTCATACAAGACTTCTTTTTAGAAGTGTCTTTTCGTTTTTTTCAGATGCACTACTATCAGCCAATATGGACACTGGTTGGTGCTGGTGCAAAAACTGTAGCCTCATCAGGTCGCCCCACTGCAAGTGTTATGCCCTCAGGAGTCAAGTGGGTGAAATCTAAAGTTCAGGAAATAAACCCAGACACAAATACTGTTCACACAGTTGATGGGAAGGAAGTATGTTTGCTTTAGGAAACTGTTATCTGACAGTGTGTATATTGAAGTTATAATGATAATCTACTGTTTTAGGTAGTTTGCAGTTCACCTTTTCCTTTCTTTCACATCACAGATCTCCTATGAGTATTTGATTGTGGCTCTTGGACTACAACTCCATTATGAGAAGGTGAATTAATGCTTTGTTCTCTTGGCTCTGCCTCTATCTACTACACTTCTGCAGTTGTATATAATTTGACCTGCAGTTCCATCTCAGGAAACTTACAGTCTTCTGAAACGTAGATCAAAGGACTGCCTGAGGGGTTTGAACATCCAAAGATTGGGTCAAACTACTCAGTCGAAACTGTGGAGAAGACATGGAAAGCGCTACAGGACTTCAAAGAGGGCAACGCTGTGTTCACCTTCCCAAACACTCCTGTAAAATGTCCTGGAGCTCCACAGAAGATCATGTACCTATCCGATGCTTTTCTCAGAAAGGTACTTGGGGTGTAATGATAATGTTGTACATTCTGAAACTATCAAAAGTAGTTTTCCATATTTAATGAATATATATTTTGTGTTTACATCCAAGACAGGAAAAAGGGAAAAGGCCAATTTAATATACAACACATCGCTGCCTGTGCTGTTTTGGGTCAAGAAATATGCTGACACACTGTGGGACATTGTGAACTCCCGTGACCTACAAGTGAACCTGAGGCAGAACCTGATTGAAGTGCGGGCTGACAAGCAAGAAGCTGTGTTTGAGAACCTTGACAAACCAGGCGAAACCAAAGTGTTTGAGGTAAGTGTATTACTGTACCTCAGCAGTATCTTTTACATATAGTATAGCATTGACTGCTTGCCAACCTGTGCTTTGTAATTTCCTTCCTATTCAAATCCTGAAATAATGTTGGGGGTTTTTTGTCTGTAGTGGCTGTATGATTTGAACAACCTCATATATCTACACATTTTTGTTTCCCTTTGCATCTAAATATATTACAAATTAGGAAAAGTGAGATCCGAGTGAATAACGTCAACTTCCCTGTTTTTCTCCCTCAGTATGAAATGCTTCATGTCACACCACCGATGGGACCTAATTTGGTGATCAAAGGCAGTCCACTGGCCGACGAGGCTGGCTGGTTGGACGTCGACAAAGACAATCTCCAGCATAAGAGGTATCCAAATGTGTTTGGGATTGGAGACTGCACCAACCTGCCCACAGCCAAAACTGGAGCTGCGGTCGGTAAGTGATCATTGTGTCGCTCATTGCATCAACGCAATAGTGGAAAGCATGCTGTTGCAACATACTATTCATGCAGTTTTATCTACTGTTAACTGCTTGTTCTTCTTGTAAAATGCACTTTCTTTAGTAGGTGTGTTGCACAATAACCTACTTACACAAGAATATAAAATGATACGCCACACCCTATAAATCTAGTAATGTAGAGACACATCCCAGTAGTATTTGACAGGTTCCACCTTCACCTTAGTGTATCTTTGTTTTTTGAGTTTGATTGAACATTTTAAATGTTTTTCAAAAAAGTTTAACCCCAAAAAAGTTTAACTCTTTGGCTAATTTTCCCATCATTTACTTTGGAGTAAACGATTCGGAAGTTCCTGCCAACTTGGCACCAGTGATGATGACTAGGGGTTGTAAAGCAGTGCTTATCACTCCCTGCCCAACTGCAATCTGACTGCAGTAAAGCATTTAGCCTTATCGTGCTCATCACATTTACCTTCAGTGTGTGTGTGTGTGAACATGATGCTGACTAATAGTGATTGCTGTTTTCTGTTGATGCTTTTAACCACATTAGTGAGTGTACAGTGATAACTGAATTCCTGTCGGTCTCAACTATACTTTGAGCCTAAAGCTAACACAGTGGTTTATCATGTTAGTGTGTTTACATAATAACTGTATACACGTTAACATGTTGGTGTAAGCTAGTTAAGATGCTCATTAAGACAAACATTGTCTTGTTAGCAATGAGCAGAGGTACAGCATCAGACAGATCGTGTTTATCCAGCGGTGAATTTGGTTTTATCTTCCCCTGCTGTACTTCTAAGGTGAGCCTCCTAGAGCTGTGATTTCTTATGTGCATCAGTAAATTGGACAGATGCCCTTACCCTACCCTTACTTTTTTCAGGCTCCACCAGGGAACATCACACTTTACAGCATTTGCCCCACTAGTGATACGATATGAATAATTTTTGTTTTTGATTCTATTGTGGATTAACATTACAGCTCGATGCTACCATGTCTGCTGCCTTTACTATGTGTCCATTCCTTAAAAGTGACTGCAAACATTTATAGAAATAAAAACTTAGCATTTGTTTTCTTGTTTTGTAGCTGCACAGACTGCTATCTTGAACAGAACCATCAGCAAAGTACTGAAAAATGAGAAGCCAGATAAGAAGGTTAAGTGTCACATAAACATTGATTCATCTTTTGACTTATTACAATGTTATCATTTCACTGTTGGCAGTATCTCTGTCGCAAAAATGTACAAATACATAATCAGTGAAATGCTTGTTTACAGTATGATGGCTACACTTCATGTCCGTTGGTTACAAGCTACAACACAGTCGTGCTGGCAGAGTTTGACTACAATGGACAGCCACTGGAAACATTCCCCATCAACCAAGCCAAAGAAAGACGATTAATGTACCACATGAAAGCTGATGTAATGCCTCACCTCTACTGGCATGGGCTTCTAAGGTATGTACATAGTTCATTAACAACATGTTAATCGTTTGTAGTAATGAATTATTCTATGGCATTGACTACATTTCTCTTTATTTCTCTTACATCAGGGGCCTGTGGGGTGGACCAGGACCATACAGGAAACTCCTTCATCTTGGGATGAAATGAAAGTCCACGATCAGTTTGAATGTAAACAGTTGCATTTCCTGAACTTTTGAGGGAAAAAGCACGTGTAATTCATCAGTCATAATTCCTAAAAGGGTGATCACACGTGGGTAGTGCAGTAATATTTGTGGCTTGGACATCATAATTAAATTGCAGCAATTTGGATCAATTTATAGTTTATATTTGAATATCAAGATCAATTTAAAGCTGCATGAAGTGTTGCTTTTGATATTACATTGGAATAAAATGACTCCTTGTAGGGAGTTGCTTGTAGTGCAGTGAGCGCTGAGAGTTAATGCTTTTAGCTACCTTAGGTCATTTATTGGTTATTTTGGTGGCATACTGAATGTAAGCTCTTACTGCTTTGATCAACCCCTTATCAAACCAGAAATTATAATTTTATAGGAGCCAAACAAAGGTTTCAAGAATATTTGTATTCCACATTGATACACAACCTTAGGTGTACGTACCAGTGCACTTTAGAAGCCAGTAGGTTTCACCAGACCCCCACAGCCAAACTGAAGTTAGATGGAGTCGTGCTTTACTTAACCTCTCTCTAGTACGTACTCCACATGGCCCAGGTTCGTCCAATGAACTGACCTGAAATGCCTTCATTACATTCATAGTCTCTTTGCATTTTATGTGCATATTGTAATAAGGCAAACTGTTGACGTTGATATTAGCAGAATATTGGAGGGAAGACCAACTCCACAGCTGTAATCATTGTCGTCCAGTCGCTAAGAATGCTGTGTAGACAGAAGTCTTAATGTATACAGATAATCATTTTAGGGTTTTAATAGTCTTCAAGTCTCTTTCTATCTTAAAAAATAAATAATCAAATCTGTAATTGTTTTTAAAATGATTGTTTGTGCTACCAAACATTTTGAAGAGATGTGTTTGGGAAAGCTCGACATTTAACATGAAAACAAGCACATGTGCTTTTTCTTGCTTGTAAACATCAATGTCAAAAGTGTTTTTTTGAATATTATTTTTCTATCAGTGCTGAACAGAATTATAAACATCTCGGTGCTTACACAGTTAGTGCTTACTTCATAGAGCTAATGAAAAAAAGATTCATTATACTTTAATCATGAAAATGGCTGTGTAAACTACTATGATGATGGTACTGAAGTAAAAACTGAAACTTGAAAAATCATGAATATATACTCAGTATAGTTTCAACCTTGTTGGACTTTATGATATTTACATCCAATATTACAACAACAGTACTGACTGTTGACATATGGCTTTGTTTTGCTGTGATTTGTGTGTGATATTATTTACTGACTTGAGGTCCCAAGTTAATATTGTCACTTAAGGGTTTTAGGCCATTAACAATACGGTTCTTTTTTCAGCGTTTGTTCTGTCTTGGAGGTATCAAAAGTCATCAGTAAAACAAGGTTCAAATTAACTGATCAGTTCATGCAAACTGGCAGCAGTTTTTGCATGTTGCGTGCGGAAAAAAAAGTGGAGTGTTGCACTACTGATGACTTTGATTTTTGATTTAGAGGATTCAGCATGGTGCATACATGAGAGGTGATTCATTATAATAATAGTACCATCTAGGCAGCCAGTTCATTTCATTGTTTATGAAAGTCACCTTGCAGAGCTTAAAACCTATTTGATATTTTGTTTTATTTAATAATTGTTAGTCATGTTTTGTTGCAAGACAGTGCAGCTGATAGCTGTGCCCATGCTGCTGCGAAGCTATGACAGCAGAGAAATGAACTCAAACTTTTTACAGCATGAAGTGACAAAGTTCAGCTTGTTCATGTCACACTGTGTTTTTGCTTCTCGATTTTCCAACCATATAGTTTATAATCAGTGTTGCTCAGCTGACTCAAATCTCTTTCCGGTGCCTCTGACTGGAAACTGAGCTGACCTAAAGTTTATTGTGATGCAATGTAATTTAAAAGGTTGAAATGACGTATTTAAATTTTAAAAATAAATGAAAAATAAAAAGTACTCACATAAAGGTTGGCAGAAAGATTAAATGAAATGTAACAAGATATAACAAACCATGCACACAATTAAAAACTATTTCTGTGATTACAGGTGCACCAGTCTGCATCTCCCATAGTTTTTATGTACAGTGTGCCTTAGTCCAGCAGCATGCATACACACACACACACACACACACACACACACCATAGCCATTTTCCTGTTGACTCCGCTCTCCGCCACGTTGGTTCCCTTACGTGTGTGTCGCATTCTCCTGCGCACCACCAACGTGATGTTTGTGCTGAGGCGGGAAATGGCGTCCGCAGACATGGTTGTTCTGTGATTAGCCACCGAGCAACAGACACCGCTGGCAGCAACAACCACGGCCCGACCTTCATCGGTGGCCGCCACGGTCGCGGCCGAGGGCTGACAACGCTGCGGCAGGTTTTGAAGAGCTCCCCAGATCATCGGTAAGAAACAACGACAACATGTAAACAAAAAAAAAAAGGTTTGTCCCCTTCCAGATAGCTAGCGGCTAACGTTAGCCAGCGAAGGGGGCGTAGTCTAATGGCTGAAAATAGTTATGGGAGCGAACAAAATAGCCAGAGCGCTGCTAGCTGTGTTGCTTTATTTTACCGAGCAATTTTTGGATAGTTTGGGTGTTAGACACGTGTAATTTAACGGGGACACACATAAGCCATGCTATGGGAGTTGAAGTGAATAATGTCACAGCTTTGCTTTTGCTGCCATTGGCGTTTTTGTTAGCATGTAAGCAAACTGTAGCCACTTGTGCTAACTTTAGCCCCGGAACCACTGGCAGTATCTGGTTTGCGATACGAGTAATTCAAATTGACAGCAGATATAAGCGTCAGTTGTAGCCAGACAAACTCGTAGTTTTGTCCATATAAATGTGGGACGGCAGCGTCAGACCAGCTGCAGGTGTACGCTGGGTTTTTGATGCTAAATTGAAGCAGCTGGCTAATGCTAGCGCTAGCTGACGTCGTTAGCGTTAATGCAGCCTGTCCGATGTTATATAACGATAGTCAGCGAGTGAGTCAGTGAGGCTATCACATCCAAATTAACCACAGTTGGAAAATAAATTTGCAGCATTGTTGACCAAACATGGATACAGGAAGCATTTGTACTGAATAGCAGCTTAATTTGTACACATTGAAAGCTTCGCAATCCCATCCCCGATTGCCATTAATGTTTATCACGTAGGTTACACCGCCCACTCCACTGACTGTCTGACAGTCATTTAATTTCGATGATAACTTGTGCTGCAAAGTTTGTTATCATGCTGTTAAATGACTGTGACAACCAGAGGGTTAACATGAGTTGATGTTACCTGATTTTGTTGACCATCGTGTTCAAACTGTCTCACTTCACTAAGGTGACTGAATTTATTGAAGCACATTTGTAGCTATCACTGTAATCACATGTATGGAGCGATTGTTGTAATCAATTTCATTAATATTTGGTGCATTACACCAATTTTAAAAAATCCTAAATGGTGCCAGTACACAAAAGAATTAAGTCCACAAATGTACTTTGTAAACCACTGTTCATGGCCTTTAAAGTGGCTGACATCTAAAGTTTTTGTCAAGAGTGGCACAAACAGAAACTGAAAATTTGCAGACATCAGTAGACAAACACGATAGTTTAGTTTTAACATGACATTCTATCTATTAAACTATCTTTGTGTATTCTAGCTCAAGAGTAGAGCCCACAATACACACTCACTGACATGCTTTTCACTTGCACTGTATATGCTGTCTCACAAGTAACAAGAAACTGCAATGTTTGAGGTAATTAGAAACAAATTCCCCTTACAATGTTTGCCTACCAGAGATCAAGTCCATTTTTAAATTCTAAAATACCCTCAGTACATATCTTGGTCACAAATTTTAGTTACCAAATGAAAGGGATCACTATAAAAATGTTTATGGTAAAAAAAAAATATATTGTTATCGGCCAATGTGTTGTTATCAAAGTGTCATAAATGCATCTATATCTGTATTTTCTGAGTGTTTGTGTGAGCCCTTGAACAAAATTGTTTTGCACCAAAGATTGCGAAAGAAATTAAAGATTCAAATAATAGCCTTTATAAGAGTTTACCCAGCGAGTCCAACAAAGAGGCTCACATTTCAGCATAAGCACTGAGCACTTGGTTGAGCAATGCTTGGTGTCAAACAAGTAAAATGACAGTTTCTATCCAGCTGTGCAGTAGCTTTCAGTTTTGAACTCCTTGTACCTGTCTGTAACTAGTAAAATGTGGGAAAATAGTCATATTTATTAGCTTCACTTTTTTTCATAGTTTTCTAGTGAATTGGACTTGAACTTGCTGACAACTTACCTGTCCTTTGTCAAATTTCCCTTGATATCTAACAAAAACATATTTGTAAGTCGCTGGTAATACTGTACAAAAAACATACACTCAGTGGCCATTTTATTAGGTACACATGTACAATCTTGCAGTTCAAAACAACAACAACTCTGCTGTAAATTCTACCTCACAAAGTTTATAATGTTCAGTTTTGTTGACATTGTTGGAAATATGTAAATTCAATTATATATTTATCATTCTAGTCATAATGTTCAGAATTCTTGTATTGAATTCATGTCTCTTGATCATGCTGCTTTGCTCTATACAACATTAAGAAAATCAGGCCTTAAAGAAAATCAGGATTTACCCGATTTCGCCGCCCAGCTCTTAGTCCAGGCTATGGTTATCTCTTGCCTCGACTACTGCAGTGCTCTTCTGGCAGGTCTTCCTCTGTGCTCAGTGAAACCCTTACAGATGATCCAGAACACAGCAGCCTGCCGGATCTTCAATCAGCCCAAAAGGGCACATGTCACTCAGCTACTAATCGACCTACACTGGTTACCCAGCCTTATGCTCCTTCTCGGCCACTGCTTTCCTCCAGGGAATGTCATCTGGCATTGCCATCCCTGCACACAAGGTAGTTTCAGTCCAGACTATTCTCATCTGTGGTTCCCTGATGGTGGAATGAGCTACCAAGTTCTATCAGAGCAGGGACGTCCCTCTCTACTTCAAAGAATCACTTCAAAATTCATCTCCTCTGAGAGCACCTCCTTTCCTAAAACCTTAACTTGTCTAACTAGCACTTACTATGCACTTTTTGATGCACTTCCTAATGCAATCTCCCAGCACTTATTAAATAGATGTTGTACCTAATACTTAGACCAAGGTTTCCCACTGCACTGTAGCTTTACTTTTGTCCTTGATTTGTAAGTCGTTTTGGATAAAAGCGTCTGCCAAATGAGTAAATGTTATGTAATGGAATGAATTACATTAGATTGTACAGTTGTACCTAATAAAGTGGCCACCGACTTCATTTTCTCCATTAAATTTTATTGTATACAAGTAGCTTGTAATAATGCAAGGTACAGAACTGGTTCTGGCTGTGTATTGACTGTCACTGCTTTTTGTTATCAAAATGTGTCCATAGCGCAGAGCATCAAAACTGTCACAAATCATTGAATGTGTATATATATTGTGTGTGTGTATGTATGTATATGTATATGTATATGTATATAATATATATATATATATATATATTTTTTTATTTTTTTTATTTTTTTTTTTTATACAAAGTATTGTTTTCATTATTGAAACCAAATTTCTCTTGTTTTTTTTTTTTCCTAGTCAGATTCTTCTATGTGACGGTGGCGCATGATGAGGCTGAGAGTGCGTAAAGCTCCTCAGCAGCCAAACTTAGGCCGTCGAACCCACCCGTCCCAGGCCAAACGGAAATATTGTGAAGTGGAGCCATCCTCGGTGAGAGGTCGAGGCAAGATGCAGAAGAATGAAACAGGCCTGTTTTCCACGATAAAGAAATTCATCCGTGGAAATGCTGTCAAGGTGGGTGTAGATCAGCATTCACAGTCGCTCTTGTACAAGTTTGTTTGTGTTGCTGTAACTCGATAGAACACTGTAGGAACGCACACACATATGTTTTGTACAAAAAGAGCAATGCCTCAGCTGCATTTTGTGCTGAGGTGAACCCATGACTCACATAATAGTGAGTCGTGCTTATAGACCCTTAACAGAACGTCTCAACACAACCAACATTGTTCCCCTCTAGCCTTTTTTACCTCTGTATTAACTTCCTCTATATTCAGTCTGGCAGCTGTTGCACATGGTAATGATAGATGGCCAGCGAACTGTGAAACCACAGACTGTATGCTTATTTTATCAACAGCAAGCCGAACTTTTCCCCACTAAAGGAATTGCTCTCCTTTGTCTATAGCCCATTTCAGACATGCACGTCATTACTTATCGGCAATTTAAGTGCCCCATGTCTGAACAGGTCACTTTTACATAAACAGTCTTACCAGGTTGCACCTAGTAACATTTTCATGATGCTTTCAAATCAAAATACAAAATAATCCCTTCATTTAAACATTTTGAGCTTCCACTCCCATCACTGTTCAACAATTGGCCAGACAAAATCCAAAGTATCAAACATAGCAAACAGTGCTGCACAACTTCATTTGTGAACATACATTAGATTAGACTAAATGTAAATATCCAACAGTTGCAGCAAAGTCTGAAACATTATTTACTTATCAAAAATGATGTGGCTTTTATACAGTCCTAGTTTGTCTACTTTGGAATACTCTGAAACAAGTGCTCACATTACAACCATAAATGTATCTTCACAAAATGACCAAAACAAATTTTTAGATGTGGATTGAGACATAGCGGCACCATGATATAATTCCTGTTATGAAATTATGCCACCATAATAATTCGACTCACTTTACAATGCCATTAGGGCTGCAACTACCAATTACTGATGATTGAATACTGTTGATTGATTGATTAATCTGCAGTAGTTATTGATTGATGTAGTCCAAAAGAAATGTAGTAATGAAATTAGATAATGAAATTTGCCTTTCATGGGTCCCCAGAGCTCACAATGTCATCTGTAGATGTTGTTTTATCCAACCAACAGTCCAAAATGTTCAGTTTACAATGATTGAAAAGGATTAAATCCACACATTTGAGAAGCTGGAACCAGCAAATGTTCACCATTTTTAATCTTAAATGACTTACTGATTATCAAAATAGTTATTGATTATTTTTCTGGTGATCAACTAATCTAATTATCGACTCAATGTTTCACCTCTAAATGCTAATAAAACTATTTGTAATTATGAGTAGTGTAAGAGTAAAAATCCACTTAAAAGTTGACGTTGTGTGGAAGAGTTGTAGCCTTGACTTGTTCCTCTATCCTTTTTTTCCCTCCTTAGGTGGAGCAGGACATCCCCGCCAAGAGGAGTCGTATTGATTGTAATTCTGAAAGCGATCTAATTACTTCAACACCACAGACTAGAGGCCTTTCCAACAAATCAGTCTCCAGAGTTTGCCGGAAAAGTCCAAATAAAGGTACTTCAGTCCAAGTATTACAAGATGCACATTTATAAAAAAGACACCATATACAGAAAATTATACAGACATTTTGTTTTAGGGGCTGTTTGTAATGAGTTGTTGTCTTTCTTTAGACACAATGACCTGCAACAGTAAACCCATGAAACCAAATGGTAAACTAGATGCCCCTGTCGAGGCAGCAAGCAGCCCACCACGCACCACCCTGCTTGGAACCATCTTCTCTCCAGTCTTCAACTTTTTCTCACCAGCAACTAAAACAGGTAAAACAAAAGAATCCTTAGATATTTTTGTCTGAAAACATCTAACCTTTGGCAATGACCTTTAGAAAGTTCGCCAGAGACCAAACTGTACTGACCAGTCTTGTCTTTTCTATTCCCTCTTTGAAGCCACTCCTGGCTCAGACTCTCCTGGCCAAGCGGTGGAGGCAGAGGAAATCATGAAACAGCTGGACATTGAGCAAGCAGAGGAAATGCCAAGCAGCACTCTCACATCCACAGAGGGCATCACTCCATGTCACACTGACCCAATGTTGCCACCGAGGCTTCAGATTACCTCTGATACAAGCATAGAAGAAGGAGAGATTGTCACTGAAACCGACATGCCCCCATTAACAGGTACGGCTGCTCTCGCATTAAGCCTCGTTCTTGTAAATTGGGAAACTGTCTTGACATGAGCATAAACCAGGGAAGGTTATGCGACAGGTAATTTATGTGTCACTGCTGTGGACACCAACAAAAAATAAATAAATTTAAACAGCATCATTTGGGCACCATCATCACGATATGCTTTTAGTTAGTTAGTAAGTTAACTGACCATTTTATTTTCAGTGTCAGCAGGGTCAAACACTGACCGCAGACAGTTGTCATAACTTACACTCAGCTGCCAGTTTATTAGGAACAGTCAAGTCTCTATGACAATCAATATCTACTTTATAACAAATGATAGAGAGCTGAGGTAAAAGTGGAACTTCAGGGTTCCTTTCCTGTTTTACCTTTATCAAAAAAATTGTAGGTCCTGTGATTTGGATATTGCACATGCCATATTGCCCTATTGGGATTTCGATTATATTTCAATTAATTGTGCAGCCCTAATGAATATGGATGATCCAAATACCTGCATTGCTGTGCTGGTAAATGAAGGTGAAAATGAAGGTTCCAACTTTTAGTAGCACCTGCTGTGGTAGATGATTTGTCTGACAATATAGAAATTAAGACTGAGGGAAACCCTTCATGTTTTCAGAAAGAGCAGAAACAAAAGCTGAATGAGAGATTGCATTGAGATACAGAAGCTAGTGTGCCAGAGGCTAGCCCGGGCGTGTCCTTGTGACTTTGGCTCTTTTTTGTTCAAGAATGCAACATTTTAACAAATTTCCCATCTTTCTGTCCTCATCAGCTCCTGGTTGTATGCCAGACGGCGTATACCCACATGCGTTACCCTCAGCTCCTGCAGAAACCTCATACGATGAGGACTGGGAAGTTTTTGATCCGTAAGTAGAGCATCATTAATTTGCTGATAACAATCATAGCCATATATTGATGAAAAAAATAAAAATAAAAATGAGCCATTCAGTAGAAATAACAAGCTCTGAATAAAGACTTAGTTGATGTCCTTGATCTTAGGTTTAAAGTTTTAACTCTGTGACTCTGACAACAAACGCTGTGATCAGGAGTGTTGTCTGATTCCACTTGAAATCACATCCAAGGTGACATTGAGTGTCCGCGTACAGAATCTGGTGTCATGTGAAACTTTCAACCACTAGATGGCAGCAACAACTTTACTTTCAGCCTTTGATCACTCTGTGCCACCATGTTTATACCACTGCTGTACTTCATTGGACTCAAGATTTTTGTTCACTGCTCAGTTTATTGACTTATGTGAGAAGTTAATATTAATTCTTTAGATCTTTTCAGCCCCTGTAGCGCTGAAATTTAATGTCTCATTAAGTGACGAAAAGACACATAAATCAGTTGTTCTTGTTGACACTTGAGCCAGACAACCAACACCACCCCTGTTCTGAAAGTGTTCCTCTTTGTTGGGACAGTCCTTGAAAGTGTAGTTAAATGAGGAGTCTGTTTCTGTTTTCTCTTCCTCAAGGTACTTCTTCATCAAGCATGTGCCTCCGCTGACAGAAGAGCAGTTAACACGCAAACCAGCGTTACCTTTGAAAACGCGCAGCACACCAGAGTTTTCTCTTGTCTTAGATCTGGTAAGCAGTGGAGGGTTTGTTGTTGTTGTTGTTGTTGTTGTTCTCATATTAAAAGTAATTTGACCTCAGTGTGTTTATCATACTGATGTTCTTCTCTTTTTCTGCTGTCAGGATGAAACTCTGGTTCACTGTAGTTTGAATGAGCTAGAAGACGCAGCCCTGACATTCCCTGTGCTCTTTCAAGATGTAATATACCAGGTACTAACAGCTGAAGGTCACTCTCGAGTTGAAGGGTTTCCATTTTCTTGTTGCTCTGATTAAATTTCTTTGTGTGTTCTTTTTTTTTTAATCTGAAGGTGTATGTACGGTTGAGGCCCTTTTTCCGCGAATTTCTTGAGCGTATGTCTCAAATGTATGAGGTGAGATGTCTCTTCATTAACAAGACATTCCAGACAGTATTTGTTTAATTTGACTTTATCTATTACTCATTTACTATTGCTATCCTTTAAAATTTCAGATTATTCTGTTCACGGCTTCAAAGAAAGTTTACGCCGACAAGTTGCTCAACATCCTGGATCCGAAAAAACAGTTGGTCAGGTCAGTGAACACACAAGACTCTGGAGCAGCTTGGTTAACAAATGATTTTGATGTACACTCTGCCTGCTTTGTAATATGTGTGCAGGGCTTAAAAAGAAATGTCTTATTTATTTCAGTTTCCTTAAAAAAAAAAAAAAAAAAAAAAAGGCAAGACTGTTAAGATTATTTAAGGGGTCATAAGATATTTATTACATTTCTATCGTGCCATAGATAGAAATGTTACTTATAAAGTTTTTATGTGATTTTAGCAAAAACTGTCTGGAAAATCTGCAGTATTGTCATTCAGTATTCATTAAATATGCTTTTTTGTGATTGATTTATCCTTCTCTCCATCATCCCATCATTATCTGCTGCTTTTCCAGGTATAGACTGAATTAAATGATTAATTAATGATAATATTTTAAATTATAGTTATATACTGCTGGGAGGTATTACAAAAATGTATAAATATAAATATCCACAGATTAATCCACTTGTTAAATAAGTCTGTTGTCCACACTGGTTTCATTATCTTTCATACGTGGGTCTGTATGGCCGTGAAACGGGTATCAAATTGCTCTCTGTGTGTTCCGAGTTAGCTGTGGTGATAAGGATGAAATTTAAAGGTCAGTATAGATTTAACAGGATGTGCAGCTACGTTAAAGCAGAGGAAATTGTTTTTGATCTATGATTCAACCATGAAAGTCGACTAGATAGATTCTGCACTCAGCCTTGGCAGGTAGAGGATAAATATATGAAGCTTGTCAGATCGACAGATGAGAAGGATGTAGCTTTCCTGTTTTCTTTTCCAACCCTTAAAAAGCATCACAGATAAATGGTGAGTGTCTCCGCACCAAAAATACCTGACACCAAAAACTACTCCCTCGTGGGTGTGCTCTGTAATGGATCCAAGCTGGTTAAAAACAGTTAAAGCAGCGGTTAAACAAGCATCAACATGCAGTATGTATCGATGTTTCTGTTAATCCTTCATACACACCTCTGCTTTCTGATCTGGTCCTCTGCACTTCTGACATGTATGTTGTTGCGACTTTTAGCTACAAATATATAATGTAAAATAGTTTGGGTGGATGCAGAGTTAGCTTCCTCCTCCTGCTGTGAAAAGAACAAATGAAGGGACAAACCTATTCTGCATTTACTCAAGTTTACTGTTCACTTGACTTATGAATGCTGTCTTGTGCTTGACTGTTTTCACTAAGTATTGTTTGTTTATTGAATATGTCACATTGAAATCCCACAGCCCACTAGGGGTACCAAAGGAACCAAAGAGGTTGTATTTTTGGTTCCTTTGTTATTGTTAGTTAGAGGTATATCTTAGTAACTTAAAAATGTATTATTATTATTATTATTATTGCATGTTTTAACTGAGGAATATTCTCTTGTCTTGTATTTTTCAGACATAGGCTATTTCGTGAGCACTGTGTGTGTGTTCAAGGAAATTACATTAAAGACCTAAACATTCTCGGACGGGATCTTTCCAAGACAATAATAATCGACAACTCACCCCAAGCCTTTGCTTATCAGGTAAACACCGCCAAGGAAACCAGGTTCGAAAGTGTTTTTTATAAACCAATGTTTCTTTGTCACAGTGATATTGTCTTTTTCAGCTTTCCAATGGAATCCCTATAGAGAGCTGGTTCGTGGATAGAAATGACAATGAGCTTCTAAAGCTTGTTCCTTTCCTCGAGAAGCTCGTGGAGCTGGTATGTATCTTAAACATTTTGGGTTTTGTCTAGTTAGATTAGCAGCGACAGCCTGTGGTGTGTTATGAATATTGCACCTACTATAATATTACACAGATAGTCCAGCTGATACAAGACAAAAACATTATCAGTGTTAAGCAGCTGTACTCGGTTATAAAAATATTAATATGGATAAAGTCACACAGTGAAATCATGAAGTAAGTCAACTAATGCTTCAGATTGTTTTATTTTTAACTTTTTAAGGTTCACTATTTCCTAACTGCGTGCTTTAATTTTCATATGTAGCCCTGCTGATGAATGCTGCTATAAGACATTGAGCCACGCATAAGACTGTTTTCATATTCTTAAACAAATCTCAGATTTTTCTGTGGATTCACCAGATTCTCTTAACTGAACAAACCTGTTGTAAATTGATGACTGTAAATGATCATGATTTGATCATTAGCATAATCAAGACTATAAGGCTGCCTGTTCTGCTTCACTTGTGGGAAAGTTTCATTCACAAAAATGTTATACAGGAGTGAAAATAAGACGTTCACACTGCAGCGCTGACATAGCTCAATTTGTGTTGATGCTTTCCAGCAGCGTTTGAGGATGTTTTTATAAAACCACAGTTCGTGCCTCAGATATGCCTATGTTACGTTTTTAGAGCTGGAAAGAGCAGGGTTGTGTTCATATTTGTCTTTACATCGAGTGACATACAGGGAGATGTATTATATTTGTTCTTTCACTTTCTTCATGTTATTGCTCTTGCTTGTTATGTTCATAGTGTCTTGTAAGCCCACGCAGACTGGGCGCCGTTTCGTGTATGATGCTTTGAAATAAAATGACCTACTTACCTCTCTATCACAGAATGAAGATGTCAGACCACACATCCGAGAACGGTTTCGTTTGCACGACCTCCTTCCTCCAGACTGAGGACCTCTCGTTCGTCTCTCAGTTCAAGATGGTATCAACGATGGGGAAAAAACTGACTCCTAGAAGGATCTTTTTGGTGGATTTTTGTTTGCAAACAAAACATTGCCATTATTATCATCATTATTATTTTTTTAAATCATGCAAAAAATTGAAAGCTATGTTTGAGTCAAAAAGCCCTGGATGTTTTTATACATACGCACTTGAACCCGCCTCAGAATAAACGGACCTGCTCACTGCAGCAGATTCTTTACTTTTTTGCTCGCTTCTTTTTAGTGCGACCATGAAAACGGCCTCCTGGAAGGTATTTTGTCTCTTAGGAACCATTTTGGATTGACAAAACTGAATGTCATGCAGTGTTGGATTATATGGACCTTGTTGGCTTCAGTCTGACCTTGAACGGCCAGTAAAACCTGTATAATATTCACTCTATTTACTTGTAAATATATGTACATATTTTTTTTCTTCAAGGTTTTTAAGTCATTTTATTTTCACTTCAGATTTTAGTATGTATTCTTTGATTCGGTTTCTTTTATAAACCAACAAAATGTTAGTGTGTTTTGTTTGAAGTTGTTGATAACTGCTGCTTTTCTGTTGTATGCCTGCATTATTCCTGTGATGCTTTACTCCATTACATGCAGTTGTCTGTAATAAGGTGCAGTTTTAAAAATGTATCTTTGGGAGGAAAATGTTTCTGAAATAATATTTTAAAGCTATGTAACGTAAGCTAGAATAGGGTCTCAACTGAATACAAAGCCATAATGGCGGAACAATAATTTTGGAGATTTGTATTTGAAAGTCCATTTCTGATTTCGATACCTTGATCGTCCTCTTTGATGACGGGTGATGGGGAGGTGGGGTGAGTGGGAGGGGGGGTTCAGGCATCTTGCACTTTGACATCCAGCCCTTTGTAAGTTGATGTAAAATCTTGTCACTTTTCTACACAGGTGTGTATCACCTCAATTTGTTATGTGGGGAGGAAAAAAAATGAAATTGTAGCACCAGCAAATTGCCAACATGTTTGCTTTCAAATCTTGTTTTCCAAGATGTCTTGTATGTGGGATCTTTATGATGTAGGAGTCACAAGTTTTATTGACTATTGAATGATCACTCCTGTTGTATTCAGTGTTACTCAATGGTTTCCTTGAAAATAAATACATTTTTATACGACTCAGAGCTTCCTGCTAATACTTACAATACATAACCCTGAGTATATATTTATGAACACCGGTTATTTTAAAATTTTTAGTAATTAAAGTACATGGTCATTTTGACTACTAGTAGTAGTAGTTTGTAGTAGTTACTCTAGTATAACAAAGCTATATACACTCATGTATACAAGAGAATTGAGCTTCATCAGCAGACTGAATTTGCCCAGTTGCTATGGAACTGTAGATATTTAAACGTTCATTGCTGGTGAGCACCATGTGATTTGGTTGATATCTTCAAAACAAAGTGGACCTTAAGTCAAATTGCTTTGTCAACATACAGGTGAAACATCTTTGAGGATTTAACAGATCTACTGAAGTAATGAAGCAGATGATTCAGTGTCTTTTAGTCTTGAAAAATCTTAAAAAGCCCTGAATTAGTTTGGCTTAGTAAAAGGCCTTGGACATTATTAACAAGAATAATTTCTCATGACTGGTGGGAAACATTACACACCAACAAAATAAAAGTGGAACTGTCGCAACAGCAAATGTGCTGAATGAGTTTGAGTAAGCGCAGACTTCAGCAAACACCGCTGGTTTCATCATCTTATTTTTAATTGGTTAATCCATCCATCTATTTTATGATGCTTATCTGGGTCCTGGACACATTCACTAAATTAATTTCATCATTAGGCAGTATTGTTATATACTGTTGGGAAGTTCTGAAAAAATGTGATGTAATAATAAATAACTTGAGGCTGCATCATGTGTACTGCTTTTCAGTCATACTTAATACATTTTTGCTGTTATGACAGTGAAAAAAGTATTGAATTAGATTCTCTGTGGTGTTACAATCTCTTAGATTTAACTTGGTGAACCCTGCAGAGCCCTGAGATGGAGTTATATATATATTTTTCAATATATTATCATAGAGAGCAGAAGTCCTTTGCCACTCTGACACTGTTTCACCACCCTGCTTTCCACAGTGTATCAGTTTCTGTAGCTGACTTTTCTCTACTTGTCTCTAAAGGTCTGAAAAGCTGAGGTGAATAGTATCTGCTGCTGGTTAAAAACAAAATTCTTAATTTTAACTTTTTGTATCACTGAACATCTACAGCTACACTGAGTCTTTTGATGAAGGCGCCATCAAAACCTTCAAGATGATGTAAAATAAAAGGGCTAAACAGATCATAGAATCCCGTATCTGAATATTTTTCTTTCTTAAGTCAACATATTCAATTGGAGATGAGTATCAATTTAGCAAACATTTAATTTATTAATAAATAAATAAATATAGATTATACAGGTCTCCTCAGTTAAAACATGAAGTATGGTGTAAGAAAAGGTTAGGCAATGTGGTGGTTCCTCTACAGTGTCTGTGGTATTACTGCGTCACTCTCCTGTGTTGGTAACAGCTGCTGTTTGAACAATTTTACAATAACATGCTGAGCCGTGTAGAAGCTGTTTCAAAAAATCCATCGACGGTTTCTACTGGAAATCATGCCAAATCAAATCAATCAATGTGTCTGTAACGGTCATCTGTTGAGCCACCACAAATGAATTTAAAGGTCAGTCCAATTGAACTGTTTTTGAATTTGACTTTCATCGCATTGCAGATCGCACAGTTCTGCAATCTCAGATATAGACTTTGAAGAGGATAACGTACGTATGAAAATAACTACTATTTACTTTCACCAAAGGGGCAACAAATCCCATCACATAGAGCAGTGGTTCTCAAACTTTTTCATGTCAAGGACCCCTGAGCTGACATATATTGGACCACGGACTGGCATCTGATAAGCTCTTTGCTTTTAGATGTTTTATTACAGAAAGTGAGGTCCAGGGACCCCCAAGAACCCCCTCAAGGACCCCCTCAAGGACCCCTGGGGGTCTCTGGACCTCAGTTTGAGAACCACTGACAGAGTACACCATTTGTCAGTGAATATTCAAACTGTGTTAACCTGCTGTTACTTAGTGATACTAAGTACTTGTCCTACTAGATCTTAGTGCCGCATTTGACACCATTGATCATAAGATTTTATTACAGAGACTAGAACATATGGTCGGCATCAAAGGAACCACACTAAGCTGGTTTAAGTCATATCTGTCGGATAGACTCCAGT
This sequence comes from Trachinotus anak, assembly GCF_046630095.1. Taxonomy (NCBI): domain Eukaryota; kingdom Metazoa; phylum Chordata; class Actinopteri; order Carangiformes; family Carangidae; genus Trachinotus; species Trachinotus anak. Next base: position 10,719,467 of record NW_027273853.1, on the reverse strand, counting down.
TTGTTCATGTTAATAATGACTCCTCTATCATCACAGAAGTTAGTCATGGAGTTCCACAAGGTTCTGTGCTAGGACCAATGCTCTTCAGTCTATATATGCTCCCTCTGGGAAACATTATTAGGAGGCGCCAGATGAATTTCCATTGTTACGCAGATGACACCCAGCTGTACTTATCCATGAAGCCAGGTGAGACTAACCAGGTAGCCAAGCTTCAGGCGTGTCTTAAAGACATAAAAACCTGGATGACCACTAATTTCTTACTCTTAAATTCAGACAAAACTGAAGTTATTGTAATTGGCCCAAAACACCTCAGAGATACACTGTGTGATAATATACTGACTCTGGATGACATCACCTTGGCCTCCAGTGCTACAGTCAGAAACCTTGGTGTCATTTTTGACCAGGACTTGTCCTTTACTTCACATATAAAGCAAGTCTCTAGGACAGCCTTCTTCCACCTGCGCAATATTGCAAAAATCAGACCCATTCTATGTCTAAAGGATGCTGAAAAGCTAGTTCATGCATTTGTTACCTCAAGACTGGACTACTGTAACTCTTTATTGTCAGGATGTCCCAAAAATTCAGTAAAAAGCCTCCAACTGATCCAGAATGCGGCAGCACGAGTACTGACAGGAACTAGGAAACGAGATCACATCTCTCCTGTGCTAGCCTCTCTGCGTTGGCTCCCTGTAAAATCCAGAATCGAATTTAAAATCCTCCTCCTCACCTACAAAGCCATTCATGGTCAGGCACCATCGTACCTTGGAGAGCTTATAGTTCCCTATTTTCCCAATAGGACACTTCGCTCTCTAAATGCAGGTCAACTTGTGGTTCCCAGAGTTTGTAAGAGTAGAATGGGGGGCAGAGCCTTCAGCTATCAGGCTCCTCTCCTGTGGAACCAGCTCCCAGTGTGGGTTCGGGAGGCAGACCCCCTCTCTACCTTTAAGATCAGGCTTAAAACTGTCTTGTTTAGTAAAGCTTATAGTTAGGGCTGGCTCGGGTATGTCCTGACCCATCCCTTAGTTATGCTGCTATAGAGCTAGACTGCTGGGGGATTCCCATGATTCACTGGGCGCTCTCTCTCTATTTCTGTCTCTCTCCCCCTCTCTCTCTCGATAACTTCATGCCATTAACTTTGTATTTTTTCTCTCCTGTAGTTTGTGCTTCTCCTCTCTCTCCCTCTCTCTGTCCTCATTCTGCAGGTATCTCTGCCCCGGGAGCAGCAGGACCCAGATCCACCACTACTCATCTTTACTATTAACCACTGTTACCTGTCATTATTATTGATAACACCATTACCGACACAGCTGTTCCTGGTCTCTCTCTCTCTCTCTCTTCTCTCCCCTCTCCTCCCCCTCCCCCTCTTTCTATCTTCTCCTAAACCCAACCGGTCGAGGCAGACGGCCGCCCACCCCGAGCCCGGTTCTGTTGGAGGTTTCTTCCTGTTAAAAGGGAGTTTTTCCTCCCCCCTGTCGCCAAGCGCTTGCTCTTTGTGGGAACTGTTGGGTTTATTCTGTAACAAAGTAAGGTCTTGACCTTACCCTGTAAAGTGCCTTGAGATAATGTATATTATGATTTGGCGCTATACAAATAAAATTGAATTGAATTGAATTGAATTGATAGGATACGACTACTTCCATTAATAAAATAATGCTTTGTCTAAAATGTCTATCAAAAGAAAACCCGATAAAGAAAGCCTCCACTTTTATAGAAACCTCCACTGTAACTTAACAGACATACAGTAACAGCAGCCATCTTTTATTGTTATGTAAACAACCAGACAGTTTTTATTCAGAGATATGAAACTTACGAGATGTCCTGATCAGATAACCTGTTGATGACTTAATCCTTTTGTTCTTTCGAGAAATAGGTCATTATCTGATTGTAAGGGCGCACTGAATTGCCCCTTCCACAGGTCATGTGACTCTAAATACAATGGGGGCCAGTCTTCATCAGACTTATCTAGTGGTGTTTGGAAGGAAGAATTATTTCAAAACAAAATCACAGTTAGTGATAGTGTGAAGATAAGACATGGGGATAATTAACTGTGTATTGTGTATTTAGACTAAATGCACCCAGTGAAAACCCCCCTGCCCTCCTCTATTGGCTGCTGATGGGGGGTGGAGGTTGTGGCTCATAAACTATGAAGCTATCGCAGGAGCTGACTTATATAAAAGGTGTGGACAAGTGTGCTCACCTCAGGATAACATTAGTTCTATCAAGGATGTGGACGCTCTTCTTTTTCAGTGCCTTGTTGGGGGCACTGGGGTCAGAGGAAACGCCCTCTGGAGCTGCTCAGCAGCTTCAGGCCCTTCACTGCCCGCCCTGCGAGAGGATACACTGCTCCTCCCGGCGGGCGCTGAAGCTCCAGTGTAAAGGTGGTGTCACAACGGGTGTCTGCGGCTGCTGCCCTGTTTGCGCCAGGACAGAGGGGGAGAGCTGTGGAGGAACATGGGACTATCTGGGCAAGTGTGGCGAGGGACTGGTGTGTGCTTACCAGGACGCAGCAGCTGACAAACCAGACGAAGAGCGCAAAGGGATCTGTAAAGCAGGTGAGATTGTGAATTATAACCTCAGTAACAAGCAGGTAGCTTTACATCATTAACATAATCTCCCACAGTGAGGCAAATGTTCTGATAATTTAATCATCAATTTAAAAAAAAAAAAGATGGAGCAATGTCTGAATGTTACATCACAAAAAATTCAATAATACAGAAGCAAAATACATCCTTGATCCTTTTGTCAAGGTTACATTCATTTTTACTATAATATTGTATCATAATTGCTTTTTTGTAGCTGATTGAGGGGACGCTTATTTCAATAATTTTATATTTTTATCTACTCCTGTGTAATCTAACCTACAGCAGTGCAGCACATTTAGCAAATAAGTGTAGTAGAGTAGCAGGTACAATATTCCATTGAGTTGAAGTATAAAGTGGCAGAAAATGGAAATATTCAAACTTACAGTACTCGAGTAAATGTACTTAGTTACAGTGGGAATGGTGCCAGTGTGGTAAGTCTTGTTTATGAGCCGTGAAGACTGATAGTGTGGTCAAGGCTTCCTTTGAATCAAAGGTTTCTGCTAACAGTTAAGCCATAATTACGCCTCTTATCTCCTCATGGTGAAAAGAGAGGCTCTCACACTTTGTTGCAGCTCGGGATGCAAGATGTAAATACTACTTTTTAAATGCAGTTTCATGAATTGTAAGTCCCACCTCTCCTGTTTCTCACTCAGTGTTTAAAATGTTTTTTTTTGTGCAGTGATTGAACCACTGGATGCAGAGACCTGCCACCCAGAGTGCACCCAGGAATACTGTCAGGCCAACCCCTCTGAAATCTGCTCTGCCAGGTGACTGAAGGAGACTTCACTCAGCAAACCCTGCCTTTCTTTTTCTTAATATCCCAATGTTGCATTTCTAACAGAAACCTGACTCACCTGCTCTGTAGGTTTGTGTCTGTGGAGAAAAAGGCATGCCAGGGCTCCTGCCAACACACCTCCTGTTCAAGCTGTCTGCTGCTAAAACCCCCATCATGTCCTCAGACCTGCGCCCCCTCTGATTCCTCCTGTCTAGTCCGCTTTGGGAAGTGTGTGCACAACCACCTGACAGCAGCTCATAGCCCCGTTTGCCACAACAACCTGCAGGTAGGTGGGAGAAAAGCACCAGAAGCCACATCAACAGCAAAGTGAGAACTTGTATTTCTTTATTATAATGCACTGCGCATGGTGTCGTTTTTCTCTGTAGGATAATGCTGGAGGGCATTTTGTGTGTTTGGTCCCAGCCTGTCAAAACACACAGAAGTAATTCCTTGTGCACAGAGAAGAAATCCAGAGGAAGTCTTCAAGCTTATGTAGCAAAATGGAAAGAGGCAGCTATTTCTAAACTTTGTGTATCACATTTTATATGTCATGTAACCCTCAATATAATCCTGTGGAATTAAATGTATTTTAAATAATGACAAATAAAATTCTGTGTCCCATTGTACTTGATTTTATTTGTTTGGTGGGGCGATGGTGATATAGTTAAAATCATTGATGGCTGGGTGGGACATGGATGGATGGATGGATGGATGGATGGATGGATGAAGGGAGGATGGATTTATTCCAGGTTTAATGTTATGATGCCACATCCTGCACATTGTTTTATGTGAGCTTGTGTGTTGGGTTTTACCATTCTTTTTTTTTATATTATTACAGGTTTTGTGCATCTTTGTGCACCTGTGTGTGTGTTCCATGTATTAACTGGCTGCAAGACAGATTTCACCTCAGGAACAGTGAAGTTAAAGTTCAGATCCATGAGATCCACACAGTAACAAGAAGCACCTTTTTTGAAAAACAGTAAATGTTTCTCTTCCTTCGTTAATTTGAGGATAAATTAATAAAAAAAAGTCAGACTACACCTGAAACGAATGATATGTATGAATCCATTACTGTAAAATATTACACTCTGTACTGGGACTGAATTAATCTCAGTAGTTAACAGGTGATGGTAAATATTGGTAAATAAAGAGACTAAGACTTTGCTTTGCACATGATATGCATAGTGTCATATACAGTTGCTAGCCATGCTAGCCGTGCAGCTTTACAGAGGCAATGTTGGTCTGTCTGTCCATCATAGACTGAAATATCTCAACACCTTGGATGGATTGTCATGAAATTCAGACATTCATGCCCCCTTTAGGGTAAATCCATTTATGACCAAATACGGCAGCAGCAAAACCTATGACATACCCATCAGACGTGCCTCAGCACGGCGTCATCGAGCCACTCGCATGTTTTTGTACATGTTCTTACAAACGTACAAAAACTCTATAGTGTAGAACCATGATTGAGTGAACTAATCAACTAGTCTGGATATTGAAATAAATAAGTAGAAACAATGTAGACAGATTTTAAAACTAACCTTGAGGCAGCCAAATGAAGTGCAATACTGTGGGTAACAACAATATAATGACTGAAACTGTCACCACTGTCCCTACCGGCTGAACTGCTCCCATTTTAAGAGGTTTTCTGGGTCACAGGAGGAGTAAAACGTCTTTGAGTCCCCTCTGCCATCACTGCCCCCCTGACGGTTGATGGTTATTGAATAACAGACAGTTTATGAGGCAGCAATAATGAAGTGTGTACAGAAAGGGAATAAAGTGTGGACCAACAATGGGCAGTTTGTTCTGTGTCCTTCAAATGTCAGACATTTCTGAACAAGAGAGGCCGTTTATCTGAGGGATTTCGCAAGATGGAATTGGTTTTTATACCAAAACAAAGGCCGTTTTCTTTCATCTCCGTTCTTTACCTGTGAGTCTGTTGCATCAGTGACCTACTGTGATATCAAAATAATATCTGGTGTTTAGTCAGTATGTAAAGAGGACTGTGCAGCTCCAGGAGGGGAGCGAATAAATAAGAAGCTGACTGCTTGTGCAATGCTTTCAGCACAGTTAACTAAAAAAATAAGTGAAATGTGAAATGTTTAACAAATTGTTTTCAAATCTGTCTAAAATATGCACTGTGGTAATACGCACCAGGAAATTTCTATTTAATGCTCAAACTTTGATGCTAAATTTTCCTTGTGTGTGAAATTCAACAACAATACTCCATCATTTCAGTTCATAACATTTCCCGCATATTTTTCCTTTTGTGCATTTCTTGTGCTTCGAACTGTGGCTACACATCAGCATATCAGGTATGTATTAGAACGACAGGATCTGTCACCAAAGCAGGCCGCCTCCGTTATCAATCCCATATACCCGTCTAACTTTTTTTACTGATAAAAACGATGGATAACAAAGGACTGTCTGCGTGCCAGCTGTAATAAATATGCTCCTGTCTGAGACAGCCAGCCCATGTTAAAGTCTGAATACAACACAAAACCCTGGAACAATTGGAAAGCACAAGAGATTATTATGAAAGCGTGACCTTCAAGTAGATTTTGATGTACAGGAAGCAGCTGCAAAGACTTCCACAGGATTATTCTCAATACCTCAAACAAACAGCACAGTTTGTGACATTCGAAATCTAAAACAAACTTGACAAGCATTTCAAGTCGACCGCTACACTTTAAAGACTTTTTAGAACAGACTAACCTCCCTTAAAATTTTCTATAAAAAGTATAATTTTATTACTGTCCAAAATTTTAATGACCCTTTACTCCTTTAAAAAAGCATATCTGAAATTCTTACACATATGGTTATCAGTGGCCTTACTGTGAGCCATCATTATAAATGTCAGCACAACCAAAATAGCCACCTTTTGTTTTTCCTTCATTAAAAAGCAACCAGTGTGTTTACACTTTACTCATGAGCTATAAATGCTCCGTACTTGAGTAATACAGAGTCATATTAAAAATAAGCATGTACAGTGAAACAATGTTGTTACTGCTTGATCAACAGACTGCCTATCAGGCATCAGGGATATTAATGAGTCAGTACTCAACGTGCTGGAAATCTTCAGTACTTCAGTGCCTCACAAAAAAGAAAAAAAAAAAGAAAAAAGAAAAAAAGATGTCCAAATATTGAAATAACTTCTGAATCTGCATTTTTTTCTTTTCTCATCTTCGGTTAATAAAACTGTCCCCAGATGACTAAAACCACACAGCCACAGAGCTTATCTATAAAACTGAATCTTTACTAAACAATATAAATTACAGATGAAACATTGCATAACATTCGTAAAAAGCAGAGCAGACACCTTTCAACAGAATTAATACACAAAGAAAAGATATGTTATCTTGAACTAACAGTAATTTGAACTACATTATAAAAATAAAAGAATGATTGTAAAGAGAAAACAGTATAAAGGTGCATCTTTGCTCAGGCCTCCAGTCAGTCTCTGATCAGGAAGGCACAGTGGATAATGAACATCCAGGCTGTCTGTCCCGTTGTCCCATCACCTGAATAGTCTGTTCCAAAAGGATACGAAGGTGGTGGAGTTAAAGGCACCAATGAATATGAGCAGCAGAAGGTAGAGACTCATCATCACGGCAAAATGGTGTCGGAGGAACCAGGAGGTGCTGCGGGAATGTCTGAAGAAGGAAAACACAAAAAGAGCCTGGTTTGACAACTGCAGAACAAAATGATGATCAAACCAATACACTTACTTACTTTATGAAACAGTCGACAAGAAAACGTCAGGCCTATCTTTCTGTACAACTGCAATGTTTATTCATATATTCATTGAGTCGATTAACAGGAAATTATTTGGAAACTATTTTGGTGATCAAATAATTGTTTAAATCTGCACATGCATAAATGGCAAAAACGCCAAAGAGTTGATGGTTCCAGCTTCTGAAATGTGATAATTTGATACTTTTCTTTGTCATATTTGATACTAAACTGAATATTTTGTGGTTTTGGATTATTGATCAGAAAAAACACCTGAAAATGTCACTATGGGATGTGGGAAATTTGGAAAGGCATTTTCACTATTTTTTAAATCACAAAAATAATCAGCAGACTGTTATTGTTACTTGTAGCCCTGTATTTCAGAATGTGTGTGAAATATCATTAATTATAATAGATAAAAAATAATTTTTAGTTTTCCATCTACTTCTGTTAGGATCTGAGAATATATTTATATATATATATATTTATTTTATTTATTGTTTATTTGTATAGGGACAAGTACATAGCATTAACCATTTGCCACATACCACAGCATTTATAACATGAAGTAATTTGCAGTGCAAATGCAATCAAAACAGCCCAAACAATTTACAAAAAAGGAACCATAAAATACCAATGAGCTTTGACCGTGTGATATGGTTGAAAGCTAAAGCACAACCAAGTAAGTGGACCTTGAGTAGAGTCTCTAGTGTCAACAACTATTGTTATGCAGACCTACCACACCAAACATTCACACAGCACAATCTTTAAATTACATACTGTACATACATGTAAACATGTTTGCATCGTCACATATATCTGCAACTAGAATTACCACCTCACAGTTGAATGCCTCCACCAACCAGTCACGTTGCTGGAAATATTATTCAATGGCCAGAAGTGTTTTTGTGAAGTTGACCTTTGACCATTTGGACTTAAATTGTGATCACTTCATCATTTTATAATAATAGACATTTGTGTTAAATAAATTGATTTGTGAGTGAGGTCATAGTGACCTTGACCTTTGAAAACCAAATTCTGATCAGTTCATCTTTGAGTCTAAGTGAACTTCCCTCGAGGATATCACATTCACACATCACATACTGAGATATCACATTCACAAGAATGGAACAGACAACTCTGTGGCCCTGGCTGTTAGCAGCCCAGAGGCATGAAAAGTGCACAGTGCAATCTTTTTTAATATAAATTAGGATTTTTTGTGTTAAGTAGCTTATGCTTTTTGTGTTTACGTCCTTTGCCACAATTGACCCACTGAACTACATCTGATCTGTCTTACCTGGACAGGTGCCTCCTCTGAGAGTAAACTAGCAGGTACTTGACTCGCAAAAGCTGATTGTTGGTGACTACAAAGTACTTCTGTGGTACGTCCCCTCCTTCACTGTTCTTTGCCCTTGAGCGCTGACGGTCAATGATTTCAGAATCTGACGTGGGAAATGAGAGGGTGGTTTTAACATGCAGCAAATTAAAACATATAGGCTTCACATTCTGTCTAACCAGTATATCACATGTGGTACACACCTTTTTTCTTGACCTGGCATTTAACATCTGGGTGATCAATGACTTCACACAAGGCAACACAGCTGAGCAGTGGACCCAGGAGACTTTCTCTCCAGCCGCTGCTGTGGGGACTGTACAGGACAGCCATGCTGAGGTCACTGGTGAGGTAGGTCCCCTCTCCAAACACTGAGTTCTGCACAAACAAAAAGAAACCAGATTTAATAGGTGTAAGTTTCCATGCCAGTCAGAAACAACCAGACGTCTCGACCCACTCAGCGTACAGATGAATACGGCTGCACTGACCTTGTTGAGGTGACAGTGTAGCCCGTTATGAATAATTGAGTGAAAGTTCTCCAGGCGGCTCCCGTGGAATGCATAGAAGACGTCTCGTCCTGCCCTTGTCTTCTCAAACCTGGCGTTCATCTGGTCACAGTACTCCAGCTCAAAGAGGAAGTCCGGCACAGGAGCAGAAATCCCTTCATTTTCCGTCAAGTTACAAAGTTTTGCATACTGGTGGAGATCAAAGAAGCACAATGCAGCCAAAACAGTAGACCCTTTAAGTAACTGTTATTTATGTATTTATACATGCAATGATATACCTCATCTTTCTGTAGCGTCTTCACAGCAAAGCTGTTTGAAGAGAGAATCCAGTGTGTGAGAGCCAGATGATGGTCTCCATCTCCAGGTCGTAGTCTCACCAACTCTCTCACACCAGGCAAAGACTTCACATCTGCCAACTAGAGAACAAAATAAACTCTGTTTTATTACAACACCATGACAGCAGGCAGCAGACCTGTCTGCAGTTTCTCTTCCTTCTCAGTGTATGTTCAGCCGTGCTGTCTTTGTACCATCTGTCTGAAACTCAGATTTCATCTCTGCATTGACGTCACCATCACGGATTCCTGTATTATCCTGACTGTGCCCACAGAAACCATATGCCAGTCTGTGGTTAGTATAAATTATGTGTACTCTAATAAATTAAATGTTTTGAACACCTTAAATTTTAGTATTTTTGATAAAATATTTGTAATGCTCACTGCAAACACTCAGTGTGCACTTAATTAGGTACACCTGTACAATCTAGTGCAGTTTAACAGCCCTGCCACAACATCCATCCTTACAAAGCCCATAAAGTTCGGTTTTGGGTGACATTCTCCCAAATGTGTAAATTCAATTACATGTTTATTATTAAGTTAATAGTTAAAGGTGGCGTTGTACTGGACTACATTATATTGTGAGTAGGGATAGCAATCAAGAACCAGTTTCAGTTAAGAACCAATTCTGAACCATCGGAATCGCACACCTTTGACCTTATCAATTCCTTCCATCCATGCTGGCAGGTTTTTCTGACAGCTGCACATTGCAAAACTTGCAGCTGCGCCAATGCCAAACGAATGCATCTATGCTGCTGGAAACAACAACGAAGAGTCATGGCAGAGAGAAGGAAACACTTGCACCAAATGACAACTGATGAGTCACTTAAAAGTGTCATATAAAAGACATAAATCTTTGTTTTTAAGTGTCTGCTAACTGAAAAGATCTCAAGTCTTTATATCACTTCTAATCTGTCTTTTATAATAACAATCTCTATCTTTAATAATAATCTTTATTTAAGTGTGTGTAGAGTTTTTTGGGTTTTTTTGTAAATAAACACAGTTTTGTTTAGTGTATTTTCAACATTTCTCACCGATATGCATTGTTTATGTTTTTGAAACATGTACCTGCCTACCTCTAACTACCTCTTAAACCATTTACAAAGCCTTTTCAACATTTTGAATCTGTCTTTTTACATTTGCTTGGAGTCTTTTCCTTCATTTTATTTACTGACTCAATGTCACCTTTAACAGCACATTACTGCCATCAAGTGTATGTGTATCATTCAACTACCATTCTCATGGTATGCATGTGCAGCCTTAGTAAGAAAGTAAAATTGTAGTAGTTATTTCTTTCTTGTAATATCTAAAGTTTGGGTGTTTAAAATTATACATGTTCTTAAAAGTTAAGCAGGAATATAGGTTGTTCAAAAGCTTTTAACTGTCTAGGTAACTCTTACCAGCTCCTCAAAATCCTTGTTGTCACCACTTATGTATCTCGGAGGGAAGGGTCTGAGCAAAGAGTCTCTTTTGTAGTTCTGAGCAGCAGCAACAAACAGGCTGCAGCGGAGGTCAGCTGCTACTGGGTCTCTGTGCAGACAGGAGCACACCAGCTCTCTGACTGCCGCAGGTGGGAGCGGTGGCTGCATTCCCAGCTCTGCAGACAGATGTGATAAGATAACACATGAAAGTGAGAACAGCCAAAAATTAAGTTAAGTGTTAACAGCAAAATAGACACTCATGCCAAAATACTGTGCAAAACTTTTCAGCAATAAATGAAGTGGAGAAACTTTTTTTTTTTTTTTTTTTTTTAAATAATGCCATAAATAGTCTTTATTTATCAGTTAACGTCATGTAAAGTGCAGTAAACATAAAACCTAAATCAAATCAATATTTGATGTGACCACCCTTTGACTTTATAACAGCAACATTTCTCCTTGGCACAGTTGTCCACTGTTTTTCAATAAACTTGCCACCGTTGTTCTGTGGATTTAGTCTGTTGTCGGTGTGTTCTGTCTCTTCATGTGATCCCAGACTGGCTCTACGATGTTGAGATCAGGGCTCTGTTGGGGCCAGACCATCTATCTACTCAAGGTGGAGTTCATTTTATCCATTTTACATTATACAGCAATCACTGATTATTTTTATTAGGGATGAATCTGCTGATTATTTTCTTGATTAATTGATTGATTGTTTGGTTTGTAAAAATCTGAAAATAGTGAAAAATGCTGTCATACTGACAGCAAATTGTTGCATCTGAGAACCTGGAATAAGGAGATGTATGGCATTTTTGCATGAAAAATTAATTAAATTATCATCAAACTAGTTGCCATCAACCAACTGTTTCAGCTGTAACTTTGCATGATGTTAGATCACATCACAATTCATAATCTCTTAATAAGTTTCCAACAACTAAGCTCACAGCTGTGAGTGAAGTAGAAAGTACAGTACTTTTTCTGAAATGCAGTTGAGGTATTAAGAGGCATGAACACAAAAGTACGTCAAATGTACAGTATTTGAGTAGCTAAATGTACTGAGTTGGACTCTACCACAGGTGCAACGTTGGCCACCGCTAGTAATGTCCCTATTAACTAGTTAGCATAGGAGGGTTAGCCAACATTAGCTGAGCTATTTAAATGCAGAGCTGACATATCTCTCGCCGAGTAACGTTACTGATGACAAATACAGCATTGCTGGGCCACCGTGGGATGCTAAAGTTATTATAAATACATCCTAGGCTTGTTTCACCTGGCAGACACTTATTTTATATCATTATTTGCCATTACCTTCAGTCTTGCTCAACTCATGACACCGCAGGAAGAGCTAACGTTAGCTTAAGGCAGTGCTGCGTTCAAAGAACCGGAAAAATGCCGGAAGTATTTGGTTTTTCCGGCGGTCGAGATAAATTAGCGAATGGAAAAGAGTGGAAGCCGTGTCAATACATGAATACAAAGAAAGATAATGAAACTAAAATAACGTGCCAAAACCGTCAAGAGATGCTTGGTACGCATTTTCGTCATCCTCATTCTACCCTGTGCACTAAAAAAAAACAAAACAATAATTTGGAATTAACGAGGATACTTGAAAGCAGCATCCACCATACAGGTCAAAGTCCACAGAGCCATTTACACTGAGTTTCCAGTTTATTAGGTACACCTAGCTAGAGCTAATGTAGTCTAATACAAAAGTCCTACAACAAATCCTTCCTTCATGAAGATTATATTGTTCCATTTTTGTTGAAATTGTGTCAGAGAAGTTGATTCAACTTTATGATAATTATGGAGGATGTAGTTTGTGGTCCTTTTGAAATGTCCTGCTGAAAAGCAAAACCCCTGAATGGTAAACTGTGAGAGAAGGTACAAATATGCATAAACCTACCATCTTGCTAGTCAGGGTACTGGTCAACGTACTGAAGTATAATCTGTTTTTCTGGCAAAATCTGTAGCATAGGTGTTGTTTGCACGTTGTAGATACAAGAAGTGTGTGAGGGGAAATACATTTTTAATTTACCTTTTAAGATACCAAGCATCTGAAACAGAAAAGGGCAGTGAAGATCAATCCTCTCGCTCAACTCCTGGCTGCACCTAGAGGGCATGCAATATATCTTCTGCCATAGTCAAAATGAAATTTGTCATTGACATGCTACGAGCAAACTGCTGAAAATTTTTATTTTCACATTAGACCTGGTTTTAAATTGCTCTGTTACAATAAGTCATAGTCTTTGGCAGCAAAATCTGATGTTTTGAAGTCTATACAAGCCATCAACCAATGCTTACCTTAACATTGACACCTACCTACCTGAAGACTTTTGTCATGAAAGAGCCTAGATAAACCAAAATTATGTCATATACCTGCGGAGACAAAGCAACTGAAACTGTCCTCAGTGGTTTGCCCAAACTTTGGTTTTGAATTAGTTCAAAGTAATTTAAGAATCAGAGGATTCACGTCCAGGCATGAGTTAGAAAAACTTGTCCATGCTTTCATTTCTCTCAGGACAGACTATATGGTATGGTACTATGGTCGTTTCATGAGTCATAGACTGTTTGGGTCTGGATCTCCCAAAAAACCTCTCGGACAACCTAAGCTCTTTCATAATTCTTGTACTACAGTCCTAACATAGACAAAGAAAACATTGCTTCCATTGTGTTGCAAAATATATAGAGTAAAAACTACTGTTGCTTGTCTATAAATAAATCTGCTTCTCAGATCATCTGTGATCTGTTAATTATTCCCAGATTGCAAACTAACTCCTCATTTTAAAACTTAGTACCACTTTCTCATAAAGCACCCATAAAGTTTTTAAGTTGTAATTAATGGCCTCATATGGTTAATGAATGATTTGATAATACTTTATAGATCAGATGAAAACAATTGATAAACAACTAATGGGTTACCAGGTTGTGAGAAATTTCTGTTGCTGGTAAGTCATTAGTAGTCAAGTAATTAATGAATATCTTTGATTTCTCACTTTAAGTTCTCACAAAGGTTGTTTTCAACAGTGGCTTGAACTGATTAATAATGCTTTGGCAAATAATTCATTAATTGTTAGCCACCAGAAAGCTGTCGTTGGCCACCAAAAGCCACCAGTCACAACATAAACACCCTTTTTAAGGGTGAATTATAAGAGTGGTATGAAACACTTTTATATTCTTGATTGCCTTTGACTAAACCTGAGCACTACTCATTATCCACCTTGCAATTACATCTTTATACATTTTGCATATTTAATTGATTTATCTTTTTGATTTAAAATTGTTTATATCCTTTAAATTTCTGTTTCACTGTTAAAATACCGGATTTTCTGTTTTTGGTTCTGTAAATTCTTTAAATGCATGAAAGGTTTTTGGATTTGCCCTGTATATGACATGTAGGCTACTATACAAATAAGCTTGCTTTGCCTTAAAGTTGTTACTTGTTATTGTTATTATACAGTATATTAATCATGCACTTGGCAAATGATTCAAGGCCTTATCGTCCTTGCTGGTTTTTATTGATATCTTTTATACCATCATACCAGTATGATCATGAACCAAAGTTCACTGTATGTGGTACATACTGCAGAAACCCTGATGCACCTCACTGAGGTAGACACCCTGTTAATTAGGTTCCTGTATGACTGAGATATTCCTTTTCCTCAGAGCAGGATTGTCGTACATCTTTTTAATTCCTGCCGTGATATTTTGTATTACAGTAGCATATCAGGCAGCCAATCAGATCAGACTGTGTCATGCCTCCTCTGATTTTCAGCACTGTGGACAGCATCACCGAGGGGCGGGGCTTGTCGAAACACTTTTGCTTTTTGATTTGTCGGTTCAGACCAGCAACAAATCCCATTTCCCCCCCCCTTTCTCTGGGCCCTGGTCTTACCCGGGCGGGTACAACTAACGCGGGGGTATGTGCGTAAAGAAAAGCGCTTACGTCAGGTGACCGCCTCTTACTCCCAGAGCCATCGTTTGAGGAATAACGATACATATTTGCCTCACCAAGGCCAGATCCGTGTGTTCCCTCCAGTGCGCCCGACGCAGATCGATACATAGGATGCTATTGAAACGAGCGGAGGGATTTTAGCGACATTGTCGGACTGAGCGGGAGGTAAGATGTTTTAATCAGTGCATTTTCATTCATTACCCTCCGTCCGGGAAAGCGGTGCGTTAAAATGTGTTATCTGGCTCGAAGTCTGGCGTCCGGATGAGTAAGAGGCACCGATGCACCACCGTGTCGCACAGCCTGAAGGACGCCTCTCCATCGTCTGAGATCACGAAGCACTGTGTCCCACTGCAGCATCACTGCCATCCGCCGACAGAAATACACGTTTAAGACGTTGTTAGGATTACAATGAACGAAATCCGCCGAGATCCGTCTGTTTTTTCTGTGGCAGAGGTTGCTTTATTCTGTGGCAGGAAGATGCCCTTCATAGCTATACCCCACATCCACCGTCATAAGCACTGAAATGTGGTTTGCAAACACATAATGTGGAAAGTGGTTGATTATAGCCCACTGCTAGGGCTAGACAAGCAGCTCGACTACAGTCCAGTCTGTAAACTCTGTGGGCCTGTAACACGCCTATTTTGCGCCCATAGGTTGTGAATACAGCGACCAGGCCACACTGTTTCCCACAGCGCGCATCACACAGCTGTAATATGTGCTGAGGAAAACATGTTTATCATAATGAATGATGCTCCATGATGGGTGGGTGCCCTGGAAGGCCCGGGCACCACCTCTAATGTAATCATGTAGGGATTCAGAGTCTCTTATTGCAATGGAGTGTGTGCATGCTGATCCACACGAAGGCCTATGGAGGACTGTGGCCTGTTGCCTACAAGGAAAGCAATGTGAGTGAGTTTGCACTTAATAAAACAGCTCTGTCGTTTGCAGTTTGGTTTTCAGCAGCTGAAGCTCATACTGAAGTCCGTGTGCCTGTTTGCAAGTGGAGGAAAATCCTGAACAGTGATCATGGCAGGTAAGCTTTCCTTTCCATTCGGCTACGCTGCCTACATGTGATGTAGAGTCCTTTTTGAAAATTTCGATGCAAAATGGCATAATCGGGCCATTTATGAGGCAACTTTTTAATCCCGCATGCAGCTGTCTTGACATAATTTCTTTATGAATTTGGTGTGTGGGCAGCTGTGCTGAACTGCGTCTTTGTATCCTAGAAAACAACTTCCCTCCCCTGCCTCGATTCATCCCCCTCAAGCCATGTTTTTACCAAGACTTCAATGAGATCCCAGACCAGCGTCGCACCATGTGCAAGAGGCTCTACTACCTATGGATCTGTGAGTGTATCTGCAGAAAAAGTCTGTGTGTTGACTGCTGGCAGTATTACATGTACAAGATCCTTTACGTTTAACCTGTGCACTGCTTCTGCTCTCTTATGCTGTCTCACTTTGTTTTACCATAAATATTATGAGAGTCAAACAGAAAACACTCCAGTAAAGCAGTGAGACCAGACTGACTGGTCTCACAGCACGGCACAGGGTCAGATTAATCTCTTTTTCCATTTTCATATGCATTTATATGTGGAGTCTCAACTATTGTGACATGTTTGCTATTTGCTCTGTGATCTGGGTAATAAAACCCACACAAGTCTAAAATTGACTAATTGTTTCACATTTTTTCAAACAAAATGCCACATATCCTCTAGTTCCAACCTCTCACATGTGAAGATTTGCTGCTTTTCCTTGGTGTATATCACTGAAAATTATCCAATTAACCCAAATATCTTTGGGTTTTGGTGCGTTGGTCAGGAAAAAATTACATATTTACAGAACTATTTTGTGTCATTACATAGATAAAATGACTAATCTATGAATGAATCATGAAAATAATCTGCAAATTAATCAGTTGTGGAAATAATCTTTAGTTGCAGCCCTAGTGATAGCCGTTGATAATAGTAATGTGTCAAATTGTAATATTCACTTGAGCATGATGGCATCTTTTTCATTATCACATAGGTTCTGCCATTTGAATCCGAGAATGTAAGTCTGTTGTAAAAGTAGATTAGTTTTCACATAACGTTTGGTATTTGTCAACTAGGAGCTGTGTGCTGTTTGTGCTAAATAGGTTGCAGCTCCAGTTAATGTTAAATTATTGTAGCCTGATATAGGAGTGATAGTTTTAGTGTTGAATAGTTGGGATTCACAGTGATCCAGTCCTGCTGAATTATGGTAATGCAGCACGTGGGCTATTTGCAGTAGAGGGTTTTGTCACTCATGCTTTGGTCGTCTTTGCTCCTCCTCTTGGATGCTGACAGTGAACACCGCCACACTGGCTGTTAATCTGATTGGCTGTCTGGCGTGGATGTGTGGAGGTGGTGGAGCTACTAACTTCGGCATGGCCATCCTGTGGCTCATCCTCTTCACTCCCTGCTCCTACGTGTGCTGGTTCAGGCCCATCTACAAAGCCTTCAAGTAAGCTGATTCACTTCTGAGCACACACAACATCTGGCTCTGCTGTATCACATCATTTATGACGTGAACTATTCTCTCTGTGCAGGACCGACAGCTCCTTCAACTTTATGGCTTTCTTCTTCGTCTTCATGGCCCAGGTGGTGATTAGTATAATCCAGACTGTTGGGATTCCAGGTTGGGGAGTGTGGTAAGAGCTTTCAGTGGATTATTAGAACTAATACAGATACTTAATTTTATGAGGAGCAAATGTAGATGGGGGATAAATTAAAAGAAAAACCAACACAAAGTGTCTTAGAAGGGTGTTGGGTCAACCCAACCCTCCAGACCAGCTTCAGTGCTGCTTGGCATAGATTTCCAAAGTCTCTGTAGCTCCACTGGAGGGACGAACCCCATTCATCCATTTGATGTTTTGATGGCGGTGAAGAGCGCTGTGTTACACGTTGGTCCAATGTTCTGCATAGATGTTCAGTTGGGTTGCAACCTGGTGACCGTAAAGGCCGTAGTATATGATTTACATGTGCAAGCATCTCCATTTGTTGGGTTTATCCTCCAATTTACACAGATTTTACCTTTAATTTGTCACCAGTACTTAAACTGTACCACAACCAGCACTATACAGGAGGCTTTATTTTAGAATTTATCCACAGCACAATTTGGAGTGTGAAAAGGTGTGAAAAGGTCAACCGGAAGCATTGCTTTTATGTGTCAGGTCAGTCTTCTACATAACTGCATGGAACAAAAAAGTCTACATACTGGAGAGAAATCATAGATATAAAGACGAAGTCTCCAGACCAGGTTGTAGAAAAAGCCTTAAAAACTGTTCCATATTCATTTAAAGCTGCTACAATCAGAATTCTCATATTAACAATAGATTAAATCACTGCTGTGATTAGTGAAAGACACACAGAGAAGTATCACCAAATCCGTAGTCCCCATCAGTACTACAGAGCATCTTTTAACACATTACTCTGGTTTTATGGCCTGCACCTCTACTGTTTTGGGTCACTGTCATTGCTCTCATCAGTGCTGCTTTCAGCCACAACAGGCAGCTGTTTTCAGTGAGAAAGCTAAAAAAAAAAAAAAAAGAAAATAAACTATTGTACGCTACATCCTCAGCACCACATGACAAAGTTAGCAAGAAGCAGCGAAGGAAAGCTGAACATTTAGAAGCTTAAGTGTCGACCAAGAAACTAAAAGCTAAAAGGAGGCAGAATATTCATCGCACATTAATGCGACTAACAAACAAATACTAATGATGTAAGTTTGCTAACTATATCGCTGTAATATTGTGAAAGGTGAGGATATGTCAGTGTTTTGTTTACATTTTGCTTCCCCTGCTCCAAGTGTGTAAAAAGTTTTGTTACAAGTTACAAGTTCAATGATTACATACACAGTGTTTCAGATATGGAGCCAGGCTAAAATGACCACGAATGCATTCTGTATTCATGCTTTGTCATAAGTGTGTGATGGTGCTACCTCTTTTGTTGTTCCCCCAGTGGCTGGCTGGCAACCATCACCTTCTTCAGCACCAACATTGGCTCAGCTGTGGTCATGCTGATTCCCACCATCATGTTTACCGCAGTGGCTGTACTCTCCTTCATCGCCCTCACAAAGGTGACTTATACATGCCTGCTTCTCTGAAAAAAAAAAAAAACAAACAAATTCTGGAAAGGTTAAGCTTCTTTCCCAGAAACATAAATGAGCATTTTGTAGTTTTCATTTGGTAAAAATGCTCTGGTGTGTAGCTATGTAGCTGTAACGTTATTAAACCCAAATCAAATGGATATGGTGTCATATTGTCAATGCACACACACGTATGTTCATCCTCATACAACCAACCCAGTCTCTACCAACTATCCCACCTGACATGAACGCAGCAGAAGTAATGGCTAACGACATCAGTCAGCTGGCTGGTTAACCGCCTGTATGCACTACTACTGCAGGAAAACAAATATACAATTAGATAGAGATATACTGTATATACTGACGCTGATTTCGGAGCCAAAGTTAATTTAAATTTGTCATTTACAACTCTCTGGCTCTGTTCTCTATAGGTTCATAACTTCTATCGTGGTAGTGGTGGCAGCCTGGGCAAGGCCCAGGAGGAGTGGGCCACCGGGGCCTGGAAGAACCCTCACGTCCAGCAGGCAGCTCAGCAGGCGGCCATGGGAGCTGCGCAGGGAGCCATGCAGCAGAACCAGTACTCAGCAGCTCCCACCTACAACTACGACGACCCAATGTAGGACAGAGGCGGGGGCCAGGCTGCCGAGCGGGGAGATAAAAAAGGGATCAATTGAGAACACAATTCAAAATTAGGTGCCCTTCATTATAATACTGTACAAGCTGAATTTGAACAGAACAATGTAGAGAAAAGTCACGTTTTGGGTGGAAATGTACTTTTATTGAATTTTGACACACATGGGAGTTAATCATTGTAGTGAGTTCACATTTAAATCAACAGCCAGTTTTTAAAAATCTCTTATGCTGCTCGATTTTAGCTGGTCAGTGCGTGTGTTGCTTTTCAGCGGAGACACATAACATAGCTAAAACCAATCCCCTGAGCGTCATCGGTTTATTCAGGTTGGTTAATCTGTGGTCAGCACAGGGTGACTTCTCTGCCTCTGCCCGTGTCACTCTGTTAACGCGTGTTTTACTGACCTTTGATGTGTTTTTAAGGTACTGTAACAGCTGTATTGTTTCGTGTTTACTTTTCTTTAGCCTTGAAGTTATAAGGTCACCAAATGCTTAAAAAAATGTGCCCCTCAGTTGATGTATATCAAGAAAACTTTAAGGAACTGTTTCCCATTAAAGGAATGCATTAACATTTTGGGAAATTAGACGAGAATAATTAATATCACTCTCCTGTGTGTGATGAATATGAAGCTACCGCCAGCAGCTGTCTAGCTTGCATTAGCATAAACACTCTGTCCAAAGATAACCAAATGTACGGCTGAAACTAATAAGATAGAACATGTCAAGCTGTGATGTTTAGAGGAGCTGATAGATGGATTTTGTTGCACTTGGACAGAGCCAGGCCAGCTGTTTCCCACTGGCTCCAGTCTTTGTGCTCAGCTAAGCTTGCAGGCTGCTGGCAGCAGCTCCTAATTTACCAACAGTAGTGGCATTGATCTTCTCACCTAACTCTGAGCAAGAAAGTGAAGAAAGCCAAACTATTCCTTTAAATTTAGGGCACAATTAAACCTCAAGACATTTATTTATGAGCATATTATCCTTTTAACATCGGCAAGGAAATTCCTCATCTTTTTCTCACTGTATGTAAACTGTACTTTTTTTGTTGAAAATTGAGAAGTTTAACTTGGACAAAACCTCGACAATATAATCAGAATTTGAAAATATTCAGGAAGAAAAACTTGACAGGAAGATAAACGAACGATATCAAATGATTTGTCTGTAACATAAATCAAATCAGACACCATTTCCTGGACATAGGATTTAGCCCAAAATTGATAAGGCAGGTATTTTCCCAACTGCATTTCTGCAAGTTGAAGCTTTTAACTCCCTTTTACAGTTCACGTTTTGGTGACCTGCTTTATTTTTTCTTTACTGATGATGATTCAGTTTAAGTCAACATCTTTTACATTCTCAGGAAAGTTGTAATACCTTGTTTTAAATTGTACCTGTAAAGCCCTTTAAGTGTCACCATATCGGGCTTTTGTCTCCTTTTATCACCTCTATTTAACCATTTGCGGTGTTTGGTTTTGTCGTCCCATCCTGCTTATGTGTTGAGCTGGTTGATATAAGTTCAGTAAATTCTTATTACATGTTAAAGTGAAGCACATGCAGTATTTAGGATTGCAGTTCTTTGGATAAAACATTCCAAATCAACATTGTACAGGTTAAAAGTGACAGAAAACCAAAACACTTGAAGGAAGGACATACAATAAATATGAATAATCATTGTTGTAGGTGGTCACAGCATTGTATGAAGTGATGGATGTTTCTCCCTTTGGCAAATTCTTCCACTAACCCCTACATGTAAATGCTTAAATGGCTACTTGTTTCTGAAGCTCTGGATTTCAGGCCTTAGTGTGTCATTTTGTGGCTGTTGGTGTTATTCCATGAGTAGGTGTAATATGATATTTATATAAAAGAAAATAGAATATACAATTCAAGGCAATTATTTCTCTATGAAGTGAAATTGAAAGAGAAGAGAAACTTTGTCTGTGGCCGTCATGAGGCCTGATGTATTCACTCAGAGACAGTGTCATGTTGATTTCAGTGAAAAGATTTTTGGACTCTTCAGATTCAGTAGATGGTTATTACAGTAATACAGTATTAGACTTGAAACAAATGTGAAGATATGTACCTGAATGCTCGTTATTTCAAAACCTGTGAGTTGTCTTGTCTGATTGTGATGATGTGGTATTCAATAGGCTGTTTGTTGTTTTCCTTTTTAGTTGTTTTCTTTTTGTACCAACCTTATTTTTTTCCTGTGTATTTTGGATGATGTGTGGGTGAGTATGAAGCACATGTTCATTGTGTCTTTCCATGGCTGTGGGGAATTTTTTTTTAATTTTAATTCATTCTTAAGTAATATTTGCACTGGTTTACCTGTTGACTTCAGTGCAAATATAATTCACAGTGAATCACAGTGGAGCAATACTAACATAAATATATCAAATAAACAGTAGAATTATTAGAATCACGTGGGGTCCTGTTGGGCAGGCTTCGAATACTGACAGAAATATTAACATCCATAACATAAAGTGTTATGAACTGAAAAATTAGCCTGTTTTTAATTGGGACATCACCAGTGTAATTTTACAACTGCATAATTTTTTCACCAGCAGATGCACGTACAGTAGTTATGAAGTATAACCCTGCAAACTGTATCTATTCACGTGCTCATCTGTTGTTGTAAATGCACAAGGTTCAGCTGATCTGATAGAGTTGTGCACAAAGATGAACACAGACGCTGCTCTGCTCTGTGGCAGTCGTAAATCATCATGGTGAGTTTGAGGTCAGTCCAAACTCTCTGCCATATGTACATACAGCACAGTTAATGTGTTTATGGAACTTACAGCTGTATAGTTATGGTGTAGCAGGAACTTCAATGCACTGGACAGCTAACAATATTTCATTTCGCTGTATCTAAGCTTCTGAAAGCCATTTCCCATGAACTCCCCCATGTTCCCACATGTGCTGTAAGTTGTTTGATATGTATTATCATGTACTATATCATAAGTAGATATAAATATATAATTAATTGAGGTGAGGTAAATATTTGCCATGGATAAACACATTCAATAGGAACATGCTCTAATTAGGTGAATGAAACGTTTGAGGAGGCTGTGTCTCCATGAGTGAAGTAAATGAGGAATACATTTTTGTGTATTACTTTTGTATTATTTGGTCTTACCCTAATAGATATTAAACAGTTCTTGTTGCATCTTGTTTTGTTATTTATCTCCTTAATGGAATGAAAAACATTGAGTAAACTACTAAAAAACAACTGCCACAAACCTTAAGATGACATTTTTAGCCCAGAGCTGACAGTTAAACGCTCAAAGAAAAAAATCTTTCTTACCTTCAGCTGCCCTCCAACCACATTTGAATTAAGTGCCCTTGGTTAAAACTGACTGAAAATCACATTTAGTGTAAACTACTCTGAACAGAGTGGCTCCTGCTCTTGATGAATGCATTTTAAAATGTTGAGTTTCTTCAACAACAAATTTTATGGTCTCTAAATTATTTTGTGCAAGTGCAAGTTAGGAATAAACAGAAATTCTAAATGCAACAAAAGGCCGTGGCAAACAGGAGTTTTAAGCCCCCGATTTAAAAGAACTGAGAGTTGAACCAGATGTAAAGTTTTGTGGGAGTTTGTTCCACATATGTGTACGCATAAATACCACATAAGCTGCCATGTACTTTCAAGATACAGACACAAATTACACACACAAAGCAGGATGAAAAAGATTTTTAGGATTCAGTTCAGAAATGTCTTTATATGAATGAGCTCTTTGACAAGTACAACTACAACAAAAGACACTGCTCACACTGTTGTTAATAATACTATAAATGCTAGGAAAGGGGCCATTCATCATAATGAGTACTTTTACTTTCGTCACATTAAGTAAATTTTGCAGATGATGCTGAAGCTGTTCCCTGGAAATAACTATGTAATTTGCTACAACTTATACAGAAAGCTGTGTGATAGAAAACTGTTAATGCAAAAAAATGTCAAATCTATCTGCAGGCAACTGTACGATTCAACATATATGGAGAATAAGATTTACAACGATAAATGGATATCAGCTGAGGTCTATATGGAACTTTTCTGTCAAGGAAATTCCTTGATGAGTACAAAATTACTTTTTTGTCGGGAAATTACACAAAATAAAACATTAACCAGAACTGCACTGAAAACCAGACTGATAAATCTTCGATGTACATGTGCAGGGCTGAAAGACAGAAAACAACACTTACTCAGCTGTAGGTGAAACTGTGACACATTACTCAACTAAAAATGCTTTTATACATAATCAAATCTGAATGAAAACAGTATCAGCAGCAAACAAAGTGACTATGGCTAATATTTGTTATTCAATTATGTATCAATATCAGCTCCAATATATCCGAGATCCACTGAGCAACAGCAATTCAAAATCATGACACATAAGCCCATACAACAGCAATAATCTTAAAATTCTTTATTCATAAACTTGATGCAAGTTTACAAATTACTGTACATGGTCAAAATTTCTTCAAATGGAAAATGAGAAATAAAACAAAACCAAAGCGAGCCAATGGTGCCAGACTCTGTCATCTGTTTGTTGGTGCCAGAAAAGTAATCGACAATTGAGATAAATGAATTTTAACAACACAGTCCAGTTAGAGAAGCGTGCAGGTCTATTCATCCCGGCATGACTGTCAAACTTCAATCAGCTCTCAATATTCCCTCTGACCAGAGGTTTGGCATTTTGTTAGGGCGGAAATCAAACAGGTGGATAAAGGCTTTGTATTGGGGAAGGTTGTACTTTAAAAAACAACTTTACTGTGCCTCCAGACAACACGGGCCCTGTAGTATTGAGGACACTTCTCGTTGATGATACCTGATAAATCCTCATCCCTCAGATATAATCAGACATGTAACAACAGGAAGTGGAATAGTGTGCTGAGAAAAAACCCCCAAACTTTTTCCTGATATTAACACATTGAGCTCAGAACGGCCTTGTTGTTATAACTAACCTCTCCAGCCACACTGTTGTCCTAGATTACACACTGAAGTCAAATCTATTTTGGTACATTGGAGGAAAGAAAAGCTAAAGAAAACTTTGGTGGGTATTGATGAGCCATTAATTGGGGAGGTCACCACGCTCCTGCAGTCGTTCCTCTCTAACGCCGCTTGAATTAAAAGAACAAGTGACCCATATTATTGTAAAGCTGATTACATTTTCTGTTTTCGACATCAGATCAGTTTGTGAGTGAGCCTAAACATCACCGGAACACAGCGTTAATTAATCCAAGAAAATAACCCAAAACTCAACATGTACAGATTCCCCTCCTAAGGATAGTTTGTTACCTGAGTTGCCATTCAAACATACTTTTGCAGACAGTGTTAACAAATAAACTGCAAAAGCGCAAACAGATTGATAGATACAGTGTGTGTCCTGTAGTATGGGGAACAGCAGTACTGATGGTGTACTACAGTATATTGCAAGGTCAAAGTTTCATACAGAGTTTCAGGTCAGTTCTTGTCGCACTATAAATGATGCTTTTTGTTAAACACCAAAAGAGACATCCAAAACACAACCATGGTATATTGTGGTGGCAAAGGAAGCCCTGGTGGAAGTTTAGCTTGCTGACTGAGAAAACTGAGGCAGCAGAGAGTGGATGAATCCAGCTGCAAGTAATGTCACGCAACATGGTGGCAGTTTCAAATCTAAACTGGGCAGGGGCAAACTATTACAATCAATCTACGTCAGGAAAATACGACAAATTTGCTGCAAACTAGGCAGAATGCTGAAAAATCCCACATCCAAACACCCTTCATTTCTTTCCCTCCTTTAAGCCATATCAAACCCAAGGATCTTCTACAACAGTGGTTGAAATGAGGCCCCTGTGCAACACACAGAGTGTCATTTTCAGCATCAAACTACCCAACAACCTCTACAACAATAACCGAGAGAAAGGCCAATAGCCAAACTGAGCACTTGCGGGGCCGCTGTGTTAACAGATATAAGGCAAAGAGAGCTCCTCAGCTTCAACATTAGGTCTGTTAGAACTTCTAAAGTGATATTACCATCATCTGCTGAAAATATATCTATGTATCCTCCTTCCAAGATATATAATATGCAGATTCTGAGATATTTCAAATCCACTGGCCGTGTCGTCATATTAACCACTGGTGGATTTGTTTAATGACAACGGCTGACTAGACTGCAGCATTTTGGTTCTGCTTAGCCCAGTATTCTTCATACATTTTATAAAGTAAGAGCTAAAAGATACCGAATGATAGGTCATCTCAATTTAAAGATACATTCCTAAAATATGAAAATCGGCTCATTTATTGTCTAGGATGCTCAAATAATAAAAACAATTGCCAAATAATATTTCTAAAACAATATTTGCATTTATGTACCACTTAACTTCCAAAAAAAACAAAAAAAACAAAACAAAACAAAACAAAAAAAAAAACAGGTGCGGTGAGGTGCCACTTCAAGAGCTTCAGTATCAATCTTCTTTTAAAATTCCCATTTAAAGAGGTGTAACTGACTGTGAAGCCCAGTTTGTCAAAGCAGCGAAAGAAAAAGCATTTCCCCACATTTAAAAGGGAGAAAAGTTTTTTTTAAAGACAAATGAGCATATTTAGAAAACAGGACTAGTGATACTCTCACATCATCCTCCTCACTAAAACACTGAGGGGAGAAGCAAAGTGACACCAGAATAAAGTCTTTTTCCCGGAGCGGGGCGAAGGAATACTTGTCAGATGAGCCAACGAGATGGTTTCCGCGAGAAAGATGATATATTCCCATTAAGTCAGAGGGGGGAAAATATTCCAAAGAAAACAAGATACTTTGACCCATAGACATGTTCCCTGTGCATAGTGGTAGTAGCTCCTTATCCGTCCTCTTTAGGTGGTGTGTACCAGCCTGGGAGAACAGAAAGAGAAACGGTTTGCCAGTGGATCCACGGTGTATCTATTGAGCCACAATCCTTCAGAAATATTTACTTACCGTTCTTTTCATGAATCTGCACAAGGGATTTGTATGACTGTTGTGCTCTGGCAAGATTGTACTGGTTCTGAAACACAAACAATGCTCTGTAAATTGCTTGCTATGCAATAGGAACTATATAAACAATTACTACTGCTATCGATGGTTCATGTCTTGATGGGGACTTTTTCTACATGTCATTCTATGTCTCTGTCCACTAATTTCTTCTTTCTGTCTTCTTTCTACTGTCGCCTGTCCCATAAGGGCATAAAATCACCAATATAAATGCACCAGTCTCTTCAATCTGCAAATATAATTTTTACTCTTCCAAAGTGCGGCTATGTCAGTAAGTGGTCTGTGAAAACAACCTTAACCGCAGCTGAAGTTACAAAGAAGACACACAGAAGCTCTCATTGCCAAAGTTGATCCGACTTCATATGTGGTCATTCAGAACAGCCAAAAACACTTTCGTCTTTAGACGTGGTCAAACCACATGTTTGAAGCACACTTGAGACCTAATGAATGACATCAGTTACCTTATTGGCTCCAAACTGCACCCTGGCTTTTCCTTTCACCAGAGTTGCATTTATCTGCATAATGACAGATTCTATGGAATAGGCACTGCTCCAGCCCTGAAAAACACAAAACCACACAAGAAACCCCCGATAAATCCACTTCCTCTGTTGTTTTGAGTTAAAGAAAATTATGTCATAAGATGTACGAAACTCATTTACACACCTGTTTTGTGAGAAGTTCCATGCACAAGGCCCCTCCTCCTAGAACGTAACTGAAATTGAAAAAAACATAACAGCATTAGGAATGAGCAGTACACATTTTTAAGTAGATATCTACATTTTACCAAGAAAGTGTTCACTTGACTTTTTGCAAATTTGTTGTGCTTCAAATTTATTTCACAATGTCTTGATTTGCCTTGTGGGAGAGAAGGTTTTTGATTTTGAGGCACTTTGAATATTTTATAAAAATTTTATTTTTAATAATTTTATTTTATGTTAATTGTGCTGATGTGACACTTCTATTTATTTTAAGTGTCAGAGATGATAATTTGCAGCCAGTCATGAGCAAACCACAAACCTCAACTATGCTGTAGGTAACACAACTTCACATTACATAATTAAGTCCAACCTGCGCCTCAAAGCATACAGCAATTCATCAAAGGATCTGAAATGAGCTTTGTAGGCAAGCAAAGCACAGTATCAACACTTGTGGAGCAGAAACATCCTCCTGGCTAAAGCAAAGGGAGTTAGAGGGAGTTTCAATTCACAACCACAATGGGACTAATTCATATTATGAGCAAGTCTCTCCCAGCAAGTCCAAAATCCATTTAAAAATTCTCAGCACAACAAATGTGGACCAAGTGCCAGTGAGTGAATACTTTCTTCAGAGGATTTCATGTGCAAACTGGGCACAGGGAGATCACTACACACTCACCCTCCGGAGAGCACAGGTGAGACAACCCGTACAAAAGGTGGGTCAAAAGGAAAATTATCCTGTCATATGAAGGAAAAAAAAATTGAGTCTCGTGAAAACTCTTTTCCCCACAAAACATTTGACAATTATTATCACCGGACTCACTTTATAAGAGAAATTGAGCAGAATGTAGTCCACTCCTTCCTTTTCTTTTAAGACCTGCAAGTCACTATGTAATGGACTATCTGGGTCTACCCTGTAACGAAGAGCAACAGGTCAAATCTAACAGAACACACAATATCTGGCAAGCTGAAAATCGTTAAAAGCAGCTGAATGTGAAAACTTACGTCCTTAACTTGACATGCCACTCATAAAGGCTGTCATTGACTAGTTCGACTGAATAAATACCTGTGAAGTGAATGACAAAAACACATAACTTTACTCCCATCTGCTGATGAGAGGTTAAAACAATTAAAGACTATAAAGAAATTTGTCCCAATAGTCACCTGTCTTGTAACTCTGTGATCTGTAGATCTCCCTGAGTTCCTTCATTAAGCGGTCTGAGGCTTGCACTGAGCCAGAGACTGCACCCTGCAACATAAATCACAAAGGTGCATTTCACAGATGAACGATACTGCATTCTGCAAAAGTGGAGAACAACCGCAACAAAGTAAGGTCTTGACCTTACCCTGTAAAGTGCCTCGAGATAATGTATATTATGATTTGGCGCTACACAAATAAAATTGAATTGAATTGAATTGAATTGAAGTGGATGGGCCTACATCAGGACAACCAGTGATTCTAAGGTGAATGTCTTATTCATTTCTGTCCATAAACAAAGTATATTTGAACATTTTCAACACTTGAAAGGACAACCAACTCTTACTGAGCGAAGAAAGGTGGATTAGATAAGTCTATTATGATAAAATAAGAGAGACTTCTTTTTTGAAATGTTGTTGACCAAATGGTGATGACACCAGTGATTTCTAAGCATAACATTAAGTTTGGATAATTTCAGCTACTGATCTACAGTCTGGTGGTGTGTTACTGACTGCAAATACAACATGCTCAGAACAGAAGATTTTATTATTGCAGCTGGCATCTTCTCCATAACCAGCGAGGCTGTAGCCAGACTCAAACTACCACCGAGCTGCCAGTTGATGTTGGACTGTGCTGCTGCAAAAGCTGAGAGCCGGCTAAACTTTTTGTTGGGAAGCCTAGCATTTTTTTTCTGTGGGTACCCTCTGCAGCAGCAGCAGCAGCCACACTGTGTTAAATGAACAATGAGTCTGTGATTTGACATAGTGCTACTGTTGGTCTGAACATGACAATCTGACTCCATAAATGTTTGTCAGACAGACTAAAAGTAAAAAATTATGTCCAGTGGTTATATATTTATCCTATAGTGGGTGTAGGGCTCAGTCACAAATTTCCTGGTCGGAAAAACTCAAACACTAACAAATCTCTTAGTGAACCTTAATATTTCACTGACGCATGAAGCAGAAATTAAATCAAAATTTCATATCTAATGCTGCTTATCTGAATTTCAAGTTGTAAATATTATTTGGGCTGCCACTAAAAAGTAATGTCACAGCAAACAAAAGATGATTATAGAGCTAAACTGACTTTTTGAGTTTTTGTTATTTATAACTTCAGTTACCTGAAAATGTTAAATCTACTTAAGTTTGAAAAGGTATCTGAAAGGATTTAGACTCAATAAGAGGATTCAATATTGGATTCACATTCAATAAAATGATGAGTTACATGGAGGCTGCTGCCAAAAGTGAACACTCAAGTGACAACTTACAGGGTAAAGCAGCTCTTCCTCTGCTCCTCTCTGTTACAGTCATCAAAGTCACTAAAGAACAACATGAACTGAATGAGCACTTACATTCAAGTGATCCTGTCTCTGGTTTTTACGAATCTTCTCCAAAATGGCCAGATTTTCTTTTTCTATCCCGTCATCTTCCGATTTTTTTCCATCTACTGGCTCCTCTTCTTTCATGTCATAATGGTCCAGGTCTTGGTCCAGGTCAATGTCCTGCTGACACAGTGTAATAATTATGTTTAGAAACAGGATGTAAAACTAGTTCAATCACTAAGCTACAAATAATATTAGTCCTCTGAACTGTCAGGAATATATATAGGCACCTCTCCCATCTCTTCCTCCTCTTCCTCTTCAGATGTCACCTCATCTGATGGGCCATGCTGTAGTGAGGAGAAAACAATTCAAGTTAGCAAACTGTAGAGTTTTCGAATATTACAAAGCAGCTTTTAACTTTATTCATGTTTTCAATGTGTACCTTTCGCTCTTGGGTAATTGGACCAGCTGGTAGAGGCTGGTCGAGCATTTCTACATCTGGATGTTGTGGCAGGTTGTAAAGTCGACAGAGATCACAAATGAGCCGCTTCAGCTGCTGAAGAAGCTGTGGGTGAGATCAGCAAGACAAAAAGTCTTTAATGAAAACCAACCTGCCATTAAACAATGCTTCCAAGTTCTAGCAATAAACAAACACTCACTTGTGCATTTTAGTAGGTACACCTGTTCAGTCATATGCAATCCAATTCAACTGTTCTGCTATAAAATACAGTTTTTGTTGACACTATCATAGAGGTGTTCATTTAATGATATGATTTATCATTGAGGTCACTGTAGTGATGGTGCTGAGCTTGTCTGCTTTACATTCAGAGATGTTTCTAATAATCTGCCCCATTATGTATGAAAACAGTGAGGACACAAAAAAAATAATATAAATACCTCTCAATATAATGTAGTTCAGTACAACACCACCAATAACTATGACTTCAGTAATAAAAATGCAACTGAATTCACTCATTTCCGAAAATATCTCCAAGAACCGAGCACTAAGAGCTTCTTAAAAATACAGTTGTATGCAAAGGTTACTTTTTATTTCATGAACATAAATAAATCGAAACGCAATTGTGGCATGTGCTGCACCAATAATTAGAAATCCTGACTTGCCAACTATTAAGCATGGTGCTGCAAAAGTTATTCTTTGAGGTTATGTGGCAGCCAGCGGCACAGGAAACACTGCACAGATAGAGGGTGGAGTGAATTCCACTAAATATCAGCAAATTGTAGATGCAAATTTCCTGCAGTCAGTCAAAGAACAGAAAGTCAAAAGAGAGAGAACGTGAAGTGATCTGCAGGGTGTGTGGGTGATGATTCATAAATCAAAAACAGAAAGACTTTTAGGTGCTACAAAAGTATTTGCAAGCTGTGATATGTGCCAAAGGGGTCGTTACTGTGCATTGACTTTGTAGGGAGCCTGTTTCTTTTTGTCATTTTTCCAGGGGTGCCCACACTTTTGCATGCAACTGCAGACAATACGGCAGGGCTGTTGCATTTGACCGCATTCATACAATTGTACCCGATAAAGGCGCTGCTTAGTGTATGTGACAATACCATTTTGTGCAAGCCTCTGTGAAACTGAAGCCACATCAGCCAACTTACCAATGTGCTGCCTTTTCTCACATCCTCTAAGCGCTCCAACACTTCAGCCAGACTAGGATCATCAGAGTCAACAAACCATATTGGGGGTGTTGAGGGATAGGATTCCTGCAACAGAGGCAACAATAGGATGGGGAAATTTAGCCAGTCATGCTTGTGTGTTGGTGGCTTTATTGTCTACAGATTGTTTATTAGTACTTAACAGAGAACACCACTTTTTTTATGAAGCCAAAACGTTGCCCAGGGAAATCTCCTCTGCATAAAATGTTAAAGTTTGTTCCAAAGATATAAATGACTTCAAACCAAATGTTATAGCCCACACAGCCACCTACTGAACAAAATGATTTGTCTATTGCTAGCTGCAGAGCTGAAAGAGTATCCCCAGCACTGGCAAACAAGTGGCTGGGTGATGCTCTAAACCTTCAACTAGACCTTAATACAGCTGTTAAATCATGTGTGGACTTCAGTTTACATGACTGAAGATTCAAGAGACAACTCTGAATCAGAAAGGGGCCAGCCCTTCATCCAGCAGATTATAGTGTAGTGGGGTTAAAAACTATATCTGAAATGTTGTGTAGTCTAGCATGCAAGCTCAAATGGTGAAAATCAGTTGTGTTTGGTACAGCTGTGTGTAATGTATTGATAACCATTTCCACAGCAAGGGTTCCCATGTCCGAGACAAGAAAAATGCTGCGTTCATGTTACATGGGATGGGTTCAATGTGTTAGAAGGGAGAGAGTCCCACGTTTAAGACTTGTAAACAAACAAAGACAATGGCAGCTCAATATGGTTGTATGCTGTAAGTGTTAGTCATGTGAGGGTTAAAATATACAGTTTTTTCACAGTTTATCTGTATCAAACCTTTAATAAAAATTGGACTTCCCTAATCATTACTGCAACTTGCATGTCGACCTTTTTTTACAAGTCAGAAAGTAGTAATTATGTTAAGGCCAACATCATGGAATTATAGCATCAACTATTGAAATTTGCACTCAAAGAACGGCCACTCAACATTTTACTTCTCTACATACTTGAGCTGAAACTATTAAGGCAATGAATCCTTTGTGAATATCTCAGGGATCTAGACCGTGTGATTGGACAATACAAGGCATTTGGAGACGTCTCTGGCAGTGGGAATCTTTGATGAAATAAAAAAAAAAAAACAAATAATATAAATGATTTTCTGACACCTCACAGACCAAACAAATAATTGAGAAAGTAGTCAGCAGATTAACCAACAATGAAAACATTTGTTAGTTGCAGCTTTAATCCACACTTTTTGGGGATCTAAGACTAATCAACACAATGCCAAATTTAAAGAAACTCACATGACTGAGGCTGACTCAAATGGGGTGCAGACTGACTCAGCCTGAGTCTCGATATGACATAGCCATCAAAACATTTTCAGGAGCCCGTGTGTCCCCCCCCAAAATGAGCACAAGTGGAAGTGCGTATGTGGGTGTTTCTTCATAGAGAG
This sequence comes from Trachinotus anak, assembly GCF_046630095.1. NCBI lineage: Eukaryota > Metazoa > Chordata > Actinopteri > Carangiformes > Carangidae > Trachinotus > Trachinotus anak. The sequence goes on along the minus strand of NW_027273853.1, from coordinate 10,686,804 downwards.
AGAGACGGGATGTGGTCAGGGTGCTGAGAAGGTCTGTGCTACCTGAAATCTAAGTGCCATGGTAAGAGTGAACCCCAATTGTTAGTGACAATACCTACACATGTGTTATGTATGTTTAAAGAAGTTTTCAGACAATAATAATGCACAGAAACCGTTTTAAGTTGAGACCATAAAAGAAAAATCAGGCCCATCTGAGGTTACCAACGCTGACAAAATACACATCTACTAACCCCAACCCTCACACTCTAAGTTGGTTAAAATAACACCAACTTAAGCACAGTGTTGTCTCGTCCACGTCTACATTGTGTCGTTTTCTACTTGTTTTGGTGTCCAGATTAAGGAGACACAAGCGTCGCAGCTGTAATATGTGCCAGTGAATTCGCCGGAGGGATCCGTCTATTTACTGAAAAGGCAGAAAACCCAGTGGCACAACATTCCTCTAAATCTGAGGTTAAAGATGTGAACCGGACATTTAGCGGTGTGTCTGTGTTCTCTGAAATACAGCAAGTTAAAGCTGTAATGTTGCGAGAGTTCCCCTGTGTCCACGCTAAATAACGTCAAGATTAAACTAGCTATGGTTCAGTAGTTAGAAAGTTAGAAGCCGTGCTACCGCAAACTGTAACGCAGTTATTTCGGCTAACTCGGCAAGCTAGCGTTACTTTCAGTCAAGAGGCTAGCAAAAGCTACCGCATCGTCGTACTACTAATCGATGTTTAATTGTATTATTTTCAAAGTGGATGTAACACGGGGGGCTGTGTTGTTTTCTTTAATCCAGAGGCTAATTTAAATCCTGATGACTGGTCGCTATGTGGAAAATAAACGCGAACTCTATATTCGTAGCTGGTTTGTAAACACGGAACCTTCCGCGGAATGATTGGGTTTCAGTCGATAGTCAGTGGCTGCGTTAGCTGGCCTGGACTCACCGTGATGTTGCAGTGAATGATCAGCAGCTTCTCTCCTGTTACGTTGAATTGGCAACTGAGTTCATCTGGTTTCCAGTCTATTATTCGGAATCGTTCGTGGTTTGGGTCAAAAATTGACTCCAAAAACTTTAATTCGGCCTTCAGCCCCGACACCGACATCTTCTGCTCATCTCAAACCACCAGGCCGCTGGCAGAGGGGAAGTCGGGGCGGAATGCGACCGCGCAGTTGAGTCGGTCCACGGATCTCGCATGTTAGCGTGAGAACAACAACAAAGGGCTGCAGGGTTTGGTGAATGGTGCACACTGTCATTCGCATTTTTACAGTCATGACACTACGCAACTTCAGCTTTATTTAACTCAACTTTATTTCATTTTTGTTGTATGTTATTGATACATGGCGTGTTTTATTCATGATCTCATACTAGTGCACACAGCCTTGCTTAAAGGAACCCCTAAAAACAAGATGAAAACATTATAAATATATGCAGTGTAATAAATATACACTATATAATATACTGGCAAACACAAATTTGAAAAAGTGTAAAAAAGAAAGGCTGACCCGGGGCCTCATACCTCCAGGGGCCCCCAAAGAGATTTGATTGATTGCAGATTTTTCTGGGAGAATTTGCACCACAATAGTATAGGATCACCTGGGTCCTGCATTGTTGTTGGCCAAGCAGCGAAACTGCCTTGAGATGCTCCAATAATATTCCTCCTTACTGATATGATATGATTCTGATACCTGAACATGTCTATCAGCTGATATTGAGCACCCAGCCCACACAATCTTCTCTCTTCACTGCTGTGTTTCCACCAAGTAGCCTACTGACTCCAGTCGCAATGATTGGCTGAGTAGAATCACATGACTAGTGCCAGAAAGGCTAGAAAAACTTCACCTGTTAAAACACTTTGGCATAATGTCGTAATTCTCGATCATTTATAGGTTACAGGTCCAGGTCCAGAAAGGACACCATCAGCGCTTGGACCTGGACCAATCAGTGACTTGGCCAACTTTGTTGCTCTATAGCTGTAGTTGCCAGTGGCTGCACAGCGCAACTTCCAGTCTGGGCTACTGTGGCAAGAAATAATTGAATTTGAGGGCAACTGCCGTTTTATCTGAGTGTGAAACTGTGGAGTTTGTCAGTACATTATGTTGTACCGGATCAGGGCATAGGCTACTCGCAGATTCCAGACTTGCAGTATACAATACTGGAGGCTTTTCTGATATTAGTATTGGAATCGGAACAACTCTTGTGGGCACCCATTGTCTTCTTCATCTTTTTCTTCCTCTATCTTGGGAGTCCATGGCAGCCCCAAGAACCACATAGTAAAAAGTTTTGAAATGTGGCACAGTGATTCGGGGACACTCCCGTGATGCCTTTTACCAAGTTGTGTCTGTGCATCAAATGCTCTAGCAGTTCCAACAATCCAAATTTGAAGATGCCTTCAAGCATGTAACTTTTGAACTGTATGCCCAATTTTCCAAAATGAAGTACAGTTGGATTCTTGGATCAAACTGAGTATATTGAATTTTCTGCCATATTGGATTTTGTGTAAAAGTGTTTTTTGGAACTCCTCACACAAACTTTGTTCATTCTTTACTAAAATGTGAGGCTAAGCCTCACAAAAATTTTCACATGGGTTTTTGATTTTCGAAAGCATTCATCCGTTACAAAGGGTGGCAAAGCTGCCAAACAGGTTGTAGGGTCCTATCTCAGCAACAGCTTGTACATATCCAGACCTAACTTGCTACATGGTCTTGGGAACCTTTTTTGGGGAATCCCAAAATCATTGGCATCAACTGCCTTTTGGGGCAAAATGTGTAAAAACACATTTTGGCTAAGAACCATTGACGTGTTTGTCTTGTTTCTGGTAATACTGTCACTGTCATGTTCTGCCCCTTGGATGACTCTCTGTTTGGACTCTTGGTTATGGTTTCCTGTTTCACTTTAAAATCACTTACCTTGTGTGTCTCATGGGTGTTTTACCTTCTGTCTTTGTTTTCTTTTGTCTGCCCCACATTGTGTTTCACCTGTCCAATTATCCCAGCCTCCCTTGTGTATTTAGTTTCTATAATCCTAGTTGTCTTTGTCAGTTCATCTGTTGAGTTTCCTGAGTGTTTTCTTAGTGATTCTTGTTTTGTTTTCGTCCCTGGAAATGTACCCTTGTGCACCTTGTTTGAAGAAGCCTTATTTGTTCCTGTTTGCTTGCCTGCCTTCTCCTTAACTCACCTGGTTATCAACTCATCTGGCACTATGCAATATTACTTCATTCACGTATTCAAACTGTACCAGTCCAGCCTCTGAGTCTGCATATCCTTTAAACCTTCCTGCATGACAGAAAAAAGGTCAAGACATGGCAATTTGTCATGTAATTATAATTGATGTATCTGCCATTTTGGTTTTTATCAGAAAGCATTTTTTTTGCTATTCCTTGGACAACCTCTGTCTCTGTCTCAGTCTTTACCAAACTTGGTATCACATGGATATCAGATTCTTGACTTGCGAAAGCATTCAGCCTCAGGAGCCAATCGAAATTGGCGGTCGAAGCGCCAAATAAGAAAACAATTGATATCTCTGCCAGTTTTAATCAACTGAAGTGAAACTAGCTGTGAGTGCTTACAACCATGCCCCGACACCATGTTTCCATGGCAACTCTGGCCTGCTTGGCTGCTTGGCCCCCACATCACTGCTGATATTTAGGTGGGATGGCTGGCAATACTATATGTTCTTCTCAGGTTCAGTCTTGGTTGTATCACATTTTTAAATCCTACTTATAGTTTTTACACAGTGACAGTTTAAGTTTCATGAATGTTTCTGGACCTTTCCACACTATTACATTAGTGTGTATGAAGCAGACTGTTCATCCTCACGGCCACAAACGTCACTCTACACACATCATTTTCTCCCAAATTGTGGGCAAATCTGTCCTCATTCACTCAGTGTGACAACAAAAGCACAGTGACTCACAGAAATCGATCTATGAGCTTCAAAGTGGCAGGAGCACCGTCCAACCGCCCCATCCAGTCCAATGTGAAATGACACCAGAAAATCATGAGTAAGACAGGAAGAGGGACATTTTTCAAGTCGCTGTACATGCCACATTTTTCACGCCACAAATATTTTACATCCCTGTATTCAGCAGAGTCCCCTCTCTTGGGGAAATATGAAGTTTAAGGTGCTAGGTTAATGTTCTTTGACTGACAAACCAGAGTTTAGAGGTGTGTCTCACCATAATCCCTATTTTTACTAGGTGTAACTGAGCAGTTACCATCACTATGGAAACCATTAGCTGCAGCTGGGCACACACAGCTAATTCAGATCAGCTGATTAGACTTGCACACACACACCCGATCCCATTTTTCCAACTCTAAGTCCTACTTCAGCTGTTTCTTCATACAAAGTCAAGCCAGCAATGCAGTTCAGCTCTAGCTTGTGCAGAAGCAGCCATCCCACCACAATGTCTTCAGAAATTTCAGTTTCTAGTTACATAATCTTGTTGCCCTGTGCAAAAGTATAGTTTTAAGACTCTTAAACTTCAAGTTTATCGTGTGGTCACAGGGGTTTTATGACTAGGAGTGTATCATCAAATGACCACAAACTAATTGATGTACAAAAAAACCCTCCAGGTAATACTACTATACTACTAATAGGAGTATTGATTGGTTTCTAGGTCTCTGTGCTAAACAGGTTAAAGCTGCCATCTACGGTGTGCAGTCTTTACTCGTTTGGACCTTGAAGGTAACACGGACCCAGTGGAAAATATTTCACCTGTTGGCAGGTTAATTTATACAGCCATGTAGAAAAAGTATGCAAGATCAAAACCATTTCTATATTCATATTACTTACGTATTACTGATATAGGTATTTATTGTGTTGGCTTGTTGGTAGTAATGCTGCCTAGTGACCTTGAACTCATATATCTTTACATCATGGGTAACAATAGAAATAAGTCTTGGACTTAATTGTGTCATTCTTGGCATCTTTTGTAGTTGTTTGTTATCCAGTCTCATTTGTTTTACAATATCAAACAAGCAAAAAAAAAACAAAGGAAAAAAATCTATGCGAGCATGTACATTAGCAGCCTTCTTCCTCTCCCATATGGAACAGTATCAACAAGATCTCTGTTTACCTTAATATTATTAGTAATGTTATATGTAGATACCAGATTAGAGTATTACGTGAAAAGATCATATATGTTGTATGGGTTTCTGTGAAAAAGATGATAGGCACTGATTAATCAACAGCCTTTACTGTATATATATTTTTTTGTTTCGTTTTTGTGTTTCAGTATTTGGCAGGTTATGTATGCGAAGAAATTGGATAATTATTTTCAGTGTCATTTTATGTAAAAAAAAAAATAAAACAATGTTTTTCCAGAGTCGTGTGGTTTTAATGGGTGTATGGATAATTATTTCTGCATGCAGCAGTTGTACTGCTTAATATCACTGCTCTGTTCAGGTAAACAATCATGACCTATTAAAAGTTGTATGCAGTTCCTTCACACTAGATGGCGCAACAGATAAATCTGTTAAACTAAATAAGAGCTGTTTTTGTAGCAGTGCCATGACCAGTACACACACTTTACAACAGGACCCTTATCTGCGGCATTGAACACAGTCTTTTACAATATAGCTGTGTGTCATTGAACCCAGAAAGATTACATGACGTGTAAGTGCATGTTATGTGCACATGACTTTGAAGGGCAGGACGTACATTCAGTGCTCTTTCTTTCCAACTATGCACAAAACCTGCTTCCTTATTGCATAACTCGCACTGTAGTTGAAATGGCACTTTGAAGTTGGATTACCTTTCTTGTACCCATGGATTTGGGTAAGTGTTAATATTACTCAAGACTTAAGAAAATGAAAATCTCTGTTATGATGGGTTATGTCAAAACATGGTCCAAAAAACTTTGCACTGAGTGTAAGTTTATAGTTTAACAGCTGGTAATGCTTGTCAGCAGTCACTGCAATCAACTTAAGCTTTAAAATAGTTCATTAGCTGTTGTGTTGCGTGTTTCCTGTATTATGCACAGTTTTAAAACCTTTTAAACTCCAAGTTTATAGTGTGGTTACAGGGTTTTTATGGCTAAACAAATAACTATCTTTTGAATTTTGGTGTTTGGCAGGATTACTGATTGTGCCTAAGGTTTAAGGTCCAGTGCCATTTCAGAAGCAGTAGTATTAAGATCCTTATGTAAAAGTGTCAATAAGACAATGTAAAAATACTCCTTTACAAATAAAAATCCTAACTCCCTTTGAAGTAAAAGTACAGTAGTATTAATTCTCCAGTTAGCTGTCCCCTAACAACTCATAGACATCTTAAATGTGACAAGGTGGCCCAACCACTGGTTTAATCTTCAACAATGCAATGTATTTTATAACTTTTAATTTTTTATGTAAAAATTATTTAGTAAAGTAGTAACTATTACTGCCAAATAATGTAGTGGAGTATTTGCCTCAGGAATTAAGTGGAGTAGAAGTGTAAAGTAGATTCAAATGAAAATACTCAGGTAAAGTGCAAGTACCTCAAAATTGTACTTAAGTACAGTGCTTGAGAAAATGCACTTAGTTATTTTCCACCACTGTATCTTATGTTGTAATATGTCTGTAAACACCAAAATGTGCAAACCAGACATTCAGTAGGTTACTCTCTTACTGACTTGTTTTTGTTTTTAAGGTGTGAAGGACATCAGCATGAAGGTGCTTCATTCATCTCTGCTCACCTTTACTCTACTGTTGGTTCAACTATCCAGTGCATCTGGGGGCAAAATCCTGGTGTTCCCATTGGATGGAAGTCACTGGGTAAACATGAACGTACTCATAGAAGAACTGCATGCCAAAGGTCATGAGATCACTGTCATCCGGGCATCAGATAGCTGGTACATCAGTGAAAAGTCTCCCCTCTACACCTCTGTCACCATTCCCAGCACAGGTGGCTTTGAGGAACACTTTGAAACTTTTTTGTCACCACAGCTGGAGATCCGGCTGCAGGCTAAGCCTACATTTTTTTGGTCTTACATCTGGACTCATATTCAGATACAGCGAATGGTTGTGAACCAGTTCTATCACTTCCATAAGAAAATGAGTGAAATGATCATTCAGATATTTGAAGATGAAAACCTGATGCGTTCCCTACATGATGCCAAATATGATGTAGTTTTGACTGACCCTGGCATTGGCGGAGGGGCCATACTGGCACGTCGACTCCAAGTTCCTCTGGTTTTCAATGTCAGATGGACCATTCAAGGAGAGGCTCATTTTCTTATTGCTCCTTCACCTCTAGCATACATTCCTTTCACTGCAACAGAGCTAACAGATAGGATGACTTTCCCTCAAAGAATCAAAAATGTTTTGCGTTATATACTTGGGATGTACACTTTATCATCCATCACAGAACCTCACTACAAACCTGTGGTTAAGCAGTACTTTGGTCCTGATGTGGATTACTCAACATTCTTCCTAGACGCTGATATATGGCTCATGAGGAATGATTTTGTCTTTGAATTTCCACGTCCTACGATGCCAAATATAGTCTATATGGGCGGATTTCAGTGCAAGCCCCCAAAGCTGCTGCCTGCGGACCTGGAGGAGTTTGTTCAGAGTTCTGGAGATCATGGGGTCATTATGATGACCTTAGGAACCTTAGTCAGCAAGCTTCCTCAAGATGTCGCTGAGGAGATTGCTGCTGCCTTTGCTCAGCTGCCTCAGAAGGTTGTATGGCGATACAAGGGACAAAGGCCAGCCAACCTGGGCAACAACACGTTACTGGTCAACTGGTTGCCACAGAACGACCTCTTAGGACATCCCAAAACTAGAGTCTTTGTGACCCATGGAGGCACCAATGGGGTTCAGGAAGCAATTTACCATGGGGTTCCTATAGTTGGACTTCCCTTATTTTTTGATCAGCCTGACAATCTCTCCAGAATCAAAGCAAAGGGAGGAGCAGTGATTGTGGATATTGCCATGCTTGATAGGCACATCTTTGCAGATTCACTGATGACAGTTCTTCACAATTCCTCTTACAGGGAAAACATGCAGAGACTCTCAAGGCTGCACAGAGATCAGCCCATGAAACCACTGGACCGGGCAGTTTTTTGGATAGAATATGTTATAAGGCATAAAGGAGCCCGTCATCTGCAGACACAGTCAATCAAAATGTCCTGGTTTGTTTACAACTCTGTTGATGTCATTGCTGCTTTGTTGACAGTTGTTTTACTTGTATCTTTCATCTGCATTTCCATTGTAAGATTACTGTGGAGAAAGATTTTTGTTGGGAAAAGGGTTAAACATGAATGACATGAAAAATAACTGGTTGGTTGGTTTTGTGTGTGAAATCCAAACACTATCAGACATTAATGCAATATGTCTCTGCGTGTGAAGTCAGGAAAATACTGTACACTGTGACATTTTTTATTCACAAAATTTGAACAAACATCATGCCCTCTGACATGAACGCTTTACTTATTAAGCATTGCCCTTTATAATACCATTACACTCATAATGGACAGTTAAAAAAACCCCTAAAGAATGAGTGTTCTGTGCTCTGTACAATCAATCATACCTCTATTCAGTACAATATTCAAAGACTCAAAGATGAGTCTTGTGAGATCAGATAATGGAAACCTAAACAAAATTTGGAGCTCCCATCTCAGCAAGTGCAAATAATTACACCTTAATGTGTATGTGTTCCCCCAAAACAAACATAAAATACTGCGTGACAGTGATTCAAAATACAGTTGGAATATTGCCTTTTTTTCTAACTTTTTTGATTTCATATTTTTTGAGACCTACTAAATGAGATCACCCATCAGTAGTTTTTTTGTGTGAAAGACATTCACACTACACTACTGCAACATCTAGTTTGGAAAGAACAGTCACTGTCTGCTTTGCACAATTTCAGTGCATTTACCATAAAGGTCAGAATACTATTCAAAAGCAATACCTGAATGTTTTTAACTGTGGCTCTACATGTTTATTCTTCAGTGAGAGATCCACAGCTGCCCACAATATATGGTATTACTAATGGAAAATAGGTCTGAATTTTCTTAACAGATTATAAATTAGGAATGTATGTGCTAATATATGATTTATGGATGTGGATATGAATGTAAACATGATTTGAATATGATGATTAAAATCTTTTCTGAAAATTCTGCTGTGTGGGTTCCTTAAGGACCTTAATTATAATTAACTGTAAAACAATATTTACATGCATAAAAAGAAAATAAATCTCATATTACTCTATTGTTTTTCACTTTATCTCTATTTTATTATTTGGACATTTTAAGTCTTCCATACAAAAGGACCAAACATCAGATGTTCACAATGGTCAGATGTTGAAACTGCAAATGCAAATGTGTAAATATAAATGTAATTGTAAATGTAAATGTAAATTATTACTATTATATATATATATATATATATATATATATATATATATATATTTTTTTTTTTTTTTTTTTTTACAGATTATGGTTTGTACAGTAGGTGGCAGCATAATGCTCTGTCAGGTGATTGAGGAAATTACAGAAATATTATGAAAACAAACAATGCAAAAACACCTTGATATTACTGATACCAAAAATAGGATAGGATTATTTTGCACACAGCAAAACATAGATCAAACTAATTAAAAATAAAAAATTTTTCATTGCTGTTAAAAATATGATTAATTTTCACCATTTAATTCACCAAAAGAAAAAAGACAAAGATTTAGAAGAATATAAACTTTAACTATATGATTTAAGAATAAATTCAGGTTAAAAATTTAATGTAATTTTAAGATTTTAAATTTCTACAGATACAATCTGAAAGCAATGAAACACTCAACTCAAGAGAGAAAAAGTGCAGAATGTAACATAAACCCTGATCATTTTCTAAAACTTGGAACACATCAAAGCATTTTTGTAAAATCTTCTGCAGCTCTTTCCAAATTGTGGAAGAAGATTCTATTGAGTTGGATTATTCATCATTCTTTCTTTATTCTGTCCCTTGTGAGTCCCTAGCAAAATGGCAGTGTGGCACTAAATCACTGCAGTACCCCTGTAAAGCTGAATGAGATATAGTACTTTCAAGAGCGACACATTGGTTTCGTCTAATTCTATAATTGTTCCTCTGATTGCAGCAAAGATGTGCAACCAAGCTACTCACAGCACTGTCATAAAAAAAGCTAAACTTTGTGGGAAGCTCGTGGTTTTTTCCCCAAATATCAATTCCTGCCAAATAAGTAAGTTTTAGAGATTGTTCTTCACCTAAAACAGTCAGGTGCCAAACCTGTCTGGCCAGTGTAGGCCATTGGAGAGCAGCAGTTTAGGGACAAGGTCACACTGTGTTGTAGGTGTGAGGTTGCACTTACCCTGTGTCAGTTCAAAGAGAAATAGGATTTAGTCTGCTTAAAGCCTCAGCTGTTGAGGTCAGGGCTCAATCAGCCTGAGAAACTGCTTGAACCACAACGCAATTTAAGGCCTAGGACTGTGGGAAACTGAGTCCGTACAGGCACCTTACCTACTCCAGAAAAGATGCTAGTGAGTTCAGTTATAGATCAAAGTTAAAGAAATTATTGCAGCAGTGTTCTTGCAGCTTCTTTATGACTGCAGTAATAAGTGCTCTGCTTAGAGTTTCATGTGTAGATGCTTTTGATACACTTTAATACTGAAACAAGACTAGGTGTCTTGTTTGTGTGTGAATGCCGTTGAAAAGTGTTGTGAAACCATTGTAAACAACTGACATCACAGAGTTGTATTTGCACTCTGCCTAGTGTCAGAGGTTTTTTTGGAGATGAATTCCTAATAAAGCTGTTTCCATTGACATGTTTTTAAGTTTCTGTTGACAGACAACCGAACAAGTTTGAAATAGTGACTGAAATGCAGCCCATTAGGACTACATGGTAACTTCTCAGCTATTTCCAAGCTGCTGCTGCTCTCTGCTGCTAAAATCCTGATTTTATAACCATGAAATTTTCTGGCAAAATCACCATGAATTAAGGACAAAGACTGACCTGTGATTTCACCTCTAAATCTAGCAAGAATTACCCAGAGAATTCATTTTGAAAGAGCTAAGGCCAGTGGGGAAACTCCAACTCAGTCACATTGTATTGGGCTGACCAGTGGTGGAAAAAAGATTATTCATACTGTCAGTCAGTCATGGACATTCACAACAGTATTTTGCTACAGTATCTGCAACATTCTTCTGTCCTTTTTCCTGTCATTTGTCACATAACCATCACATAGCAGATGACACCCAGCTGTACTTATCCATGAAGCCAGGTGAGACTAACCAGGTAGCCAAGCTTCAGGCGTGTCTTAAAGACATAAAAACCTGGATGACCAGTAATTTCTTACTCTTAAATTCAGACAAAACTGAAGTTATTGTAATTGGCCCAAAACACCTCAGAGATACACTATGTGATAATATACTGACTCTGAATGACATTACCTTGGCCTCCAGTGCTACAGTCAGAAACCTTGGTGTCATTTTGGACCAGGACTTGTCCTTTACTTCATATATAAAGCACGTCTCTAGGACAGCCTTCTTCCACCTGCGCAATATTGCAAAAATCAGACCCATTCTATGTCTAAAGGATGCTGAAAAACTAGTTCATGCATTTGTTACCTCAAGACTGGACTACTGTAACTCTTTATTGTCAGGATGTCCCAAAAATTCAGTAAAAAGCCTCCAATTGATCCAAAATGCGGCAGCACGAGTACTGACAGGAACTAGGAAACGAGATCACATCTCTCCTGTGTTAGCTTCTCTGCATTGGCTCCCTGTAAAATCCAGGATAGAATTTAAAATCCTCCTCCTCACCTACAAAGCCATTCATGGTCAGGCACCATCGTACCTTGGAGAGCTTATAGTTCCCTATTTTCCCAATAGGACACTTCGCTCTCTAAATGCAGGTCAACTTGTGGTTCCCAGAGTTTGTAAGAGCAGAATGGGGGGCAGAGCCTTCAGCTATCAGGCTCCTCTCCTGTGGAACCAGCTCCCAGTGTGGGTTCGGGAGGCAGACCCCCTCTCTACCTTTAAGATCAGGCTTAAAACTGTCCTGTTTAGGAAAATGATTAATCTTTATTGCAGAGCTTAAAATAACATATAAGAGAAAGACATAGAAATATGACAAAAAATGTCAACATGCAACTGGCTGATAAAACAATGTCACACAAAACATTTACTGAGGCTGTTGACAGGATAACTTTATATTGACAGAGTTAAGTAATTTACAAAATGAGACAGTTACAATAAGCATTACCTTTACAAATTCTATGTTTATAGTTTTTTGCCGTAATTAGGATTTCTAGTGTGCTGTGCTTTTAAGTGGATTTAAAGAGTTGAACTTGATTCTGAATCCTGAAACGCTCAAAATAAAACTTTTCTTCTTAATGAACAGCCACGTTATGTAACTCTCTTATTTCAGAACTTGTTTATTTACACAATAATTTAAACTACCACTCTCCACTTCTAAGTTATTTGTGTAGCTCGACATATGAATAAGTTGGAATTGGACATGCTCAGTGAGACATTTCTTTTTATATATATACATACATATATATGATCAGAATGGGTCCTCAACCGTAGAAACGTCCTTGTCCTTCTTATTTGATGACATCAAAGGCTCTGGACTCTGATGTTCCTTGACTTGAGTGGATAAGTGATCTCCCGGGTCTGCCTTTAGTGTATAATCCTATAAAGGCAATCACTAAAATAAGCCACATTCCAGCTTCCTAAACCACAGGACAAAGAATTAACAAAGAAAAAGACAAGGGAAATTAAGTTTCTATCAGGAAACGTTAACTGACAAAATTTTGAAGAAAGGTGTTATTTTTCACAGATGAGTGACAAATGCAAAACAAACTGTTTTAGAGGCATCAGGTTGGTGCTTACCTGAGAATAGGAGTACAATTTCTGGGTGTAGATTAACTCTTGTGGTGAGTTGTGGTTGTCTGGTCTGCACCATTTCTGTTCAGAATCATTGTCAATCAGTGCAAACCTGCCTGATTGGTATGACATTGCACAGGCAATGTACTGGCCATCCAAAAGCAGCAGGGTGACCCACATTAAAGAGGGAACTAAGCTGGAAATAACGGTGTTTTCTTCTTTTTCTTCAGAAGACGTCTTCCTGCTCTTCTTCTTGCTTTTGCATCTCTGAATGTTTATCTTCAGCACAAAGGCCAGGAGGGCAGGACAAATGAAAAATAGACACACAAGTCGAACATTCGATGTGCACTCCCAAGGACACGCAAACTCCATCTTCAGTACCTTCTCCAACCAAATGAGGATGAAACCAAAAACTGTATTTGATGCAAGAGGGCTCTTTTCGATGTCACTCCTCAGCATAGATTTATATGTCTTTTTTGCTGACATATTTAATTCTGCATAAAGTGAAAAAAAAAGATGAAAACAGTTGCTGATGACTGGGTCCTTCCTGCCTGTGCTGTTATCAGCTGCTGACAACAGCACAGGCAGGAAGGACCCAAACACAGACACACAAGACAGGCTGATGCAGTGAAATTGCCTTTAATGGAAGAGAACAGGCTTTCTTGCAGACAGGTGGACAAGCAGGCAGATACAGGCAACAGGCCACTAAACTCATGTTAAAGGGAACATAGGTAAAAACACAGGAACATGAACAGATGAACTGATAACAAGCTGGAGATAATGGCAGGGACAAGAGCCAGTTGGAGATAGTGGCCGAAGGTAACTCAGTAATATTTGAAACAGTGGTATTTTAAATGTTTGATTAATGTTTAATGTTTGTTTGCATTTTTGCATCAGTTTCATCCTTTAACATTATTACAGGTCTGTCATGACTTCTTCCCCAGTCCTGTTCATTTTGGCCAATGCACCCCATCAGACCTGCCATTCTCTTTCTGCCCATAGGATGTCCCTGTTCCCTATCTTGTTCAACTCACCTGTCATCCACCTGTCTGCCAGTAAGCCTGTTTCTATTTATCAAAAGCTTCTTCACTTTGTGTGGCTGCATTTGGGTCCACACTGCCTACCACTGTGACAGTGTGAACTGACCACAAAGTGGACTCAGCAGACACTTTGTTTTGAGGAAGAACTTTATGATTTGGTTTTCACGGTTATTTCATGACATTTGTTTTCATGTAGAATCAATCAGCCATAACTGTCTCTCAGTAGGATACTGCTGCTTCTAAGTTACACCAACCTGCTTTTTATTCTCTCTCATAAAATCTGTTCCAACTCAAAGACTTGACGTCCTCAGTGACGCTCATTCTCAGCTGCTCAGTTCTGTGCGATAGAAAATCTACGTCCCCCCTTTATTGAGAGAACTTCTTGTGACCATAACTTGCTCAAATTTCCTTTTCCTCCGGCTTTGACTCAGCAGATGTTACACTGAAAATGCACAACAAAGACATAAAGACTGGACACATTAAGGCCTGGCAGTCATGCCAAAGTATATGGCTGTTAAACAGAACATGGACATGTGGCAGATAAGCAAATGAAATGGGCCACTGTGTTGGAGGTGTGTGCGAGCCTGTGTGTGAGCCCTTACCCTATGTTAGTTCAGAGAGAAATAGGATTAAAAGTCTGCTTAAAGTCCACGCAGGTGCTGCTTAGATCAGGGCTTAGTCGGCCTGTGAAACTGCTTTGACCCATGGCACAGTTGAAGGCCTGGTAGGGTTTGTTTCGCCACTGAATGCACTGCACACTTTAGCAGCTCCTGAGAAACACCCGTCTCTGATTGGTTGGCAGGTTTACAGTTAAAGAAATCAATGTGCTATTCAATCAGCAGGTAACCAAAGCAACAGTATTTACATTAACTCTATAACTTCAGATAAACTAATTTAACCATGGTTTAATGTGCTACAGGCGATTTTCATGAATTTCAATGATACTATCCATTTGTCCATTATTTTAATAGGCCATAATTGATTTCTGCTCTACTTTATGATTGGACGTCTTGTGAAGCGTCTGTCTGTCTGTCTGTCTGTCTGTCTCCGCGGTCCTCCAAGATCTCGCGGGATTTGGGATTAAACGGGTGGTTAACACGAAGGTGGTTCCCCCGGCGCACCGGGCTCACGGCACGGCGCTGCTCAGGTAGCCACCGGCAGTACTGTAAGATCCCGCTAGTCTACCTAGCGACAGGTCCCTCCCTCACCCCCCCCCCCTCTCTCTCTCCCTCTCTCTCTCTCTCTCTCTCTCTGTGCTCGACACGGCCGGACTGTGTGGAGGTGCGAGCCTCGGACGAACCCACCGGGCATCACCATCAGATCCCGCTCCGGTCACCTGCATTTTCCCATCTCCCGTCTCCGAGGATGATCCCTGGCAAACGAAGAGCTGCAGTCATGTCTCTGTCGGTGGCGATACTTGGAGCGCTGATGCTGCAGTCCGTCTCTTCCCAGAACGGTAGGAAACGAGCTCTCCTTAGAGAAAACACACCACGGTGATCCTACATTATGGCGAAATGCGGTTTTCAGGAGGGATGTCGCCTGCATTTCTGACATTGGGGTATTTAAAAAAAAAAAAAAATTGATTCCAGGACGTCTTTACCATTAAGACGGCTGTCCAGCACGGATGTCTGTCCTGCAGCCAAGTCTCACCAGATAATCTCTTAACGCTACACTAAAAGACACAGATACCAGTCGAGTGAAGCGCTCTATTTTCCGCTCTGCTTTCCGAGCCTTTGAAATGAAGAGTCAATAAATCATTAATGGGCCACAATCTGTGCTCGTCAGGATGAAGTGGGCCACACGGAGGCCTGTGCGATGTCCCTAAAATGTCCTTTGAAGTGTGGGGCTGAATACAGAGTCGAGACCTGAGCCGATCAGTCAGCAAGGACAAGTTCCTCTCATGAGATAGGGGGGATAAGAAAAAGAGGATGGGGAAATACTGTCACTCTGAAGTTCAAAATCTGTTATGCTTCCCTTAGAGATGAGCACACACACACACACACACACACACATGCCCGCACACACAATCAACATGCTGTCACGCTTGGGTTTTCAGATATGCGAGGATACAGCTGAGTGGATCAGTAACTCCTCTCCTGCAGGATGAGATAATTTCTCTGCATCAGTCCAGGTCCTCCTAAAAGAGAAAAAACACAAATGAAATTAGAAGGAAGACCTTGGAAGTGCAGCTCTGTAAATAGCATCAGTCCATTTTGCTGCATGCTTCTATTTTTAGAGCCAAGATGCTGCACTGGGAACCATGGCTTTAATGTCCTCTTGCAACAGTGAATCTGTTAACTCTTCGCGGAGATGTACTGCACTGCAGAGTAGCATTGATTTCTCAGCGCGCTCCTACTTGTCCAAATGACCCATTGCTCATAAATCTCATCCCCACCAAACAGATCAGGGCAGTGCAACCCCTTCTCAGGCTGAGTGTCTGTAGGTGTGTACTGTACGTGTGCAGTGTAGCTTGTGTCTCTGTGCAAACGCTGTGTTGAGAATGAGTGAAAATGTATTCAGCTCTGGAGCTGACCATGTGTAGGAATGCATCACACCTCTTCTCCTCTACTGCACACCCACTCCTAACGTCTCTTCATCAGTCAGCGGATAAAGCTCAGAAAGCCCTTTTCAATCTAAAGGCTTTTTACCCGACAGAAACCTGGAAAGTGTGATCATCTCTTAAGTCCAGAGATGCTCAATGGTTCAGAGAATGTCATGGTATACTATAGATATTATTAGTATATACCATACCATTACTGTATATCTTTTTGTACGTAATTCAGTGGCAATTATTATTGTTTGCAGTTGCCAACCACATCATAGAAACCACTTGTATCTGCTGATGGCATATTTGAGGCTATTCCAGCTAAGGTTTCCTCAAAGGATGTGGCTGTATTCTTGCAATTTGCAATTTGTCAGATATGGTGATGAGTCACGATTTTAGTGGGGATGAAACATTTTTGCATTTAATTTTCATTGAAAAAATATAAAAATTATGATGATTAGATCTGTGCCATGTTCCTTTACGTCTGGAGAACAGGATTTATAAGGCGAGGAATCTCTGTACTGCCACAATGCCTCATTTATAATGATATGTTGTGACACATTTTACCTTTGCAATTTGGGCATATTATGATTTTGATAATATTTCGATTTGATTCAGCCCTAGTTTCATCTAAAGTATAAACATTTATCTGTAATTTCTCACACACAAGCCACAAAAACTGCAAATAACTGAAGTCTCAAATAATGAACTCAAACACTGAATTTTGTTGCTTTAATAATGAAGAGAGTGCAGTGAAGGTTTGGCTCTATCTGTGCAATTTGCATTAGGGCTGCAAATATCAATTATAATGATTATTGATTAATCTGATGATTAGTTAATTAGTTTGCCAATTAAGTGTTTCAAAAAATAGCTTTTAAAAAAAGCCGATTACAATCCCCTAACCCAAGGTGACATCTTCATATTGCTTATGTTTTTTTAATTGAATGATAAAAACCCAAAGATATTCAGTTCAGCCACACACAGGACCAAGAAAAGCATGAAATCTTTACTAGTGTGAGGCTGGAACTACTGAATGCTGCTGCTCTGCCTCAAAAATAAAATATTGAATTGATTCTCAAAATAGACGACTGACTAGTAGATTAATTGACTAATTGTTTCTGCTGTAATTTACAGCTCTGCCACATTAAAACCAATTACATTCCTGCTGTAATAAAAGTAGTGACTCTCTTAATGTCTCAGCTCAGGTCAATTAGAAACAACCTTTTAAAGCACATAAAGACTAAACTGCATCGAAGTATGTACATATACAGGTGTATTGTTTCTGTCCCCTTTCTGCTCTGATCTCCAGTTATCCATCAGGACTCACTTTTTTCGAATAGAATATTCACTAAACATCCATTAGCTACTCATTATGAGTTGCAGTCTTGGCACATTAACTGGGACCGTGGCAAGAATTACTTCATCTTACACTGGCTAAATGGATTCTTTAAGATACAGAGGAAACATCTGCAAGGAAAGACTCCTGACTGTTCAAAGCCATCTTTTGTCAGGTTGTGCAGGTTATGTTTGACTAATGACCCAGAAATGAGCATCCATCTAAACCCCAAGACTTCAAGTTCTTCTATTAAAAAGTGGAGTGGTAAGGTTAATAACATAGAGTTTTATTTTCTGATTTAAGCACCACATTAACCTCATTCTCAGTTTTCAGTCGCTAGGCACTGACAGGAATGGCTGAAAGGCAGGTTTTAATTGGTTCTCTCTGAAACATCCAAGTGTCTGATTGGAGAGAAGTAGTACATCTCCATACATAATGATACACTGATGCAGCCATTTTCTCTAGCGCTTTCTACTTTGCTAAATACTGTGTGACTCTCAAAGGCCCTAGAGCTGAAATGATTAGTCGATTAGTCAATTAGTTGATCGGCTGAAAATAAATCATCAGCTATTTTGATAATTGTTAATCATCAAAGTTTTTTATCAAGCTCAATCTCCAGCCATTCCCTGGTGTCAGCTTCTCCAGTCTGAGGATTTGATGCTTTTGTCTGTTCCCATATCAGTGTAAACAGAATATTTTTATGGTTATTGACTGTTGGTCGGGCAAACCAAGACATTTGAAGATGTCATCTGTGGGCTCTGAGAAATTGTGATGGGCATTTTTTATTATTTTCTCATATTTTATACATCAAACAATTGATAGATTACAAACAAAAGGGCAGTTCAATTCTTATTGAGACAGCATACATATAACACACTGTTACACATATCCACCAACAAACAAACAAACAAACAAACAAATGCTCAGAAATTCAATCTAAATTAAAATGTGGATATAGACAAATCAAATAATGTCTATAGAAATTTAAGCTTTGAAAGCAATTGGAAATAAACTGGAAACAAAAAGACTGAATAAATGAAAGGGACAGAGAAAAAAAATGATAAATAACATTAGAAGGTGGTAAAAAAAAAAGCAGGTTTTATGACTGCTTTTAAAGGTGGTCAGCTTTGGGGCATTCATGGAACAACAAATTGAGGAATTGATTGATAATGAAAATAACAGATTTGATGAACGTTACTCATTATTCTGACATTGTACTAATAATTATATAAAAAAAAAAGATTAGATGACTTGATCAAGAAAATAGTTGTTATTTGCAGCTCCAGTCACTTTCAATGAGTAAGAATGTGTAGAAAATTTAAAATGGATCAGGATAATCTCAAGTGATCATGAAATGAAAATGAAAAAGTGAAATGCAGCCTTATAGTTCTAAGTAGAGCAGTGATGATTTGTTCATTATTGATTAGAAAATTCTTCTCTAACTATTTTGATGGTGCCAGCCTCTCAAATGTGAGACTTTGCTGTTTTTCTTAGTCTTACATTATAATAAATTGAATATTTTAAAGCCTCTAATGAAGTCAACTTGTGCTCCAGGACACTGTGACGGGAATTTTCATATTTTAGAAACCAAAAAATTAATCAAGAAAATAATAGGCAGATTAATCACCAGTGAAAATAACCGTTAGTTGCTGCCCTAGTTTTAAAGTCACGCACTCATGAGACACATATAACCACAGGCCAGAACTACACTTACTTCACCCTGACATGAGTGACATCATTCAGGCACGTAGCCACAATGCAGTGGCGAGCAGGGACAGTGTTACTGGTTCAGTGCTCTTGACACATCTAGACTATCCGAGGTGGCAGGATTTGTGTCTCAGCAGTTCCTCGTTAAGAGTGGAGGTGCTGGTTTTCAGCCCCAGTCTTGTTATTTACTGCGACATAGGCAGGAATCTATACAGGGCTTGATGAACCAGTCGAGGGCTGTACAGCGAGGTTATGATTTCAGCTGGGAAAAAAAAAGTGATCTTCTGTCTTGTGATGATCTGCCTGGTCTGGTTGGCTGTCTCTCCCTCTTCCTACTTTGTTGCCGTAGAGTGCTTCTATGGAAACGGAGGAGGTCTATCACAATGCGCCCACACGCTCCCCAGAGACCCAGAACCGCAGCTTCTATAAATCTCCTCTTAATCTCATGTGTTCTTTCCACGGCGCCTATAGCACATGATTATGACTACAGCCCCCATCCTCCTCCTCCTCTTTGACCAGCCATGATCAATTTTTTCACTGTTATTGTGTTTGCCTCTGAGGGGGAGACATATCATAAGTAAAATGAAGAGTGCAGTTTGCCTGGTGTCTCTGTCCCTGTTATTGAATAATGATGTAAAGAAGCTTTCCTGAGTGTTAATGATCATTATACGGACAAGATGTACTGAAATGAATGACAAGGTCACTTGGAGGACTTTTGGATGTGAACGCTGTGCAGGCCAGGCACAAAACTATATGATGTCATTAATTGGAAAAAACCAAGTGAGAGCAGCCTTGCAGGGACGTCCCAGCAGAACTGAATTAAAGTTTCCCAGGAATAGCAGTGATAATGGCTCAGGCAGATCTGAGGTCGTCTCTCCCTCCCTCTCTTTGTGACCCAAAATATTGATGTAACCCCTGTTGACAGTTTGATGTCTGATTTAGTGAATTCCAACTGAAACCATCAGTAGATCAATTGTTTAATTAATCTGCAACACCAATTGATGATTGATTCATGGTTTATGTGATTATTTTTTTAAGCCAAAATACCTACCTAAATGTTTTTGCTCCCACCATCTTTTTTTAGTCCTCTCTGATAGGTCTCCTGGTCAGTTTGAATTAGAGCTGTATCGATTAGTCAATGTATCGATTAGTTGATCGACAGAAAATTAATCAGCAACTATAATTTGATCATTTATTTTTCTTAAATATGAGGATTTGCTGCTTTTTGTCAAATGTGACACTGAATTAAAAATCTTAAGGACAAAACAAGCAAACGGATGACATCACCATGGGCTCATGTCATGGACTGACAGAGAAATGATTGGCAGGCTAACTCACTGATTGACTGATTGAAAATGATTGTTAGTTGCAGCCTTTAATAGATAAATAAATAAACTTCTTTGTTAAATATTTGTTTTCATTTTTCTGTTTTTGAATTGAATTTGTTTTGTCTGTCTGTGTGTTTTTGATTATTTCACATGATTTTTTTTCTTTCCTTTTCTGGTTCCTCTTTTTCTTTACCCTGTGGTTTTCTTGCCTGTCCATCCTACACCCGTTTTCCTTTTTTGTTGGCGTATCTCTTGACATGTTGCCTCCGTAAACCTCCACCACCTCTACCAGCGGGCTTTGTGAAATCACCTCTTTCTGAGACTAAACTCACAGGTGACACCTTTGAGCTGTACTGTGATGTGGTGGGAAACCCCACCCCAGAGATCCAGTGGTGGTATTCTGAGATCAACCGAGCAGATTCCTTCAGGCAACTGTGGGACGGCGCCCGTAAGCGGCGAGTGTCCATCAGCACGGCCTACGGCACCAACGCCGTGAGCGTGTTGGGCGTCTCTCATCTCACGCTGGACGATGCTGGGACCTACGAGTGCAGAGCCAGCAATGACCCCCGACGTAATGACCTGCACCAAAATCCAGCCACCACCTGGATCCGTGCTCAGGCCACTATAACGGTGCTGCAGAGTGAGTGGTCAGTGTAGAGGAAACATCCCCTCCCTAGTTAGCAGCCAAATGTAACAGTTCCTGTGTGATTCAGCCTCCCTCAAACCTCCCCAGAGGACTGCTAGCTTCCTCCGTAGGTGCCATCCTCCCCTACAGACCTGGAAAATGAAGAAAAACACCATCAACTCGTCCTCATGTTATCTTTTACAAGCAGAGTTGAGTAGTATTTTGCATTTTGCTCATCCCTCAGTTCAGTTCCACTTCAGCCTCTAGGTCCCAGTTCCCTTCATTTCCCCTCTACTTCACTTTTCTCTCCCTTCAGCCCTCATCATTTAATTTCCACTTCACAATTTCAATTTTTGTCATGATTATTATTTTTGTTGTGAGTGTTGTGTTGTTTGATCCATGTGTTTTTAATATGTTGAATTGTGCAGACTTGACAACACTTACACACACAAAGCTGTCAAATATTTGCCTAGACCTTGATCATAATCACAAGTGTCATTTAAACAGCCCATCTTATTTCTGACTGTTATGAGTAAGAACATTTGTTTGCTGCTGGCTCACTTGGAGCAAATAATGAGTGTGTTATTCTTTTCTCCAAAGTACACTTTTTATAATCCGGGCGCATCTTTCCCCACAAATTATCCTCCACCACAAATCTTTTTGTTCCTGATCAAAGTGGTTATGTATCAGCTGGTATCAAAAAGTACCAGAAGCTACCATCAAATGCTTGGCAATCGTGTTTACCTGTATAAATATCCTTTTTCCTTCTAGCTCTGGAGAAAATATCAGATCACAAAGTACCAGATTTGTACTCAATTTTAGATGATGATTTTATGTAGTCAGAGTAGCTGTACAGCTAAAGGTGTTTAGCTTTAGACAACATTTACCAGCTGTGAGGTTTGACATCTTTAAAGGGACTTTAAAGGGCCAGCCGCAATTAGTGTTTCAGGTTGTGAAGGGTCAGACTGAGAGGATCACCAGTGTCTACATGTCCAAACAAGATGTACATAATCAGGAATAAGCAGAATACAAAGTTTCCAATTAAGATCATCTTGTTGAAAGCAAATCCGAGCAAGGATTTTTCTCAGGTTTTATTTCAGCCAGATACAAATACATGTGATTTCTCTTCTCTTTAAGGGATTCCTGCAGAGCTGCTTAAACTTAGCTCCAGATAACAAGAGAACCGTTGGATGGACCTTGACCTAGATTCAGCTTTAGTGTCTCCTCACATGAGCACCTCTTTCATTAAAGCTGAGTCACTTCTGGTAGAGTTAGCTCCACAATGAAATTCCCTCAGTTCCTTATAACTTCAGCTTTCTTCTTGTAGCTGAGACCACATAGTTAAAAAATTCATCCAAAACTGAGGGATAAAATTAATTGAAACATTTTTGTGAAAAGCGTAATCTTTAGCCTCTGCTCATAAAATAAATGTAAGCACAGTGATTGGATACCTCTTACTGAAATGCACCTTGGGACCTTGTTAAGTTTTATCAAAGAATGAGATATTTGCTGATGCAGTCGGCTATCTGTTGTGCTGATAATTCAGCTGAGAGAGTGTCACGACCATCTGAGGCTCTGAAAACGGTGCAGAAAATGAATGGATTTCTATTTCAGGAACCCCTGATTCCTCCCACTTCGCCACACTATTCCTGTTCTATGTAGTTTAAAGCGTGGTTGGCTTTGGTGTCTGTCTGAACCCTTTGTGCATAGTTGTTTACATCTTCCAACACAGCCTCACCCACGAGTCCTAGCAAGCAATCGCCTCTGTCGTAGCTGATGTGAGTCTTTTTTACAGAGCCATCAATCGCTGCCTCTGAACACACCACACTTCCTGTGGAAGGCGATGCTCTCACACTGCAGTGCAACCTGACCACAGCCCACAGCCTCCACCAGGAGAGCTACTGGATGAAGAATGGGGAGGAGATCCCAGAAACACGCAGCATAGATAGGAACACTGAGTACAGGTTCGCAGCTTGTGTGTTTGTGTTTGTGTGTGTGTGTGTGTGTCTGTGTGCGCTAACCACAGAGTTTAGCAGCCTGGTGTGGGTTCATGTGAGGTGTGTTTCTGCTCCGCAGGCTGAACAGACCAAGGGGAGAAGACGCTGGAGTGTACATGTGTGTCTACACCTTTGAGGTGGCTCCTCCAGCCAACGCCACCATCGAAGTTAAATGTAGGTGTTGATTTGTGAGCTACAAGCGTCTTTGTTAGTTTCAAGGCCACGTTAGAGATGTCACCAGTAAAAATGGCCAGAGTGGCCTTGAGCCCTAGCAGCCCTGTCATGTGAGGACCTGTGATTTCAAGCGGCTCTACTGGCTGCTCAGGGGCAGCCGGTGCCCTTGACACCTCCATCTAAGCAATGCCCGGCTCAGTGGCAGCAGATGGTCCCTTGTTTGTCTGATGGCGAGGGATTATGTCTCAACAGTAAAATCTGGTCAGCCTTTTCCGCTGTCACACATGCATCGCTATAGAGGCAAATTGGATTTTAGGACGGTTTGCTTTTATTTTGTGGAGAATTTCTCCTCATCCAGGCAGAAAAAAGAATTGCAGCCAGGCAGATTTATAAAATACAGAATATGCAGATGTATGTGATAAAAAAAAGATGCAGTAAATAAAAAGCACAGATTATCAACTCATTTATTGTTTCATGCAGCTCTCATGACTATACCTACATTTCTTAATAACTGCACTCACAGACCTGGAACACTTCACTTCTGTGAATTTCCTGGATCATTAAAACAAAGAATCTGTGATGTTTTCTTTGTTTTAGCTGCTCCTGAGATTACAGGCCACAAGCGTAGTGAGAATAAGAACGAGGGCCAGCGTGCTATACTCTACTGTAAGTCTGTGGGCTATCCTCATCCTGTCTGGACCTGGCGGAAGTATGAGAACGGTGTTTTCAGGGTACGTGACATGAATATACATTATATTAATAGATTTCTATAAATGTTGATTTGTGAAATCCACAAGTGCTATAGTTTGTTCTATTGGGTGCACATTTACCATCATTCTGCTTTGTGTTGACAAATATAAACATAATTGTGTTGAGATGATACTTTACTTATAAGAAACAATATAAAAAGGTGACAAAAGTTGGTATGTGACTGGTTATTATGGCATGTAAACTTCAGCCAAGTCTACTTTTCTTGTATCTGCACAAACCTGAATTAGAAGAAGTCCAGTACTCATCTGTTAACGAAAGGAAACATTGAGTGCTCTGCAGGTTGAAAGGTTAAAATCCTACTTTTTCTTCAAGTGCATAACATTGTAACATGTTCTAACACACTCTGTGCAATACCATACTTATTCTGAGTTACTGTAAATATTAATATGCCCACAAAACAAATTCTTTTTTATGGCTGCCCGTTGTGAGTACAGTAAGTTATATTGTAACATCATTTCATAACAGTAATGATGACGACAGTTACAGAGTGATTTACATGGAGAAAAATAAGACTCAAAACAAATCAATATATTAACATAGAGGCAGAGAGAATAAAAATAGAATACACTCAATAAAATGAAAGATTAAAACAGAACATAAAACGTATTGGACATAACTGGAAAAATAAAACTTAATGATCTGATGCTTGTAGAGGAGCAGCATGAAATGTTGATTATGATTTAAAACTTCATGCGCTAAACTAAAACAGTAAAAGCAACTGTGTCCCTCTTCCTTCCTAGGAAATTGACAACTCAACTGGACGCTTCTTCATCAGCAGCAAAGACAACTACACTGAGCTCCACATTATCAACCTGGACATTACTTTAGATCCAGGCGAGTACCACTGCAACGCCACCAACATGATCAGCAGCCGCGACGAGAAGTCTGTGCTGAGGGTTCGCAGCCATTTGGCCCCCTTATGGCCTCTCCTGGGGGTTTTGGCCGAGATCATCATCCTGGTCGTCATCATCGTTGTTTATGAGAAGCGTAAGAAGCCAGAGGATTTACAAGACGGTGAGTCACCAGCGATGGTGCTTCGGATTGTCTTATTAGTCCACTGTTTTTAATATATCTGAGCAGAAGCAGATTTTATTGTGCAGTTTTGACATAGATCTCTCCTGTGAATTCTTCCTGCATCCAAAAACTGCATCCATCACAGAGTGAATGTGGTGCAATGAGGCACACTTTCCTTTTGGGGCCTGCTTAAGTCTTTCCTTCGCCAGAGACACCGGCAGTCACCGGACTCTGCGCGCTGTGCCTGCATTCAATAATTCAGTCTGGCAAGGTTGACCCGATAGGGAGACACTGTTGTAGGAGGTCGCACCTTGTCAGGACAATTTCATCCATTTAATATTCATGAGAAATATGATACTGCAGTGTTGCAGAGGTGGACAGTTTCAATTATTAACAGCTTTCTAGGGACCTTGTGCTGTCCCCAAGCTGCTGCAAGCAAGACGTCCTTTAACTACACAGCCTGCGTGTGCCATCCTGGAATTTTCTAATACTACTGAGTACTTCATTTTCAAGAGCCAGGCTATATCATAAATTATGCATTAATGGTATTTGGGTGACCTTTTCCTCTCAAACAGAATTTTGATGTTGTCACTTGCTGATTAGACGCAACGTGCAGTGAATAACTGAAAGCTCTCGATGACTCTCGTACAGTCACTGTACAGGAATATATATGGTTATGGCTCATCGAAATGGACTGCTGCAGAATTCCTAGTGTTAAAGTCGCTTTGAGAATCGTAGCCTCACAAAATGGATGTAGGTTACATGAATCATGCATCTGAATTCTTCTTGAAATATTAATAATTCATTTTTTTTGCGTTTTTAAAAAATTGGGGTTTGCATTGGCTGCTGAATACTTTAACAAAATGTTGTAATATCTCCCATCCTCCACTTTTCTCAAATTGCATAACCTAAACTGTGTTTGTGGTAAGTGTGAGACTTTGCATGCCTCGTGAATGTCAATAAGCATTCAGCATCACGTCCATCATTTCCAGTTCGCAGCACAGCACACAGTCCTGTTTAGCTTCTTCTACCTTCACCACTAGTGTTAAGTGCAGTTTGAAATTTTCGGTTTTAGATATTTGACAGCAACTCCATATTTTTGCATCAAACTCATAATTACTACAGAAGTGAAATGGCATGCAAGTCAGTGACTTATCAGCTGCAGTAGACAACTGATATTGACGGCGCTGCTTTTCACTAATCTCTCTGAGTGAACAGATGTTCTCTGTGGGCGCTGCTTGTCTGTGCATGACAACAGTTTTTTTTTGTTTTTTTTAAAAATATATTTGAATTTGCCTGTATGCAATTGTTCTCACTTGCACATGCATTTTGAGTGTATTGTTGTGCTGGATTTAAACAGCATTCTGTGTGTTTGTGAATGACCTCATTTTCCTGCAGCATGACAGTGTATTGTTTACTATATTGATACTTCATCTCGGCTGTTTTTTCATTCCATAATACAGTCTGCACATACAGTACAGCTGAAACATAGAAATCCTTAAAAGGCTCAGGACCAAATGCAATATGCATTAGTGTGTTGCATCTGTTAAAAAAAAACAAAAACAAAAAAACACTTCCTTATTATATTTTGGTCTTAATTTCTCCATATTTCCCCTTGTTCCCTCAGATGATGACCCAGCTGGACCAGTGTAAGTATAAACCTTTTACCTTTACTACATTTATCTCTTTAGCCTGGTACAGCAATGTGTGTTTCGGTGTAGTTTACCATCATGTATCTCCTCTTGACTGTCTGCAGATCTCAGTACAGCACAGTACAGCCCAAATCTGGGTCACAGATAACTTGGAGCATCATGTGATGCAGCTTTGCTGCATTCAAATAAAACATGGGGGAATATTTTTGAAGTCAGTCAAAGACACTTTCACTGTCACTGACAAGTTATCATTTGAATTGTCCTGCTTATAGGAAAAGCATGATGCTCTAACACTTAAAAAGGCAAGTCCCCCTATTTAGCATTTATAAGCAGTATATACACATTTATTAAATGGTATGGTACTACAAATGAAGTTGTAAGGACATAAGTGCTCATTTATGTGTCAACAATTTGAACTCCTCCTGTGGGCACCTGTAAGGAGGTTTGAATATAAACAGATAATGAATAACAGTGTAATAAAAAAAACATTGTATTAATATTGGCTAAAACACATCTTCACGGAGAAGATAAAATTGTTGATAGATGAAAACACTAAAAAATTTATCTGAATATAACTACATTGTAATGTGTTTGTGTACTGCTTTAAAGCAAAAGTGTTTCCCTTGCAGGGCAGAAATATTGATAAGAAATTAAATATATAACTCGACCCAGCTCTGGTATCCTGCACCACTGTAAAAAGTAGAATTTGTTTTCATGTAATCAGCCATTACATGAAAACATTAAACTATAGGTGTGGTTAAGTATTATTTTCATCACTGAGGGTTATCAACAGCGTTATTCCACTGATAACTCTAATAATGTGATCAGGGTTATTTTCCTTTAAAGTCTGCCACAAAAGACACTCTACAAGTGTTTTCACAGGCTGAGTGGGACTGTGTGTAAAATCAGTGGAGTGCACCTTTAATCTAAACTGAATTAAGTCTTTGGTCTATACAATTTTATGCATTATGCAAAATTCCCATCACAAACTGGCAGAGCCCAAAAATTTGATCCACAACCAAGAGTATCTAATTTATATTGAGGTGAAACAGAGAAAAGCAAACTCTTTGTGCTGTAAGACTGAACAGTTATTACATCTGGATTCAAACTGGTTTTACAGTCACTGTTTCAGCTCTGGTGTACGCATCCTGATTTGAGATGTGAACTGACTGTGTCATTTCCTTTCGGCTAAAGGAAAACTAATTCAACCAACAACCACAAAGACAAGAACCTCCGCCAGAGGAATACAAACTGAGCAGCCTGTCTGCTGAGTAAGTATTCAATTATTAAGAGGAAGATAAATATGTATTACCAGCCCATGGCCAAAAATCTCAAGATGATCCACCATATGCAATTACCACAGCAAGCTCTTGTTAATCAAAATAAGACTAATGTTAGACTGGCTAATGAGTTGAATTTTCTTTTTATTTGCAGGTTTCATTACACAAGTATTGACCATTTGAAGGTAAACAGGAAGGGAATCCATACCAGTTGTAATAGGATGTATCTGCCATAGAAAGTATGGTTGTGGAGGAGTTCAATGAGGCATGCCTTATGATTTTGTTGTGTGAGGGTGCGACGTCAGGAGGTACTCAAAGCTAACATTATAACCATTGTTGCTGCATGCAGTTGTTGACGTTTATGATTTTTCCTTCTTATCCACTAATTTTACGTTTTTACTACTTCTAAAGTAATGCATGCAAGATGCTGACCTTCTGTTTGATACAGAAATGGCTTTTTTTGTTCTTTTCTCTGAGAGTGGCTTCATGTAGATAATCGGTTCTGTGTGTTCTAGAGGAAAAATGATGTAAAAGAAACTACCACCATAATCTGGTATGACAGTTCTGTACAGTTTAATCATTCCACTGCATACCATTTTCTAAGTTTGATCATTTTATCAGACAATTTCTATTACATTTTAAGGGCTTTGCAATGTCCCTCTAAATTTGGTTAAGGTTTACTTTACTGTATGTACTGTATGTATTAAATCACTATAACTATGTATCAGATCACAGTTAATATAAAGAGTATTCATACTATATGATGCACTTAAATGTTGAGAATAATGAAAAACTGTATAAACCTACTTTAGGAAGTCTGTACTAATCATTCTAACATATTGTTTTATAATTATGTGTATTGTACAGCATGGCTATTATCCTATGCAATTATTATCCATATCAATATATTGAAAATCATTGCAGCTTTTGATTTCTCTGTGACAAAGCTTTAAACTAGTAGGATCACCATAGAGCGTTGATGGCATACTACACAGCTGCATGAATTCTCAACGGCTGACGTGGGAGGTGGTGAAAGAAGGCCCACGTCATGTGAAGCAATTCCAAGATCCCGAGTCATTTTTAAGAATAAATATCTGGAAAAAGAAAACGTGTCTGATGAGTTGGTTTCTGTCTAAAACACACCAGTCATTCAGTTGCACCATTAATGACTCACACGGGCTGCAGAAAAATAAAAGCATGCAGGGCACAGCACCATCTAGTGGGATTTTGAGCGACTCACAGCAGACACGTTGAACATGGTGAAGCTAGAAACTTGAAACATATTTAAATTTGTTTAGATGTTGAAATTGTGCCAACAAATGAAGCTATGGTCTCTTATTTTAACAAAAGTGAGTGAGTTCTGAAAACTCAGAATTTTAATCTGTTATTCATTTCCAATAGAGAAAGTTCTGCTTCGTTGGATTCAAGTTCAAATGGTTAAATTTCTAACTAATTGGTTGAAGTTATTTTGAAAAATTGTTAGTTTATTCACATATATGCCACAACATGCATTGCATTGTGGTTAAAATTCCCCCCAAATCCTCCAATTTTTCTAATGTGAAAAAAATCCCACAATGGAGG
This sequence comes from Trachinotus anak, assembly GCF_046630095.1. Lineage (NCBI taxonomy): Eukaryota > Metazoa > Chordata > Actinopteri > Carangiformes > Carangidae > Trachinotus > Trachinotus anak. The sequence continues at coordinate 10,656,953 of NW_027273853.1, read as the reverse complement.
CTGCCGTACGTCTTTCTGTGACTATGTCTCTGAGGTGTCAGGTGTCTCTTCTTCCTGGGCAAAGGTAAGACTGTGCAAACTATGATGAAGACAGGTAGAGTATGTCATGCAGACACCTCCTGCAACCTTCTTGTATTGGGCACTACAGTCATATGAGTGATATTCAATATTTGTGATGTTCAAAGCCCCAGATTGGATGAGAAAAAATGTAGAAAGTAGTTAGGGTTATTGATAAGCCGAGATGGAAAGGTTACCATTTAGGACAATTTAGTCATGTCCTTTTTAGGTGTAACCAACCAGAGGAAGAGTGTACAATCTATATTTACAGACAAATTACATATGGTGAGTTTTTAAGTCTAACTAAGAGTCTAATTTCTCTCATGAATTAAAATAAATACATTTCATATTTCCTCATCAAAACAATGTTCTTGGTATTGTGGGGGAGGCTTTCAAGTAGCATTTGGACAATTGTGTAAGGACATAATATTTAAAGAGTATGCATTCTGAATTAAATGTTTCAAAATAATATATAAACTGCAGACAAAGGAAATTTCATTTTTATTTCTGTGGCTCTAGTTAAAAGCTTCACTAGAGGCGATGGCTTTGCACTGGATTATTGCCCTGGAGTGATGAACAAACCTACTAATCAACAACACAATTAGTAGCTACCATGGCTGATTATAGTCCGGATATCATCTGCATATGAATCTCAGTTTATTCATGGCAACCGAACCATCTCCATTTGTAAGTTAGAATATTTTTAAATGTTTACCAGTATTGTATTTACAGTATTGCTTCTTACTGTGTGCAGTTTTTTGCACAGATACAACATTTAATCAGTGGTGTTGCACTGGACTGCATTTGATTTTTGTAATATTCTTCCCCTGTCATATTTATAAAAGTGGTGGGCAAAACATTAAAAACACCTCTCAGAATAATGACATCCAATTCAACGCCGCTGCAAACTGCAACCTTAATAGTAAACATATAGTTAAATGAAGGCCTCAGTGTCAGTCACAAATCAAAAACTGAACATTATTATCTTTGAAAGATGAATTTGTGGTTGAGCTGTTGTATTGCATCACATTAGATTTTAACCACTGAGTGTATTTTCAGATGCTTCCCCAGTGTTATTTTTGAACAGCAGTTGGCAGCAAATTCAACACATTGTAGTGGAAATTGCAGCAGGACAGCAAAGGGGTGCGCTATTTTTATTACCAGTGTCACATCTTACTGATGGACAATATTTCCATAACTGCTGCCAGCTGGAGAATAATAGAAAAGTATAATGTGTTTTCTTACCTTTTAAACTGCTCTGGTAGTTGTCTCTGAAGATGCAATGCTGTGTCCTGGATTAATATGTCAGTGGCATTCAGATAGAAATAAGAGCAGTCCGTTCCAGAGCGAAGAGACATCTGTGACTTTGTGAACCCTAAAAAAAAAAAAAAAAGCAAACTGCCAGATAAGAGGGAACACAACATCTGATGAAAATGATTTGTAGTTCTGTCTGTATGGACTAATCCCTCATTCAGGTGGTAAGATGTCGGGTGAAGTTTAAATCAGTCTGATGGACTAGTTCTTAAACAGGCCAGTGGGTTGTGTTTTATAACAAGTCTACTGGCTTCTCCAACTTCCATGAAAATATTTATGGTGTTTTTGTTTAGTCTTTTTGTGGTTTTAAAGATCTGCACAGCACAGCCTTCCTCCGCTGGTTCATCTGGTCAACTGAATACTCCTGAGTCACAAATGAAACTAAATTAGATAATAAAAAATCTGGTTTTGATTTGAAGTGAAACAAAATCAGTGATGCCTATGACTAATAACATATAAATGTTATACTGTGAATACAGTGATCTATGTCAAGTTATATGTTGTGGGGTGCATGGCTAAATTTGCAAATTGTTGGACTTTGTGAATGAAAGTTTGCAGTATGTTTCACATCGCTGTCTGTAGTTATCCCATGACGGTGTTAAAATCCTAACTAAACATCAAGTCAGCAACACAATTTCACATGTGTTGCCCCATGTGATAAACTGACTGTAGCATATGTAACAGTTTCCGAAGAATGATTTTAACTACACATGTTTTGTATATCGTAGCATGAAATGCGTATATCACCAGAATCATTTCAAAAGAGGCTACTTGGCTGAAGTGCACATTTTCATTGTTACAGTTACAGACAGGTGGAGATATGCACGGGCATTGGTGTGGCTTCCATCTGTGATCACAATTGATCTGGGTGTAAACTGACTCCAACACAGTGAATTTAACACAAGAACTGCCTGTGATGTCGAGGTGAGTTAAATTCAGCCAAGGTCTTGTTTAGTGAAGGCACACCTGGTCGTTGAAATGACATATATTCAAGAGAAAATGATCGCGCACTGAGCTCCAATGATTTTGATATTGATGTTTCGACCACTTGATCTTTCTCAAGGCAAATTCAATACAAGTGTCAGATACAGCCTTAGATATACACTGTGTACATCCCACATGTGGTGGTAATCTGCATCTCATCAACAAGTAACAAGGACACTCCTGAGTTCATCATAATGGCCGCATATTAGAAAAAGTGAAGAGAATACGTAAATATTTCTATTCATGTGTAGGCTTTATGTTGTGTCTCAGGAAATATTGCCATGTGTCATTGCCATGTGGCCATATACAGTGCATCTCCATCAAAGTTACAGGGGACACAAATAACAAGACATCCAACAAGGTTTTGCTGCTGGCAAACATAACAGAGAGTGATGACTGAATGTACTAAATAAAGCACAGAGTGTGAAATCCTAATCTGGGCAGTTCATGATAAGGAGACTCCAAGCTTGAAGTGCTGACGCCAAGACATTGTTTTGGGCAATACACAGAATAGTTACTGATGGAAAGAGCCACAAATAACAAGCAGTAATAAAGACAACAGGATAATGCCGTCAGATGCAATTACACACAATTTATTGTATAATGTTATTTTACATCCATGTGTTTTGTGACCATTGATGGGAATAATATAAGTGCAATAAATAAAGTGAGAGTAAAGTGCCAGACATAGGCTGTATATCAAGTACTGTATGTACAGTCTATGCCAGCAGAATATCAGCATTGCGGGAAAAGTGACCTTTTATCACTCTGTCATGAGGAAATATTTTTTCTCTGAATTAAACTGTTCACTTCTCCCTGTCATTTGGCATTATCCCATATACAATTGCTGTATGGTTTTAACAGTTCAGTGAGGCTCACACTGAATCATACAGCCATAATGCATCCAGCTGTTAACAACCTTTCATCAGATGAATTTACCGTGTTGGTCTGTGCCAGGAAAGTATTTCATCACTTTTCTGTGTGAGTGAAAATGTCTTCTTCAGGGTATAAGAATGAAACAATGCAGTCACTGAGAGTACGCAGTAGCAGCTATGGAAATAGGTGGCCAATAGGAGCCACCATTTAAAAAGTAAAGTATTGAGTATTAACGCACAGTGGCTTCTCCTCACTGTTCAGGCTGTAGGTTCAAGGGCTAATCAATAAAACAGGAAACAATGAATGCAGCCCTTGTAGCATGTGGTATGTTGTCTTCAAGGGGTGATACAGTACTAAAGTTTTTCCTCGTTTGTTTGTGGTAGTTTGCTGTTTTAAAAAAGATTGTGCAGCTGCTGTGAGCCGCTGTATTTACCAGTGACTACTGTATTTATGTATCATATCATATCTCAGAATCTCAGAATCCTCCACACTGTGATTAATGAGCTGTCAGAGACTTAAGGGCATGATGGTTTTTATCCATTTCATGTGGCTGACACACCAGGATGGACATAAGACTTAAGCAGCTTATTATGAGCAATGCTGACACTACATGACCACGCGTGATTTAACGCACAATTAAATAAAAACGAGAACCAACTTATGTAAGTCATCAGCCCTGCCTTCATACGTTATGCAGGTATCTAAAATATTGTTCATTAGACTACAGATGCAGGCTACAAATAAAGTGTCCAACTACACCTTTAGATTCCAAATTATCTGCTGAATTATGGCACTATATATCACCATATATCCTCAACACGCAGGTCCGTCATCAAACGTGTTGGCACGATAAAGACCAGACATTCTCTGACACCCCATCCCGTCTTCTCCAAGGCTCTTTCGCATCCTTAAATCATCCCCTTCCAGTTGTCCTGACTGGGCGGGGTGAGCGCCCGTGCCATCCTGGCTCCTATGGCAACCCGATGGATTAGCTACCATCAATATTCACGTTATTGGAAAGGCTGATGGATCAGTGATGTCAGAGATCTTTGGATGCCGGTGCCAGCTGCGTGCATGTGTGTCATCACCTTGCACTGACAGAGCGCTCCGATATTTTGGGGAGGTGGAGATCATGCTTTGTCATTGAGGAGCTCAGCAGCATCAGCAGCAGCAGCAGCATCAGCAGCAGCACTCTCCCACTCCGGCACGTCCGAGCTCAGCATGCTGCATCCTGATGCGCTCTCGTCTGCACGCTGTGGGGTTACCTGGATTTACATGCGTTTCCCATTCAGCGCTTTTACATGACCGTCGGATGGAAGCGGCCACGTATCGTTGACGCATCTCAATGTTTGAACCGGGGGGAGAGAGGCACGTCCCGAGTGTCAAATAAGATACGACCCGTCCTGCGGATGCGCCGTCACTGTTTTGCCTCCAGCGGCACCCCAAGTGCATGAGATTCATGATCTATCCCTCTGTTTTCACGGGCTGTCCTTAGAGCGCATTTCTTCTCCTTCTTCAAAATGGAAAGATTTCAGTCTTCCATGCGCAAACGGCTGTACAGCTTGCCGCAAAATATCGGGCAAAAACCATTCGTGATTGACGAAGGAGACAACGGCGACAAGGACACTAAGAGGAAAAGTATTCGGCTAAAACATTTGTCCTCTTCGTCTCCTGCGAGCAGTTGCAAGAGCATTGAGGAGGCCAGGAGCGAAGACTTGGAAAGGGACGTTAGTGTGAAGACCAACTTGAACGGGGACTGTCGTTTATTCAGAGGCAGCCTCTCTTCCATCACCGGGCGGCATCCTCCCGGGTCAGATCCAGCGGAACAGCGGCGCCTCATCCCCGAGGCTGATGCCGGTGTCAGCGAGAGTTTCCCCGGTGAGCACGGCCCCGGGGCCCAGCAGCGGGCAACGGGTGGTCTCAGTGGCGCAGCTGGGCAAGCATCTGTGTTTGACCAGTCAAGTTTCATCAAGTTGGAGGGTGCCGAACAAATAATACCTGAAGATGACCGGCTGTACCAGGCCGGCTTCATGCACCGACAGTTTGGGGCGATGCTCCAACCGGGTGTCAACAAGTTCTCCCTGCGGATGCTGGGGAGTGAGAGGGCCGTGGAGCATGAGAGGGAGCGAGTGAAGTCTGCTGGCTTCTGGATAATCCACCCCTACAGTGATTTTAGGTAATTTTATGTGCAAAAAAAAAAAACTTTATTTACAAGCAGTGGTGTCTTAGAAAAAAAAGTGCTGCAGTGATCCTGTCACGCTAGGCTTGTTTGGCCTACAAATGTAGGCAAGAAAAAACTCTTATCACATTGAAACCTTAACGAGACATAAAATGCTATCAAATGTGTAAACTTAACACAATAGAATAGACACACATTAAGTCACTATACACCAGCAGTGTTTCTTCTTTGGTCACTGTTGAGATATTATGATAACAACGCAATAATCAGGAGTGTGAGCCTGTGCAGAATAGGTGTATCCTGAGCTGAAAGTGCTTCAGTAATCCTTACACACCTGGAGTAGATAAATGGCTTCATGTCTGAAAATGATCATTTTCTAAAGACTTAACCACACACACTGCACAGGCCGTTCTTACAGGGAATGTGATGTACTAGGAAAAGGAGTTGACTGGCATACAAAATCCTCTTATAAGCACAATGACAGCCAAATTATATCATACATATGTAGGATGTAAGTCCCTCTTTTGCTTGGCCCAGATAAGTGTGTGTGTGTGTATTTGACTCCATCTACACAAGAATAGGCTATATGGTTACCTAACCTACCCATTGTGTGGACAATTGTCTCTATCTGTGAATTAAATGCACCAAACTAAGCCAACCTGTAATTCCCTAATTTACCAGCCACGCTGTGCTACGCATATATGCATGCACCTTGTGCATTTCATCGCATGCTGCATATGAACCAGCATTGTGTTCATCACTGCCATCAAGGGATTTTCATGACATTTAACCTTGAGGCTCACTGTCATCATATTTTCACTGGCCAGTTGTACGCCGATGTGTGTCACTGCAGGTTTTTTCCACTCATCTGAATTACACTTTTTTATCATTTAGCGAGGGCAGTGGATTACAGAGAGTGCAGCAGGGGCTTGGAAATGGGGTAATCAAAATAGGGTAACATGACCATTCAAGATATTAGAAGCACACATCAGTGGAGATTATTACAGCACAATTAGTCTAATGGAGCAGAGATGGTGTGGACGGGGAGGGGACACACCACAAAACATTGAATACACAGAGAGAAAGAGAGGGAGAGAGAGAGAGAGAGAAAGACAGAAAGAGAGATGAAATGAAAATGATGTTGTGAGGAATCAGGGCGCCCAGCTGTTAACTCTGTGTATGAGGTAGGAGGTGTCATCACTTCATGCTTGGTTTGGGTCACACTCTGAGCAGGACCAGGTTTTGGTGCCCGGTGTGGGCCCCTTAGCAGATCTAATTTTAAGCTCCAGGTAAAAACCTTTGCACCATCAAAGACTATTTGGATCTTTTTGGATTGTCAGATACTGTTGCATCCAAAAGCAGTCACCCCCCCCTCCTTATCTGTAACATCCGTGGGCTGACATAGTGTGAGTTTCCATGAACGCTGTTCATCAGCACAGTACAGTGTCACCCATGTGTCCCCTCCTTGGACCTTTTTTATAAACACAGTCACTCAGCTGTTTGTATCATAAGTAACTGCTGTCTTTTATTAAAGCTTTCTGTGGCTACAGCAGCAGACATACTGAACTGGCACGTTGCGTAAATATGGTTAATATGATTGCTGGTGGGCCTGAGCCACAGTACAGGTGTGTGTTAAGCCACTGAGCTGCATGCAGGCTGTTGTGCCTCAGCTGCACTCTGGCAGCAAGAGATAAGTATCTCTAGTACAAATGTGATCCCTTTTTCAGCTGTCCTGATTGATCTAAGCTCCTTTCACCATTTTAAGCCTTTTTGTGTTCACTTTGCTTGTAACTCCTCTCTCTTTGTGCTCTCATGCTCTTTAACGTAGTTGCACTCTGACCCAAATAGTGCAAGATTCCACTCTGGACCTCTGCTGCTCCAGAGACCCAACAACTGTCAGCTTTAATTTTTTTTTTCTTTGATGGCAACTCCAGATTACACCAGAAGTTGTCTGTTCTATGTGGGCTGAATGCTGTGCTGCGTGCACAGTCAGCTGATGAGCAAACAGGATGGTCTGCAGGGGACAGCAGTAATGCACTGTCCCCTGCAGACCTTTTTTTTTTTTTTTTTTTGGTCCAGCTGTTCCAGGGTTCTGCAGCACAGTGACGTGTGCAGAGCCGTAATGCTAACTGCTCAACATCTGGCTGATGGGAGCTGACTTCTGGAGATGACATGGATTCCCAGGAGATAACGGTGGATTTAGCCAGAGAGGGGAAGTGCAATTAGGACCAGTGTGTCACCGCAGAGACAACAGGCAGATGAAGAGAGGAATGCAAATGCTTTGTTTGGCAGAGAACAACAGAAAGCTGATTAGAACAAATGGCCACCCTGTCCTCACCTCTTTTTGTGATGTTCTCCTGTGAAGGTTGGTTGGAGTTTGTAGATTGTGATGCAGCCTGGTCACATCCTAACTGTTGCTTGTCTCTCTCCTGGACCCTGGTTTGAATCCGGAAACCGTCACAATGTCAGGAACACAGTTTAGCAGCTTTAAAATTTTTCCTTAATGGAGTGGTTTGCAAAAATCATAGACATCGTCATCACATACTAGACCTTCCTCTCACCATCAGTCATGTCTAAAGTAAGTTATTATACCTGTTAATGACATGGTGAGAAGTTCATTCAGACAGTGCTTTTGAAAAGATTGCATTTCCTCTGATTTACATCCTCCTCTCTTGAGGGTAAAGAGTGTTTGAATCACACAGCATAGGGTGGTTACTGTGTGCCGTCTCACATGCTACAAGCACGCGTTAGTGGGGTAATATACCCGCCCCCCTGCAGTTAGTGCTGGCTCTGTAGGTGTGTCAGGCTCCTGTCGGATCGATCGGTGGTTAATTTGGTCTCTGAAATGGATCCGTCATGCAATCACACGCATGCATGCTTTCTCAGCTCACGTCCACATACATACTCAAGCTGGTAATTGGTGTAAACAAACACGCTCCATATCTCGGCTGGTCTTAGTGTGGCTGAGCTGCACATCGCTGTACTGCATGTTTCCTGTGATGTTGTGAAGTGCTCGCCAAGTAGAATACTGTAAACACAACTAAAAAGCAGCCCCCTTTTTCAAGCAATTATAGATGAAATTGAACACACTGCTGCTGATACTTGAGGATTTAGTTAGTTGTAAAAATCAATATTTCCTCATGAGCAATTCAGATGAATTCCAATAAACCATTTTCCTCTCCGTCCCTGCGGCCAGAAGCCTGATATTGAACCCCATTAGCAAACCACAGTTGTTCTCTTGAATCAACACATGTCTTGCTTTGTTAATGTTTATGCTCAAGCAGATTGTTTGCATGGCTTCTGCTCATTTGAACATAAATCTCCTGGATTTTGAGTTTTAGTGTGAGGCTGCAAGTCGCACAGGGATTAATTTCTGTTTGAAGTTTCTACACGTCCAGAATTGCTTTGAATATGCAGCACATACTCAGTATGCACACACAGTTTAGACTGTGATAAAATTTGTGTGATTTTTTTCTTTACTGTTTGACTTAAAGATAAATGACCAAAAAGTTCAAACTCCTGCACCTGGTATTTTTTACCAGGGCTACAACTATTTTCATTATTGATTAATCTGCAGATTATTTTTACACTTGATCTATAAAATGTCCAAAAATGGTGAAGAATGCCCATTATATATTTCTCAAGCCAAATGTGACACATTCATATTACTTCTATATCTGGCCAATGGTCCAAAACCATATAGATAAGCTATTCAGTGTAGGATCTTATGTGACAAACAAAATACTCATATTTTAGAAGCTGTAGCCAAATTGTTTGGCATTTATCCTTGAAAAATGCCTGAAACGCTTCATTGATCATCAAAATAGCTGCTGATAGGGAGGTTAAGGGGACTTCTCTTCAGTCTAATAAAGGCATAAAACATTCCCAAAACTACTCTTAAAATCTGCTGATTTTTTGTGACTGAAAGCACATTAATGCATGCGGTCTCTGGTCTCTTGGAGGTCACTAACACAATATGACATAAAATATTCAGTTATTCTGTCAAGGGTATTAGAGTGAAGTTCGTGATGACTTTTCTGAGGAGTGTTTCTGGGCCTGAGTGACTTTGGCCTGCTGTTATCTAGAAATATGAGTCATGTGTGTTACTGTGTGTCTCAGGTTCTACTGGGATCTGACCATGCTGCTGCTGATGGTGGGAAACCTCATCATCATCCCCGTGGGCATCACCTTCTTCAAGGACGAGCACACGCCGCCCTGGATCGTCTTCAACGTGGTGTCGGACACCTTCTTCCTCATGGACCTGGTCCTCAACTTCCGCACGGGCATCGTCAAGGAGGACAACACCGAGATCATCCTGGACCCGCAGCAGATCAAGATCAAGTACCTGAAGAGCTGGTTCGTGGTGGACTTCATCTCCTCCATACCCGTGGACTACATCTTTCTCATCGTAGAAACACGCATCGACTCAGACTTTTACAAGACTGCCCGAGCCCTGAGGATTGTCCGCTTCACCAAGATCCTCAGTCTGCTGCGGCTGCTGCGCCTCTCCAGACTCATTCGCTACATACACCAGTGGGAAGAGGTAGATCCTGCAAGGATAAGCTTGGATCTTCATATTAGACTTCACACAGGCTAATAGCGCACAGCTGGCCTGTTTTTTGAAACTCTGAATCTATAGCAATTGGTCATCAGATATTAATCAGCAACATTATTACTGATAATTATTTTAGTCATTTTTAAAATAGTAAATTGAATATCCTTAAGTTTTGAACTGCTGGTTGTATTAAAAAAAAAAAAGTGATTTAAATATATAGCCGTTACCTCTTAGAGAATATGACATGTGTGGCATTCCTCCAATTTTCTGACAATTTATAGAACAACCAGATTCAATCATTAGTTGCTGCTCCTGTAAACACAGTGAGATTTCTCATAACTTGTACCGTTGTCTGGATTGTTGCATTTTTCACTTTTTCTGTGTGCAGGGAAAACGTATGATGCTGCTTTTTATAAAAACAAATATCTACATTCTTAAAGCTATGGAGTTAATTTGTTGGTTCTCCTCTGAGGCTCGCTCACACACAATCAACTCACTTAATGACAGATACTTTCCTGCATTATCTTATTTTTATAATTCCAACTGAGGCTGCATTCCCCACAGGCCATTAATGTTGCTTGCAGATGGTTATGCAACACTGAAACAGCCTCTGGTGGTCTATAGAAGATTAAGAACAGTGTGGTCTGGTATAGGACCCCTGTTATCCATCGGCCCACACAGCACCTACTGTGTATTTCAAATCCTCTGATTGCATGAGAGAGAACAGAAAATTCTGGATTTATTTACAAAGAGATATGTGTTGCATTGTTCCACTTGAATTGATGCTGGTAATCTGTGCCACAGGTTTTCCATATGACCTATGATCTCGCCAGCGCCATGGTGCGTATCATGAACCTGATCGGTATGATGCTGCTGCTGTGTCACTGGGATGGCTGTCTGCAGTTCCTGGTGCCCATGCTGCAGGACTTCCCTCCTGACTGCTGGGTCACCAGAAACAAGATGGTGGTAAGTGGATTGTTTGTGAGTCAGACAGCATCCAAACGTGTTCCTCTTAAAGGCCTCTCAGTAGCCTTCTCACTGCGAGTGATGAGGTCCTACATTAATACAATTTTGTCATGTGAAAGGTTTTCTCTATTTTTGTCTGTGCTGTCATCTCTGGTTTGAAGTGGGCGGGTTTCAGCTGATAAAGGTGATGTAGCATACTCCCATGCACCAATCAGGATTTAGGAACATGTGAATCAAAGTCTGGTAACAGTTGGCTGGTTGTTTGGTCTCTGTCAGTCAAAAGTAATGAAATCACACTCATGCTGTCCTAATGAAGCAGACAGAAATCATATCAAGAGCTGCAACAATTTGTTTATTGAATTGACAACTGAATATAGATTAATCACTTAGTCAATTAACAGAAAATGAATCAGTAACTTGATTTAGCGTTTGCTGGTTTCAGCCTCTCAAATGTGAAGATTTGAGTCTTTTCTTTGTCATATATGATATTAAAAACTGAATATATTTGAACATATAGGCCAAATGATAAATTGCTTAATATAGAAAGCAATTGGCAGATTAATCAATAATAAAAATAGCCATTAGTTGCAGCCTAATCATTTTTAAGTATTTACAGAAAGCTTTGATTAATTGTCGGTCTGAGCATGCTGGTAACTGAAAAAGAGTTATACCAAAAACTCAACCAGGACAGTAATGCGAGTGCATACGTCAACATGCATGTTGTAAGGAGATGTTTCATGACAGCTTGAGGCTGCATCAAAGCCAACAAACCAGGAAAATCAAGGCCTCATCCCCTGTTGATCTTAAACTCTGAAAAGTCTCAGACAGACGTGCTGCTGCATTAATGTTGTGGATATTGATAAACTTTCTCTCTCCTCCTCCTTGTCCTTGAATGACAGAATGACACGTGGGGTCAGCAGTACTCCTACGCCCTGTTCAAGGCCATGAGTCACATGCTGTGCATCGGGTACGGCCTTTACCCCCCTATCGGCATGGCTGACGTGTGGCTCACCATCCTCAGCATGATTGTGGGCGCTACCTGCTTTGCCATGTTTGTGGGGCATGCGACTGCACTCATTCAGTCCCTGGACTCCTCCAGGAGGCAGTACCAAGAAAAGGTAGGTGGTCTTTCTGCTTTCTTTAAGTCAAATAAGTGGTGAAATGCTACTTTACACTTCTATCCCACTATATTTTAGAAGAAAATATTATTTATGGCTTTAGTTACTATTTTCATATTAAGGTTTAACACACAAAACATATTATTGGTTATTAAACTACTCAAAATAGTAAAGATTAACTCCACCTTAACAAACTACAATAAAATGCTACTTAAATATGAATGCATCAGGAAAAATGATCTAATATTATAATATTTAATTCTGTTTCACTCACAGGTGCCTTGATTCTGTATAATGAGTCCTTAAACTAATTTAACATACTATTTTGAAGGCAAGATTTGTACTTGTAATGTATTCTTCCATTGTATTACTTCTTCTACTGAATATTTCTTCTATGACTGATTAAAAAAACAGTGAATATGATGATGTTAATTAAGTGACGTTGTGGAGAAGTGAAAAAGCATTTTTTTGAGGAATGATGTGAAGATTAAATCCACCTTTTTGTTTTTAAAACTGCTTTTACCCACACTTTTAAAGATGATATGAATCATGCACAGTACTGCAAATGCAATGCACAGTGACCAAAGGTCTGCATTACATTTAGGTGTGAAAATGCCCTGCAGAGGGAGACTATTAATAAATGGGAACTGTAAGATGTTGTAGCTACTGTTGTCCAGTTTTATCATAGAAAATGACAGACCACGGACATGGGAAATAGGTAAATAGAATGAAATAGAGACTTATAGCGGAACGTAACATGCATAGGTTGGGTAAGCACTGACCATCTCTGGTACTTTGCCGGTAGAGTACACAACTGAAGGACACAGTAGTTAATGTTATTAGCTGCAGCCTGCAGAGCACAACTGTATTTGTCAGATGGAGCAGAGGCACAACATTGCACTGTGGGCAGGTTTCACAGATGGCCTGACAGTTGACTGTTAACATAATGAGACACATTAAAGTCCACCTCTGAGCCAACACATCAATCAGTTTAATATATTCCTTTTGACATGACTTTGCATTTTGTCATAGACTCAAATGCAGTTACATTACAGGTTGGTCACTTAAATACTTATTTTATGATTTTTTTTAATTGGACTTATGTGTTGTTATTACAGTACAAACAAGTGGAGCAGTACATGTCCTTCCACAAGCTCCCGGCCGACATGCGGCAGAGGATCCACGACTACTATGAGCACCGTTATCAGGGCAAGATGTTTGATGAGGAAAGCATTCTGGAGGAGCTGAACGAGCCACTGCGAGAGGTCAGATTTCATCCATGCTGATGTTTGTGTCTTCAAAATGCTGCTGCTGATAATACCGCATCATAATGTTGGTGTCAACATCTATCACAACTAAATGACAAATTGGGAACACTCCACTTCAACTCCCCCTGTGTAGCATTTATAAGCAGTAAACAAACATCTAATAAATACACACACACACTATTATGCAGTTGTAATCAGATATAAGTGTTTATTTATGTCAACAGCTCTGACTCTGCTCATTGACACCCACAGATAATAAATGACAATATATATTAAAATACACAATACATAATATGAAACTGAGAATTGATAGTTGTAAAAAACTCTGCATAAATAAATACTTAAAATGTCTTTTCAACTGCTTATACCTACCTTATATTCTCCTATAAACTATTTATTAATATGCGATTTAATGAAGTGAGCATCCTTGATCTAAATTTTGTACACTTAATAATTTATGTCATCTAATATGGCTCTCTTACTTTGCACGATAATGTTAATTGTCATGTAATCTGATTAGTAATGGCTGGAGACTATATGAGGACAGACAACCTCATTAGCGGAGCACTAAGCTGTTAACCACCCTGCTTTTATTATGATTGAAATGTACACACACACACAGCAACGCTCACATTTGTGTCGTGTTTGCTTTTGCCCTCGCTGAAATCTGAAACACTTTTTCGTGTCTCCTGCAGGAGATCATCAACTTTAACTGTCGTAAACTGGTGGCCTCTATGCCTCTGTTCGCCAACGCCGATCCAAACTTTGTCACCTCCATGCTGACCAAACTGCGCTTCGAGGTCTTCCAGCCGGGCGACTACATCATTAGAGAGGGAACCATCGGCAAGAAGATGTACTTCATCCAGCACGGCGTCGTCAGTGTCCTTACTAAGAGCAGCAAAGACACCAAGCTGTCTGACGGCTCTTATTTTGGAGGTAATATCCGTACACAACCTGCTGTGTGTACTGCATGCAAATATATTTTGTAGCTGGGAGTGTATCACTTTAAATGTACGTGAAGGAGTGGCGATAGTATGATTTGTTTTCAATTATTTTGCCCAGGCGCTCTGCAGATTAACTCTGCAGACTATCACAGCTGGGAAATTTTGTCCACATCATCTCCTGAAAAGGGCTCTGGACTAAGAGGAGTAAGGCTCTGTGATTCCATCTGTGGGGTTTTCCCCCTTTGTCAACATCATATTTAAAGCTGAAATCCAGAGCTTTGTATTTCCTGTTGCCCACATTTTCTCAACCTCTCATCAATGGTATCCTGGAGATGTCGTTGACCAGCTGCATTTCCAATCAGAGGAGATGTGACAAACCAACAAACCCTCTGATACCCCTAACCTCATCTCATTGTCAAACTACTCCCTAGCATGCATTTCAGTTACAAGAATGGTATACTACTCACAAAACTTTATATGTTTTAGCTGAAAGCCGCTAAGCACAGCTAAAGACACTCAGATGAGAAAACAGTAAATGAGGACAGAAAGTTTGTGTCTAAATCCAACACATGGCAAATAAATATGTCAGAAATCCCATGTTGTCACGTGTGATAGATTAAATTGATAAACAGGACAGAGGAGAGAGAGAGAGAGAGAGTGTGTGAGTCTGGTTGTGTGTTTGTGTCTATATCCTCAATATGTCTGCCCTGAAAAATATGTCTACTTTTTTTTTCTATTTTTTAAATGGAGCATTATTTTATTTTTCTGCTCTGGCACGACAGATGAGGTCAGGACAAACTGTAAGCTGCAGAAATTGCATTAAGTGCTCCATCTGTGTGCTTCAGAGGCATCGGTCTTTTCATGTTTTATGGTCTCACACTAATAATACTATTTTTGCATTTCCGTTTAGGAATGGATCTAAAAGAATATGAATTTTGTTTGAATGTGTCACACAGCTGTATGACATGTCATATTGATTATCCATTTTTTAAATTCTTAATATTAGTCTCTGAGTTGTCACTCAGCAGGTAGTCTTTTCAAGAAATGGTACAAATAATTGAACTTTTGTTTTTTCTTTCCTCTCTGCAGAGATCTGTCTGCTGACCCGAGGCAGGAGGACAGCCAGCGTGCGAGCAGATAACTACTGTCGGCTGTACTCTCTGTCAGTAGACAACTTCAACGAGGTGCTGGAGGAGTATCCCATGATGAGGAGAGCCTTTGAGACTGTGGCCCTCGACCGCCTGGACCGGATCGGTGTGTCCATTGCGAAGAGATAATACCTGTCTATAGGAGCCAATTTCATGTTTTACAGTCGAATATTATTTATTTTCATTTTTTCTTTCTTCCAGTGGTGGGAGAAGTACTCTGATCCTTAATGAATGTAAAAAATACTCTTTTACAGGGATAAGTCCTGCAGTACAAATGTATTATCAGCTAAATGTACCTAAAGTATTCTGTTCAAAAATGGCCCCTGTCAGTAATACAATATTACATAATTAGATTATTCACACTAATGCATCAGTTTGTAAGTAGCATTTTAGTGGTTTAGGTTTAGCTCGTTTGACTGAGTTAGATAGTCCAGTCCACAGGGTCACAAGATAAATCTGAGGGGTCATGAGATTATTAATGAGGGTTGAAAAGAAGAATTTCTTTGGAATATTTTTGGATTAAATATTGGGCCATTTAAACGCTTTATTTAGATTAATCTGAATTTTAATTGGGGTCATGTCTCTTTGGTGTAACTAGAAACTCACTAGAAACTAGATACATGACAATGGTCCTCAACTGGACATTTCTTTTATAGGGTCACAAGCCAAAAACATCAGGAACCACTGGTTTAGTCTTGTCAACCCAATGTGTTGTATAGTGTAGTTGAGAAAGTGGAATAAGTCTCTCTGAATTATAGTGGAGGTGAAATATCAAGTAGCATAAAATGGATATAGTCAAGTAAAGAACAAGTACCTCAGAACTATACTTAAGTACAAAACATGCACTTAGTTACTTTGTACCACTGTATTCATCACATGATATGTTAAATGCAGTTATAGTTTCAATAATAATAATAACAATTATATTTCTAAGTGTATTACTGGTAACACACTTAGAAATATATGCATGTCCTGGTGAAGTAGTTGATCACAAGTAGAGAGAGGAGCTATATAGTTTTCTGATTGGGGATGTGAAATGTAGAAACAAATGACGTCATTATCTGTTAGAATAGTCTTTATTTTATTTTGTATGAGGGACACTGGGTTAATAGTGCATCAATAACCTATAGCATGGCATGGCCTTATTTCTCTTTTCTTAACAGGTAAGAGGAACTCAGTTCTTCAGCATAAAGTCCAGCATCACCAAAGTTCTGGCACATTAAACCTCCAAGAGAATGAGATCATCCAAAGAATAGTGCAACACGACCGTGACATGGCCCAATGCACACAGCTGATCCAGTCCAGCGCAGCACAGGGCCTAAACCCTCCTCCTGCTCCCCCATCACCCACCCCGGTCATCTGGGCCCCGTTGGTTCAGGCCCCGCTCCAGGCTGCTGCAGCCACCACCCCTCTGGCTCTGGCCTTAGCCCACCACTCCCAGCTTCCTCCCATCCTCTTCCACCATCCTCTGGCACCAGGCACTGGTTCTCTGAAGGACCCCACCAGCCATCCAAAGAGATTCAATTTTGGAGCAAACACCTCCAGCAGCTGTGGTTCAGGGCCCGGTTCTCCTGCCAGCTCCACCAAATTCCGCTCTGGGATTGAGACCCCCACACTGGCGTCCTTCAGGACACAGCATCTCTCCACTGGGCCTATGTCACCCACGCTGACGTCTCAGCCCATCTTTACCAGCAGCCTGCAGCCCCTGGCTCCTCTGCCCACACACCAGCCTCCATACCATCCTCCCCACTCCGGTATGGCCTCAGTCTTCCCCATCAGCCAGGCTACTGTCTCCTACACCTGCTCCACTCAACTCCACTCCCAGCCCTTCCACGGTGCTATGACCACCCCACCCCACCCAATAGGTTTACTCCAGCAGGGGGTGCCAGGGAGGCTAGCAGGGAGATTCTCAGCCCCCTCCGCCTCCACGATAAGCCCTCTGATCTCCAGCTCAGTCGGCCCCATACTAAGCCACCTGCAGCAGACCTCTCACGCCACCCTGCAGCAGATGGGGTCTATTCATGACAGAGCAGGAAGGACATCCAGTGGTCTGAGCCTCCCACATTTTCCCTTCATCACCAGCACCCCGTCCTCCAGTGGATTTATGCAGCCAGTTTCCACAGTCGGAGTTGGAG
Source organism: Trachinotus anak (assembly GCF_046630095.1). Taxonomy (NCBI): domain Eukaryota; kingdom Metazoa; phylum Chordata; class Actinopteri; order Carangiformes; family Carangidae; genus Trachinotus; species Trachinotus anak. The sequence goes on along the minus strand of NW_027273853.1, from coordinate 10,639,409 downwards.
CCGGAGCCGCTGCCTCTCTGGCCCAGCACAGCCTGACAGGCCTTCAGTCTGTTTTCCTCCCCCAGGTTCTCCCTGAGCACTCGGCCCTTGCCTCCCTGGCCCAGTATGGCTCGGCAGAGGCCTCGCCCTGCTACACGCCTCCAGTCCCCAGTCCCATCATACAAAGCCCTGTGAGGGGACGGACAGTTTACCACAGTGAGCTCCCCAGCACCATGGGCTCACACAGCCCTCTAACCCCTCAGACCTCATGCCCTGCCAGGCTGGCCTGTACCCTCAAAGAGAGGGCAGAGTCCTCGGTGGATCTCTTTACCCAGGAAATAAAGACTATCTCAGGCTCTCACAGCTCAATACACCAGGGAGGGCCTTTGGCCATGGGCAGCTCTTCAGGGTTGGCAGGAGGGCCATCCAGCCCCTTTTCCTCCTCCATGGCTGTCAGTAAACCCTACAGTCGGATCCCGGGTCAAGCCACCCCTGTCAGTCGGACACATTCAGGGCCTGAACCTCAGAACCAGTCCACTGGCGTTCACTCTCCCCATGCTAGATCCCCCACTAAGATGTTAGAGACCGAACACAAACAGTCCAAACTTCCCTCCAACTTGTGAGATTCAGACACACCCTCCTTTAATGCCTGAACAAAAGGGAGATCATCTCCTACCTGGCATTGTTTTAACCACCACTTTGTCAAATTTTAAGTAGGAGGGTGTGTTCTTCTAATCAGATTGAAGATCAATTGTTTAATTTTTAATCAGATTAATGGATCATGGACAATAATGGACAATGATGGATATTCTTTTTCTACAGGATATTGTTTCTTTGACTATAGTAATAAATAAATAATATATGATGGATATATATAGCACCTCATGAAAATATCAATTGTTCTATGTATTATATTATAACCACACTCCGTGATTTGTTATCAGTATTTGTTTAAAATCCCATTGTCAAGGCAATTTTGTGTAACCTTATAGTGACACTCATTTAGTTGGAAGTTTGTCCACAGCTGTATCCTGTTATGATTGAAACCAAAAATTATTGTCCTTTTTTTATATCCTTTCCCACAACTGAGTGTGTCATGTGAATGCAATGTTACCCCTGAAGAGATTTAAGGAGAGACAGACTGTGCACTTTGCTCGTTTCAGAGATCACCTAACGTAAAGGTTTGATGACGGTGTGTCTTCCAAGATAGCATTTCAGCAATATTGCACACCCAAAGGGGTCACACAGATCAGATCACATTCAAAAACACTGAAGTAATGAATGTAATGCAATGTCTGTCTGTCTGAGTGGGAGAAGTGGGATTCATTTTGAATGTTGAACATGAAGGCGATGGTAGTTTTTTTTTATGTGGGGGGGTGGGGGTGGGATGGGGTTGAAGAATATGCACACTTTTGCGTTTTGTCCCTCCACAGTTGTTCTGGCACATAGCGAGTCACACAGGTGATGCCAACTCATTTCAGTCTGACAATAACTTCGCTACAGAACATGCACCTGAGCCAAGGTTTGTGTGCCACTAGCATAGTATGCAATAATCTGTGGGTTTTTTTTTTATGAGTATACAAAGGTACTGTGACTTGACAAGTGAGATTCTGTTATTAATGAGAACAGATTTAAACAAGGGAATTAAATATAAAAAAGCAATTGTGGATAATCAAACATCCTGAAACCAGCGATGCACTAAGATTGATCTGAATGTTTCTTGCACCAGTCAAAGGGCTAAAAGCAGTTACTTGGGCAAATGGTTAATAAGAAACCCTGATGGGTCATATTGCTGCATATTTACCTCTTTCATTGTACATTATTTGATTGTAAAATTTGACATCTGTTGTTGAACAATTGCTGCTTTGTGATGCTATGCTGAATCAATAAGACGTGTATCACTGACTGCTTTTTTAAAACCAGACTCTTGAATCCTTCTACTTGTTAATAAGTTCATGTGTTTAGATGTTACTTCTCTCTTTTCTCTGGACCTGCGGCTGGTGATGAACTGTATGCAGCTATCCGGTCAGGAGGTCAAACCATCGGAGGATCTTGTCCAGTGGCCTTAGCTGCCTGGTTACTGACCTGGAGGTTTGCTGTGACTCTGATCCCCCCAAGGGAGGAGAGATACTATCAGTCACTAGCCAGTCACTGCCGTTGGGCTCGATCAACCCCTCATCATTATTCTCCTCCAGCCGTGCACCACCACACCACCTGCCATGGGCATCCACTGGGATTGAGCGTAAGGTTTCTTGGAGGGTGTTCAACTTAAAGGTGTGTGTAGGAGAGGAAGTGTCAATCACTCATTTATTTATATATTTATTTCTCATTTTGCTGCCTTTTAACCACCAAATCCGATAATTCCATCACCCATGTATGTTAGGCATATTTTATTTTAGCTACTGAATTCAATGCAATAAAATGACATATGGTCAATGATGCTCATCCTAGCTGTTGATTTCTTTTCAAAAGCAGAGTGTGGCACGAAGGAGAATCTGTTAAAACGCTGGTGAAGTTTTAGACTTTAAGCCGGATTATGAATTGAGAAGTGCATGCCTGATGCCAACATTCAAAATAGCTAGGATTGTGATCTGTCAGATATTTGAGTCGTCAATACAAAGAAAATTATCTGTCATGTTCATGTAGTGATAACTGCTGGATTAGTGAGTAAATATATATATTTAATTCAGTACCACTGCAAGGTTTGATTAAAATAAGACCGCAAAGCAGACAAAGTTGTATTATTCATGTCATCCAAGACAAAGAGGCCTGATGTTCCCTGTCCTGTAAGATCTATCAGATCATTTTTCACAAGATTGTGTTATTATTTAATAGCCTGATGTAATTTTTCCAGTGAAGTGTTGCAGGTTTTAGACCAAAGATATAAATATTTCTCCAGGCACTGCACATCAACAATGCTGAGGAATTAAAAAGGGACATTTCTGGACTTATGACTTTTATGGAGATCTACAGTGTTCAGAGTTAAATAATTTAGTAAGAAATTATGCAAGAAATAAAGATACGTCTAAATACAAGCAATATATCTAATATGACTGTGAAAATGTAAAGTATAGTAGGTTAAGACTCATTATTACAAAATTTTATTTTTCATATATCTAATTTTTACTGTTACAGTTTGTTATTTATTTATCGCAGTGATGCGATTGGCTGTCCACACATTCACGCCAAAGCAGCAGCCGATCACAGAAATGGCTCCGCCCTGTTTGACTTCATTAACAGGCAAAGATTATTATGAAAAGTTATATTTTGAAATAAAACATCGGGGAAATGCTTTTTTAAACCAAAATCTAAAATGTGAACGTCAGTGTGAATGGTTGTTTGTCTCTATGTGTCAGCCCCGTGATGACCTGGCGTCCCGTCTATCACAGGCCTGGTGTACCCCGCCCTCGTCCAATGTCAGCTGGGATTGGCTCTAGCACCCCTGCGACCCTGCACGAATAACCAGTATAGATCGGCTAATGGATGGATGGATGCCTATTTATGTACCATAGTACTTTTTAGTTAATGTTTTATTTCTTTACTATGTGGCTATATAACACCTCGTATTCAGATGTTGTGCAATCACAAGAAAGTTGGGCACCAAATACTGTGTATATTAAAAACAAATCACTATGTATATTATCTTTGTTTTAGTTATATTAGTTTTATATCACTTTTTATTTTAATATAACATATATTCTGATAAAAAATAATATATCATTATTATTTAATTCATGCCCACTGAAATACAGTTATAGTTAAGTGTGACAGTGGCAGTGGTGGAAGAAGGATTCATACTAAAGCAAACATAGTAACATGGAGAAATACTCCATTACAAAGTAAAAGGTCTAAAGTCAAAATCACGCTTAAGCAAATGAGCAAAGGTACTTAAAGTACTGAAATTACTGACATACGAGTAGCATTTTAATGCTGTGGCAGGATGAGCCAAGTACATCGAGACCTATTCGGTAGCATAATTTACAGCGTTGTATCATATTTTATAAGATCATCATGTGATTTGTATAAAAATCAAATTATTTAGTCACTGCAGCTGTCAAATAAATGTACTGAAGTAAAGAAAAAAACCCAATAAAAAACAATGAAATTAAAAGTTTAACGTAGCACAAAATGGAAATGCTCAAGTAAAGAACAAGTACCTAAAATCTTTTACCTCTGGAGAGTGAATACAGGAGGACAAAAACAGTTGACCCAAGAATTCCTTTTAATGGATGGATGCCTGATCAGCTCACAGTGACACAGTGCACCAACTGTCAGTTCTACATGAAACACTGGAGAGGACACTAACAGCACACATCTGCAGCTGTTCTAAGGAAATGACAATAGGTGTACAGAGGAGTTTCCACCAAAAGGGTTTGAGTCCAGTCTCTGGCAGCAGGATGAAGACAATGAATTGCAAATATGGATGACAGGAATCATGGAGTTACTCTATGAACGACACCATCAAAAGTCTCTTGAAAGTGTGGCCTTGTTTTGACTTGTGTTGGTTGCAAAAACCAACAGACATGAAAATCCGACACAGGGATGGGAGGCAGGTTATAGGAGAGGGGGAGGGAAGGGGGAGTGACTACTAATGTCCTTGGATGAAGTTCAAGGCACCAGCACAACTCTCATGGTGTTAGTGTAACCAGAGCCTGGGCGCCAGCCGGTCACAACAAGGGCCACATCCCCAGACTTGAAGAATTTGTGGTGCTTGCCTAAAGACAGAGAGAAAAGAGCCATTGAAGGAGATGAACAAAATGCTCTCATACCTATTTGCTTTTTCGCTCCTTCCAAATAATTTCATTATGCTGTTAAAAGTTTCAAAAAAGCACAAAAACACTCACCAACTTCCAGGGCAAAGTTCACACGCAGGTCAACGTCCTCAGCCCAGACGTCGTTGGCAGGCTTGGTGTAGAGCACAGGGTAGATGCCACGGTAAAGGTGAGCCTGGCGGGCGGTCTGGCCACAGCGGGTCACAGCAATGATGGGGGCACGGGGCCTGTACTTTGACAGCAAGTGAGCAGACCTGCAAGTAAAAGATACAAGTTTTAACAAAGATGAAGATGTAGGAAATAAATGGTCTGAATGAGTGCCAATGGAAATGAATTGTACAGCAAGCTTGTTCGAAAACAGTTGCCTATTTACACAGTTATGGGCAACATTATCAATATCAGTTGGAGTTGTGTTTGTATCCTCCTGATTAATGCTCACTCTCCTTTAAGCTCTGTTTTAGTCTCCATCAAATTTCTGGCTGTTTCGCAGCTAAATGCTCCACTGTGATCACTAGCTGCTCCAGGGGTCTCCAACAGGTGGCTCAGGAGCTACTGGTAGCTCACCCCCTGTTTTAGAGCAACTCACCAACAGGTTCAGAGAATATAGTCTGTACAATCCATGGATGCATAGTACAAACTTTAAGCAACACAGCTTCACTCAGTAAATCTGCTCCAAATGCAACTAAATCAAATACACAGGTATACCCACCCGTCTTCAACACCAAAGCATTATTTGACATTTGTCAGTCAGATGTGTTACGCTGTCAAGTTTGTTTACATCCGATATGTCGTTGGCGACATGCAGTGATAGCAACTCTTCTGGATAACAGAACAGATATAAATGAAACTTTTCAGAAAAAACAGGAAACATGTTGCCATGGATTAAATGAGTTAAGCTGTGGGTATCAACTTGAGCTCCATTTTTTTAACCCATGGTTGTTTACATTTTGGAAAATTTAGCGTTCCGAATATACTATTTTAAGTTCCTGTTTGTTATGTACCATTAGATGTACTAACAACTATCTCTGGATTACTGACTAAAGAGCTTCTTTTTTTTCTCTGATTTCTAAGCTGATTTATGGACGTTTATTTGCAATGGTTTTATCTCGTCTGTGTGTTCATGACTCAGATTTTTGACACAAAAATCTACTTTCAGAAAATGTGAGTTTTGGATATTGATATTTGATGACATGTTGAATCATCTGATTTGGTTTGGAAATCAATTTGAGAGTTTTAATATGATAGGCGAATTAATGTTACCAGTAATGTAAGACATGAGTAGCTCTCAGCCCCTTTTATTCTGTCAAAGAAGCTCTCAGAATAAAAAGGGTTGGAGACCCCTGAGCAGGACGCTACTTGTCTGTTAGCTGTGCTGTACAGTGAGCTTTTAGAGCTTTTGTTTTCCAAACATAGCTGCCTGCCTGCTGACTAAAAACACAATGAGAGAGGTAACAGTGCGAAACAGTGAGCTGAAAGATGCTATGAAGCTCCATAGTGTTGAGGAGAATTGCAGAGTCAGGAGGTCCGACTCTGTGGCTTCATCACCTTTCACATACAAGTAGTCATGTGAGCCATTGTTAGAGCAGAAATAATAATCAGACCTGCTTTGATTATGCCATTATCATTATGAAATCCACCCAGCTGACAGTGGTATGTCTTCTGTATCATGTGCTGTGAGGATGAACTCCCAAGTGGAGAGGAATGAACAGGCAGTTAAAATTAACTTGTAAAATGTCAGGGTTCAGATCTGAAAAGGTCACAAGTGGAGCGCAGATTGTGAGTGCAGTAAGAGCTGGCACACTTCATATGAATCGTGGGCTTCTGTTACGGAAGGAGCGGAGGCGGATGGATAGAGAAATATTAAAATGCCCCAGCTTCTTTGTTCACAGTGGGCGCTTTGGATATTATGACTCAGAGCTTTACAGAGGAGTTTTACAGGAGGTGGACCTCTTGAATTCTCACCTGCCAGTCTTGGTGAGAACGATGATGGCGCTGGCACAGCACTTGAAGGAAGCCTCCACTGCACCGATAGCGACAGCCTCTGTGGGGTCACGGGTCAGATGAGTGATGCGACGCAGCTCCTCGAACATCTGCCTGTGGTACATAGCTGCCTCAGCTTCACGGGCAATCTGAGCACAAAGATCAAAAAAGATTACAGTAGTGTCAGGCTGCAGTCACACAGCTAGTTTCACTGCAGGAGTTAGTTTGTATTTAAAAGGACAAAACAAAAGGCTGTTATCTTTAGTGCAGAGGTCTTCATACCTTAAAGCACTCTGAGACATGAAGCTAAATAACAGCGGCGGCCATGATGTCCGGGGACTGTTGCTGTGCACTGCAGATCCTCAGACACATGCTAACTGAGCAATACAATTACACAGTTAAAGCACAATGCAAGAGACAAGCTGTTTGGTAGCAGATGGATGGAGGGAGGGATGGGTGCAACAAAGTAAGTTGAACAAAAACTAAACAAGCTGTCAGTGAAACCCAAGCTGATACCACAGATGTGTTCTCACTCACGTCACAAAACAAACATTATCTTCAATTGAAGTTTTCCTGTCTTTCATACTTCTGCAGGTATCTCATAATCTAAAGTTAATTTTGTCAGCGTGTTTGTTACTTATGGTCAATATATGACCAAATGAACTGATATAACAATTACAGGATGAAAATTCCTCTTTTTTTTGTGCAACAGGCAGCTTAGGTCTCTCAACAGAGAGCCTTTGTATTTAAGGCTAAGGACCTGACAAAGAAAAGCTATTCACTTGCCAGCACTGATGCTTTGCTCAATCGTGTGAACTTAGCTAGCATTTTGTCATTAAAACATTCAGCAGACTCAGATGTTTCTCAAGCGCACATGAATTCACCACATGCTACAGTGTTAGGTTACTGATAATGCAGGCGTCCTAACACTGACAGATCTGAGTGAATATAGCTGTTAGTTTTTACAACACTTCCAGTAAACAGTAAACACGTTAGCACAGTCCTTCAACACTGCTGTGATAGATTCCCTTGATGTGGACCCACACAGTGAACATAATGTAGCAATTAGGGAATGAGACCAGAAGATGTGCTCTTACCAGGTGCTGTGTGCGCACAGCCTCCAGGGGGTAGTCTCCCTTGGCGGTCTCACCACTCAGCATGATGCAGTCATTGCCATCCAACACAGCGTTGGCAACATCACTGCCCTCAGCGCGAGTAGGGCGAGGTTTCTTGGTCATGCTCTCCAGCATCTGTGGAAGAAAACATCATGTGTGTCTGTACACACACTTTGATACACTTTTTTTTTTTGAAACGGAGCATTGGATGATTTCACAGACCTGTGTGGCACAGACGATGGGCTTGCCAATCCTGTTGCACCTGCCAGTCATCATCTTCTGGGCAATGAAGACCTTCTCTGTTGGGATTTCAATGCCCAGGTCTCCACGGGCCACCATGATGCCATCACTAGCCTCCAGGATCTCATCAAATCTATCAGACCAAACACTCTTTAACAATTATCTAAAGACTCAGATCCATGCAGATTCAACCCTGACTGCTGATTCTCCACCCACCTGCGCACACCCTCGTGGTTCTCCAGCTTGCTGATGATCTTGATGTCCTTGCCCTTCTCGCCCAGCACCTTCCTGACGGCGTGGACATCAGCAGCCTTACGGATGAAGGAGGCGAAGACCATGTCAACACCCTGCTCCACGCCAAACTGCAGGTCCTGAATGTCCTTCTCAGACACAGCAGGGAGATCAACAGCAGCTCCAGGCAGGTTCACACCCTTCTTGCTGCCCAGCATACCACCATTCTCAATCTCACACACCACGTAGTTGTTGCCTTAGGACACAAAAAAATTTAGAGAAACTTAATTTCCACAATTAGGCAGAAAATGACTTAAAAACCCCACAAAAATGATTTGTTTGCTCACCAACTTCTTTGACCTTGAGGGAAATCAGACCATCATCAACGTAGATGTGGCTTCCAACCTGCACAACCTTGGTGATGTTCTTGTAGTCGAGCCACAGGACTTTCTCATCACATTTCTCCTTGAACTGGTCATCGAGTGTGAGCTTGATGGTTTCACCCTTCTTCAGCTCAACCTCAGCGGTGCCACTCTAAACAAGACGAAAAGACTGTGTCATTTCTCAGAATGGACATCCCTGCAGGAAAACATTACACACTTAGTTGTGCAATAAATCAAAAATGTCTCCCTCTGAGCCTTGGTAATTTGGCAAGAACTCACGCCCTTGATAAGTCCGGTCCTGATTTCTGGTCCCTTAGTGTCAAGAGCGATGGCCACTGGTCTATAGTCGACAGATCCTGGCCCGAAGCTCTCAGTTGCCGTACGGACATTCTTGATGGTCTCAGCATGGTACTGTAAGATTTGGGTGACATTAATAAACACTGAAAAAATATTACACTACCAAATTGTAATAGTTCATTATTACAAATCTGTTATGTTTTCATTTGGGTGTCAAATTCTTAAAAAGTTGGACAAACTTGGTCACACAGACAAACAGGCGGCACAGCACAGGTTACATAACTTTATGCCAGTCTTCATTGACAACTGCAACACATTTTTAGGACATGACATTGTTCCGTTTCATTGTACATAAATAGCTGCACACAGACTATCAGGTATCAAATGAATATGTTCTAAAATATTTGAACAGCAGGATGTTTAACAAATTCAATAAAATGTCCTAGTTGTGACAGACATGTTCAACTGTTACATTGTCTGTCTACAGCCATGGATGTAGTAAATGCATACTAGTCTAACCTGAGCATTACTGTCTTCAGCTGATAATGAACGCCTCACTGTGGCCTCTCTACATGCCTTCTGTTTGTACTGTTGCTGCGAGCATGACTCTCAGAGAAGACCTATTTATAGCTGTACTGTCAACTGACACACCAATAAGACAGAGGTCAAATTCACTTTGCCCTTCTCATAACGACTCATATATCCACTTTGTTGTGAGTTTCTGGAGTTAAGATTATCAGTTTTATTGTTTTTTGTTGCTGTAAACCTGGCTAAAATGCAGACATTTTTTCTTTTTTTTACTAAGCAGTGCTGAGCTACCACACCACTGCTCAGGCAACTCATAAGCCACTTGGAGAGTTGGATTACACTGGAAAAAAAAATCACTGTGGCTAACCTTTACAGATCCAAATAACATGGATGTTCATACTACAGCTGATGTAGGTCTGATGGCTCATCCACTCAGGTGACAGTGAAAAAGGTAAAGAGGCATGACTTTTAAAGGCGAGGGGTCAGTAGTATAAGGTCGGCCAAAGACTTAGCCATGATACAGTTGGCTCGCCAAATCCCAAACTAAAACTTAGACCCAGCTTTGAAGGGGCAAATACAAGCTCATAAGATCGTATTACAGCCGCGGACAGTTAACAGGCCACAAGAGTAATGTCATGCTGCTGCAGCTGTAAAGGGTAAATCCACAGTGAATCAGTCATAGAGGGCAAAGATACTGCTGCTGAAGTGCTCTGTCTTGGTTCAAACTCTGAGGTATGTTGCACTATTGGACATGCCCAAATTACTGATGTCATAACAGGTGTTCTGGTGGTAAATCCCCTGCTGTAACTATTTGGGATAGTGCAACAGCCTAGAAAGTTTAAGGGAGGATTCAGAGATGCAAATTACAGGATCCTAACTCACTTCATGTGTGCCATGAGAGAAGTTCATTCTTGCAATGTTCATCCCAGCCTTGATCATTTCCTTAGACATATCCACAGATCGGGTGGCAGGTCCTGCATCAAGACAGGTGAATGATTGTTAAAATGGGTGTTTCAAACGTTGTTACATCAATATAATCATTGGATGATTTTTGTACTGAGAAATAAATCAGTGGGTTTTTGGAAATGTGTCTGACCGATTGTGCAGATGATGCCAGTGTTGCGAGACACAGCAGGTTCAGAGTCGATGTCCAGCAGGCACATGTGCTCAATGAGGCTGTCCGCCACGGCAGCATGCATCTGCTGGGAGTGCATGATGGAAGAGCCGGTATCCTTTGACTTCGACATGACTGAATCCGTGTCTGCAGGAAAAGTCCTGGGGAGACAGAGAGGGAAACAAGAGAGGTGATTGATTAGTAGCTAACACCTCTACCTGTGACATTTCTGATAAGTTATACGGAAGATGTTTTCATGGGTGACAGACAGAGAACAGTCAAGGTGAATAGTAATAGAAATAATAGAAATGTTGACACAGTTAAAAACCAAGAAGTTGTAATAGAAGCTTGATATAAAATTATATAATTTAACACAAGAAATGGTATGGAGGAGGGTGTTGGCTGTGTCTGACTGCACTCCCCCACATTCCAGCAGGAGCTCATGTGCAGCTGAAGGAGAGGAGCTGGTCACTCCTAACAGAGGCAAAAGGGGATTCATACACAAAAAGGAAAATCTAAGACTCCAAAAGGAAACTGAAAAGCATTATTTCTGCTGCTGGCAGTGAAATGCTTGTTGAGAATCAAAACAATGTGCATTTAAAGGACAAGGCAGAGGTATTAACGTGCATGACAAGTCTGTTGTCATTTCAGTGCATGGAAGCACAGTATGTGTGTGTGTTTGTGTGTGTGTTTGTGTGTGTATGTGTGGGCGTTTGAGCCTGGACACCATTCCAGCCTCCAGCATTCACCTAAAATAACATGGTCAGCTGAGAGTATTTATGGACCATAGAAACATCACCAGAAAAAACATCAGAAAAATTCAGTTGAAAAATTATAAAATCCATAATAATTCAATGGTGAAAGGGTCATGTTATATATATACACAGTGCCATTCAAAAGTTTGGACACACAGTGTGTTCAAACCTTTACTGTATATATGTATATATATTACAGACAAGTTAAAGCCCCCTTGCAGGTTGTTATGAATAATGCAGTTTAGAAATGTAACAGTTAATATCTGACTAAAAAGTTAATCACTATATGATAGATTAAGTAACAGGTCATACATTTATTTCATTAAGAAGGAAAAGTTTCTTGAAGCATGCAGTTTCAGTAGAAAATGCCTTTAGCCACTTTATTATCTGCCTGATTATCAGCTTCTGAGGACATATAGAGTGTCAGTGTTCAGATAGGATCAAATCAAACTTTATTTATCCCAAGAAGGGAAATCTATCATTACAGCAGAAACAGAGTAGACAGACAAGAAACAAAGTAGGATGGACAGGATATATCAATATAATTTCACATTTGTGTGCCAAATGAATATAATCGATGAATAAAATCATAACAAAATAATATAATTAGAAAATAATATGAACATAATGTTTACAAATATAAATAGCTACAGTATGATATAATTTATTCAGAGAAAAAAGTTTGATATGAGATTGAAATGACAAAATAAAAATTTGATTTCAACATTAACATGTTCAGCTAAAACTAATGGAAAATCTCCTCTGTCATTTAGTTGAATCTACTTACTGTTACTCACCTACTGGGTGAACTTTGCAGGGACCAGAGCGCCACTAGCTCAGCTGGAGCGACAGTTTTTATTCCCCTCACTTGCCGGGACTACTTTCCTGTGTGACCAATACCCGGTGACACAGGATATAGGGCGTGACACTTACGGCAATATGTCAGATTTGTACACCGAGTTAAATATAGCCTACAATATTTAAAGGCAAATTCTCTCATTTTTATTTTTTATTTTTTATTTTTTATCGTAAATGTCCAACTCAATATCATGTTTTTAGAGAAAAGCACATAAATTGGACGAACATGGAGGGAGGATACATTGCAGGTATAAGTGCTGTTCGTCTGAACATTCACAAAACTCTCCGCTGGTACTCAAACATGATCCTGGGTCATGAGATTGGACTGGAGACGCTGGAGGCAGCTGGAGGGGCGCTCTTGGGGCGCAGCGCTCAGCCGAGGCCAATGTCAAACAACACACACCAGACTTGCGGATCTGCCCCAAAATGTTGTGGGTTCCTCCCTGGCCAGTGCCCCGCCCCTCCTCAAAGTTCAGTGTTGAGTAGGCTACTTTTGCGTAATCCTACTGAAATAAACAGACACAGGTGAAAACCTAATATCCTTGGCAGTGGTTCACTAATTGATGCGAATTGGTTCATTTCTAATAACGTGAAAGAAATACAAAAAAAATGACCCTTATCAATAAAAAGAAAACCAGGATTATGTTTTGACTGTATTCATCCTTTTCTGCTATATCTTATGTTCTTTTATGTCTATTGCTGTCATCATTGTGTTTTTTATTCTCCTTTTCTGTACTTTATTAATCTCAAAGCCCAAGGGGCGATCTCTTTGTACCATGACAACTCTGATCTGTCTGACAATAACAAATAGTCAGTTTTAAGGGAAAATCACAGTATTTGTATAATACTGCCTGCTTCTGTGGATGAGCATTTATCTCCTGTCTTGACCTCTGACCTCTGACCCTTTACCCCAACTTTTACTCTATTCTTGGTTACTCAGTTATTACACTAACGCATTTCCTTAACTCTAATCCATGAGAGGTCTTTAAATATGTATATTCTTACACAGTTTAATCAGTTTGATATTTTTCTCTTTTCCACGCTTGTGAGAACAATAAGGACAGAAAATCTTTCATACCATACATTCTCATCATCATTGTTTTTTTTAGCCTTCATGTCGTACCTTTACTTTAGGTTGCTTTCTGAGCTCAACCAGGGTGGACTTCTGTCTGCATTCTTGAGGCATGATAACCTACTGTAAGACAGTCCAAATGTCAAAATCACTGAAGAGCTTAATGGAGTTTCAAAATTAAAAGAAAGGTAAAACCAAGCAGAAAATTATACCTCCATATACCTCCATATATCTGATTACCATTTGGTCAAAGTTTATTATAGTATATAATATATAGGCCTACATACACTGTGTCGTTGAGCCATGCTGGGCTCCATGTGGAGCACATGAGGAACATGCTGTGGAGCACATTAAGAACATGCCGTACCACATCATGAAACTAGATTCACTCAGTGTCATGTCTGACATATGTGTGCACTCTTCTCAGTGTTATACAACACAGTCAAAATATGCTCAGCCCTGCCCAGTAATATCACTCATTCCATCTACTGACAGCGGTACTTCATTTTTAAAAGATTTGATTTTATAAACAGATAGGAATAAGGTATATAAATGTTTAATGCTCTACGAAGCTGTTGAACGTGGTTAAAAATATATAAATTGGACAAAGTCATTCATGACTTCTAAATATTCTTGGAAAGTGATGGATGCTGTGATCCTTCAAGAGATGGAAATGTGGCTCTAAACTCCAGATCCAGATAAGGATTAATGATGAACAACCTGAGGTGCAACAGCAGAGAAATGCTTGCAGCACTGACTTCCAGTCTGAAGAATGGCCTGACATTAAAACAATGCATTAACAATTATTAAAATTACATTCTCCTGTCTCCTGCAAATTTGACCTGTCTCTTTTCCTGTGATAACTTCTGGAACATTTCTTTACAGTATTTTTTGTAAATTATTATAATAAATTATAATTAATTATGACTGTTGCTGTATTTTTATTTATTTTTTTATTTTTTAATTGAAGTGTACCGCAAATGTTTATTCATTAGTTTTTTTTGTTGTCCATGTTGGTTGAAAATTATTTTAAGGAGCTGACCATCTGGCACACCTGTTGGTAACAACTTGAGTGACAATCATAGTTGAAAAGTTGAAAGGATCCAAAAGGATGAAACAGACCAGACAGACCATGCAAACAGAGGAAGGAGTAGCTGAGCACATCGCACTCACATTATCACAGGAGCTTGTTTGAACTGTGTTATGTATGAATAATCTGATCATACATATTACATTATAATGATCTAATTATGTATGTTCATTTCACACCCTTTCTCTGTCCAAAATCCATACCACACATTTTGATATGTACAGTATTTGTGAAGTTTACGTGGTAGTGACATTTCAAAGTACATCTGTATGAAATGGGACGCTCTCTCTCTCTCTCTCTCTCTCTCTCTCACTCAACAGCTCTCTCTTGTGGACAATTGGTTGAATTGTGGGCTGAAGTTCACTGTGCTTGTCAAATGTCTCGTTATCTCTTTTCATGATGTCAAAACACAGCAACAAGACTTTTTCTTTTTTTTTCTTTCTGTCTTTTAACTCCATATCAAATGTTCAAATTCAGCTTGTTTCTCAGCCAGTGATCTTGTCTTTTGTTTTGACAGGACATGGTTCAACCAATCACATTGCTTGACACTCACACAACCACACAACACACTGTTAATATTCACTTTTACAAAATATAAAATAAGAAAAGACCATTTAGAGAAAATGACAATTCCTACATTAAGTTAATAAAACTTTTCCATGGAAAATTAAAAATGAAATGTTCTTTCTAGATAGGCAAGGCTTAATAACATTTTCACTTAAGAAAACAATTTACAATCTCTCATCACATGCAACGGTTTTCTTTAATATAAACAAATGTATCTGTTTATATGAACACTGTAACTGCATTGTTTGTTGATGTTTTGATGTGCTTTTATACAGCAATTTTTATGGTACATATTGTTGAGTTTTGTGTATTTGTATATGAAGCCCCATCTGAGGACGGGCACAGCAAACTAGTTTATGCAATGAATTTTGTCATATATGACACTGATCCATGCTACAAAAACCTGATGTATTCCTGAGGATAAATACTTGCTCTCCACTACTGCTGCAGTAGATATAGTACAGAGCTGGTTTCTTCATTGTGAACCCAGTGTTCATTTATCTTGCTGGCTTAGCAGATAAAGCCCTAAAGTTATAAATAAACCCAAAAAACCCCCAAAAACTGAACCCAAAACAGAAACTTCATTTGCTTTGTATTTGATTACATTATATTCTTAGTTGTTCGTAGACAGTCTTGACAATGACAGTCTACAGTATAAAGTACAGGGATTCATGATATCATGCCCACCCGCTATAAACCAACATGGCCACAAAACAAACACCTACTCGTGTCTAAGTGGATTAGTCTGAGAAAAGTACTTGTAGAGAGAAGACTTGCACAGATGTATGCAGTCCTAGAAGTGACTAATCTGGCCAGACTGCAGAGCAGCAGGCAACTGCTAACAAGGGTAACTGCCGATTAAGGTCAGACTGCAGCACAGTAGACAGACAGGAAGACTAATAAATGCCAAACACCCAAATCACCCAAATGTCCACGCTTCAAATCTGCCACCAGGGATCTTTGTTCTCATTACAGGCTTAAAACTGACTCCTGAGGATAGCATGGCTTGTTTAGTTGTCCTGCTCCTCCTCCCCCTTTCAATAAGTGAAATACTACTGTATTTAAGTCTTGTAATGGATGGCATCAGACAAATACGGACAGACATACTATAGGTGTGCAATAAAAGCCCTGGACTGCAAGTCTCGTCCTCCACCTCTTCTCTCTCTAGACCAGGTTCAGCTGATTGGGCTGTCAGCATCTGCAGCCAGTCATGTGACAGTCAAGTCCGAGACTGAACACGTGGGATTTCCTGCTGTTCAAAACCAGAGGGGGAGAGGTCTGCCAAACACAGACACCCAACCCAACTATCAATGAGAAATCTTCATTTGTTTTGGTCGTTTGAGGGTCAGATACGGACTTACAGGAGATTTTCCTACTTGATGGAATATGTGGAGTTTTTCTCACTGAGGAAAGGTAAGAGCTTCACTTTGTGCCATGTATGTGATCAACACCTCACTACCACTATGTTCTTGTGTCTTTTTGAGCGGAAGCTGAACTGATTAAGTTGCATACTGTATGTTTTTCCAGTTTTTCTTTTTAACTGTGTCAAACACAGTGAAGTGAACAGACTTGTTGCAGGAGAAGTCCCAATGAACTGAAAGCATGGTGAGTCTATAATGTCCTCAGTTTCCCCTTCTTTTTTCATATGTTGTATTCTCATATCACAGAGTCAACAGACAATAGCAACAATTCTGCTAAAACAAAACAATTGAACATGTCAACTTGGGCTGTGGGCTCTTTTCAGTTTTCTCTCCCTTTATCAACCCAACAATTATTTGAAGATCAATGTGACACACCAAGGAGATGCGCATCACATAACTTTTATTGAAATGGCCATTGTCGACAGTAGATGTAATGTTACATCTTCTAAATGACCTGCAAATGTGTTGAAATGAGTCTCAGTCTCAGCAGCATGGTTACTTGACTTTGTTTGGGTTGACAGAAGGAACTAATGAGCTGTGTGAATAAGAGGATCTTTTGATTGACAGCTTTTCCCATTAACCCCACAGGAGATGGAGTGCCAACAGTGGACAGACAACCAAACTAACGAGGACAGTGACACAGAGGAGATCCTGTGTGGAATGAATGTAAACATCTCTTTCAGTATCCACGTAGTGTGATGAATATTATCCTAGAAGAATTCTAATTAAAATGAAGTTTGCTTATAAATGTCAAGTACAGGGCGATAAGGTAAAGTGTTACCCACATTTTATTTTTTAAGAAACTTCTTCTCATGATGGGAATAATGGCCACTCTGTGAGTGGTTTAATCCTTCAGCCCCCTGTGGTGCTGAGCTGTTTGGACCATAAGGTAAGTGTGTTGGTGTTTGTCTCAGCAGGAGAGCTGTGCCACTGACCTGTATCACCACCCCCAGCTGGAAACAGACATCCAGGCTATCAGGACTTTGTATTCAGACTCTGCAGTCTCCATCAGGTGAACGTCTAAACATCTTTTCTTAACCATGACCTGAAAATGAAGGGAGCCCTGTTGCTTTTCTGCATTGTCAAATTTTCTCTTCCCTTTCTTCTGCTAGGGAGTACGGGTCAATTGATGATGTGGATGTTGACTTGAACATTAACACCAACATTTTAGATGTAAGTTAAATTTATAGCCCTGTTCCAACAGTCAAAAGTTTACATATACTTTATTTACGGACCTTTATTTTACAGAAACATTCAGATTCTAATTATTTCTGCAGGTCCTTTGTCATAAAAAAAGAAAGAAAAAAAGAAAAGAAAAGATTCACAAATGTGGTTTATTTAATATGCTAATTGCGCATCTTCTGAAAATGTAACGGAAAAAAGCTCTGACGGGTCAAAAATACACATGCAGCACAGTAAGGATTTAGACACATGCCTCTTCGCCCTTTTCATATCAATCAGCCTCATCAACCTGCTTCTGGCAGAATAATGTTTGGATTTTTGACCTTTCAGTAGAATTCAGCCAGATTTGTTGGTTTTCTTCCATGGATTCATCTTTTCAGAGAAGTACACATCTTTTCAACTTGGTTGAGGTCAGGACTTTGGGAAGACCATTCCAAATGCTTAATTAGCTTGTTTTTACCATCCCAGAGCCATTTCTGATGTGTGTTCAGGGTCATTGTTGTGTTGCATCCAAAATGTAACTTTCTAGCTTATGCTAATTTTCCACTTTGTCCACTTCATGCAGTGCATCAGTTCCAGAGCCCCAGGGCACTAGCCCTGCTTGACAGGCCCAGTGTTCTTAGGGTTTAAATGCATCACCTTTCCTCCTCCAAATATATTTTCCATGTCTTATCATACGTGCTGCAAAACAAATCCTATTTATACAAGCACAGTGAAGTTACCACCTGTACTAAATCACAATCAGCTGACTTGAGGAAGGCGGCATAATAAGGTTATGACACTTTATAAATTCCTATGTCCCCATTATCTATAACACATAGCATTGAAGGTTGCTGTTCTGTTAGTGACCCGTCAGATTTATCATATTTTCAGAAGATACATGCCAAATTTATAAATGAAGCCAAACCAAATGCAATTCATTCTGTCAAAGAATAAGGAGTTGTAAACTTTCAACCACAACTGTCGATACATTTACTATATTGACACATTTCCTGTGATAACATGTGGGCCTGTTTAATATGATGACATTGTTTGTGTTTGTCCATAGGAAGAGGTGGCCAAAGCCTGGAGGATTAATCCATCAGAGCCCGTCGTTATCCGTCTGCACTTTGCTCACTCTCAGTATCTGGATGGACCTGGTGAGTGTCAGTGACACTGCAGCAAAATAACTGTAGTACTGTAAATGTGTGACGGCTGATGAAATGTTTCCCACTGCAGCACCTTCAGTTGAAGTCTTCCAGCCATCCAACAAAGATCATTTCAGTCTTGGGAAACAACTGCAGAAGTGAGTGTTTATGTCATAATTTTTATGGCAGCGACGAGATTACTCAGTGTAATACTGTGTGGTTTTTAGGCGTCTTTGGTCATTGTCCACCTGATTGTATAAAGAGCAGCTCTTCTAACTCTTTCTGTTCCCCAGTATTCTCGCAGTCTTCATATCTCGGGAGTGGAAACACCTCACAAACGAGATTGTCATAGTCCAACAGAAGAGCAGACACAGCTGGTTCAGGCCAAGTGGAACCATCAAGAAAGTTCGTGCCAGATTCAGCATCTGGTTACCACTGTCAAGGTATGCGATGATTCCTTTAAACCAGCTCTGTTATTTTGGTTTTTGAACATCCGCTCACTTCTTCTTCTTCTTCTTTTTCTTCTTCTTCTTCTTCTTCTTCTTCTTCTTCTTCTTCTTCTTCTTCACTATGAGCAGGTCAAATGATCTCCAGGAACCAACTATGAGAGGAAGGATCATTTTACCAGCAATCAAACTGAGCCGTTTCACAAATTACACAACCTCCTACACAGTCAAGAATCCCCCAGGAGAGCTCTTCACCTACACACCCAGTGGAAAGGTGAGGACTCCCTCCTTAGCTGAGCATACTGTAATTCAAAACTTCATTTCTTTGAAATATTTGTCCTCAGCTGCTGTGTTTGCAACAGTCTCCCCAGCTTATTAACTCTCTTATTCCTTCTTACATTCTCATAGCGTTTAATAAAAGTGTCTGTGTGCCTTCTTCCACAGAGGGTGGTGATGTCAGCAGTCAAATCATCAGCACAGCTTAGTACCAAACAGCTGATAGAGCTGCTTTTCTCCTCCCAGGCCATCAGGCACTGTAAGGCCACCCCAACTCTACAGCATGGCTTCTTGGTACAGGTAAAGCTTTGTCCTGACATGATCATCATAAACATAAGCATAATACTGTGAAGGTAGAGGTGGGTGTGAAAAAATGAACTACACTACCGTATGCTGTGCTTTGCAAAGGTGTTGTGCTGGACTTCATTATAGTGAGAGCTGTGTCTAATGTTTTTTTTCCCAACTCCATGTACAAAAGTGAGGGCTGGAGAATATTAGAAACACATTTTATATAATACAGTCCAGCATTTTAATGAAAATTGGCCATCATCATTTTAATCTTTGTAAAAACAGAATATATGGCAGAGCTTTTGTATGGCATTGCATTAAATTTTACAGGGGACTTGTGTGTAATTCAAATAGTTAGAAATATTCATCATTTGTGGTGGAATTGAATAAGATGCCTATGAATAATTGCTGAATCACTGTGAAATTGGCTCTTGTAATAATTCATAAGGGTCACTGTAACCTTTGACATGAGGCTGTGCAGTCATGAAGATTGTAGTGTGTCAGTGTCTGAGATATGCTTATTGTAAACTGCGCTTGGTAGAATTAGTTATTCAGAGAAGAGACTAACTGTGACCTAGTCCTCGTTGCAGTTTGGAATAATAGGCTTGTTGAGGGGAGGAATGGTTCAGCAGAATCTATGATGTTTCTCACATGTAGAGTCTGTTTCTTGGGCCCAGAATAAATACATTCATTAAGTCAACAGGACTGAGTGTGTGAGTGTTTTTTTTTTTTTTTTTTTTTTTTACTCATTATCATTTGCTTTTCATTCTTGCACACAGATAATGAGGTATGCTGAGCAGAGAATCCCCACGCTAAATGAATACTGTGTGGTCTGTGATGAGCGACATGTGTTTCAGAACTGCCCCATGTTAAAGGTACAGTGCAACGAAGAAATTAGCTGGTCATGGCTGATCTGCTGAAGTGAAACTTAAAATGCTGTTAGCACGTTGTCACTGGTCTGTTTTGTGTGTTTGTAGCCTGCAGTTTGCACGAGGGAGCTATGTGTGTTTTCCTTTTATACACTGGGAGTTATGTCAGGAGCCACGGATGAGGTTGCAACCGGTGCAGAGGTTGGTAACAAATGCATGCAAACTTTAATATAAAGTATGAGTGACTATAATGTAAGATTTATGTATTCCAACAATCTCTGTTCTCGTAGGTGATTGACCTGTTGGTCGCCATGTGCAGAGCTGCTCTTCAGTCTTCACGCAAAAGCATCATATTTGAACCGTACCCTTCTGTTGTTGATCCACACAACCCCAAAACCCTGGCCTTTAATCCTAAGGTATGAGCTGAAACAAACTAGCTTATTACTGGCTTGATTTGAAATTGACTATTGATTGTGTCATTTTTTAAATTCTGAAACATCTGTATTATCTTTTGTGGCAGAGAAAGAGCTACGACAGGCTGCAAAAAGCACTGGACAATGTCTTGTTAATAAGGAGGATGGCTCAGGTGACAGCCTATACATGTGATGCACACAATTTAGATCTTATCCTCCTTGTCAAAGAATAATCTGCAAGTTGCTGAATGTTTTACTGACGTCAATTAATTTCCAGGGTCCACAATCTGAAATAAAGAAGCAGATGGACAAGATAGATCCTCTCGCTTATCCCTTACTACAGTGGTGAGTGACACAATCCAAACCAGCAAGTCACTCTTTTATTCCATTTGACATGTGATAATGTTTCTTAGATTCATATCCAGTTGTGTGTTTGTATGTTTGACAACAGGATTTTAGCAAGCAACAGATCACACATTGTCAAGCTTCCACTGAACAGGGTACGATAGAGCAGTTTACTGTTAGAGTCTGATGTCTTGACACAGTAGTGGTTTATCATTAGCCGCCAAATATTAAAACATATGCTGCATTTTATACTCTATATAAGTTTTATTCTGTTCTGTTGCTCTCCATACAATTTTCAAATCCCTTGCTGCACAATAGCACCTGAAGTTCATGCACACGCCCCATCAGTTCCTGTTGATCAGCAGCCCTCCATCCAAAGAGGCTCGTTTCCAAACTGCCAGAAAACTTTATGGCAGCACCTTTGCTTTCCAGTGAGTAAAATCAAAGCTGCGGCTCTAATATAAAACCTTCATATCAACACTGATATACAGAAAAGCAATCCTGCTTTATATGCTCAGCTCTTCTTCTCTCATCTTTCAGTGGTTCCCACATTGAGAACTGGCACTCTATTTTAAGAAACGGGCTGGTTAATGCCTCATACACAAAATTACAGGTAGAGTATGAAAATACCAATGTCTGTTAATTTCACAGTGGAGACTTCAACTCACAAAGGTGTTACCAGTACATTTTGACATTTGAAACTTGACACCAAGTAGAAGTTCACAGTTACAATCTGACATTTTTTGTTACCTTTTATTTAAGCTTCATGGAGCTGCATATGGGAAAGGCATCTATTTGAGCCCTATCTCAAGCATATCTTTTGGATATTCTGGTAAGAATACACACTTTAATGTTGTTCCTAACAGTATGCATATAAAACTATATGTTTCTGAAACATATCCTTTGTTTTTGTTCAGAGATGGGTAAAGGTCGACACCAAATAACCACCAAAGAAGAACTCATACAGAAATACAACCGAATAAACAAAATCAAACAGGTAGATTATCATTCACATTTGTTCAGGTTCCGCCTAGATGTGCTTCGTACAAGCAAGTTTTTATGAACTCATCCTGGATTCTCACCTTGTTTTAGGAACAGCCGGGACAAGAAAGGTTCTTGCAGAGCAGGAACCTAAACTGCATTGCACTCTGTGAAGGTAAATATGTGTAGTCTTGATTTGATAATATAAGGTGTGATTTTGTGACATTGTCTTATAAATGGTGTCTATATGTCTTAACAGTCATAACTTCAAAAGACCTTCAAAAGCATGGGAACATTTGGGTGTGTCCCATATCTGACCATGTGTGCACACGTTTCCTCTTTGTGTGAGTAAGATGGCCTTTTTACATAGAGTAAAGATAGAGTATAGAGTAAAATACAAAGCAGCAGAGAGGTTACTGTCACTGCTTCTCAGTGTAATCAGAAATCTCCTGACTATTTTTCTGAATTTTAAAACAGTCCACTTTTGTTTTTCTCAGGTATGAGAACGGTCAGGTGGGAGATGTCCACATCAACACTCAGGAAGCCAGGATCCACAGGGAAATTTTACAAGTAATTGCTTCAAAGCGGTGCTGAGAAAACAGATACACATATATGCATAGATTTCTTTATGAGCTAATGGGTAGATAGATGTGGCTTTAGTATAAAAACATGGACTGGGAGTAGATCTTAGTTTGTTTGTGGTTAGATTTATCATGTTTGTTTTTTATGGGTTTGACAAGTGAACATTGAGCTGGCTGATATTACATTTACCAGCTTTTGTTTGAATAAAAAACACAAATTCAAAGGAAGGAGAATACTTCACAAAACTGAGTAAAGCACCTCTTCCATCTTTTATCATCTGTCATTGTATTAGATGGAAGAAACTGGTTTGTGGAGTCATGCACCTGTAAAACCTCTTTTGCCTTATATCTCAATTTACAGTCTGATATAATTTAAATCTGTGTCTACCACCAGTGTCATACGTCTGTACTGTAAGCACATATTTTGTACATTTTTTTAAACCACACATTTTTAAAATAAAGGTTTACAGTATTCGCTCATTTTGTTTTAACAGATCAAAGGTTTTTCTTCTACTTAGATTTCACACAAATTAAAGGTCCAATTTGTGTCTTGTTATTTGTGTAATATGTGTGTTGCACCACAAGATGGAAGTGTAACCAATAACAAATCCCTCTGTTGGTTTTTTTCATTATTAACACCTCACATCATTAAATGAATGAGACCCCATAATATTTTTATTATGACAATCATAATTCAATATGTGGAGACTGCTACAGATGTTAAAGTGGATTAATTGCCTCAGTATTGAGTCTGTCATATTCTGCTTTCAGTAAAAACAGTTAGGGTTAGGGTTAACACTAGACAACTACAACACATACCAGATGTGTCATATGAGTCACACACAAAAATAAGTTGTCATGTGCTTTGTACTAAAAAAAAGCTCACAAAAAGAAAAAGTTTTCCAGTGAACTCAAGTGAACTACATCAAAAATCCAAAGGTTTGTAATGATGGGAAAAGATTCACTGACGGACAATTCATCAACATTTCATTTACATTTATGGTCAGTGGATTATTCTCCAGAGAACCAGTTGCAGTTTGTTCTGAATGATATCGACAGTACTAAGAATCTCACCTTTGTGCTCATTGTTTGAGTCAGTGAATAACAAGGGGGTGCATGCCATCCTCTGAGGCAGAAATGCACCATTATAACAGGATACTGGTTCCATATGAGCCCCACAGCTGCCTCCTGACTTCCTCCTGCAGCTCAGCCCCTCTAAACAAAGCAGCTGTGAAAACACCACTGTTAGCATCTTGATAGAGATCTTCTTTTCCAAGTTATGGTTTTTATAATTTTACGCAAGTTTGGCATAAAAAATAGCAGCAATGTATGATTGTCCTCATAAATGTCATTGATTCAAAATTGTGTAGCTAGCGTTTTCTGGGTCAGCTCAGCAGGTGATCGACTGAAGGGAGGAGAGCTGTGAAGTTGCTGTAATAGCCCGAAGGACGAGATTTCTCAAGGACCATATGGCTCTCTGATGATAGTGCAGAGGGCAAGTTGTCACAAAAAAAAACACACGATACATTGTATGTTGCCTTACTTATAACAAATATCTCTCTATATCTTTACCCCAGTGAGATCGTAGGCTGGCACAATATCTACAGAAAAGGCAAAATATGAATATCAACAAAATGGGACAATCAAGACTAATTCAGTTGAAACAAAGAATTTTTTCAACTACATGCCTTATTAAATCACATTAACCCATCTTTATTCATCCATATAAATCAAGCAACCATACGAGCAAATCAAATCTCTGAGCCCTTAAGCTTCCCTCCAAAACCAAACAATGTTGACAGACATTATTAAATGTTGCATGTGCCTTTAAGAGCACTATGTCCCACTCTACATGTCTCTCTCTGAGCCTCATATGTGTTTGTTGGCATCAGCTGTCCTCAGTGCTGAATAGAGCAAGGACATCTTTTCCTTCACATCAATGGGATTAGAGGAAGAAATGGCCTCTTCATTCTGCTGGCTGTCATCTCAGAGCTCCGGAGACAAAATGGAAATGCAGCATGGACAGAAGACAGAGAGAAGATCAAGATAATGCAAATGCAATAATAATGCAAATATTCCAAGGCTGAAGACTCAGAAACAACGTCCTGCACTGTGATTTTGTTGCTTTCTAGGCAATGACTGAACCCAGAGGTCATATGAGGAGTTCAAATGCTGCATGCATCACTGCAATGGAACCACACTCTTCTTTCAACCCTGTCCCATCTTCATCGTTGTCTACAAAACTTGGCCAGAGCAACTTCAGGAGAATCAGCCGCACAGAGGACAGCGATCCCTGTCCCATTCCTGGCCTGGCTGCAGACATTCTGCACATGCGAGTGAGAGAGGGAAGCAAGATTCGTAATTTACTGCGGTTTGTAACAGCTCGCATGGAAGAGGAGGGAAGAGACGTCAGTGGGACGTCACTGAGACAGGTGGTCTTCACTGGCTCAGGTAGGGGAGTCACCAAGACCATCACCTGTGTGGAGATCCTGAAACGTAAAGTGGGAGGGCTGCACCAGATGTCCAAACTCTACTACAAGACAGTGAATGAGGTTTGGGAGAGCCCACAACAGGGAGGACCAGGTACAGCCATTCAGAGGACAGTCCCTGCCATCTGTATCCTTCTCTCCAAAGACCCTCTGGATCCCCAGGAGCCTGGATACCAACCTCCACAATCCCCCAGTGTTCCCACAGAGGACACAGACAGACGTAGAGCTCTGCTCCGGCCGGCGCACAGTCCCTCCTCACAGCACACAGCTAAGAGACTCTGTCTGGACGACTGGAGTGTATGTTCCCCTGTAACATCCAAAGTCTGACTGTATATCGTGAAATATCAGAAAAACAACATATGGACTTGTTCAGAGGGTTATTTTATCATGTGTTTTTAGCAGTATAAATATAAGAAACACTTTAAATTTAAACTTGTATATTTTGATGTTTATATAAGTTACCCTGTCTACAATGGCAAAAAACAAAGATATTCTCTCAATTCATAATCCACAATGTTACACCAGTTTGCAGCTTCACTGAGAATTTACAAAGGTCACAATACTCTGAATGATTTGTAGCAATACATGTGCATGTTTTACAACACTTTGTAAATTTTGTTATGAAAAGTAACATATGTGATTAAATTACTATTTGCAGCAAGTTATATTTGTAGTTAAATATTAGAAATATCTGATCAATGTCAACAAAGCCATAAAAATAAACACAGCATCAATAGGCTTTATTATATTTTCTACTTTTGGAGGGAATTCATCCACATAATAATGTATCATAAGAAAAGAATGTTTTCATGAATGGTTGACTTTCATATACTTTATGGATATGTCATCATTTGAAGAAATAAACTTGCTTGGAAATTTATTCCCGCCTATGTTTTAGTCTTTCTTGGAAAGTATGCATCTCTTATTTGAATAAAAATACAAATGCACTACAGAATAGAAGTCAGTCAAAGCTCTTAACCTGGATATTTACAGAGACAAATTTATTTATACATGTACATTACCACCTGTATCCCAAAACTGTCAGTAGTCAATTTAGTCAGTTAGTGCTCAGTGTTACAGTGAAAGCAGAGTATTAAACACCATAAGCATTGGGACTGTTGAACTTTCATTCTCATCCTGACATAATATAATAATAATTACTTTAAAAACCCTGACATTGCTTCAGAAACTAGCGTGTGTGGTACTTATCAGTGGGGTCAGAGGCAAGAGAAAGTGAGCTCTTTTATTACACAGGGTAATTGAAAGTAATGTCACAATGGCATCAACTGTGTTTTATGCCATTTTGACATGGCGTTTTATAGCAAATTTTTTTTTGTTCTGCTTAGAGTTTGTTTTTTTCTGCATCCCTCTAAAATATAATATCTAGAATATATATCCCATGTTTACTTAACTTTTCTGTGAGACTAATAATGTATGTATGCACATGCTGATCCATTTTCTATAAGGGGTAAATTATCTTAAAATGAAGACAGATATACCCTCATTTGCTAGTTTATTAGGTCCACCCCATTCATATCAATGAGGGTAGGCTAAATATCAGAAATACCCTTCTGTTTAATGTAATACAGTTAAACAGCACCACACACAGTGAAGTCTAAATTTCAACAAAAAATAATTATAATCTTTATGATGGTAGAATTTGGTGAAGGACTTTTGATTTAGGCTGCATTCCTTTTGATTAGGTGTACCCAATAAACTGCCAACTGAGTTCGCAGTACTGTACAAAGGTTTTAGGTACATTAGGTGTTTAGATTTTTATCCATCACACAGTACTATCAGGGAGGTGTCTGCTTGGTCCCGAATTCATTCTGCGGCATGACAACATCCCCAAATGTACAGCCAGAGTCAGACACAACTATCTTCGGAGACATGAAGAACAAGGAGTCCTGCAACAGATGGTCTGGCCCTCATTTATTTTTATTAAAAAATAATATCCATTCATGGCAGTATTTTAAAAATCTTTACTTTTAATGCCTGAAAAGTTTGGGCAATAGCTTATTGTATATAAAAATGTATGGCACTCTATGCTTATTTCTAGTTCTAGGTCAAAGTCAGAACCAGCAGGTGAACAATGCAGAAAAACTATCAATGAGCTGCAGCTCGCACATGCGCAGCAGGGTTTCGCGTACGTGACGGGCTAAGCTAGTTAGCGTTAGCTTCCTCCTGCCAAACCTCACCGGTACACGTAGCTGGCAGTCCCGCAACATGTTCAGAGCCGCCGTCCGACTGTCTGTCTCCGGTGTCCGGAGTCTAACCCGTACGCAGCCAGGGTGCCAAGGTATCTGCTCATTCTGCTATTACCTCTGAATGTTATTTTGTAATTTGGCAGCTTGTGAGACAGTCAGGGTGAAGTCCTAGCGGAAATCAAGCATGGCTGTCGGCACATAGCGGTGAACTTGCTGATGTTAGCTTAGCCGGTGCAACTATAACTTAAAACTACACGCCGTACTCTTAATGTATTAATGTTTCAGTCAAATTATGAAGACTTTCGTCTACCTACATCATCTGACTGTGTGCTGCTCTGAAATTTCCCTGGTGTTCAGCTCGGTGGTCTGCTTGTCCTTGCCGTGACCCGGTTTGAAAGCTCAGTCTCGGGCCTTGTGGTTGCGATGCCGATGCTAGTTGCTATCATGCTAACTAGGTTAGTTGTCTATGGCTTTGTTCAACCCGCTGGTTAGTCGCCGAGTTAGTGTTGCTGGCATCAAGCCACCGTTTGGTGCACACAGTAACAATCAGGAAACACACTTCACCACTGATGTTGTGATATTTTAGTTAAAACTCTGCTGCTCAAGCTTTACCTATAAGGAAAGTTAAATTAAACATGTGGATTTAGGACAGTTACAATGAATTCCCACATCTTTTTGAATATATTTTAAGCACCATAGTACAAATAGAAATCCCCTCTCAGTGTGTGTTCATCCTGGTAGGTGCAGTCATATCAGGACCTTGGCTCAAATCCAGCTGCGTTACATTTCCAGACAGCATTTGTTGTTTTCCCACATCACCCAGTGTAGATATCCTTGACTGCACTTTGTTTGCCCTTCTGCACCACCTGACACTAGATGCCACTGCTTTATTTCATTGCTAACAGATTGCTTGTCTCAAAATTATGTTTGTTGTGCAGCTGTTCTGGCCTCAAGGTGTTACTCACATGGGAAGCAAGAGACAGATGAAGAGTTTGATGCCCGCTGGGTCACATATTTCAACAAGCCAGACATTGACGCATGGGAGCTGAGAAAAGGTACGTTTATGGAAAAACTGTGTCACTGATTCATAAAAGAGAAATTAAAAAAAAAAAAAAAAAAAAAGCTCTGAGAAATTTAAAACAGAGACTGAGTACATAGTCTGCCACAGTTTTTGCAGACCTGAGAATAACAAAGTTGTTTTCAAAGGTAAATACAACAGTATTAACCTTAAGTCAACAGAGTTGTTTAGCCGGAGAGATTTGTTCCGAGCTCAGACCTCCATGTTTTCGACAACACTGGATTTACATGATTAGTGCATTACTGTAATGAAATACTTTGTCTTTAGTAGATATCACTAAAATGCACTGTATTGAAGTAAGATTATTGAAATCCAAACAGGGTAAACATTAAAAAGTCTGAATTTAACAAATATGGAAAATTTCCTTTAAATTAGTACTTAAGAGAGATGCTATGTTAAATGTTAGACAAGTAGCCATGCAAGAAATTTGCCTGAATAAAATTGATAAAATTATGATTCATAGTTTAGACAGAAAAATTCATAGGTTTGCACCATTCTGATTGATCAAGGCTGCGCTCAGACAGAAAACCGCAGTGTGAAAAAATGCTGTTGGCACAAAGTGGTCTTTGTGCCAACATGGATCTCTCCTGCAAAAAAAGGCTCTTTATCTGGTGAAAAATAAGGCCAGAAACCAGAAATAGTAGGCAGTCCTTGTGGTTGAATCTTATATTACAATTCAAGCAGAAAGTTGTTTTTCAGAGTAATGTTGCAAATGTGGTTGTTTACGATTTTAACAAAAAAAAGTTTTGTCTGTTGAGACCACATTAAAAGATTATTTTCTATTTTGTTTCTATTTTGCCAGCAAATCTCATGAAATGACCAAAACAACCATTCATTAGCGTCATATCTGTCAGTACTTTGTCTTCTTTACTTGTCTGTGACTATTAGCCTCAGGCCCACTGACTCCTGCTGATGACGCAAATCTTTTAACAGCATGTCACAAATATGAAGTTTCAATGTTAAAACAGGCAAATTAGCCTCCTAAAACAACAAGGTGAAGTAGTTTTTAGCAAACATTAATACATTTTGAAATTACTGGGGACTATTTACAGCTGTGGATTAATACAAATTTGATACGCTGCTGAGTATTTTTAGCTCTAGGACGGTGTGTGTGAGATCAACTTAAAATAAACTACACTTCCCATGTTCATCGTAATGTAGGGGGCAATATCACTCAGTAACTGTGTGGCTCATCTCAGATCTGTGGTTCAGAGGCATAAGAGACAGTATGTAAGACTTTGACTACACAGAAAATACTTTTTAGTGTGATTTTTTTTCCTCATTGGTTTTTTTGTCATTTCATGGATTTTATTCACATAGGAAAAATATAGAATATCATCAGCCTTATCCTAAACAACAGAAAAATCAAAGGAATGTGGTGTTGTAGTAAAAGTGCTGATTTCTGTCTCTGTTCTCCAATTAAAAAGTGTTAATTTCTTCTTTCAGGGATGAACACATTGGTTGGTTATGATCTAGTACCTGAGCCAAAGATTCTGGAGGCAGCACTGAGAGCCTGTCGGCGGTTAGACGACCTGGCCAGCGCTATCCGAATTTTGGAAGCTGTGAAGGTGAGGTGAAAGCTTCTGAGCTGGGTGGTAATTCAGGGAATATTGCCAACCACAATCTTTGCGGTTGGTGGTCATAAGTTAATGATTAAATGAGTTTCACCATTGGTTATTTCCTCAGCACAAAGCCGGACCTCATAAAGAGATCTATCCATACCTGATCCAGGAGCTGCGGCCAGTTTTAGATGAGCTCGGCATCTCCACACCTGAAGAGCTTGGGATTGACAAATTGTGAATGAGTGGGTATCACAAGTTTCTCAATAGGCCTGTGTTTTTTTCCCTGTCATGTTTCAGTCTAACAGGAATTTTTGTTTGTTTGTTTTTTCAGATGTCTGATGGTGGATATCCCCAGGACACAGAACCCTTGTACTTAAATGTTTGCCTCATATAATATGTGTGATATTTAATTTGGCCTTTATTAGGTTCTTTTGCTTGTAAAATATTGATGAACTTAATAAAGGAAAATGTATCTTTATTGAGTGTCAAAAGTATTTTTGGATATTAGAAATAGTTGAGTACATATTGAAGCAATACTTAGTCATAAGTTGCTTTAATAGAGAGCAGAGCATCACTTTACAGTGCATGTTGTCCGAGCGAGTCTAGACATTCTTGTGAGTCACATTTTGCCACCAGGGAGCAGCGTTTTCACGTGAATGTAAAAATCATTTTACTGTACTCAGTCCATACTGCATCTGTTTTCATTTCAGGGAAAATTTACATGCTGATTGAATAAAGTTGTTCAAATGGAAAATGGTGCAATGTTATTATCCACACATAGCAGGAATATTGCAGAAGCATCCATTTATACAATTTTCAAACAGTAGAACAGGAAATGCTTCTTATGGTTTGTGTTAACTTGATAGGACTTGTATCTACCTGCTTATCTTAAAGATATCGAAGGGCAAAGCCAACAAACCTACACTGTACATATAAGTAAATAATTTCATAATAATTAGAAAATATTAGATTTGTTTTATCAATGAAATGTATGTAAGTTATCTTTTTTTCATGCATCCTTGGCCAGTATCTTCAGTTATTCATTGAAACTTTAGTGCAGTGCAGGTGCAAGGGTCTATGTATATATGAGAGGAACAGATTTTCAAAGTTCATATATTTGAGAGGAATGACAAAGGTTCAAAATGAAATACTTTACTGTCATGCTAAGGACAGTAAGATGGAGCTGATCATTATTGTGTTGGGGACCCAACCAACATGAACCTCCTGCAAAGCTAAAATTTCTTGTTTTAAAGTAAAGCAGTTCAAATCTATGACTGCTCCTTGTGGCTCTTAGACTTAATGTAAGTACTGTTTTGGCTTAAGCTCTCTCATCTTCAGTTTAATGAAAGCTAAGTCCTGCAGATTTTTGCTTTTATCTTGTAAACAGTAAGCTCATGTCAACAGCATCTGCCTTGGGCTGTTTATAGAGGGGTGGGAGGAACTGTAATCACTGATTCCCAGGCAAGCACTGTTATCACATGTAGAGTGTGACTGCTCAAAATAGCAGCACATTAGATGTTCATCAAGGTGTCAAGATTTAAATTCAGTTTGATTTATCGGTCAACAAATAGTCACAATAAACTTGACGCAAAACACAGAGTTGCTCAGGCTACAGCTTACACATTTATGTGGTGGGACTAAATAAATCACTGAAAATATTAGATCAGATGAAACCTGACCTCAGTCGGCCTCAGGCCTTTCACATTTAGTCAGGAAACTTGTGTGCTTTCTTTTCAGATCATTTGAACCTGGTCCCAAAGAAAATAAAAGAACAATGACTAATAAACCATGACTTCACAGCCAGAATGAACTTCCAAGCACATTTAAGTGCGAAATTAAATACATTTAACAGCGCACGAAAAAAGAAAGATGGCAGTTGCCAGGTTAAAATCGGTGTTGAGATATATATTTATTATAGCAGTGGTTTCAGCATGGGGGGCGGCTGTGTGTGTGCGTGTGTGTGTGTCTTTGTGAAGTGGGCGGGTAGTTGTAAGCAAGAAAACCCACTTTACGAGCTCTACGCATGGGGCGGGCCTTTCATTCATCCAAGTTGGGGGTGTAGGCCACTCAGCCGAAAACAATCAAAGATGTTTGAGTTTCCATGCGCAGTGACCAGGGAGGAAAAAGCGCAGAGCATTATTTACCCCTCCTCCTCCTGCCTCGATCACTCCGGCCTCCACACTACAGGGGTTTTGAAATCACATTTGACCAGAAGAACATTTTCTGTCTAAAGAAGCAGAAACTGGTCATGCGACGCGATTTGTTTCTGCCGGAGGAAGGAAGGAAAAACTAGATAAGACCTGTAGGCGATGATGGATTACTCGAAGGCGCAAATGGTGAGTGTCGACGACTGCCCGCTAACGCTCCCACTCGTGTTTGTTACAGTAACAAAGCGAATGACGAGAAGTGTGGACATCATTAACAACGTTTGCACTTTCAACATGAAGTTTTCCTTGCGGCTTTTGATGAGCTTAACATTTTTTTTTTCATATGATGCAGGCTTTATGTTTGCATTTATCTGCACTTTGAAATAAAGTAGATTTTCTATTTATTAAGCCCAAGAATCGATTTGTTTCATAAGCGCTTTCTTAGTTTTTTTTTTTTTTTTCAGTGAGGACACAGTAATTCTTGGTGAGAAACATTTGTATCCTGCAACTAATTTATTCTCAACCAAATCAATGCATTTTGTGCTAATAATTGTCCTCAAGCTTTGTTCCATCAATAATGTGTTTCTGGAGGCTGAGACAATCTCACTTTAACTTGAATCATTGTTTGCATCCAAAGTAAATAGATGGCCTATAACCTTTATTCAACTTTTTGAAATAAAAGTTGAATAAAGGTAAAGGTAAAAGTTAAATTAGCCTTTTTTTACTTGTTGAATGCAGTTGATTATTTGCTGCGGCAGAACACAAAAACGCCTCATCAAACTGATGTAATATAGGACATTTTATCAATGAAATTCCTCCAATGGTGATTTGTGTATTTTGTCCACAGTCAGTCTTATCTGAGGAGAGCAGCTCAGCTGGGTGCCCTCAGTCCAGTCCTGCTGGGGTGAAGCTGGAGGCGGTGATGGAGCAGCTGCAGAGACAACGAGAAGCCAAACTGGAGATGAACCTGCAAGAGAAACACCTTCTTCAAGCTCAGCTCCTGTTTGCTCAGCATGCTGCTGCTGCCGCCAGAGCCTCTGGCTCCAGACTAAACCCTGCGTTATTTGGTAAAGCAGATGGACAGACTTATCAAGAAGCTCAACAAGCTTTGAGCAGCCGTCTCAGCAGAATGGATCCAGGTGAAGAAGATGAAGACACAGATGAGGGGGAACAGGAGATGGCGGAGAACGATGAGGTGGAGGAAGATGACGATGAAGAGGAGGAGGGGGAGGAGGAGGAGACTGGCCCTCATCAGCAGCCGAAGAAGCCTAGACTCCAGCAGGTTCCTGGCTTCGCCTTCCCTCCTTATTCCACATCTCAATCCACTGCTGTGAAGCAAGCGCCTGAATCTCCACCTCCGGCAATAAAACAGGAGCGTGAGGACCTGCCGTCTCCTGCGGGTCAACACGACTTCACTTCACCCAATGGCTTCACTGACTGGGGCTATGATGAGCCCTTTAAACAAGTAAGTTATCTTAGATTTGAATACCAAAATCAAGGGGTGTATTGTATTTCCTCCTCAGATGCATAAAACCCACTGTAATATCTCAGTTCACTCTTGGATATATTGTCTCGATCATAGTGAAATAGTGAAGCAGCCTGAGCCTCATTTAATCTTTATACAGACAAAGTGAACACCTGTGGCTCTTGTCATCAGTTTGCCTGAGTTCTGCCTCTCATTATGATTGGTTGTCTTCTTCCTGCTGAGAGGCCGAGTCAGTGCCGCTTGGTTTGCCTGCTGTTTTCTCGCATGTGGAGGAAAGAACATATCCCTTTGGCAAGACGCCCAAACTTGATAGCGTTTAATTACTGATCGGGTCAGAGCTCTCACCTTCTTCCATACTTCACCTCATGCCTCACACTTTCGAAGACGTGTTCTCGACACTGCCTGAGTTAATTGGTCTTGGCTGTGGTCCACTCCTAACTGTTCAAAGCAGCTGGTTCAGGGCTGACGGAGATGAGTTAAAATGAGAGCAGAGGATTAATGAAATGGCCTCAAGCATGTATTTGTGGACATGGTTGGTTTCAAGGGTTAAACTAGCCTAAGAAATTGCTGGGGTTTTTTTCCCTTACATCAGCCACGTCTCCTTTAAGCATGTAAAAAAAACTGTATTTAACATGACATCCGAAGCCAGTATTTACGAGCATGTTTTCCAGCAGATATGTTTAACTACTTATAGGAAACAGAGGGTCTCCTCTTGGAATTTTTTTCGTCCTTATGGGAGCTGATCTGATTGGTCTTGTGTGTGTATGTTTCCCTTGAAAAGGCCCCACTTCAATACAATACATTATGATTAATGAGGCCTGTGGGCAGAGGGACGGCTGGGTTAGTGCCTCACAGCATACCAGCAAGCAACTGCCCATAAAGTTTACTTACAGTGGTTTCAGTGGAGCAGAATGGGCTTTTGGTATTTCTTATCAAGGCTTATACATCTCTTGCTGATTATTGAAAGTAATTAAATATTTTTCAGTATTTTCTGTTACCTTAATTGTCTGATTGTTTGTTTAAAAAACAACAAATGTGGAATTACTGGCTCTTTTTGTAGAAATCTAAGATCCATGATCATTCAAAAAGTTTGGTGGTCATTAGTCTCTTTAAAAGCCCCATGAGGCCAGAAAACACACTGCTGACGTCGCTGCAGCCCAGTGGATAGCTTTGCATAATTTAGCTGTCGCTTGGCAACGCTAAATGGCAAGATAATTTAGCTGTAAATAATCAATACATTATATGGCCGCTGCAGTGGGAATGTGCTTCTTTCCTCTCAGCGCAGCACAGAACCTCAAATGCGCTGAAAACATTTCGGCGAGCACAATAATGAGATGTGAGACTTGAATCTTAATTCAGCAGCTCAGATCTTACTTCAGCCCGAATTGAACAAATAGCAGGTGATGCTTCTGCCGTGGCCTGAATGCGTTGATTTGCATATCTTCATATGACGTCAGATTATCTGTGGACGCTGTTGGTATTTCAGTTAATCCTGTTTACCATTACATCAAAGTTACACTTAAATAGAAATAGACTTAATAGACTTAAATAGACTTTTTATTTAACTTAGCAAGCTTAGCAAGCAGCCTATAATCAGAGATTAGATTAAATATGCTTGTACTTAACCCACACTGTTAATTCATGCTTGTATCTTTTTAAGATTGAATTTCAAAAAAGGCTCCTTTTCAGTGGTTTACAACAAAGCTGTCTAGGGTGACAAGCATGTAAACAAGTTCCCTTTGTAACAAATAGTCTGAATTGGGATTCATTTGCAAGTTAAATAGTGGCTGGTTTAAATAGTTATGATGTCTCTGAATTGCCGCTCACTTCCCCACTTATTTCACTATCTTTTTTACTCATTTTGTCAATCAGACATCTGTAGTTCGTAGTGGATGTGCTGTACAAGCCTCACCATGCTGGACAGCCATTGTTCACTCCCTGCGTGTGGCCTCACTGTAAAAACCCTTAAATGTAGCATGGGCGGGAACAAAGATCCAATGTCTGCTTTCACCCCCAGCTCCCAGCACAGCAAGGGGCCAGATAAATGATCTTGACTTATTCGGGTGACTAAAGACCCAATAATTTGATTTGGATTAAAAATTTGTCCCCCCCTGCTGTTACATTGAAATTTGATGAGGGATAGGTTTTCACTGTGGCTCTGCTGGAACAGTTGAATGATTTTAATGAAGCTCATTATAAGAGGTAGTTTCTTGTTAGTTTTGGTGTTACTGTTAGTGTTTTGAGTATTTTAATGGGATTTCATATGAACTTTGAATTTATTTTCATTTATTTGTTTAACCCTGAGTGGTTGAGCAGATAAACCTTCACAGAACTACTTTTATGTGGTTACACAAATTAACTTTATAATTATAAAATATATAAAATCATCTAAAAACGTAATAAAAACTAGTCTTTTTTTCAAAAAAATGAAACAAAAGAAACCTTTTCCTGACCCACATACTGAATGCTATCAGGATTCCCAGGGCTGGATGTGTGAAAGCTCTGTGAGCAATTAACTGAAAGCTCTTTGTTGATAGAGCCGCAGTAGGTCTCACTTGCTCATCAATAAGGGGGGAAGGGTTTTATTCCTACTTGATGGTGAAAGGACTGGGGCGTTTATCTACCATCACATCAATTGGGCTGCTGCTGGAGTAGAAGTTCTTGTATATAAGTTGAAGCTATTAGATGTGTCAACAGCTCTTAACAAATAGAAACAGAGGAGTAGAAAATAATTTGCCAGAGGAAGAGTTGTTGTATACAGGTGTCTCCCACAACAGCGACGCCCGACCAGGCCGTACTTGTACCCAAGCTTCTGCAGGTAGGGGCACATGGAAAGATCTGAGATCAAATAATAATTAAAAAAAAAAAGTATCTTCATAGTGATGCAGCTGTAACACCTGTGTTGCAATTTAGTGTGTGAAAGTTAGCAAGCAAGCAGAGAGAAACAGTTCGCTAAAAGTGACGGATAAATAGTTAAAACAATTAACTAGAAGTAGATAAATGGTTGAAATAGCTAAACAATGATGAATAAATGGTTAAAATAGTTAGCAAAAGCAGAAGTGGATAAAGAGTTGAAACAGTTAGCTAAAAGTAACTGATAAGTGGTTGAAATATTAAGCTTGAGATGTTAAATGGTAAATAGTTAAGTAAGACCTAAATGTAATGGGTAAGTGTTTGAAATAGCTAAAAGCGATAAGTGATTTGCTAAGCTAATGGATAAACAGTTAAGTTGTGAATGAAAGGTTGAAATAGATGCTGTAAGCTAGAACTAATGGACAAAAGGTTAGAATGGATTACTACGACAATATACACTTTGATACAATTATTAGTTTTAAACAACATCTAGTTTAAAGTCGGTTCCAATGAACTGAACAAAGGTTAGCAACTACTACACACTGCCATGCAGCTGTTTATTGTGTGCCAGCATGTGCTGTTTGAATTGTGTTTTCACTGTAAACATAAGTCAAGTCAAGTCAAGTCAAGTCAAGTAGAACTTTATTTGTTCCCAGATTGACACTTGAAAACACACAGGGCAATTAAATAATAAAAGGTTAGGAAAATAAAAGTAAAAAACCTGGAGTATATTAAATACTCCATGTTTAAGTACTACTACAATTAAAAGACATATTTCCTAAGCATGGTTGTGTGGTCAAGCTTATGTTACCATTTTCTGTTGGAGTTTAGCAGTGAAATGACTGAGGGTATGAAGGGGTGGTTTGTATCTGTTGGTTTTGGCGAGTGAGTATTTGAAGCAGGAACCTGAAGGCAAGGTTTGAAACCCTAGCTACGGGGGGTGGGTGCTGTCAGGCAGAATGGATTGTGTTTTCTTTAACACCTGTTTGTGTAACAAACAACTGAGACAGACTCTTCTGTACAGTGGCAGTCATACTGCTACAGCCCTCAATCACCTTTGTTAGTGATTTTCCTGTTTTAGATTGATTGAACCAGCAGATAGTAAAAAAAAAAAAAAATCAACTCAATAAAAGATTTATAAAACAGACTCATCAGGAGCCTATCAACATCTAATTTAGTTTCCACAGACCAAAAAAGTTGCTCTTGGAGTTTTCATACAGCATATTGGTGTTACAATCAACACTCGGCTTCCTCTGTCATGACCATTAAAGGACGGGAGTTGCAGCTGGACTGGAAGCCCATGTATAGCTTAGACTGAAATGTTAGCGTTATCAGATCAGGCTGCCATGCCAAACATTTAGTGAATGTGATAATGAGTTTAAATTACAAAATGATGCATTTAAATGCAAATGTTTAGTGAAATCTGTGAGACGGAAAACAGGAAATACAAAAAACGCCCATTATTTCGACTAAGCTCAAGCATGATAATTGAAGCATCTGATCCTGTCAGAGACTAAAACATGTTTTGTTGTCTAAAATCCACATGCTTGTTTTGATATTAAACATGTTTTCCTAAAACATGAGCATGAACTGAATAATATGTAAGCAATGCCCTTTGCCTACAGAAAGCAAATCAGTGACAGATATCCAAGAGGAAAACAAACAGAGGCAACTAGGTCAACAGTAGCCAAAAAATAAATTAATTGTAATGTAAGTTTTCAATGCAGATAAAATGTATGCTAGAAAAACACGTCATCCACGTATTGTAATTGTAATGACAGACCGTTCTTAAGACTTTCTACCAATCATGCTTGATTTTCTTGCATTATCATGCGGCTCTTCATGCGTGTTAGTGGAACAATAACCTCTCAGCAGGCTTTTCCGCGCAGTTGCACACACGCGGCTCCCCTCAAATTTTTAACCTTTAACTGTTAAGGGGGAGGTGATGGAGGACTATGTTATATGTTACATTAAACTACCTAATGAGCATGGGAAATTTATTCATCTCTGTTTTACTGTGCCCAGCTGCCCAGTTTTGCTGCGGGACACTCTGATAGAGGTTTCAGTGCTGGGGAGAAAAGCATGTTTGGACACAGGAGGCGGGAAGCACAAAGTCCAAAGTCCTTGAGGAAAATGTGATAGATATAAAGAGAGACTTTAAATAGAAATGGTATCTGATGGAGGGAACAGCATCCCAGTGTTTTGTTTGATTTTTAATAATCCCGTGTCTATTCATTGAATCTCTGGTGGTCAGTGTGTAGTAAAGTAACACCAACCATAGTACACTATCCTACGTACATCTATTTTTGGTCTGAAATAAGCAATCATAAAATAATTTATAAACTTGTCAGTGTTTTTGCCCAACTGTCCTAATTAAATTAAATATAATAAAAAACCAGAGACAAACTGCTGACTGATGTTTCTCTCTGTTGGTGTGTTGACAGAGAGGGACTGCCATCTGGGCTGAGGAGAATGACGGAGGAAAAGTAAGAGGAGAGCCATCCAGGGACTTTGCCAAGGTCAGTAGATTTTGTAAATTTGGTAGATGTACATAAACAAGAAAATACCAGAGATAATCACAGAATAAAAGTTGATTACCTTGTTGCTGATGTTTGTTTTTTTAATTTACAGCTTTATGAACTGGATAATGACCCACAACGGAAGGAGTTTCTTGATGAACTCTTTGTCTTTATGCAGAAACGAGGTAAGACTCCTGACTGATTTCATACATCCTCATTCTGTTTTTCTTTGTAACCTACCTCTTCTCTAAGTGATGTCACATCTTTAGCAGCGGGGATTTGTATTGTCGGTTATTCAAGTTCAACTGCAAGTGAACATGGCACGTTGGCACTAAACCCTCAGTCATAAGCTGCTTGTCAGAGTTTACTGATCTTTTGGATCAGGTGAACAGAGGTTGCCTTTAGGGTTAATTGACTTTTTTTCTGTTTAGAATGAAATTAATTTTACATGAAAATCTAATAAAATATGATATGTGATAAATACCATTTGGAAATGCATTGGAAGTTTATTGTTACCATCTTATAAGTCGATCAAAGTTTACTATGCAACGGAATTCTGAACTGTACTTGAATTGCAATAAACCATTTAAACACATGGTTAGAAATTTGATTATAATATTAACAAAATAAATGTGGTTGCTTAAAATGTAAAAATTAAGATGTTAAAATGTCAGATTATATAGATTAAAAGTGACTTCATAAATTAGCTATAGACATGTACATTATGTTAGATGATGTATTATCATTGTAAAATGTTTTTTTTGGTCCCAAATGACATGTAAGCAAACTTACGGCCCTGCAGGTTGTACTTGTCACATCAAGCAAACAAAACATACAATTATAATCTGTGGAAAGTATTTATTTAATTGAGGTGCTTTGGCAAAATTACTATAAAATTAGTACAACCCATCATTACTATTTTTTAATGACATTTAAAGCTGCTATAAGCGACATTACACTCAGATTTGGAAATGAACTAGTTGACGTCTGAATTTGATAAAAACACTTAAATGTGACATTTTCCAACACAAACTACATTTAACAATAAAAATGCTATTTATTTGCTTTTATTAGAATATATATATATAGCTTTTATCCTGTAATTGTTTATTACCACTGAGTTTGCTAAAGAAACATTTCCAGCTTGGTTCAGCATTTTCCAACATGTAAACAGATCCCAGTCAAACAAAAGTAGATGCAGCAAGACACTGTCCGCAATCTTTACACAATGACAAGGGTCATGGCCTTGGCCAAATGTGTGTTTGTGGCGAGTGTTTTCTTAAGAGCAAAGTAATCTTATTTTTACAACTGCTTTTTAGCCTCCTTCATTAATTGGCTTTTCTCTTAATCGGGATTGAATGGGTTAGCTGTCATCCTTGTGATTGACAGACACTGCTGGCTCTAAAATCACCCCCCACCCTGCAATCCAATAAATGCAGCAACAAATCTGCTGTTGTGGAATTATCCCCACCCCCATCCATCTGAAATAAGCTTCATTAGTCCAGTCTACTCACGCAGATTGGACTTGCTAAGCCATATTACCTAGCATTAACCTCAAGCCCTCAGGTGAGAAGATCAGAATATGTTGTCCTCTTGCTCCTTGTGCCTGTACAAGACCACTCACAGGAGTGCAAATCAAAGAACATCACTACATTTCATTGTCTGCATTCTCCCCTTTATTCAGGAACTCCTGTGAACCGCATACCCATCATGGCAAAGCAGGTGCTGGACCTGTACAGGCTTTATAAGCTCGTGACAGAGAAAGGAGGCCTGGTGGAGGTTATCAACAAGAAGATCTGGAGGGAAATCACCAAAGGTCTCAACCTCCCCACATCGATCACCAGTGCAGCTTTCACCCTCCGCACCCAGTAGGTGTTTCTCAGAAACAGAAAAGCTCACGATGTTGTAGCTTTGACAGATAATTAGAGGAATAAAAGGAGCTTCAATATGAAGTGGAGTCACTGATAATAGAACAACTGTCTGGTCATCTAATAGCTTGTCAAGATGAAAAAAGAAAAATTGTTTTTGAATGGTAGTAAAATCCTGTATTATTTCTTTACATTTGACCTCACATTTTCAACTGATGTATCTTAAAAATAATTGACCACTCACCAATCACTAGTAATCATTTATACACATTTATTCACTTATACAAATTAAACCCACCAGATTTGCTCATTCTTTTGCATTAGTTTGGAATTGTTTTCATTAGATGTGTGCAGGTCTACATGTGATAGTAATTTGGAAATGTCAAATTTTACCCTTTTTGTTGGGTTTCAAACCTGCATGCTTGGTACCACAGCAGGCATATTTTATTTATTGTTCTTCAAAGATAAAAAAATTTCTCATTTCCTTGTTAGGTATATGAAGTACCTGTACCCGTTTGAGTGTGAGAAGAAGGGGCTAAGTTCTCCTGGTGAGCTGCAGGCTGCCATCGACAGTAACCGCCGAGAGGGTCGACGACCCAGCTACACCAACAGCCTGTACCGCTTTTCTCCCTCCCCGAGCTCTGCTCCACACGCCATCCTCTCTTCTCCCACGATGCAAACTGCCCCAATCACACACAATGGCATGAATACTTCCGCTAGTCCAAATCTTAAGAGAAACATAGGTATGACATTACTTGGGAGTGAATGCTGCTATCCCTGATTTGAAAATTCTTCCTATTGTTGTTTTAAAGAAAACCTGGTGGTGCTTAGATCACCTGTACAACCACCTCAGATTCCATATTGTTTTATACCATGACATTAGGGGACACTTAGTAGACTCTGAAAGCAGCAGCTGTTTTAACTATTTTACTAGTGAAGTACTTCCTCATTGTATTGAGTCATAAATACAGTGTTACCCTGCCTCCATTACTGTGGCTGCCTTGGGGTAAAACAGGGGGGTGTAGGATAATTGAACTCCAGTTCTCCCCACACATTTAGCACATTATTAATGAAATTTGTTTCATTATTAATTCGGGGTACATAGGTAGGATTATTTTTCAGATGCATGATGAACTGCTACTATTTTTATCTAAAGGGAAACTGCCATGACATTTAAATTATTTTCTTTTCTTTTTTTTTCCCCAATCAGATGAGACCCCCAGTCCTGTAATACCCAACCGGCTGCCCATGGCTCTGGCACTGGGGCAGCAGCAGCAGCTGGCACAAGCTGCCACATTAGAGCATCTCAGAGAGAGACTGGAGCGAGGAGCAGGAGGAGCTCCGGCT
Organism: Trachinotus anak; assembly: GCF_046630095.1. Lineage (NCBI taxonomy): Eukaryota > Metazoa > Chordata > Actinopteri > Carangiformes > Carangidae > Trachinotus > Trachinotus anak. The sequence continues at coordinate 10,596,943 of NW_027273853.1, read as the reverse complement.
GACACTCCAGAGAAGAAAATGATGCAGCTGGCCGAGGAGCAGCAGCGCCTCATGCAGCAGGCCCTCCAACAAAACCTTCTGGCCATGGCCTCTCATTTCAACCCAGTGAACCTCAAGCTTAACAGCGCACGTGGTGAGTTGCCTTGACTTTACAGACCTTATCATTACTAAACACGATCACAGGAAAGTCCATTAATCTGAGTTTTTTGTTTTTCTCCCACAGAGAGCAAACAGGATTTGTCTCTGAGTATCTCCACCAATGGAGCAGCCAGTATCAGTGTATCTGTGGAAGTCAATGGTACTATTTACTCAGGTAAGTCATTCAATATTAAAGGGAAACATGGATTTGCCTTCCCGTGTGTGTGTGTGTGTGTGTGTGTGTGTGTGTGTGTGTGTGTGTTTTGTCTTTTAAAAAAAGAAAGCATAAAAAATAATTGTATTTGTTCTTTTAGTTTTTGAAATTAATCATCATTTACTTACACATTTTATGATCTTTTTTGTCAGTTTTATTGTACTGTGTATTGCAAAAACGATGCACACTCATATATGAGATTGCACTTTTACAACATCACAATTTGTATCATCATCATCACAACTAAACTCTTCTACTACTTAAAAGAAAAGTTAAAAACTTTGGGAAATGCGCTTATTTTCTTTATTACCAGGGGTTAGATGAAATAATGGAAATCGGTTTCATATCTTTGCATGAAGTATTGTGCCAGAGTCAGCAAGTGGTTAGCTTAGCCTAACCTAAAGTTTGGAAACAGGGAAACATCTATGCTGGCTCTGTCTAAAGGAAAAAAACAATCTGGCTACCAGCACCTCTCAAGCTCACTACTTAACACACTATATCTTGTTTGTGTAATGGATACAGAGACGGAAGTGTCAAACCTTACCTTGTTTACAGCCTTTCTGTTAAGCTTAGCTAATTGCCTGCTCGCTTTAGCGTTATATGTAACGCAGACATGAGGACGGTATCAATGCAATACCAATACTACTGTAGTTTTTTTTTGTTCTGTTTTTTGTACTTGTTTTTTCTCTGTTGTAGCATTATAATTAGGAAAATCCAGTTCCTCTGTAGACTGAGAACTATATGGAGAGATGGAACAAAAAGGTCCACACTAAACCTTACCTTGAAATGTGTAATTTGTGTAAATATAACAGTCCAATCATATTCTAATCCTTTCTGTGATTTTTGCAATGTAGGAACATTGTTTGCCCAGAAGTCAGCTGCTCCCGTGGCTTCACAGGCTGTAACCCTGGCAGGAACAAGTGGTTTCAGTGCCCTCTCCTCCTCGCACAGTCCCTCATCTTCATCTTCCACCTCCTCAAAGGGATCAAATTAAGGCTTACTGGCTTTTAAATCTGTTCTGAGCAAAAGAATTACACAGTATTCCTCTCTTGTCAGATAAGAACTATATGAACTCTAGGGAAAATCAGCTGCAGCACATGAAGCCATTAGGTCTTTCCATTAGTTTGAGAGTGTGATATGCTTTTGTGCTTTACATAATTCATCAATGTTTTACCTCAAAGGCTTCCAAACTGACTATCATGTAGACGTGGATCACAGTTTACCTTAGTGCCTGGCAGACACTTTTTTTAAAAATGTAGTCCCATTTATGTGGGAAGGGCTTTATAGTTTGTTCAGAAGTGTCTTTAGAGCAGAAAAGTGCACAGTGAGAACCAATGCCAAGTTTTTTTGGGGGCATCAACTACATTTATAGTTAATTATCAAACAGGTCTGTAGCTGCCTTTTTTCCATAGTTGTCAGTACAACAGTGCGGTTGCAAAAATGCAGCTAATGAAGACCAAAAAGCCGTAGCTCAGTGTCATAGCTCCTGTCTGTAATGGATGTGCTGAAGCCATTTTTTTATCACTGCTGGTAAAAATTTGGTTTAATTTGTGTGAAACTTTAGTTTATACTTTTCATAGCAGCTTTCAGGGATTATGTGCACCATCAGTTTCCAGAACTTGTCTCTTAAAGAATCAAATGGAATTTAAAAGAAATTAGCTGTAGATTTGTTGGATTTTTTTTTTTTTATGTTTTGTACTGTTTTTTGTTAAATTCTTTTCTTCTTAAAATGTTTTATTTAATCATTTGGCACAGCTTGAAAAGTGCAAAACATTTATTTCTTATCATTTGTGAATCTAGGGGCAAAATTTGAGAGACAAGACTTCTGTGGGGGACTATATGCAAGAGTGAAGTGATACAACATTTACCTCATTTGAATTCTCATGTTGGTTAGTTTCTTGGGAATGTCCTCTGGACTCATCACTGTTAGACTCTATCTCATAAAATATTGCTGTTTTGTATTTGTATAAACACAGAGAATGTATCGTTAATGACCTCAAGTTTTTGACAAGTGAACACTGAAACAGTGCTACCTCACTCTTCTAGAGAAATATGCAATATTTAATGCAGCATGTGTTGATTTAGCCATCTGCTGAAATATACTGTATGTGGACAATCAAGTGGACATATCATTGCAAACAAATGTCACTGAACTTGACAACTGTAAAAATCAAGGCTGATGCTAATCTCTTTTGGTCTTTGATTAACATATTTCTTGGACATGTGACCATGAGGAATAAAGCAATTGTGTGCTGCAGATAGACTCTGTTCTTTGTGAGCTTTTACATTTATGGAGATATGTCAAAAGATCTTAATGATCAAATATTATTATTGAAACTGCTGCATTTTCTCCATGTGGCATGGGTACAATAGTGATTCATTTGGTTTATAATTTTGTGTCTTTTTATAGTTGTTTTTTGTCTTGAAAAAATTACTGATACGAATAGTGTGACCATATAATCTCTAAGGACCTCATACTAGCCATTAAATGAGCTGCATCTCACAGACTTCAGCAATTCATTTGAGATTATTTATACTGACCCTAATGTCCAAAATGAACTGTGTTCAACTGTGATCAAGTCTATATCGGACCTTTCTGTCAAAAACTGGGTTACAAAGTGTTTCACAGTTTCAAATGAAATACCAGTGGCAGAATGTAAGTACATTCACTCATACACTTGAAAATTTCCATATAATTCTACTTTTAACATTTACTCCACTAAAATTCAGAGGGAACTATTGCACTTTTTACTCCACTACCTTTATTTGACAGTTTTTTTTTTTAATTTTACGACGAAAAATATATTACACAGTACATAATACATAGTTTATAGAATGATGCACTGTTATAGATGAAACTACCCAGCAGCATATGGAACGGTTCAAATTAGCAGCATATTGACCAACTACAACAATAAAATGCTACTGACATATTATTGCATCAATCATAATAATCAAGTAATACAATTGATATTATATATTATATATAGTATAAAACTCACAGGGACCAATTTTTGCATTATAAGAACTAATAATACCCATGCACTTTAATTTAAGGGACATTATTAGAACTATTTCTTAGCATTTTTATATTGCAATATTGCAACTTCTATTGAAGTAAAGGGTCTGAATAGTTCCTCCACCGCTGAAAAGTAAAAATCAGAAAAATAATAAATGAGTGGCCAGATGGGGGCAGCATCCCCCACCCCCCCCCCCCCCGTACAAGACCCACACACTATTTCAGTGTGTTCAGAGGGCATAATGCATCCATAAAAATACACATTTTTTTGTATTTCCAGTTGATCGTCACTTTGATGTCTTAATATGTTTTACTTGGAACCAATGAACAATTAAGAAGTTTTTGGTTTTTTTTCAAATTTCCCAACTGTGGAACTAATAAAGGAATATCTTACCTTATCTTAAGCAATTCCTGCCCCGGGTTTAATTGTCAATTAATTTGTAATTGCTACATAAGTGACAAACCAAATCAAATTAAAATCTCCATATTGTGTATGTGGAATAGGAAGTGCAGAAAGACTCTGTTTTGAGAATTAACTCCTGAACTCTGATGTACAGCAGGACTATGAAAGAAGCTACACTAATGGAGATAAGAGCTCATGGGTCAGAGGATGGGGATGGGGGAGGGGTTGCAGGATTTACTGTTGGGATAGTTATTCTATAGTGACACTGCTGGATTGGCATCTGGAACAGTGTAGAAGAAAGACACTACAGGCACAATTCAGAGGTATTATGTGATGGATATCTCCGCCCACTCTCCCTGCCAGCCAGGGAGGAATAGTACCAGTCAAGTCACACTGCAGATGAGGGGATCACTGTCCCGGGATGAAGACTGGAATGCTCTATATGTAGAAAGTTAGGACAGAAGAATGACTTTCCACCTTTGAACTGGGAAACAGACTGCTTGGCTATAACTTGTGGAAGGAGGGCCATCCTAAATGAGAGATCTTTATTATGGAATGCGGTGTCATCATGTATTGTGCAGGTGTTGCAGGTTATTTTGTTTTTCATACCCAAAACTTGTGATTCTAAATATTCAAGATGTTTTAATGGGATAAAGATGTTTTTGTGCCTTTATGACTTTGATTGATCATCTGACGCAGAAATACGTGGTTAGATATCATCAACACTGAAAGCCAGAATGCATTTTCATCATTCAAGCCAATGATCTTCTTTGCTGGGACCTCGGTGCTTCTGTGGACATTTCTTTAGGACAGCCTTCTACAGACTTTGAACTCATTGTTGGCACCATGCCTTACCATGACGAGGAGTACCCAGGTCAGCCTCTCTGGCAGTCTGTGCTGCTCTTCTGCTGTAAGGGTATGATTGAGGGCATCATGGTTATACTCTTCTTCTGGCTTCTGGTGCAGGTTCTCTTTACCAAGCAACTAGAAGGTATGGTCTTAAAGGATAGGTTCATGTTTTTCAAGTCTAAAGTAATACTCATATGCCTATGAGTACATTCAGAGTTACTGGTCACTGCAATCATTCCTCCTGTCCATACTGACCGTAAAGTGGTCTTTATTCTTTATTCTCTTTACTCAGACTGAAGCCTTATCCTATGAGGCATTTTTACACAGATCAAGGACTGTGGATTTTGTCCCCCGTCTCTTCCACTGAAATCCTGTTAAGAAGGGGTCTCGCCGCTGGTTCTGAATCATATAGGTAGATATAGGCATGTGAATATTGTTTTAGACAGACTTGAAAAAATGAGAACCAATCCTTTAACAGCACTTAGATGTGAAGCAAGGGGTATATGCTGTCAGGCAAAGGGAGTAAAATAGTTTTTGTACCGTGTTATGTAATCCAGGAGTTGCATTAGAGTAAATTACAACATTTTCTAAACTGCTGCCATGTGACTGGCCTTATTATTCTCTCTAATGTCTGCAGTTCACCTCCAAATTCTTCTTTTGGTTGGACTGATCATCTTTTGTCTCTGTTTGGTCCTGGGATGTATTCTGTGCTGGAGGAATAGTCAGATTTGTCCAGCGAAAGACAAAGATCCTGTGACGTCAGCGCCAGCTCCTGCTCAACCTGTGACCTTCGCCCAGAGCCCACCTCCCTCGGCAGTGACAGCAGCATCCAGGCAGCAATATGAAGAGCTGGATGGAGATATGCTGGAGTATCCCTCCACATTTACTAGCCCTGCCCCTTCTGAGGGTGAATTTACCTCTCTACCATTTTCTAATCAAGCTCAAGCTGCCTCTGAACGGAAGGAGCAGCCAAAGTCTTATTTTTCTCTGCGCCGACTCAGCACACCACCATTAATGTCACCACTTTATAAACCCATAGATCCCAACCATGCGTCCCTGCCTACATTTCCCAAACTGGGACTATTTTCTAAAAAATGTAAGGCTCTGCAGAGGCGCTGCACCATCACTGGGGACACGACATCTTATAACGAACATAGCAGGCTCACCAGTCCCAGTGCTGTCTCTCCTTCTATGCCTGAGGAACAAATCCCACTAGCTCCGTTGAGCTATGGCTCCAGTGCCAGCTGCAAACAGCCAATATCAACAAAACCTTGCCTCCATTTCACTATGGCCTTCTCTCCAGAGCAGGAAACCCTGGCAGTCACTGTCCTCAGCCTCAGTGGGACACCTCACAAACTGGAGGATGTATCTGTGCTGGGCAGCCTGTCGCCTCTGTACCCCTGTCCCATACAAGCCTCGTTCGAGAGCAACCTCAGCCCTGCGCCACACAGCCTGGTTCTGTTTTTGAAGGTGAACTCTGTGAAAGAGCTCCAGAGGTGCACTTTCAGAGCAGCTGTATACACTCGGGATCCACACAGCCTGAGAGGCACCGCACTGGGTGAACTGGAGGCTGAATGTGCAGGAAAAGACTGGAGAGCAGCGCATCCATTGCACTTCACAAAAGAGCTGAACCCAAACAAGTGGAAACTAAAAAAGGTAGTGGTGTCTTGAATTAAATTCTGTCATTGCTTCATCTGTAAGACAGGCAGATGTAAGGCTGGGTTAATCTGTTAACCTGGAGCAAAAATCTGTTGTTGGGCCCCTTTAAACCCCCCTTTGAGCACTTTTAGGACTTAAGCTTAAGCTTAAATGAACATTCAAGTTCTATATAGAGGCACACAGTCAACCTGGGGGGTGGGGGGCCCCGAGGCAGTTGTCTTCTGTTCTGGTTAGTGATCCAGCCTTGCATGGAGGTTACTAGTTGAAAATAACTGCTGAAACAAGTACAACAGGGAAGAAATTCAGAGAAATTTAGAGTTTTTGTTTGTATTGTGTTGTTTCTCTTTTGTTTTGCTGTGTAACAGACAAGTGAGCTTGATGTCTGGTGTCAGTACTGTTAGAATGGATCCTGGGATTTGTTTTGTGATTTTACTGAGCTACAAAGGAAAATCCTCATGCTACATTTCCTCCTGATTGAGGTTCCCTCTCTGCTCTTTGAACTTCTGCCCTCTGACTGCAGAGTTTGATCTCCCAGGATGCACCGATGTGTAAGGGGCTTAGCTGTCCTCCACAGATCTTCGTTTTGCTTCAGTACCAGCCTCCGGCCCACCGCATCAAAACCACGGTCCTCAGAGCAGATAACCTAGACAAAGTCATTCACACATCAGTGGCTCCAGGTAAAATGACATTTGTTGTCATTGGATTTTGACAAAATGTGTATTTGACTAAGAGATCCCATAAGGACATCATGCACAGAAGCATTATGTAAGCATGCATGAACAGACCTAACTTTTGCCTCTCAGGGGCAGAGGTAAAATAATTCCCTATGTTTGCTTTTAATGTTTTGGGGATTAAATGATGTCTTACAGGACCCGAGTGCAGCAGGAGATCATCCCTTTTTATAATGACATTGTGGTTTAATCCTTCACTGTTCACAATCCTCAGGAAAATGTTTCAATCTCCTCTGGATCTCTGATCTGACAGATCTAATCTTTGTTTGCATTAGCCTGTCTAGGCCTTATTTTTACTGCAGACAAGCACATCCTATATGCAGAACCATTAGATTTTATGATATCTGTTTCATGTGCAGCATGTCTCATAAGATAATCTCTTTTTGTTTGTCCGTGCATATTTATACAATATAGAGTAGAGAGACAGGACTGCATTACTATGGCAACAGACAGAGAAAAAATATTTATTTTGTAATTCTTTTTCCAGTGTTTGCAACTGGACACTGTTTGTAAACACACCTTTTAAAAAGTGTGTTTTAGATCTAAAAACAGAAGTAATACAGAGACACTGATGGATTAAGAACATGTGCTGGTCTGTGACTACAGGGTCAGCAGCTACCAAAACAGCAAAAAAAGAGAAAGAAAACAGATTCAATATTAAAAATGAACAAGACCTTATTTTTGTCTTTGTGGTGTGGCACCACAAGTAAGCACTACCTGGACTTTTACACCGGCCATATGCTCATAGTGTTGTTTTATTGTTTACTGTTTCTAATTTTATTGATTTCTAAATAATAAAAAGGTAATTTCTTCCTTTTGAATCTTAGTTTAATTTTTCTTTTACAATATTTTTTTTTCTCACACTTTCTGTGTACAGAATACCAGGTGATTATCAATCTTCATCATGAGGGAACTGTGATCAGCAGCAGAGAAACTAGTGGAGGCTCCTGTACTGTGTGGAATGCTTCTTTCCTGTTCGACCTTCCTCCAGGAGACATCGGCCAGCTGCCCCTCATGCTGGAGTTCATAATCATGCAGGTAAAGATCCCTTTGGAACAGAATTCATTTGTTTTGTAACTTCCCTCTAGATTTCATACTCTGCTCCTTTCTTATGAATCAGGTCCACTCAGAAGGTAAAATTCTTGGTCGAGTCCTCATCGGTGCAGAGGCTGCAGATGCAGGACGTGCTCACTGGAGGGACATGTGCAGCTTGCAGGTGGAGCAGGCACGCTGGCACAATGTTCAGCCAGACCCACTATACAGCTCTGACACACGTGCTTAAAAACCTGTTTTGTGACCAGAGGACCCAACACACCGTGTGAACTCAGTGGGACGTCCAAAACAAGCTTCGACATGAAGTGCTCACAGCTGATGTTTACTGACACTGCAGGTCTGAGCACCAAGCAATAACATCTTCAAACATGGCCTTATTTCAAGATAAGAATCTGGGAATTGTCATATGGGATGGTACTGTAAGTGCACAAAATGACAATGTGAGTTTGTATAATAATGTATTTGTGAACTGTTACCTAAACCAGTAAACAGAAAGGAAAAACATAAAGGTAACTGAACTAAGATCTGTATCTAAAAACACTGACGAGTTACACTAGTGTTCAGTCCTCGTGACTTAAATACACTTTGTCATTTATTTGATGTGTGAGTAACATGTATTACACACAAATGTACTTTATATACTCTCATGCATGTCTGTAATTCCACAGTTCTTTTGAGACACGTTAGAAATATCTTGTTGGTTGTAGGTTTTTATGAATGTAAAAACAGTGTGAAGAACCATATTATGTCATATAAATAAAACACACTTTTGCCTGACGAAGCCTGGTGGCTTTTATTACCTGCCTGAGGTTCTCAAACTGTTGCTGTTGTGCTTTATTTTTTATCACACAGAGCAGCTTTCTGTTAGTCCCAGCTACAAAAACATCACAATCTTTTTTATTTATGGTTAAAAAGCATCTGCCAAATATCATCTTATCATAGGATTATATTCAGATTGTAGAGCAAATTAGTCGTCACATTTCCCTTGAGTAAAAAAAAACATACAGTATCGGCTAAAAGGTGCATAGCTGGCTGGTACAGCACCCTGTAATAATCTGTCTATGTATAGACTTGTATAAGATAAGCAAGTCTTATCCCAGTGCAAGACACCTCATTTGTTTTCTCCCTCCTCTTCATCTTCATCAGGGCTACAGATATCTACAAGCTGAGCCAGAAATATTCCGTCAGGACAGAGGAAAGGGGTCCTCCTCTGCAGGTCACACTCATGTGAACAGTGAGCGAGGATAGGCACTTCAACATCCGAAGACTTGTCTGGTGCTTTTTCTGCTGCAGTGTGAAGATCCTGGATTAGCTGGTTGAACCCTACATCTTAAATCAAAAGAAATCAGTGTTACATAATTAGAACAAGATCCAAGTTCCCAAATGTTATATCTAATAAGTATTCTACAAATGCAGAGGATAGAAAGCAAAGGGAGAACATAGGGTAAACGAATTAAATACAGGGATTTATCCACCAATGAAGATGATCTGTATTGATAAAAGTGGCTTTATTAAAGGTCCCATATTTTACACTTTTCCAGTGTTTTATTTGAAGCGTTGATATTCATAAGAAGATATATTTGTAGTTTTCAGTACCAAACACCATCTCAATGTAGTTTTACATCCACTCTCTAAGGCTTCTCTTTGGAGCTTCTGTAATAACAGGTCAGTGAGCCAATCAGAAGAGTCCAACTGCTTTTGAGTCATCAAATAAAAAAAATAGTAGATATCAGGTATACACTCAGAGAAACCAGATTCTGCAAGGCTGGATAGGGGGTCCAGGTGGGCTGGCACATGGCTGAGAGCAGTGACTGCTTTGTTATGACATCACAAAGTTACAGAAGTCCTGACGGTTCGTTTTAAGGCTCAGTTTCTGAATATGGGCTTGGTGCATTTCTCTGTGGACTGAGAACTTTGACATTTTCACTGTTTTAATATAGCATCTAGACCTGCTTTATAATCAAAAAAAGACATAAACTCTCTCTTTATACAATATGGGACCTTTAAATCACATGCTTCATATTTGTTAGTCCATTTAATAATGGCCATTTCTGGATAAGTCTTCATTTGAGCAAAAGAAAGAAGAATCCTGTATTATCTCTTGAGGGTTCAGACTATAAACACAACACACAACAGATCATAGCACACATGTCTACGCTACTGATTATACTGATTCATGCACATTTTCACCTTTCAGCAGATTCTCATTTTTTGCCTTTAGATTGCTGATTTCTGCACACGTAGCTGATATCTGGCAGAGGAGAGAATGGTTTCAGATCTCTCTAATTTTTTTAGTTGAATGCATCCAAAAATATATTCATATTTTTTTAATCTATTTCAAAACATTAAATTATTTCAAATTCATAATGGCAGTCAGACTAGATTAAAAGAATGTGAGTGTAACTTCCTGACTGACATAAAAGACCTTTTTTTAAACACTGTAGTTTTTTACAAACATAATTTCTAAGGATGTTTTAATGTAATCTCAAATGTAAAGGCTGCATTTATTCATGTATAACACATCTATTTGTGATAATTTTGAACTAGTCTTTCTCATACTATGTCAGGATGTTATCAACTCCTTCTCTCTTAGTAACATGCCTTCAATGGAAGACAGTGACATACTGTAACTCTTGCACATCCTCTTATGGTTGGGTCAGATGTGTTCCGGGCGAGCGGTTCACTCCTCAGCTTCAAATCCGATTATTTACCCAGTAGAAAGGGTCATATGTGAGATTATAGGCTAGCTGAACTGCGTTTCACATGGAGTTAAAGTGGTTATGCAGCCAGGCTCACACCCCTCCCCATGTACTATATGCTGTTTGATTAAAGAAGAAGCTAGGATTAGTGCTGTCTGCACATATGTGTGTGTATATGTAATGAATGGATGTGGGTGTAGCTCTGGCAAGTTCATGATATCATCTGTGGGCCATGATCATGCCATTAATGATATTAATTTGCTTCTGTTGCTGATGCGGATACAACATTTATGAAACTTAGTAGCATGCAGTCAGACAAATATAGCAGATCTTTTGAATGGTGCATTTGCTGGAGGTTTATGTTGAAGTTTTAGTCATTTAGCTGGTGCTCTTTACAGTGAGATTCAGAGTTTTGAGGGACCTCTGGACAAACTGGACACATGCATGTATACACAGCCTTTTAAAGTTGATTCTTCATGGATTTTCAACTGGGTTATACCTCTACTTTCTGTAATTTAAGCACTCCTAACCTGGTGTCTGTGATTTTGGAGGTTTTCCTCAGCACAAGCCTCTCCTGCTGGCTCTCCCTCCTCCTCTCCTGGCCAGGCCTCCTGGTCACTGCCCTCCTCATCTTCCTCGAACACTGGCATCAAACCTGAGCTCTGCTGCCAGCCCCACCTGTCCACTGCAGTCTGCATGAAAATTAACAAACAACTTCAGATCTTTCTGCAAATTTCTGTGGCTGTTAATGTAATCACTTCATTTCTGTCAGGACTGTTTAATTTTTTCAATTCTTAACCTTACAGCTTTAGATGTGGGAGTCCAGTCTTGAGGTGGGGAGGCTCCAGTTGGAGCAGTTGCCGATGTGTTGTCAACCTTTCCTTCTCGTTCTTTGAACAAACTCTTTAACTACGAATGTGGTAAGATACAGTATATTATGAGTTTTGTTGTCATTTACAACAGGTAACTATACAACAAGTCAAAGGTTAACCCCTCTAGCAGCCCTATGAGGCTGCACTCAAACACAGTGGTCCTTTGAGCTAAATGCTAATCTAAGCATGCTAACATGCTAACATTCGACGGAAGAAATATTCAGATCTTTTACTTAAGTAAAAGTTGAATTGTCCTATTACAGTTTAGAAATACTTTGTACAAGAAAAAGTCCTGCAATCAAGTATTAGCATCAAAAAAATACCCATGTGAAAAGTAAAAGTTGTCATTTCAGAATAATGTATATTATTGGATTACAACTGCCAATGTATTCATTTGTACATCATTTTAATGTTGCAGTTGATATTGGTTGGGGTGATTTTAATTACTTATTACAGGGTTGATGGTGAAGTTCCTCCCAGGGATTAATTCTGTCTTAACCTATGATAAATATGTCCTCATTTATATATTGATTATATTTTGTATTATTAATCTAATTGCATGAGGAAGCTAATAACTATAGTTATCCAAAAAAAATGTAGTGGAGTAAAAAGTATATCTCCCTCTGAATTGTAGTGGAGTAGAAGTATAGTCGAGCATAAAATGGAAATACTCAAGTAAACTACAAGTACCTCAGAACTGTCCTTATGTACAATACTTGAGTAAATTTATTTAGTTTCCACCACTGTGTATAGCAGGATAAGTTATCCTGTGCTTATAATGCAAGGATATGTCATGACATGAATGTCATGGGAATCCATCCAATAGTTTTTTAGATTTTTCTTTCAAAACTGTATAATGGCGTCAGAGGAGAAATTGGCATCACCAAGTCAGTAGGATTCATGCTCTGAGGACCATGAATGTCAGTATGAAATTTTATGGGCAATCCCTCTTGAGTCTTGAGCCAGGCTATTGGTGAAATTAAATTATTTTGATACAGTACATACCTGCTCAGTGACCATTCTCCTCTGCTGGTCTGTCTCTGGATTAACTGGACAGACAGTTTTATCCTTCCTGCCTTCAGCAGGTGGTTTCTCATCTTTAACCTGCAGACAAGGCATCTTTCATTTATTATATTCATCACCACTACAGGAGGCCATCTTTGGAGGTGTCTCTTTCACAAACTTTACCAAGTAAAGCTCCTTTAGTGTTTGAAGCTTCTGGACTGCCAGCATCTTCTCCTGCTGAAGCTGGGTCGCCCTCTTCCTGCTCTCTGAAAACATGCACATTGAAGGTGAAAAATTAGGAAAATTAACATGATATCATCAGAAGTGTATTCAAAAGCAGGGTCATACCTTCTAGCTGGGTCCTTAGTGAGTCAGTGGCTGATACATTTGCATTGCCTTCACCATCTTGACTGTCTTCACAGGCCTTTTTCCTGAGCTATCATGAGAAAATAAAGAGAGAGGATATGTGCTGGTTAATTTACCTCGAAACACAGCTGCTGGTTCAGAGGTGGTTAAACATGGATGGGTGTATTTGATTCATAGGTTGATGATGTTGTAGTGACTGTACCTTGAGCTCCAGAGCAGAAACCTTGATTTGAGCCTCAGTTTTTTCCATCTCTCTTTGCCTTTCTAGACTCTTCAAAGCATCATCCCTATAACACAGTATGGATGAAAACCTGTTACATACTTAACTGGTCATTCATCTACTGTATTTAAACCTTTAAATAGAAAGTTCAGTTTAAAAAGCAAATAAACAAAAAAAAACAACCTACTTTTCCTTCAGTTCCTTCTCTCTTTCTGCCAATTTTTCCTTAAGCATTTGAACCTCTCTACTTTGTTTGCACACCTATTAATCATGAGAGTTAACAGTCAATAGTCTATGCACAAAATATTTGCTCTGAATACATGTTTACATAAAAAATACATCAGAGTATGACACACTTCCCCACGTTTATTAAGCTTTGAAAAGTCATTTCATTGAAGGGAGAACATCTTGTTACCTGAGGGGATTTCTTTTGGCTGCTGTGGGAGTCTGATGTCAGTTCCCATAACAAAGAGGATTCTGAAAAGCTGATAAACAGATAGCGTACATGATAACAGAGAATTTCATTTTGAGCGTGACAGTGCATTTTGAAAATGAAAATCTCATCAAAATCCACTCACTCTGTCACTGTTTCCTTGTCCTTAGTCTGCACAGCTGGACCACCTGCAAATGCAAGGTCACGGCAGTTTAATGCCCCCTAGTGTTTAAAAAAATAAAATAACTCTGGAGTTGTGTGCCAGCAATACACAACTGTAATCTTGCTGAGAATATTGACAAGTACATTCACCTTTACCTTCATCCTTGTATCTGTGAAGCAGCGTCTGACTCCTGCTCCTTTCCAACTCCAGCTCCTGTTTACATGCGTCAAGTTCAACCCTCAGCACTGAGTCACATTGCCTCTGTATGAAAAATGTATGTAGTTATATATAGGAAAATATGTATTGTCAAAACAAAATGAGTGATTTGGACTATGATTTAAGGTATCTGTATATACTGTATATTGATTCACTTGTCTTTCAGGCCCTCTTTTTTTCAGTTTCATAGCCAGTCACATTGCCTCTTCTCAGAGCTAAAATTAAATTGTTTAATTTTGACATTTGGATGCCTCTAAATAGCCAGCTGTACAGTTTTTTTGTGCGTGCGTGTGTGCGTGTGTTTTGTCAATTGTTATTTCACTTGGATGTTTGACATTTCATTTACTGTGCAGAATGATATCCAACCAAAAGTAAGTGTGAAATGGAAGCTTGAAGCCTCCAGCGTATGTACACTGAGGATGGACTTTTCAGTGGAGTATCTATTCTGGATTTTTCAGTGAGGGAAAAGAAGGAGATGTAATTTTAAATGTTTTTAATGAAAAAAAAAAACCATCAGACACATTTGGAGAGGATGTGTAGGGTCGTGGTACAGGGATAGTCTTACTTCATTTCTGGAGTTGTTCTTCTTGAGTTCCTCGAGCTCCTCTTGTGTGGACTGCAGGGTCAAAGCCACCTTTTGCCATTTCTCAGTCCAGTGTGAGACCACAGCTTTTAGTTCCTCTATGTTTTGAACTCTTACTGCATCTTGTTTCTGATACTCTTCCTCCAGCAGGTGTAGCTTCTCCTCATTCTCAAGCAGCTCAGCCTCCAGACACCGACACTGATCCTGCAGCCTCTGCTTTTCTAACTCCAGAACTTCCACAGATTCCCTGGTTAAATAATTTGAGGGTTTTAGTCAAGCGAGGAAAATGATACTTCATCTTCAGCATACTGTAGAAGAGTATGTATTTAACATTTCACCTGAGCTGGCAGCACTTTTCCTTCATCTCAGGTCCACCTTTATCAATTTTGCTCAGCAGTTCCCCTTTTTGTGTGAACAGCTCAAAGCGTTCTGCCTCCAGATCTCTGATCTGTTTGGTGTTGACGACCCTCTCTGCTGTTAGCTCCTGTAGCTGAGACTGTGAGATCTCCAGCTTCTGCTTGATCATTTCAAGCTCACAGGTCAGCTTTTCATTTACCTGGTGTAAAGACACAATAGGAGTCGTTTAATAAAGAATTCAGAGAAACTTAATAAGAAAAATTACCACTTAAAGTTTTCAACCTCTCTGAGAATCTTTGCTTCTTCCTTCATCTGAACAATTTCCTGATCCTGTTTGTTGTTGTGAGACTCTGCGTTAGCCAGATGTTCATGGATCGCACAGCCCTCTGAACCTGGTTGTGTTCTCTCCAGATGCAGCTCCAGGACCTGGGCCCTCTGGTGCAGATCTGCTTTCTCCTGTCATGCAAAAAAAAAAATCCAAAAAATCCCACCCAAGTCATACTACAAAAACATGACATTTTGATCTCAGACATTGTTGATAAGGCTAAGAAGAGATTACATCTGATACCTGGATCAGCTGATCTTTGTCAGACAGAGCCCTTGTCAGTTTGGCCTTCAGATCTTTTATATTATCCTCCAGCTTTAGCACTTGAGTTGACAAGATGGCTTTTTCCTAAGCAGAATTGGAAAGACACTTTTCATGGTGTAATTATTTATGTGAATGGCTATTGTGTTGGATACTGAATCAGAGAGCAAGCAACTGACCAGGCATGCTTGGCTGATTTTGTTGTTAGCTTCACTCAGCTGTTCTTGCACTTCAGAGTGACTTGATACAGTTTGGCTCAGCCTCTGGTTCATCTCCTCTATTTGAGTCAACAGCGTCCTCTGTGTCTAAGCTCACACGAACAAAAGACAATCAGTCCAAAGGTAATAATAAGCCTATGGATAGAAATGCAAATGGCAGTGCTGCTGCAGTGTAAGTTTGTATTTTCTAAAACAATTAGACATTAGATGTTTTTTTTTTGCCTAATATTTTTTTAAACTGACCTCAGTTGAAGTCTGGAGTTGCTGGAGTGCCTGGTTTCGCTCTTCTTCTTGTGTTTTTACCCTCATCTCAGCCTCTTTGAGAGCCTCTCTCAGCTTGCACAGCTCTGTATCAACCTCCTGCTGCTCCTTAATTAAACACAAATGTAAAAGCAGTATGTGCCAAACAGCATACACAGAATAATGCAATATTTACAGCACAAATCTATTTTCATCATATATAAAGCTAACGCACCTGTCTGTTAAAGTCTTCTTTGTTCACTGGTACTGTCCTGCTAAATGAACCAGGAGTTCTTTTGGTTGGTTGATCATTGCTTCCTCTGTCCAAAGAAGACCTCATTTGTACCAGATCCTTCTCCAGCTTTAGGACCCTTGTGGGTGAATTTCACATGAGGAATGTCAGTCTTTTCTATAGTCATTCAAATGTCCCTCTGTATGTCTTTTGCTGCACTCACTTTTCATGGAGTCCTCTACGTTGATGGTTCTTGCCAAACTGGGATAATTCAGCTGCCTCCTTCTCCTGCTCAAGAGTGCTCATTGCTTCAGAGAGCTGCTGTGTTACACATTAGTACAGGGTGAAAGGATGCTGTGTGCAAGTGTAGCAAATACCAAACATCTATTTGAAACAGAAAATAAAACCAACCAAAATAAGTGGTGGCAATAAGAGAGAAGATTGCAACAAAAGAGCAGAGCATAGAAATTGTTTCCATAGACATTTGAATAATGTTTTACTTACCTTATGATTCATGTGAAGTAGCTGTGCAGACGTTACATTATAGCTCAGCTGTGTGTCTCTGGCCCTCAGCTGGTCCAGCTGACTATCTATACGTTCATGAGCATCCTGCAGCCATTGCACCACTTCTGCTTGTCTAAAGCTACTTTCACTTTGGGCAGCTTGTAATTCAGCTCCTGGAGATGGAGCAAAAGACCGTGTAGCTCCGTCAGGTGCCAGACGGGACAATGACTGCCACCTCCTTAGACCTGGGTCATTCTGTCTGAAGCCACCGGTGCTGCCAGATGTGCTGGAACAGATACAGTATATAAGCTGCTTGAAAATGAATATTATTGTGTCTCTGTTGCTTAAAAACTGTGTACATTACCCCCCTCACCTTGTGCTGACTTTGGACAAAAATCCTGACCCAGAAACAGTTGCCATACCACTCCATGCTGAGGTCTAAGAAAGAAAAATGCACATTTTAAAACGGGGGTCACCAACACATGGCTCATAAGCTATGAGTAGCTCACCCCTTGTTTTAGAGCAGCTCACCCACAGGTTCAGAGAATATAGTCGGTACAAAACATGGATGCATAGTACAAACAATGAGCAACACAACTTCACTCAGTAAATCTGCTCTGGTCCAAACGCAACTAAATCAAACACACAGACAAACCCACAAAATTAAGTGGACTGAATTAGCTATTTTAAGTTCCTGTTTGTTATGTACCATTGGATGTATACTGACAATTCTTACTGACTAAGGAGACTCTTTTTTCCCCTGATTTCTAAGCAGATTTATAGACATTTATTTTCAATGGTTTTATCTCATCAATGTGTTCAGATTTGACGCAATCATGAGTCATGACTCAGATTTTTAAGGATGTGAGTTTAAGATGTTCTTGGTACAAAATGCAAGTTTTGGATATTGATATTTGATGACTTGTTAAATCATCTTATTTATCTGACTGGAATTGGAATTGGAGTTTGAGTGTTTTGATACAACCAGTAATATAAGACATTAGTAGCTCTCAGCCCCTTTTATTTTGCCAAAATTGTTCTCAGAGTAAAAAAGTCCTAAACTAACTGCACTTTGATTGACCTGTTCTATCCCATAAAGAGCATATCTGGGTCTTACCTGGGCTGTAAAGTGAGATTTGGTGTCCCACATTTCGAGGTCCGTGAGAGAAAATGGACTTGAACTTCTACATGAGGGTCTGAACATTGTGAAGTGTCTTCCTAGATCCAAGCTGTCACTTCCCTTTGTATGGGAGAGGCTACAATCTGCATCTCCCTACATGTCTTCCCAAATGACAAGATAGATTTTCACACAAAGGTGGCAGCTCAGGGTGTGTGGCTATTCTGGGTTCTTGTGTCTTGAATTTTCCATTGCTTACTCGATGGTAAATAACTGGCTTTAACACTGCAAGGTTATTACACTGTGACTGTTATCTACAAAACTATTGATTTGATTGTAGATTTGTTCATTACACCTATCTAAATCTATATCTAAATACAAGCATGTCCGATCAAATTGAATTGCAGTATATGGCAAAATTATTTCGGTGGTCTGCACTGAATGACACTTTCTCTTATGGTACCTTGTTGTAGAAACCTTCTCCTGTCCATTGACAAAGCGCACCTGTTCTGCTTGTAAGCCCCACACAGCTTTGATTGCAAGCTATTCAGCGACAGCCCTTGAACTGAGTATCCATGGTAGCCTGTGTACACAGAACATAGTTGAGTGGGTGTGTCATGTGCTAGCACTTCTGGGATAGTCTCCACATGATCTCACTCAAGTCTGCTGACTGGCTGTTTGTTGACATGAGTTGTTAAGAACATCTCCCAAACAGTAATCATAATACACATAGCTTTCCTTGGATTAATTAGTTATGACAGTAAGTGAGTCATAATTGATTATGATTGCCTTTAGAAACAGAGAGAGAAAAAAATGCTTGATGTGATTATGTTATTAGATAGGTGGTTTTTAACAGATTTTATTTTAGCTTCAAGGGTAAAGAAATTATGTGATGAGTTGTCAGATAGTATCACGGCTATAAAATTACTAATACTTTTAGTTGTTAATTACTAAATATTGCATGCTACTGACTTAATCCAAAATTATTTCTTTTGCATAAGCAAGTCAGACCATTATTCAGAATCACTGTTCCAACTATATCAAAATAGTGCACCTCCCAGTTAATGTTCATATTGTCATAAGCAATACATGCCACTCAACCTTTATAAAAGAACAAAACAAAAGTAGAAGCCAGCGTTTTTATAACCTATTCCATTTGCCAGATTTCGCTTATTTACGTGTAAATGAAAAAAACAAAAAAACATGTTTCATAATATAAATTTAAGCTCTTATTTTGAAACAAGCCGTCTCCCGGAAACAGGAAGTAGTAATCCATACGCTAGCAGCGGAAGGTTTAGGCCATTCAAGAAGCTAAGAAGCTAATAGTTTAATAAAGCAACAAATTTCCTTTCAGCACTTACTATTACAGTTTACTCATTTCGTTTCTCGAAGGGTTTGATTCGCATTAATTCCGAAAAGGTAAAACACTTCAACTCCAGGTTTTTAATGAAATAGAGCGTTTGCCTCTAATTTAGCTGGATAACAGGCCGACGCTAAGGCTAGTCGGTTAGCACAGCTATTCGTTAACATCGAGCAGTTAGCATTTCTGTTGTCCTACTGTCAGAGAGTTATCTTGTTGATTTAGGAGAGACGTTGTGGATATTATAAATCTGCCTTTACAAGAATAGTTAGATTTAAACCTTTATGTTTTTGTTTTGCAACATTGTGCAGATATGGCTGCGGATTGGTTGGGTAGTTTGGTGTCAATTAACTGTGGGCCATCACTGGGAGTCTATCAAGGAGAGGTATCGTCTGTGGACCAGTCCAGCCAAACCATCTCCTTAAGACAACCTTTCCATAATGGAATCAAGTGTCCTGTTCCCGAGGTCACATTCAGGTAACACTTAGCACCAAATTGATTACCCCCTGGAAGTGTTTTTGCATATTGATCTGATTCACGACTACAGTTAGCCTCTCCTTTTTTTCTGCAGTGCCATTGACATAAAGGAGCTAAAGATTTTAGATATCAGAAATGGCAGTGCAAGGAACAGCTCCTCTGTATCTACAAAGGTAAGCAGTGCGCCAGTTGCAGTCCCAAAGGGTGACCCCCGGTCTATGGAGAAGTTGAACTCTCCTCAGCACTGCTCTAAAAGCTATGGAGAGCGTCATCTAGATGTTCCTGGGCAGCCTAAAGGATTCCGTCGAAGACACAACTCCTGTAAGTGCAATACTGTGCAACTCAATCAGAATATTGTATTACTGTTGATTTCTTGAGGTTAACTTTGTATTTACTGTCCCATCAGGGTCATCTAGTAGTCGAGGGGCAAACCAAGTGACACCGAAAAAGAATGGGGTGAAGAATGGTCAGATGAAGCACAGAGATGATGAGTGTTTTGGGGATGGTGTGGATGATGGCCTGGACACAGACTTTGATTTTGAAGGAAACTTGGCTCTTTTTGACAAAGCAGCAGTTTTCTCAGAGATCGACATATCAGAGCGCCGTAACGGTGCAAGGTCACGTGGGACACCACAGGAGCAGACACCTTCACGTTACCGTCATGATGAGAACATCCTGGAGGCCAAACCTATTGTGTACAGACAGATTACTGTATCACAGCCCGGGGCCAAAGAATACTGCACTGGTAAGTGTTCCACCTTATAATGAAGCAAATGGTATTGAGGAAAAATGACCTGAAGTTACATATTTGTGTCTTTCATTTCATACAGACTCTGGGCTTGTTGTGCCCAGTATATCCTATGAACTACACAAGCGTCTGTTGACAGTCGCTGAGCGTCATGGTCTCTCGTTGGAGCGAAGACTTGAAATGACTGGAGTGTGTGCCAGTCAGATGGCCCTTACATTGCTGGGTGGGCCCAACAGGTAAGAATTTTGTGATTGTTCAGCCACATGTCAAATATTCAAACAATGTTCGGAAAAACAACATATAAATGTCCATCATGAAATGGTATTAAATTTGCTCATAGCCTGAGAGTATGTATTGTTGAAAGTAGGGTCAAAGTTGAAGAAAACATAAAGACTAAACATCAGAGACATGTAGATGTTGGTTAGTTGGTGGTTTTGAGACTCTGAGTGTTCAATATTAAATAAATATTTAATAGACAGTTAGAAAATAACTAGGATGAAATGAGTTTTAAAGATATACATGACATTTTTTACATTTACACATTTTGTCAGTTTTTATTCATATGATTATTTTATAATGTCTCTTTCATTTAATGTTAAATACTTTGGATCGCCATACTGGTGAACCTTAACCGTATTTCTTCATATTCCAAATATGTATTTACTCAAATTGGACACTTTGAGAGCACAAAATTGAAGAAATAAACTTCTTATTATTATGTTTCATCCAGATTCACTCCAAAAAATTTACACCAGCGTCCCACAGTGGCACTTCTGTGTGGCCCTCATGTTCAGGGGGCTCAGGGCATCAGCTGTGGTCGTCACCTGGCCAATCATGAAGTGGAGGTCATCCTGTTTCTGCCAAACTTTGTTAAGATGCTCGACTCTGTCACCAGCGAGCTCACACTTTTCAACAAAACTGGGGGCAAACAAGTGTCAAGTATCAAAGGTGGGCATTTTCTTACTTTTATTTAGTTTGACCTTCTGCTTTTGCAGCAATCAAAGTGACATTCGTTTTAACATTATGCAGTATAGTTGATCAAGCGATATCTTGAGATTTTTCCATTTTTCTCTCTGGCTTTACAGATCTTCCAGACACCCCAGTGGACCTAATCATTAACTGCCTGGACTGCCACGAGAATACATTCCTGATGGATCAGCCTTGGTACCGAGCAGCTGCAGACTGGGCTAACCAGAACCGAGCACCAGTGCTCAGTTTAGACCCTCCTGTTAGTGGACAGGGTCAAGCAGTTGAGGCCAAGTGGTCCCTCTCTCTTTGCCTCCCACTTCCCCTGGCTGAGGGAGCTGGCAGGGTTTACCTGTGTGACATAGGAATTCCTCGTCAGGTGTTCCAGGAGGTTGGAATCAAGTACCATTCTCCATTTGGTTGCAAATTTGTTATCCCCTTGCATTCTGCATAAAGGGACTAATGGCCAACATGACAGTTTGAATTTTTCACCATCCTTGACCGTTTGGGTTTGGGCGCCTTATATTAGAGAGCTTCAGTTGTTTTTCCAGTTCATCCCTTAAGTTCTAACCCATCAACATGTGTAAGGGGCTTTTCCCTCACATTGAAGGACCATTGTTTGGTATTTTAGTTCTACAAGGACTAAATGTATATGGAAAAAAGTTTCCAAATTGAAGAAACAGATGTGAGAATTAAAGGCGTTAGCAATTATGTAGACAACATTGTATTAACATGATATAATAAGATATTTTGAAGATAGGTCATTCAAGAATACAAATAATGTTTAGTTTTAAATTGAAGAGGACAATCCCTGACTTAAAGTGGAAAACTTAAAAACTGTCTTTGTTATCTAACATCATTCCAAAGCCATTTTGTGAATAACACAGATCCACAAAATACATGCAAATACAATGTTCCTACATTTCACTGGATGAGACAACAGAAATCCAATTTACATTGGTTTTACAATTACTAATGGCTTTACTTATACAGCCTTCCATACTTTGCATCTTTCAGTTAATGTTGTCTGATGTTTTATTAGGGTTGAATTGTCATCCAAATCAGATATTTAATCTGAGCAAATATGGAATATTTGTCATTTATATGAGTAATGATGTGTTGTCAAACCAGTGTTGAATGGGGCAGCTATTGAAGAGAATCCAGATGTCAGAAGTTTTGTTTGTTCATGGTAAATAGGCTGTGGTGATAAGGGCTCCAATAAGATGACACAGCATGCAAAACCTTTGGTGATCTTCCCTTTTGGTGATGGTTTGGGGGAGGACATTTGCTAATATAATTTTTGGTAAAACTATCGGCTAAAAGACCATACCAGTGTTTTTCAAAGTTTCAGGTCCTTAGCCACAAATCATATATATTTAACATTTCTACTGATCATTTTCAAATGCAGGCTGTATAATTGTTAATGTATTTTTTTCAGTTTCATATTGTTATTGATTTCCATTTATTACATTTATAACACTCTAAAACTCCATTATATTATGTAACCATCCACAGTGAACATCAAATCTCCGGTTTGTGTCAATGTTGTATTAATTGTTGTATGGTAATGCAGTTAAGGCACAAATTGATTGCAGAAGTCTGCACTGCATTACACTAACAAGAATTAATGCAGACTTGATGGAGTTTGCTAAAAGATTTTCATATTGTACAGAAATTAATAGAAGCCAATAGACTCTTGGAACAGTAGACAAAATACATCTACACTTCAAAAACAAAGTAGCATGGTTTGCAGATGGTTAGTTTTGATGTAAAATGTAAGTGATTTGTGGTAAGTAGGCTCAAAACCACTGATTCGATCCTCCTTGTTTTAAACAAGGTGATCATGTGAACTTTAAAATGTCAGTTCAGAATGTCAGTTTTTTTTTTTTATGTCCGTTGTGTTGCCTGACAAAACAGTTAGCATTTTCTAAAGAACAAACACTGTGTGTGGGATTCAAATGGATTTCCTGGGTGAATTATCTTGATCTGAACTCACAAAAAATGATCAAGATGCACCTACCTGCACTGAGTACCTTCTTTGTACCAATGAGATTGGGTCTTTTTGATGAGAAATTATTGAGAAAGTTGTTTTTCCAGTTTCATTCTGACCTGGATTCTGTCTGTGTATTTGACTTTAACTGGCGGTAAAACTAAAGCATAGACTGTGAAATACTCAAATAATTTGAGAGAAGAGCTGCTTGTTTTGTGCTGTTTTTTTAAGGCCTTGATAAAGAGATCAGAGGCATCTGAAATGCAAGATCTTTTTGACAGTTAAAGTCAAACCCATTGCTGGCTCTTTTGCAAGACTACATCAGTTTGATACATGGCCCCGATGGGGGCAGATGTGTTAAGAGAACTTTATTGGGCATACATCTTGCAAACATTGGCATTGCTTAATTCTGAGGTGAGTCCTGTATCACTGAGGTCAGTGTAGTCTAGAAAAGTGTGATTTCAAACTGTACACTCTTGCTACAAGGACGTTACAAATCCAGTACTCTTTGGTACATGGTGTTTGGTATTGATAATGTCTCAGGAGGATTAAAAATGCTAGTGTTACATTTGTTGTGTTCTCTGTGCACACTAATCTGCACAGGGTTTGTTTGCTGATTCAGTGAAAATTCGTGCACAAATGTTTTGTCCTTTCTCCAACATTCCTCCAGCCTGATGTGTTATGTCACATCTGTTCAGACAAGTCTGGCTTGGAAACATCAGCCAGTGTTACTGAATGTCAAGATAAGCTTTGCCTCTCTCTGGCCGCCAGGTGGCTATATAGCACATGTTTTGGTGGCTCCTACTTATTGTGCTGTTATGGCAGCTCTGTGTGCTTGATACCATTTCCTCCACCAGTAGCGTTATTTCTCAACGTCAGAACTGTATGATAGATATCTTTTGAAAGGAAAACACCTGTGTGGAAGTGACGGTGATTAAAAGAAGGATATCCTTCCTAAGGTTGATTTAAATAGGTTCTCATGTTTCAAATTGTCTGACCTGCAGCGGAGGTTTAGTCCATGCAAGGTCCGTGCTGCAGTCCAGCAGAGAGGCATTAAATCGGCAGTGGGAGTTTTGTCTAGACAGACTAACTTTCCTTTTGGGATCGAAGTTCATTGACGAGGTTCTTGTGCAAAAATACGGTGCAGTTCTCATGTGTCATATGTGCAGATTGAAACAATAAAAAAATCCCCACTGACTCTTGCTGTGTGGGCGTTTTGTACATTGCTTCATTGATGATCAAATTCCTTCACCAGCTTCACTGAAGTGTATTGAGTGATAGCCTATTTTTAGCCTATTTTTAGCCGGACGAGTTTATCATTAACGCGCATGTGCACTGCAAAACCAAGGTGGGGCAAAAAACTTGAATGTTTCTGACGGAGTCAGGAGACTGAAATAAGTTTGAATCGAGAATAATTCATCGCTGCAGTCTTTGCCCGGTTGACTTTTTACGTTTTTTCTGACCCACCTCACTTCTCCCACAGAGAGAGAGGCGACACTGCGCCGATACGTTTGTAGAAAAGTTTTTTTTTTTCATTTATCTGAGGGTACTTGATTATGATGTTGAAAGGAGACGCAACAACAACAGTCTTGGCTGGTTTTATTGAATAACTTTTGGACTGCTGAAGTTTCTGTCACCTGAGAAACTTTTCACTTCCTCATCAGGACTTCGCGTGTATTGCGCTTCGGTATCAAACACGGTTTTTTTATTTATTTCGTGAATGGGAGTTTGGCTGCCGTCGCCCACATGAAAACGGACGTCGGACAGTAGCTGAGTCACCTGTTATTGCCTTCAATCTCTCGGTTTTGCCTGCAGAAAGGTAAGAGTTTTATTTTGAAATGTGGCCAGGTCTTCTGGGCACAGTGAAGCTGCAGAGATGTGGTGAAGCTGTCTGAAATATAACCAGCAGACCTGTCAGATTCTCTCTATACCACACACTGACTCTAGGAGGATTAAAAACGCAATGTACAAGTGACTAACAACTCTGATGAACTTAGATTCATCTCATCAGAGGGCACTGGGGTTTGGAGGCTGCAGGTGTTAAGAGACAAGGACGCAATAATCAAGCCTTTACCTGTTCTTACCTTAACTGAAAGCATCTCAAAGTGCTTCAAAGTAAAATAAAAGTAGGCTTGATAAATATGTGATTTCATGATAGATGTGGCCTTATCAACGTCCTCCTTCAAACTTAGGCCACTTCCTCTGGCTTTCTGGGGTGCAACAACTGCATCAGGCAGCTCTGTCACAACATGGTAGATAATGGTATTGATAATGATCATAATTCTCTGCCTACTAAAGATGTTGAGCATGCATCACATCTGTTCACAGGGCCCTGAGATATTTCACAGTTATTTAAAGGTGTTACTGACCCATTTAAACTGGCTGCACCCACTGAAATGTGTAACTTGCAGAGGGATATTATTAAATGACATTGCTTCCTAGCTCAATTGTGCCTCTCCCCTTTCAGTCTGTCATTCTAAGGAAACAATTAATCAAGTATTTTTGAAAACCAATGCACTAAAACAAAAGTTCACTGAAAGCAGTATTTGTCTGAGAGAGGAACTGAGGACCTCTTGGGTCTGTCTCAGGGTGATGCCCCTGCAGTTTAGACAGGAATTCCCTCACAGGTCAGAAACACTTAGAAAAAGACTGAAGCCAGTGTTAGAGCCTTCTCCATCTAAGGCTCTTCTTTTAGAGTGAAACTGTAAAGAAGGATGAAGTTGGTGAAACAAGATGAAGAGAGCTCATGAAACCACAGCAAAGCCTAGCTGCTACCCTGTAATGTGTCATGCATGGCTGCATCAGCAGAGCAGCATTGCACTGCATTGTGTGCAAAGCACCGCAGCCAGGAAGTGTCTGTCCACTGCTCAGCTATAGCAGCTTTGCCTTGCATGGTGTTTTCTCGATATCTCTCCTGGTAAAATCATCACTTAACCAAAATGTCATAAGTGTTAAGACCTTCATTGTGTTGTTTGAACGCTGGATATCATTAAAATGCAAAGTTTACTGTAGTGTCTCTAGTGTTGTTAAATTAAAGGGGACTCTCCCCTGACTGACATTATTGATTTCTCTCTTCCTGTTGCTCTGAAAACTACCTTGTTTTGCAGTGTTAAGTTTTATGTTGATTTATGATAAACAGGGTGCAATTTTAGGCTCTGTATGCACCAGTGAGCCTCATAGGCAAAACCGTCAGCCATTAAAGTGATACAATGATGGCTTGTACTGCAGGGCCTACCACTAAAGTCATACTTCCTCTCTTAGATCCCACAGTTGTTTCAGTGAACAGTGCTGCTGCACCAGAATCCAGCTGTTGTCCCAGAGGCAGAGGTGATTTCCTCCTCCGAGGAGAACATCTGCAGGCTGTCAGGCCCAGCTGGGTGACCTGTTGGCACATGCTCCTTCCTTCTCCTTCTGTACATTTCTCCTTTCCCGCCACTCTGGGTTTCTGTTTGTGTACCCGCAAAATGAAACCTCAATGGATAGAGAAAAAAAAATCATTGTGTCCTTCACTCTCCACTTGGCTCTGCCACCCTGCTGCTATAATAGTGATGATAACAGGGCAGCAGCATCAAAGCAGCTGCAGAGCATCCTGAAGCTTTAGGGTCAGGATAAGGGACGGATCACCCCGGCCCCCTGCTGCACATGTGCGAGGTATACAGAAGTACAGAGCTGCAATAACACAGACATAATGTTCATTGTAACATTCTTACTACAGGATATCCAGTGGTGGAGGACGTATTCAGAGCCTTTCCTTAAGTAAAAGTATCAATACATAAATGTAGAAATACTGAATTCCAAGTAAAAGTCCTGAATTCAAAATCCTACTTAATTAAAGCACAGAATTATTATCTGCAAAATATATCAACAGTAAAAGTACTTGCGTCATAGAAAAATGACCTCTGTGATTGATATTATCATATATGACATCATGTTGTGTTTTTTAGTGTTAAATGTTGATCTGAAATATAACTACAAACTATATCTGTCAGATAAATGTACTGTCGAAAAAAGTACAGCTTTCCCTCTGAAATGTGGTGGAGTAAAAGCATAAAGTAAAATGGAAACACTTACGTAAAATGAAAGCATTTCAAAATTGTACGGTACGTGCGGTATGTATTGTGCGGTGAGGACAACTGTTTGAAGGTTGCCTTGATTTTCTTCCAAGTAACATTTAACAAACTAGTTCCCCATGGTGTGTTTGAGTGACACATTTGCAAATCCCTCCACCTCTGGTCTTCCTCACTTCACTATAACACCTCAGCTTTTGCAAAACATAGCATAATCAGCATTTTCACCTCAGCTTTTGTCTGCAGATAGATGAGGGAGTGGCAGATTTTAACAAGACCAGAGATATTTCTGCATTCCTGTCCTGTCTTGCTGTGTGCAGTCAAGCTGCCACTGATCTGTACAGTTCAGACTACAGCTGACTTGCATAAGAGCCAAATGTTGATGAACCGGTCTGGTTTGAACAATAGGATTGTTAGGGATGCCCAGATTATGCAAAATTGTTCTCACCTCATACAAAGCCGTATGAACTTTGTTTCAAGTGATGTGACACCTCTGTTTATTAGTTACTTGTTAAATTTTCGACTAAGAGTTTGTGCTCTTTTCTGACACCGTTCAGGTTCAGCCTGTCACTCGACTTACTGGTTTCCTGTTTCAGTGACTTATACCATGCATCGCTTCTCCTGTAGCATACAATATCTCTCAATCGGATGTAATAATTCACTGATGGCAATCACTGTGTCATGCCGTTGTTGGACATGACACAGCTTAGACTATGTTTAAAAGTGAATTCTCATGATGATAACATCAACAGTACACAAGACACAAGTTGATTGTGCTTGCCGAATAAAATATGAAGAACAGTTTTTATTTCCAGACCTGCAGAAGTGAAGCATTGCTGCCCATTGCTGCTACTCACTGGGCAGACCGATGATGATGATGGACTTTTTAATGAGACAGGGGTCATTAGAAGCCCAGAAACTTGACCAACTCACAATGACAGCCTTGTGTCCTTCCTGAAAAGGGCAAGCTGTGGTTCCATGTAGAGCTCTGTGGAAATGGCAATGTGACTCCATGACAGACTGAGTTCTGTCCCATTCAGTCAGCTGCTGGTGGCCTGCTGCTGAGATGCATTCACTGTCCCAAAACAGATGAATTAAAAAGTGCTGTTGTGTGTCAGCCTTGGCCCCGTTGATCCATTCCTCACTTGGTGAGATCACTCTTCTCCTTCACCAAGGACTTTGCCCAGACACATTCTGTTGCAATCAGGAATTCTGATGGCTTTACTATTTTCAGAGTGTCATGAGTGCGATTTCCTGCTTCAAGTTACAACTCGGGCAGGGATGGATCAAATATTATTTCAAAGATTATATTGCATCAGATTAGGTGAGTTTTTAGCTAGCATAGCTTGAGGTGTGGCAGTGTCGTTTGGTCATTTGATCCATGATTTTGGTCTGGGATCAGCAAAGTTATTAGAATTCATCCTCTGGGCACCGTGAACATCTGTACAAAATTTCATGACAATCCACCTGATAGTAAGATATTTCTGTCTAGACCAAAGTGCTGGGCAAACTAACCTTGGCAGACTGACATTGCCGTCCCAAGAGCTGCATTGCTACCATGGCAAAAAATATTTTTTCTACACAAAATGCATGTTTACTTTTTCTGACCTCTCCCTAATAATTCCTTTTTCTGGTAAAATACTGAGTAGTCTTAGCATCCCATGCTTTAAAAAAAAAAACATTTAAACAGAACAATTTGAAAACATAAAAGTCACTTTGGTTGACTTGTTGTTGTGACTTGTAGTCATTTTTAAACCTATTACGAGAGCTCGCTCAGAGAAATTACCTCCTTTTAAATGCGACACAAGCCAAAAATATTTTTGGTGTATCCATTTAACACTTTGGTTTTCTTTACAATGATTGTTCCAGCCTCACAAAGCTGCTGGCGTGGCTGTGGACTGTTATTCTTGTTTCTGTCGTTGTGACCTTCTGCACATTGTGGAATGTCAAAGTGTAGAATAGAAAATATGGGTTGGGATGTGCAGTAGGGGGTGTTTGTTTGGTTGATGAGTGTGGGAGACGTGTCCAGATAGTTTTGTCCCTCGATGCAGAAAGACAGCTGCAGTGCTCCATAGGGGACAACTCTGCCACATCCCCATCATACTGAGTGATGACAGTCCTCTCTGGGACACATGGGAGTTTTTAGTCTCACATGTGGTGTCTGTGAAGAGGCAAGTTATTTATTCAAATGAGATCAGAATTTAAGATTATGTCTGAAAGATTATATTTGTGAGAGAACAAGGAGGTGTTCAGGCAGCGATATCAACAGATTATGTTGTTTTCTGTCATGTTTCTACAACTGTAAGATCCCCACCCTAATATTGGAGTATTGTAAATCTGGGCTCTCATACAGGAAGCTGACTTCATAGTGATGGACATGTCAGAGGATGTGACCTTGTGTAAAGGGACAGAGCTATCAAAGCAAGGATTTTCCCTGATCATTGAGCCCTGTCGCCTTTCCATGGGAACTGATACAGGAAGAGAGGAAGTGGGGTTTTGAAGGGGGTGGTGTGTTGAGCATTACTTTATCCATAGGTCATCATTTCATTATGACGCCTCTGCTCGAATTTGTTGTGTATGTATCATGGAAACACTGCCCCGGGTGATTGAGGTTTACTGTCACTGTGGCTGCTATACTGACGTAAAGAAACGCTGGGCTGGATGAGTCCCTTGGGCCTGGTCAGATCTCACCACAAGTTTGCATTCCAGCGTTGAAGAGAGCTATCGTGATTCCTGCAAGGCTCAGTCATTGGGGCTCAGAACCAGTGTGTGTCCATTTTAGGTCAAAATGCACAGTGTTGCTGTATAAAATACAAACTTCAAAGCAGATCAAGTTTTATTCCTTTTATTTATCAGCTAGAATATAAAATGTAGTTGTGTATTTCTGTCTTTTTAATTTGTCTTATTGCTCCATCTATCTACTGGAAGCCGGTCTTTAAGCAGATACTATTGTTCTGCGTCATGGAAACATTCAGCCCCAGTTGTGAAAGTGTGATTTTAAAAAAAGAAGACTTGTTAGTTCTGCTTTCTGTATGAGCAAGTTATTTTTACTGACATTGCCTGATCTTATGCCAGCCTAAAGTGATCTGATAATAGGTGACTTCTTTCCCATCAATTGCCATGCACCCCTGCAAAGCAAAACCCCAAATTCACTGTCTTCCTGAGAACATGTTTGTGGTTAAGTGAATACCTTTGAAGGAGGTTTGTCACAGTT
Organism: Trachinotus anak; assembly: GCF_046630095.1. Taxonomy (NCBI): domain Eukaryota; kingdom Metazoa; phylum Chordata; class Actinopteri; order Carangiformes; family Carangidae; genus Trachinotus; species Trachinotus anak. Next base: position 10,566,244 of record NW_027273853.1, on the reverse strand, counting down.
TAAAGTAAATTCTGTTTTTCTTCATAGGTACTGCATGTGTGTGTGTTTACCAGCTCTAATGGTAGCAGCTAGAAAACCCCACCTGTGAGAGGATCGAACTGCCTCATCATGACAGAGGTCCAGGTAAGACAGGCCTCTAGAGTTCAAACAGGGGTGCGTGTCAGAACATAGATAGAGAAACAAAAATGTAATTTGTTTACTAATTAGGCATCTGCCCACATTCCCATAGACTCCATGGCCGCAGGGCACAGAGTGTGTGGCCAGGTACAACTTCAAAGGCACATCAGAACATGACCTGCCCTTTAACAAAGGAGATGTGTTGACTATCATTGTTGTCACAAAGGTAATGTTTCATATGCTACACCTCTGCCCTATAAAGACTGGAGTTTTTCTTTTCACTTCTCATGCATGTGAGTTTGACACTGACACCTATTGTCCCTAAATATGGGAAGACATGGAAGGACTTAAATGTTATGTTACTTACCCCACATTGATATTTATTCATTTTAGCCTTTGCTGACATTTTGTGTTTCAGGATCCAAACTGGTACAAAGCTAAAAATTCTGCAGGTCGTGAGGGAACAATCCCAGCCAACTATGTTCAGAAAAGGGAAGGTGTAAAATCTGGAGGCAAGCTGAGTCTTATGCCGTGAGTATGCAGATTATTATATATTGAATATATTATATATTGTCCAATGCAGTCTTCCACTGTCAAAGCAAACTGAATTAGGTTTTTGTATTTGCTGTCTGCATTATATCTAAAAGGCTGCCACTACATCAGCTTTGTTTGGTGCCTGCAGCAATGGTTAAAATAGTTCGACTTTGGCCTCTTCCTATGGCTATGTGGTGGCTGAAGGCAGATGGCCTATTTGTCAAGGCAGCGACGCTTTATTTATGTGAATGGAGACCACAGTTGGGTCGGGCTGTGTTGTAATTGCAGTGCACTTGTGTCTGTTTCCAACTCAGCTTTGCTTGAACTCTGCAGAGTTTCCTGTTGTTTGTTTTCTATCTCAGACAGAAGTAATCTCAAAAATCTCCTTGTTTGTCCATATGACGAGTTTCCGCGTGCATGCACACACTCGTGTGTATGAATGACAGGCTTACAGTGGATATAAAAAGTCTACACACCCCTGTTAAAATGGCAGATTTATGTGATGTGTAAAAAATGAAAGAAAGATCAATCATTTCAGAATTCTTTCCACCCGTAATGTGACCTACAATTTATAAAGTTCACGCAAAAGACAAATTGAAACCGTTTAGGGGGAAAAAAGGTACAATAACCTGGTTGCACAAGTGTGCACACCCTCTCACAATTGGAGATGTGGCCGTGTTCAGAATCAACCACCACCATCACCTTCAAACCAATTTTAAATAATAGTTACTTTATACCTCCCATCAATTTCAGTGAATCTGATAAACCCCAAAAGCTGAGCTGTTACTGCAGTTTCCTTGACATCTACTTAGTTGCATCCTAAGGTCCACAAAGAGCTTCAGAAGCATGACCAGGATCTCACTGTTGAAAATCGGGAGAGGGGTACAAAAGAATTTCCAAGGCATTAGATTTACCATGGAAGACAGTAAAGACAATCATCAACAAGTGGAGAAATTAGTCATGACAGTGACATTATAAAGAAAAGGGCGTCCTCCCAAAATTGATGAAAAGACAAGGAGAAAACTGGTCACAGCAGCTGCCTAAAGGCCAATGGCAACATTAAAGGAGCAGCAGGAATTTCTAGCAAGTACCGGTTGCTCCGTACATGTGACAACTATCTCCCATATTCTTCATCTGTCTGTGCTATGGGGTAGAGTGGTAAGACAGAAGCCTTTTCTCATGGAGAACAACCCATCCAAGCCTGGCTAGACTGCACTTATTGAATAGGTGTAGTACTTAGTACTTACACCAAGATCTCCTGCTGCACATCAGCTTTAGTTTTGTCCCTCACTTGTAAGTCACTCTGAATGAAAGCCTCTGCCAAATGAGTAAATGTAAATGTAAATGTACATTATGCAAAAAATACACCCAGTTTCCCAAAACCAAGTGGAAAAATGTGTTATGGTTTTATGAGCCTGAGGCTGAACTTTTTAGTCATATTTCCTAAAAGTATGTTTGGCACAAAACAACACAGTACTTCACCAAAGGAAACACCGTACTCACAGTGAAGCACGGTGGTGGCAGCATCATGGTTTTGGTCTGCTGTCCTTCAGCCAGAACTGGGGCTGTAGTCAAGGTAGAGGCAATTACAAATAGCTCCAAATACCAGTTGGTTTTGGTTTAAACCTTAGAGCGTCTGCTAGGAAGCTGAAGGTGAAGAGGAATTTGAGCTTTCAGCACGACAATGACTGACAGCATACGTCCAAATCAACAAAGGAATGGCTTCACCAGAAGAAGATTAAAGTTTTGGAATGACCCAGCCAGAACCCAGACCTGAGTCCACCTGACTTGAAGAGGACTGTGCACAGGAGATGCCCTGGCAATCTGACAGGCCTGGAACATTTTTGCAAGCAAGAGCGGGCAAATAATGTCAAGTCAAGATTTGCCAAGCTGAGAGACTCTTACACCACGAAGACTGAGGGCTGTAATAAAACCAAAAGATGCTTCAACAAAGTATTAGTTTAAGGGTGTGCACACTTGCTCACTTATGCAACCAGGTTATTGTGAGTTTTTTATTCATTCATTCATTTGTTTATTTATTCATCTCATATCTCATATTCATCTCAGTTTGCTTTTACTTGAATTTTATAGGTTATAGGTCACATTAAAGGTGGAAAAAGATTATCAAATGAGTTATTTACTGTTTCATCCATTTTATGCCACAGAAACCTCCCATTTTAACAGGGGTGTGTAGAATTTAACGTCTACTTTATTTATAGTGCACTTGATCACAAAATCATGTCTCATAGGACATTGTGAAGGCAAACTTACCTAGACCAACAATCAGTGACAAAAAACAAACATAGAGAAAGGCAATATGAAACATACAAAATATAATATAATAAACAAGACATAACAGCCCTACTTGAGCTTCCCTTTCTCTCTACCCAGTGTTGACCATAAATGATCAGTTACTATGTGTATTCATGTTCATAGACACGTTATGTCTCATGTGTTATGTGTCCAATCTGTTGAACAGTAAGTACACTGAAAAATAAATATGAAAAAACAGACATAAGTCAAGGTATGCCAGATGACCGTCTCGTATAAAATGCAGTTCTTGTTACTGTAAATATCACCAATACGTAATCTGAGAGCAAAATGGTAAAGGGCCTCTGAGTGGAGGCAGTATTATGTTTATAGGAATACAGAACTGAAAAGGAAAACTGCTCCGACAAACCTCTTCCTACAACTCAGGGGAAAGCGGCTTCAGTTTCACTGAGGAAAAAAAACTCAGCATTTTTTATGTGATATTTAAATGCAACTTTCTCATGGAGCAAGACACAAAAGAATTTACTGTACATTCTGTGACTCTCTCAATAAAAAAAGTGGTCACAGCGAATATGCAAAATACTGAAATGTATACCTCTGATTGATGACAGCATTTATTTTATTTGCATAAAGGCCCCATTTGTTTGGCAGGAATTCAGATGGTACAGCATTCTATATTATCTAAATTGTTAATCAGATAATTTATAAGAAAATGTATTATTAAAGTTCATAAAGACTGATTCCCCTCGACTTACTGAATAAAATTTTTAAAACAGTTATAAAAATAGTCCACAGAAAGTAGACTATTTTTATAAATAAATAGGGAATATCATAAATCTCATTAAAGGTACAAACTCTCAGTACATAATCACTCTAGAACAAATTACAAGAATATAAAAAATAGAAACAGGATGTTACAGCCACTGCTCTCATTCTGATTTTTTTTGGGGGGGGGGACCACATGAGCTGGTAGTGGAAAGGTTAAATGTATATGTAATAATAGCACTTAATAACAACAAGGTAATTTTAAAACAAAAGTTGCAAAGTGCATTACACACAAAAAAAGAGAAATATAGACAAGAGTTAAAATAACATACAGAATACTTTTAAACTGACTGGCTAGAAATTAGTAGAATAGAAGGGGAAATAAGCTTTTTAATGACTGCTGCAGACAGAAGGACATCAGCAGAGGAGATACAAGTGGATTTCAGTCATTTGGTATCTAAAGTCTATATATTTCCATCATTTTAAGAAGCTTTGTGCAACATTTTCAAAACATTTTTTTATATTGATTTTATATATATCTCTGGCTCTTCCACTGGCTCTTCCAGATGGTTTCACGGGAAGATAACGCGGGATCGGGCAGAGCAGCTGCTTCACCCACCTGAAACAGGCCTGTTCTTAGTGCGAGAGAGCACCAACTTCCCCGGCGACTACACCCTGTGTGTGAGCTGCGATGGCAAGGTGGAGCACTACCGCATCATCTACCACAACGGCAAGCTCACTATTGACGAGGAGGAGTATTTTGAGAATCTTATGCAGCTGGTTGAGGTAAGTCACAAAATTAACTTTTGTTTTCTAAATAGAGCATGGTGCTCCTAGTGATTGCTCTGGTGCTATATTGAGCATTAGTCTACTGTATGTATGGTGTACTTTCCTGTTTTAGAGTTCCCGTGTCTTTGTGCTACCTCATAGACCACATACAGTTCCTGGAACAAATAATGAACAGGAAGTGTCAAAGAGGAAGAGTGAACAGTATGCTGAGGTTCAGAGTTCTAACCTCAAAAAGACACCAGTCATTTTGCCTTAAAATGACTCCTTTTCCTGCGTGAAACACTTTTGAACAGCAGCAAACTGTATATTCTACAGAGTAAAATACATGTGTAAGTTCAGTGTCACCTACTTAAGGGAAAACCTTTTCAATCGCCCATTCTGTCTTCTCTCTCCAGACAGCCCTCTACTGGTCATTGTGAAGCGCTGCACACTGAGTTTTATCACTTCTTAACTGTAATGCTGGTGGGGTATGATTTGGGTTAGTGTTAGGAAAGTGAGTACAGTTGTATGTGGATCCGGTGTTTTCTTATAGTCTAGTAACATTTTCTTTGATCATTTGGGCACCCGCAAAGTAGTGTAATGCTTTTGTTTCCACTTTATGTGCATTTTACTCTTGCTTTCTCCAGGTTAGTTTCTAATTTGTCTTTGTTTGTATCTAGCACTACACCAAAGATGCAGATGGCCTGTGCACCAAACTAATCAAGCCAAAGCTGGAGGAGGGGACAGTGGCCGCTCAGGATGAATTTTCCAGGAGTAAGGCTCAGTTTGTCAGTCTTTAACAATCCATGTTACTGTGACACTGCAGCCTTTTTGTCTATGAGAAGCATGTATTGGCGTGTTGTGTCTCAGCTGCATACTGTTTTCTCTTCAAATGGCCAACAGGTGGCTGGTCAATGAACAGGAAGGACCTCAAACTGCAGCAGGTTATTGGAAAAGGAGAGTTTGGAGGCAAGTTCCCATTTAAACCTTGGCTAAATTTACACTGCAGAGTACCTGTGATCCAGTGTTGTTTTGTTGTTCACATGTGGTAGAGATCATATGTGTATTATAAACATGTACTAATGCAATTTTCATAGCCATGAAGATTAATTAAGTAAAATGTTTGGTCAAACTACATTGAAATACTACATATCAACAATAGGTGTGTTTTTCCTGCCACATTTGTACCTTTTCTTCAGCTCATGTTCAGATAAATACAGTTTCCCTGATTGTGTACCAACAGTACATCGTTATTGTTTGTGATTGTTCCAGATGTCATGGTGGGAGACTACAGAGGGACTAAAGTAGCTGTGAAGTGCATAAAAAATGATGCTACAGCTCAGGCTTTTATTGCCGAGGCTTCTGTCATGACGTAAGGGTCATTAAATATTTCTTGTTTTTTTTTTTTTTCTTTTAGAAACACAAATAAACCGAAAATAACATGTCTGTTTTGTCTTCTCCTCCCTCAGGCAACTACGGCACGATAACCTGGTCCAACTGCTTGGAGTGATTGTAGAGGAAAACGGGAGTCTGTTCATAGTTACTGAGTACATGGCCAAGGTAGGTAGCTGACTGTCTGACCAGCTGGTCATTGTCAACATCCAGAACATAGTTATGAATGTGTCACACATTTGTTTGCTTTTCTTAGGGCTGTTTGGTTGACTACTTACGTTCCAGAGGCCGGACAGTACTTGGTGGAGACGCTCTCCTTAATTTTACACTGTGCGTATTTCTGCGGCTGTCCACAATATCTAGAATCATGCTGTGTTAAAGGCAGAGTCAGGGGCGCTGTGGAGCACCGTGTTGATGAGCAGGTCGCAGATTTGTGTGTATTTTGGCTCATGCACATAAGCGTGGAGGTGACCTGATACTCTGGCGACTATAGAAGGTCAAAATTCAGATATGCGGTGGAGCACATACTGACAACAGAATGTGAAACAAAAATCATGCTACATATTATGAATTATCTAATGAATCCTTTGTGGATTCAATCGCTTACATTAAAGTTTGAGCATTCAACTAGTTAACACTTTGTCCATTATCAGTTTTTTCACATTTACACATTTATTATGCTAATAAAGTTTAATAACTTAATAATCTTACTAAGCTTACTAAACCTTACTAAGGTTGAAAACTAACTAGGCCAGGACTGAAAGTTAAAATGAAACATCCTTCAGGTTTTTAAATTTACTTTGCACCTGCACCTGTACAGAGACGTCTGTGAAGCCATGGCGTACCTGGAGGCAAATAACTTTGTCCACCGAGACTTAGCAGCCCGAAACGTTCTTGTGTCAGAAGACAACATCGCTAAAGTCAGTGACTTTGGTTTGACCAAGGAGGCCTCTTCCACTCAAGATACTGCTAAGCTGCCGGTGAAGTGGACATCACCAGAGGCCCTCAGAGAAAAGGTACACTGGTATTTAGAGGGACTGCTGACCGTACTGAGTAGTGTGCTTTGCCATGTTTACCCGTCACACGGTGAAAGAAACTCTAACATCTATGTTTCTCTCTTAATTGACAGAAATTTTCCACCAAATCAGACGTTTGGAGCTACGGTATTTTGCTTTGGGAGATTTACTCTTTCGGCCGAGTGCCTTATCCAAGAATTGTAAGTATCAGTATGTTTTTGTGAGGCATACAGAAAATATTAAGGAGGAATTAAGTAATAGATTCATTAATTATAACTTATATTATTTTCTGTAGCATTAATGCTTGAGAATGTACTCTCAATGGTGATATTCATGGTGGCTTAGAAGATTGAAATATTATTTTAAGTAATGTGTATAACAGAAAATCAATTACTGGTTAATAAAATAAAGATGTTAAACTAAATTCCTGGTTACTACAAGATTTAGCGACCAAAAGTAACATTTTTGATTTAAAAAAATATTTTCTGTGTTTTTTGGTTAAAAGCGTTTTTCACATCACATGCCTGAAATTGCAAATTGTGCCACACAGAAGTTTCACACTAGTTTATCAAAATTATCTGCTGTGATTCCTCTTCTCCGTAGCCATTAAAAGACGTAGTGCCTAGAGTGGAGAAGGGATACAAAATGGACTGTCCAGATGGCTGTCCCGAAGTGGTGTATAACATCATGAAACAGTGCTGGAACCTGGATCCCGCTGCTCGACCAAGCTTTCAAATGCTGAAGGAGTGGCTACAACATATCAGCCAAGGGATGGGGAAAAAACCGTGAGAGATCTGACAGCAAGCTCTGAAGTAAAAAGTGACTTTCCTCTTTCTTCATTTTGACCACTCGGACCATAACCAGGAATGAAAAAATTGATCTCATGGACTGTATTATTTGGCACAATTCACAAACAAATACACTTTTCCCTAACTGTTAAATATGAGTGTCAAAATGTAAGTTTCATAATGTCTCAGGTTGTTCAAATTGCAGTGAGTGGCTCAGTAGCTCTATTAAATCTTACTGCACTCTGTTATCAAGAGTGAATGATTAACTGTCATATCGTTGGGTGCTGCCTCAGAGCCACAGTCCCTTGGCCTGTTTTTTTACATCTTTTATGTCCTTTCCGTTGGTATCCATGGTCATATCGGCGGCATCATTCATTGTATGAATTTGTGAACATCATTTGACTAAGCTGACTGAATCTGTGGTATCAGTTTAAAGAGGAAAGATGCTTCAAAAGTAGATTCATCATAACTTGACTTGCTGTATTATTTGTTTGTTTTTTTTACAGTTTCCAGGTACACCTTTTTTGCATGAAATGGTGAATGTTGAATTATTTTGTTAAAAGGACTAAGTTAAAATAACTATAATTATGCAGCTTTATTTGTTCATGGTTATATAATTTTGAATATGCCTACTTTTGAATCCCTCTGTACGTCTATAAAGAAGCACAAGTTTTGACAAATGTCACCTTTACTACTGATATAATAACACCATTCAGCTCAGTCACGTAGTCATGATTCCCATGTATGGAATGTTTCATTTGACATAAAAAATAAAAATTAAAAAAAAATTGCTAATTGTTCGATTTAATCAAACTATCTGGATTTTGTATGTAATTAGAAAAAGAGAATGTTAATAAATTTGTTGTGCTGCCATTTTCAACAATAAAGTATAATTAATTTTTGAAATTGTTTTGTGATTTTTAACATACTTTTTTATGAACGTTGTCAGTTAAAGTGTATTTTAGTCATTTTTTAAATATTGTAGTAGTAAATAGTAGTAATAAATAGTAGTAAACTGTAGTTAAAACTCCCATCAATGTGTAGGTGAACTGTAATTTTACCCAGATACTCTAATTGCTATTGGCACCGAAACAATTTTGAGAAATATTTGTACTTGACTTGAGTGTTTATATTTTTATTTTATTATTTTTATTTATTTTTGCTACTTTCTGCTATTATTCCACTACATTAGTTATGTGTTTGAGAGCTACCACTTATTAGTTATTTTAGTGATAACGATTTTTACAGTTAATTAATTAATTTTACAGGTAATTTGCTACATATTGACCAGCTGTATTAAAATGCCGCATATTTACTAATGCACTAGTAATGATGTACTTATGTAACATATCCTAAAACATCCTAAAATGGTGGATAATGAGTACTATTAGATTTGATACTTGAAGTATATCTTGCTGATAATATTAACTGTACTTTAAAGCAAAAAAGAACAGTTTGAATATAGGACTCAATACTTCCTCCACCACTGATGGTGTTAAGCATAAAAATCATGCTCAGCAAAGTAACCAGACTATTTGATAAATGTGGTAAAGAAAAAAAAGGCGCAAAATTTTCTTTTGAGATTTTGTCAAATAAGATACCAAATATTTTTTAAGTGATAACCTAGAAAAATGATTAAAAGAAAAAAAAAACACACACACACGCACTGTGGAGGTTGAGATAGTGGCTATTTCCTTTAAAATGATTGTGTTCGAAAAATAAATGAAATAATAAGGAAATAAAAGTCATTGTCTTTATCACGTAGTTTTTTAAGCCAGCTACGGTAACGGAACCTTGACGAGGAAAATAGCTACAGTAGGTGGGGCTTATTTCATTGTTGCACTTGGTGGTGCAACAGGAAAATGTAGACTGAAAACACAGGCGGTTTCTCAGCTTTAAGTGACAGAAAACAGCTCAGGGTTCACACACTAGCTAACTCATTCTTTGTCGTACTTTGTGATGGATGATGAAGCTGACGTCTTCTATCGGCAGATGCCTAAAGTGGTAAGTCAGAAAATGTGATGATAACATTTTAAAGAAAGTTGTTTTTAGAAAGAAGTAACTAAATGTGGTTTGTGATAGCTACATGCTAACGTCAGCGTTTTAACTGTCACCAGGAGCTTCATGCTCACCTCAATGGCTCTGTCAGCTCGCAGACCATCGAGAAACTCATCCTCCGGAAACCACATCTCAACATTGAGCACAGCATGACCGCCATCGGCAAAGGCCAGCGGAGGACGCTGGATGAGTGCGTATAACTTCATGTCTTAATTTATTCAAACTTTAATACTTAATAAGAAGAGCTAGATGGGCTGTTTGGTATCATATAACAGGTGAAACCGGTGATTGGTTCGTAATTGTGTTCATTCTTTTTAATACACTTAATTAAGTGCAATCAGTCACGTAAATGATTAATAGATAATCGTCTCCGCACGCTCAGTGTGAGGCAAGTGGTCTGTATTGACACAGACAATAGTTCACTGACAATGGGACGGGGGTGTCTTTGTTAATCGGATCAGCATAAAAACAACACGGTGCGCATGCCCGCAGGTGTTTTCAGGTCTTCAAGGTCATCCATCAGCTGGTGGACACGGAGGAGGACATCCTGATGGTGAGGACTCACCCTTAATTGACAATTAACTCACGTATTGCTCTTTTTTTTTTTTTAAATCTAATTGTTTGACCAGGATATCATCAACAAATGTTTTTACTTTCCAGGTGGCTACAGATGTAATCAGGGAGTTTGCAGCTGACTCTGTCAAATATTTAGAACTCAGGAGTACACCAAGGGAGGAGAAAAACACAGGTAACTATAGTCAGCATGGAGCCTAATGTTTTGATTGTCTGATTTACTGTCAGAATTGTTTTACCAAATTATTAAGCTTACAAATGCAGCTGCAATGATCAGACAATTATTTGATTAGTCATCCACAGAAAATTAATTATTCTGATAATCAAATAATTGTTTCAGTCATTCTATGAGAAAAAAAAATTGTCGTTTCCAGTTCCTTAGATGAAACGATTTGGTGCTTTTCTTTGTAGTAGTCATGGATTGGTCAAAACAAGACATCTAAAGATGTGACGTTGTGATGTGGGAAATCAGAGGCCATTTTTCACTATTTTCTGGTGTTGACTAATAATCAAGAAACATAATTTATTGTAATTGTAATAAATTTTTATTGTCAGTCCCTGGACCTCATTAATCAATAATGAAAATAATTGTTACATGCCACTTACAAGTTCATTACCTTTGTCCTAGGATTGACAAGAAAGGGATATATTGAAACTGTCATCAGAGCCATCCAGCTGTGCAAAAATGAGGGATTGGACATTGATGTCAGGTAGGCATAGCATGTATTATTATTGCAGTGTAGAAAAAAATACAGAAACACACACACTCCTGCCACCATCACTGACTACTGATATAACCGCCAAAACACTGCATAATACCTGACTCTGATGTCCCAACAACAACTTCAATGCTGGCCACAGTAGTGCATGATAAACTTGCCCATTTATCTTGAAGGTTTCTGGTGGCCATTGACCGCAGAAATGGAGCAGAAGTTGCCATGGAGACAGTGGCCTTGGCTGAGCAGTTCCTTCTGTCCTCTGACGGTTTGGTGGTGGGAATCGACCTGAGTGGAGATCCAACGGTCAGTCAACCAGTTTGAGGCTTGCAGAGTGGAAAGTAGCAAAGAAGATTTACCTGTGAAGATGATGATTATGCTTAATGTGAAATATTATTAGAGCCAAAACACAATTAATAGAAATGTAAAATTAGAGAAGTGGTTCCTAAACCTCTTTAAACCAGGGCATCCCTGTTTTCCCTCTTTCACTGTAAGTGACTCACAAAGATGTAAATAGTCTTTTGACAGTATTAGTGTAAATATGAGATGTATAGTGTTCACATAATTGTCACCTTGATGTTTAAGTACATTTATTAAAAATGTATGGGGTTTGTTTCTGGATTATGTGAATAGTCTTATTAATTAATGTAATTGTCATTCTAAGGTGGGTGATGGAAAATCTCTACTTCCAGCTTTAGAGAGGGCCAAGAACTGTGGACTGAAGCTGTCACTGCACCTCTCAGAAGTATGACCATAACAATCTTTATGTCATTTGACTTAAGTCACATTGTCTGTGATTCTGATGACATCGCTACCAAAAATGTTGCAGGTGCCGTCCCAGTTGGAGGAGTCAGATTTGCTGTTGAATCTTCCTCCAGACAGGATCGGTCACGGCACCTTCTTGCATCCTGAAGTTGGTGGATCTCAAAATCTGGTTGACAAAGTGCTAAAGAACAACATACCACTGGGTAAGACCGAGTTGAAATGAGTAATGTTCTGTGGTTTGTTCAGTATGTTGACTTGATTTTTGATCTCCCAACTGTCTTTTCTTGTAGAGCTATGCCTGACATCAAACGTTAAAGGACAAACTGTACCATGTTACTCCCAACATCACTTCAAATACTGGTATCAGCTTGGACATCCAAGTGTCATTTGTGTACGTTTCCTCCTTTGATACTCTTTGAAAAACATTTGGTCTGTGTTTCTGATTAGGATTAGGACTAAGGTTGGGTCAAAGTGACAAGTGGGAGGGATTGGCGGATGGACAACCTGGAAACATAAGGCCTCCAGCCCTGGCTGGCATGAAAATAACAGATGATTTAATTAATCAAATATATGTAAGAAGTCACTAAAAAAAAGACAATGACCAAACATATGGAGCCAAGTTTTTACACTGAAGTGCTAACACATGGGGCCATGGTCATTGCTCAAAAGTATTGAGGTTCCAGTCCTGATTCTGATTTAAAAAAAAAAAAGCAGGAAAAACAAAGTTCACTATTAATGACTTTTATTCTTTGTCACATTACAGACTGATGATAAGGGGGTCTTCAGTACAGCCTTGTCTCAGGAGTATCAGCTGGCTGCTTCCACTTTTGGTCTCAGTCGTGAAGCCGTGTGGAAGCTCTCCCAGCAGGCCATAGACTGTATCTTCGCACCAGAGACAGTGAAGCAGCAGCTCAAACAGAAGTGGACAGATTTACAGCCTCAGGTGTTCCAGTGACCCGTTCAGCGGAGCCGAAAACCAATCACATACCTCAGATTTCTGTTTTAAGACAACTTTTCATTAACTTTTTACAAGTCTTTGTAGAAACCATGACATGAACTAAAAGGGACCTCAAAAAAATACCTGAAGTAAGTGAAAGTAAATGAAACTTATTTAGAACAACTGTGAAGTGTGTCATTTTCTGCTGTTACATACCATCTTTGTGGTGTTGCACTCAACATAAATCAAAGCAACAAACTTTTTACGACATATTGTAGATGGATGAGCTGACTTCAAAGAAATTGTCTGTGATTTAAAAACAAAAGAAAATTCAGTGGATGCCCTTCAGTTTCTTCAAGTCCATCCAAGATCTTCAAAGTTCTCTAAATTCCAGCTCACACACAGTCCTGTCAATGCAGCACTGTTTGCTGTCACGCTTTCTTTCCGAATTTGCCGTGTTTGTCCTTGTTCTTCTTGAATTTGCCATGCTGCATGTCCTTCTTTTTCAGTTTCCCGTGCTGGGGACCCCCATTGCTTGCTATTGCATTTCCCCCATCCAGCTTCCGCTTCTTGTCACTGTTGGGAATAACACATCATTATAAACATGTTTCTACAACAACCAAACAGACATCTCCTAAGATGCTGAATGTCACTGCACCTCTTTATGCTGACGATAGCTGTGTTCCCTGCTTTCTTCAACACCTGGTCCCACTCCTCATCATCTCCACGGATCCTGTACCTGTAAACATGGAAGAAATCATTAGAGCTTCAGTGAATATTTTTCTGATGTAAAAAAAAAAAAAAAAAAAAATGCTCAGATAAAAAATGACCACCCTCCTGGCCTCATACTCACTCTTCCAAGTCCAACTCCTTCACTTTCTCTATATCCTGCTTGTGTTGCTCTTCAAACTCCTTCGCTGCGTCGTTCTGTTAATGGAAGGAAAAGCATTTCCTTTTTTAAGTTCGTTTCTCACAAATACATTACACAATATTTTAATTAATTTATCTGCTTTTATATTTATATATTATTATATAAATATATATAAATTATATATTTATATGTATATGTATATTTATATATATTTATATATTATTATTATTTTATTTATATATAAAGATATTAAATTTGAGATTATAAAAAAACTGAGAAGATCAGCAAATGTTTGGCATGTTAGTCTATTAACTGCTTATTCAATCACTAATTGTTTCTACATTAATTATATATCTTATATAACTGAGTTCTGAGATACGACGTACCAGATCATCATTAAGGCTTCTGACTGTTGGCTCCATGGTAATGTCTTTAGTGGCCCCCATCTCTGCCTCAATTGCCTTCTCCTGGATGCTGGTGAAGGCCTAGGATAGTAAAGGTGAGAACAATAGAAAGTACTCAGGTTATTGCAGTTGTTTTAATAGGTTGTATAACATCATATTGAAAAACGTAGTATAAACATAACTTCCAACACTGATGTCAACTCACTTGGACAAATTTACGGATGAGACGGTTGAAGAGGCCCATGAGCTGCGAGCTTGGGAGCTCGATTTCCTTTTCTAGGTCGTCCACCGACTTGTGCTGCAAACCTATACCCAGCAGTAACGCCTAGGATAGAACAGTCAGCAGCATCAACATCTGCCTGAAAATAATTGTGGTCATGGCAAAGAAACAACTGGGCCTCCAAACCAGTGGGAGGTACTTACACACTGTGCTGCTGAGAGAGAGATGTCACCGAGCTGCTTCAGGAAGAACATGCGTGCCACATCTGGGATCAGGTCCATGATGAGGTGGTAGTCCACCATGCTCCTAGAATACAACTCCAGCCGTTTGAGGTCGTAAGGGCTGAAATGGGCACTCAACTCGGAGCTACTGAGAACTGAGGAGAACAGAGACACATCAGGTCAGGACCTTGAGACACTAAAGAAATCTGATCAGTCCGATGCACAGGCAGAAGGGTCTTACTGCTCGTCTCCTCCTTGGACTTCTTATTCTGCAGGATGCTGAGCGCCAGGCTTGGATGGAAGTTGCTGAATTGGTAGGAGAGGAGGGACAAGAAGCGCCGGCGGAAATCTGAGGAAAACGAAAACTGTTCAGTAGGACTATAATAAGTTTAAAGAGAAACCAGATCTCCTGAGGTAGTGCAGCAAAGTTCACCTTTCCAGAAGGCAGACAGCCACTGGCTCTGCTCTGGGGCTTCATCTGTATTCAACTCCTTCAGCATCACACAGGAGTGCTCTCCCGTCAGGTCGTTCTAGATGTAACCACACACACACACACACCGATGATTACAGCATGTGACAACAGCACAATGAACAGAAACTTATTAAAACAAGATCTTTTTATAAATACTTACAGGGGTTTGTCTCAGGTAGACTGGAGTATAACCTGCTTTCTTCCAGAACCTGCCACGTTGCACAAAAATGTTTGGACATTAATAAATCTTCAACAGTATTACCACCCACTTCCCCTCTTCACAGTTAGGGGCACTCACTTGAGCAGCTGTGCAGTAAGACCATAGGAAACTCCTAAATAGTCCAGTCTCTCTGCTCTCCTCTCACTCAGCTTCAGCAGCAGAGGGGGGAGCTCCTTCCGTGGCGTGATGACCTCCTCCAGGAGACTGACAGCCTGGACAACAACAGAGTTTGTGTAACAGATGTGTGCGTTCAATCCGCCTCTTCTGATCTCTAAATTGTACTGTTACACTTCATGTGGGGAATTAATCTCTCTCAGATGTTGCTCGATACATTACATGACTTTAATTGTATTACCTCACTGCTGACGGAGGTGATCTCATTGTGGTTCGAGTGTGTGCTCTCATCTATGGTGGGAAACTTGCCCTCATAGTACATCTGCAGCATCTGGAGAGCTCTGGAGCCATAACCCATCTGTTGGACAGGCGGAGACCCAATTATACACGTGAAAATGAATTAAAACACTGGATAAACAGCTGAGGCCTTTGCAAATTCGTACCCCTTGGTAGTCTGGATTGACAGCTATTCGCACCACTCTGCCTCCTGAGAGGCTGCCGAACTCTGGGTCTTGGAACTGCAAAGAAAAGAGCGCAGGATTCATATTTGCACTGTGGAAACATGACCTGTAAGGATTTTCTCAGAAGCTTTGTGATGGTTACGTACTTGTTCTGACACAGTCCAAGGAATGAGATCACCAGAGGCCTTCTTCCCCCTGGACAGACTGTTTAGGATAGACTGCCGAGATATTTCTCCCTCCAGACACACCTGAGGGGCCACAGACGGACAAATAAAAGTCAAAATAAAAAGTCAAAAGTCTAAAGAAATTGAGCTGGAGCCAATGTGTGTTTGTGAAGTATATGACAGAAATAAGGAGATGGATGATTTAGTGCAATTTAAGGTAGATTGTGAGATGTCATTTATAAAAAGATATTCCTCGTCAGTTTGTGGGAGACTGATAACATTTAAATAAAAATCTCCTACCCCACCCTTTTGCTTTGAACTGCATGGAAGCCATTAAAAAAAATAAATAAATAACCCACAGAATTTCATGAAGGGTGTTGAGTGTCTCACCTGCACCACAGCGAGGACCTCAGGTAGTGAGTTCTGTGTGGGAGGAACAGGCGGCAGGAGGCAGAAGAGGTGGTGGGCCGGAGCATCGGACAACATCTGCAGGTCGTTGGGGGAGTTCTGGAGCAACAGGAAGCAATAAGCCAACAAATAAAAACAAAGATGCCACAACACTGTGTGTAGAACAGCATGCTCTCTGAATCAATCAGAATGATTTTATTACAAGTTAAATATCTCACTTTGTAGTGTGACGCCACGTAGAGAGCCATCAGCCTCTGCAGGAACGCCTCAGAGGCCTTGTGGTAACAGAACAGTGTGTCTCTGTTCACATAATATCTGGACAGTGTGGGATAAGGACGAAAGCAGAGAACTCTACCGCTCCAGTACGGGCTGAAGGAGTGTGTAACTAAATAAAATAAAATAAATTTGTAACCATCCAATATGCTGCAATTCAAACCTGATTAAGCTTTATCTGAGATTCAACTCAGCTGCGATATGACTTGATGTTTAAAATGCTGTATTCATTTAACTGTATGGTTGTGTCCCCAAATCAATTTAAGAAAAAGCAGGGAACATTTTGGGCAAGGTTTAATAATATCTTCATAAATGTTAGAAGTGGATATGTGACTTATTGGGGCCACAGAGACTAATCACTTAAAATCTGCCCAAACTTGGTTTTTGACAGTTGTGATGTTTGAAGTTTGAATTAATGTAACTCTACTTTTGACTTGTGTAAATGTTTAAATACCTACTGGTTAATCTTAACCTGCATCAATCATCATCAGTGATCATAATCAATTAATCATTTAAGTCAACTTTCAATTTAAACCACACAGTCTCTGGTTCCAGCTTCTCAAATGTGAAGATTTTCTGTTTTTTCTTGGTCATATTTGATACTGAATTGACAAGGTTTACATTTGGACTGTTGCTCGGCCCGAACAAGCAGTTTCAAATCTTCAAATTGGGCTTAGGACTCAAACCAGTATTTTACGACATTTTACAGATCAAATGATTAATTGAGAAGATCATTGGCAGATTAATCCATAATGAAAATAATGAGCAGTTGCAGTCCTGCTCTGAAGGCTTGTGTTTACTTGTCACAACGCTGAAATGTTTGTACCAGTTTAATCAAGGCTCAACCTCCAGCTCTATCAAGGTGTCCCTGGCATGTCTAGACCTGGGGTAACTTAAACACCTATTAAGGATACAGGTCACAGGTCTGTGGAAGTGGGCAGCCAGAAATGAGCCTGGGTATACTGAGACAGTCCAGACAGAGCAGGTCATTCAGCCATTTCTCCACAGCATCTCCTGGAGCGTAGCGAATGGACTCGTGAAGAGAAACCTCATGGAGAGAGCGGGCTGTGTAGGGAAATAATTAGACAGCAGTCAGTCAGAAGATAGAGACACACTGAACACACACGGACAGTAAAACACTGAGATACAGTGTTCACCTGCTGCTAGCCTTGCTGTGTTGGTGCTCCTGTTCTCTGCTGACATGCTCTGCTGACTGTCTGCGCTCTGCTGCCTCAACTGCTGAATCAGTTTGAGCGAGAGGGAACGCCCGGTGCCTTCGTACCTGCAGAGATCCGTAATACGAATAATTAGAGCTGAAGTTATTTAAAAATGTATTGATCGACAGAATATCAACTGTTTTGATAATCAATCATTTAGGTCACAATATTCACTGACTATAACTTCTCAAGTTTAAATACTTGCAAATTTTCTTAGTCTTCTACCACACTAAACTGAATTACCTTTGGAATTTAGATGAAAGTCAAACAAAACAAACAGGGACCCAACAGTTAATTGAGAAAATAATCTGAAGATTAATCGATGATGAAAATAAGCTTGTTTGTTTGTTTGTTGCAGTCAGACTCAATCATTACTGATCGCCTTTTTTCATTGGTTATCAAATCCATATCACTTGGTATTTGATTATATGAATGTCATCCAGCTCTGTTACTGACCCATTGATGGTGGAGGCCATGAAAACCAGGTAAGGCCCCAGCAGTTTCTTAACCAAAGGAAGAGGGATGGCTGCGGCCTCATCAATGACCAGCAGTTCAGCCTGGCCCAGTTTCACTGCATCTCCTGGGTGGATGTACTGTTGGTCAAAGGAACATCAGACATGTGGATTTCACTTACCAAGAGTGGTCTTGTCATTTACCAGATGCTATCAGAGCAGGGGCGTCCCTCTCTATCTTCAAGAATCTCTTGAAGACTCATCTCTTCTGAGAACACCTCCAACACCCAAACAAACCTAACTTGAACTTATTATGCACTTTCGGTGCATTTCTTTACGTGATCTCGTATTTTGCCTTATTGAACAGATGTAATACTTAATACTTACTTCAAGACTTGACTTCACTTGTAAGTGGCTTTTGCCAAATGAGAAGGGCGAATGAAAATTTACCTGAATCGTCTGCCGATGCTCTTTGAAGATATTCACCCGCACCACTGCTTTGTTGAACTCTGGATTCAAAGACTGGATGATTTCATAGTCAAGATGCTCCTACAAATGCAAAAGAGGATATGAAAGGGTCTGTCCTGACAACATACTGTGCCTGATACAGAGAAGATGCTCACGCAGCCCACCTGATACTGCAGAGCATCAAATCCTTTGAAGATGAACTCAAACATGGTGTGGAGGTTGTCTGGGCTCGGTGAGGTTACGAAGATATTGGAGTAGCTGTAAAAAAAAAAAAAAAAAAGTGAGGCAATTATTATCTATGTCTCAAGACAATATGACGCGCAATACTGATGGCCTTACAACATTATAAAACTAATCTGTACCCAAAAGCCACAGCTCCAGTGACAGCCAGCCCCAGAGCTGCAGACTTGCCTCGACCACGGGCAGCAGTCAGAGCCACAGTGCTCCTCAGGGTCTTCTCTGAGATTGCCTCAATGAACTTCAGCACTGCCTTGGCCTAGAGGATAAGATGCACCTTGAAAATGACAACTGGGACACCTAATAGCATGTGATTCTTCAGAACACTGCCACAGTACTTGCACTCCAAAGTGGTGGCTACTTGGAATTACAAAGATCTATGAATCTGAATCTTATTGTTGCAGTCATCAAATTATATGACATTATACTAATTATACTGTAATAAATGTATGAATTGGCTCCTAAACAAGAGATCCTGACCTGGTCCATGGTCCTGCAACAATCCACCAACACCCCCACAGGCTGAGTGTCTTGAAGGGACTCCTTCAGATCCTTCAGCTCCTGTTCTCGTGGCGACAAACCGTCCTCCTGGAGGGGGTGAGACAACTTGTCATGAAATAGGGAGTATATAACAAACAAGCTTTATTCATATGGCAACAGACAAAAAAAGAATAAAAAAGACAAAAGAAAAAAAAAACAATATAAAAGCAAGGACACAAAGTGTACAACCACCAAACATCAACTCATGATATCAAAAAAATCTACAGAAAATACAGGAGTTTTAAGATGTGTTTTAAAAATGTGAAAATGTCTGTCACAATTTTTTTGTTTGACCAAAAGTCCAAAACTTAGTGATATTTGATTTACAATGATAGAAAAAGAGAGAAAAACAGAAAATGATTACACTGGAAGACGCTGAAGCCAGAAAACATTCTTCATTTATGCTTCATAAGTGAGTTAAATAAATAATCAGTTGTCAAACATAATCATTCATTTTCTGTTTTCTAAGCAATGAACTGGTTTTACTCTAATAAATAGGTACCTGAGTCTTTGGAGGAACTGGCTTGATGTTTGCCATGTGGCTGGAGATTGGCAGGATGTTGAGTTGGTCGTCAATGACAACACAGTTTTTGCAGGATGCAAGAGACAGGATGAACCTAGAAAATGTGGAGCAAAATTAATAATATTGTTAAATTGTCATTCACTGAAAAAAAAAATCGATAAAGTCCAGAAAAGAGGATACCTCTCATTGAATCGTCCCACCACATCCTGATGAGCCTCAGTCCTGTATCGAGAGTGTACGTCCTGAGGAAAACAAGCCACAACAATCCTTTGTCATCTGACTAGAGAACAGACTCTGGCACGTGTGGAGATAAAACATGATGGAAACTTACCATAGTCATTGTGTACAGCTGCTTGAGAGAGTTCATTGTCCTCAGCAGTATGACCACTATCCCACCTCCTTCTACAGTCTCAATAGTTCTTGCTAAGAGGTTGGGAGTAAGAGCTTCAAAATCCTGTGCAACACATAAAACAACAGAAATAAAGCTCGAGAACACCTGATATACTGACCACACTGACTTTATATTTATTTACAGCTGTTGATCCCAAGCCATGAAATGAGCTAATGTTTCTTGTGACCCCTCTTCTCAGGTTGTATATGGGCTGCATGCAAGTCAACCAAAGGCTGAGGTCTCAGAGGAAATAATGACAATCAATGAAAAGTTTGAAATCCTGTCAATCATCCCACAGTCCTCTGTGTAAGCACTTCTACGGCCACAGGGCAGAGAGCCTCACCTGTAAGACACACATGCCGTAGGTGTTTCCCAGGATCTTGTGTGTCTCATTGTAGTAACAGTAGCGGATGTTGGTCGCAGCGATGAAGAGCTCAAACGGGTCATCCTGATTCAGATTGAGTGTGCCTGTTTTAATCTTCTTCTGCAGCTGTCTCATGCGCTTCTTGCGATTGCTGTTTTGGACATATTTGACAAATCAAACCCCCCTTCTCCTTTTTGAAGCAACAAATATCAGACATCTAACTCTGTGAGAGCCTAGGCTCACCTGCTGAATCCTAGGTCTTTTTTGTAGCACCAGAGCACAGATGGCCGAGCTCTGACGGTGGCTTTAGACAGCATGTGATGCAGGATGACAACCTGCATCAGAGACAGAGGTTTGAGGCTAAATGCAAACAGACTCATGCGACTCAGTTAAAAGGACACAAACAATGTGACACAGATCAATTTGCGCGGGAGAACAGGGATCGATAGATTACCTGATCTCTGCCACGATCTCCCACCACCACAAACATGGTACGATGCTGCAGAGCGACTCCATTCTCTATCTGGACCCGGATCCGGTTGTCCACCTTCTTGCGAACTGTTGCCATCGTCTTCCTGCCCCTGAGAGAAATCAGCCACAGCTACGTTAACACAGAGAACCCAGTGTGAGTAATACACAAACACTGAAGTGCTGCCAGTCGAGCTTGAAAAGGAAAAAGAAGGCACAGGATCCAGCCAAAACAAACGAAAAGTTCATCTAAAACCTGCCACAAAGCGAGGAGGGAAGCGAGAAACTGAAGCGTCACTTCAAACACGAAGCGTTTCCAATTGTACCTTCTGCTACAGACAAACTGGTTGTGGTTTAATCCTCATAAAAACACAGCAAGTCGAGAGCTGAAGTTACACCCCAGCCATCACGCTGTTGATACACTCACGTGGAGACAGCCGTTCATGGAGGACCCCCCGATGTGACGTCAAACATGTGCGACATTTCCTTAAAGGGAAAGGTTGGTTTGGTCTGCCCATACATCCATGGGTCTGCCAGACTGAAACCTCGCTGTAAATGAAACAACCAGTCGATTTGTTAATCGGTTGTATCGATCGACATAAAATTGATCTATTAACTATTTTCTTAACTGTTTAATCATTTAAGTAATTTTGAAATCATAAAAAAAATCACTGATTATGAATTCTCAAGTGTAGAAGTGAAATGAGAAGTCAATCAATTTATCTGTCACACAAAAGTAACTAACAACTGTTCTGATAATATAATGATAATTATAGAAATGTAAACTGAATATTGTGGGGCTTTGGACTATTGATAAATCTGTGATGGGCCATATTTGCCATGTCATCAATCAATAATAATGAATAATGAAACTAATCATTAATTCCAGCCTTAATGTGGATATCTATTGATCTCAGTCCTCTACGATAGTAAATGGAACATATTCTGGTTTGAGACTGCTGGATGGACAAAGCAATGAAGACACTAAATTGGGCAATGGGCATTTTTCAAAATTTTATAACACTTTGTCCACCAGTAATTCATCATGAAAATAATTAGCAAATGATTTTAAAAAAAAGAGAGAATTACCAGAAGTTGCTTACACTTTTCCAGGTAACTAACACAGATAATGGTTGGGGTAATGGTTGAGGTTATGGTCCAGTTTCATTGGGGATAAATAATCCTTATGGAAGAGTCTGCCTGGGAAGATCAGGTCGGGGGAAAAATATCCTGATACTCTTCAACAAAAATCAAAATCAAAATTTCATTTAAAATCTTTCAAATCAGTTTGACAGGCAGCTATTGATGCTATTAAAATTATAGTTATTGTAATGGTTAAGTTACACTTATAGACAGAACTGTAGCAGTAAAAAAAAATGTCTGAAACGAAAATTAGAAGAAAATACACTAGAAGAAAAAAAAGACATAATTGACACTTTAAATGATGGGAAGGAAGGTTGATTATCAACCATGCAAAGCGAGCATCATCAATATATATGGGCCTCAGACCCCCAAGGGTCCTAAAAGCTCCATGTTTCCTTCAGTATCATTAGGTCTACAAATGTGATCAATCTCAAATGTGTTCAAAATTTGCAGCACTTAAGTACTCAATTCATCTAAACATCTTTATTGCCCTGGTTTTGAAGGGAGATGAGCAAACTGGTGTTGTGCATTGTTGTGAACAACAAGGAACAAACTAAAATATTATGGTAAAACTGAAAATAAAATGAAAAAAGAAATACCATGACAACCCTGAATTCTGAAAGTGTCCTTTGTAAATGACATGCCTCAACTACACATCAAAAACTCAAGGCTGAAACATGGGTATGCAACACAACTTTATTGAAACTCTTGAAGCAACATCAATTTACAAACAAGGAAACGGGAGCTCATTGAACATAAAAGGCTTTTTTTTTTAGAACCAAAATGACAGAAAAGAACTGAGAAGGGAATAAACTCCCAAGGATTGGACCAGCAGTGGCAGGTGCATTTTTTTATACAAAAAATAACTTATGAAATCTTTCAAGTTTACAGGAATATTGTAACACATGGCTTGTGTAAATCAATGATTGGATTTACAGCTTACCTTGTGTTTCAGACTTTAAATGATTTAATATTTCCAAATATCAAAGCAGGCATTACTTTGATTGAAGAGACAGGAAAAATACCACTGATGAAGAACAAACAAAAAGAGAACATGAGTGAGCTGGGGCAAATGCATTCTTGAATTTTGAATTTTCAGTGTGGTGCAAGTTAATCAGTCACAGTCATTATGAAAGGCCTTTTCAGGATCGCATTGCCTGAGTGCTGCCTCTTGACACTCCTCTGGGTCCCTGACCAGCTCCACGCTTGTAGTTCTGTTGGTAACCATCCTTGAGCAACAGGAAAAAAAAGAGACATTTTAGAAACTACTCCAATGGCCAGCAAAGATCAAATAAACAGAGCATGTGTGAGATCTGAATGCTTTCATACCCTCTGATAATTCCCATTTGAGTAATCCCGAGGTGTGTTGAACTGAGTCTGTCCATAGCCAGAGTTTGGAGTGTTGGCGAAAGGAGGACGATAACCATCATAGCCACCTGGAAATGACATGACTTCTCCTTTACAACACTCCTACTGAGATTAACAATTAAATAAACTTCAGACTTTTGAGCCCCTTTCAAAGTGATGGCAATTTTACACATCAACAAGCACCCAAGTCACTTTTATGTAAAAAGTTACGACCTGGTTATGACATTGTTGTAACACTTTAAAAATGGAACATCAAATTAATTAAATGCTCAGAAAAACAAAGGCTGCAGTGACACAAGATTAAAAACTCACAAAGAGTGCACCACGTTAAACCCTCTTAAAACCACTATTGTATATTTATCTTTCCCCAGCTTTAAATAATGCCGATCAAAAATTCTGAATATCAAGCATGTGAGCTCATAACAATTAAACAAGAGTCCCAACTTTACTTCTTGTCATGCTAATGTGAATGCAGTTGTACACAGTTGCAACAGGATTCTCCAATAAGGTAATACTGCTGAGAAGTGTTTAAGGGTTTGTGTTCCTTGTGCTCATAATTGTCAATTAAGGCTTCAGTGGAAAATGTTTTAAAATCCATCACAGATTCAACCTGTAAGAGGACAAAAACTTTTCTTCCTTGATATCAAATACTTTCCAACGCAGTAGTGGCCCAAGCCTTCTGGATTTTTCTGTGAAAGGTCCATTCTGAATAAAGCCAAAATATAACTGAAAAAACTGACAAAAAGCAATGACTTTACCAGATGGATGGAGTCAGCAATGTTACATATTCCTTGTCTGGAAACGTCTGAAGTGACAATTGAATAACTTGTGGCTGTAGATCGTGAATTTACCTCTGAATCCATTTGATGAGCCCCTGTAGCCGTTGATCATGCCCCTGGCGTTGCGGGGTCCGCCACGAGACATGCCTCTGCTATTGTAGAAGGACTGAGCCTGCCTGCCGAAGCCTGGGCCCTGTTGGGAAGGCTGCTGATGGCCTCCTGACTGGTCTTGGGAATGGAAGGCACCAACTACTAAAAAACATTGAGTTGGTTGTACCGAAACAGATGCAAGTCAATCTCTAGTCTCAGGTTAACATACACTATTAAAATAAAGTAGGAGTTTAACTGGACTGTGATCTCAGGAAGACAAGTGTGGCACAATCAATCCAGTAAGTAAATAGAGAAAAGAAACAGTGAAAATCAACCCACCAGACTGCAGTTGTTCTGACTGCATGTCCGTCTGCTCCACAGGATGTTGCGATTGGCTGCTGAAGGCCTGGTTGTAGCTGTTCTGGTATTGGCTGGCTTGGTTCAAAGCCTCTGTCTCATTAGCTGGCGGTACTGGGGCATTGAGGTTGAACACCTGAGGGTAAACAAGGGCCACATTGTGGTGAAGCCAAAACCAGAGGAAAGGTCACAGGCTCATTAGGAGTAAAGTCCATTACTCACTGTTTCCTGGATATAGCTGCATGACTACAAAGCCATACAACTGCAATATGATGAGAGGGCACTTAAGGACTCCACAAGCAATTCCTAATGGAAGCCATTAATGCATTTCTTTTCCGACACAGTGCTGCAAACAGCTGTTTTAGATTTATGACAGGCCAGATATTTCAGTCTTTGAGTAAACTTGATCATTCAATGGTTTAATACAAGTTGTTGCTTTCAGCTGCTCCAATGAGGGGTCACCACAGCGGCTCACAATCTGCACAGTCGATTTGGCAAAGGTTTCTAGCTGGCTAACCCTTCCAACACCACATGGGTTCAGTGGAGCTGAGGATCAAGCTGAGCTGAGCCAACTCAGGGATCAGCAGTCAACCTGCTCTACCACCTGAGCCATGGCCCCCCAGATGGTTTTAATACAGGTATTGTGTGGTAATATGAATAACTGTCGAGTAGGTTTAAATAGTGTTATCACACTCTTACTGTCTGCATTGACTGGAATGGTGCCGCGTTGACGTTGATGCCACTGCTGTGAGGAGCTTTGGAAACAGGCTGGAAAACCTGCGTCTGAGAGGCAGGAGGGAGAGCTGTAGATGGGGGAGGCTGCTCCGACGACAAGGACATTGAGGTCTGTTGACGAGGGGAGACACAACATAAGTTGCTGGATTTAAAGGCACTCGTTTGATGGTGAATTGAAGGTTGCCAGAAGGAGTTATAGTTAAAAAAACTGTTCCAACAATGTTTCAAAAAAGTGAAACAGTAAACAATATTTTACCACATATTATGACTGCATATATGCATTTCTCCCTTTTCTCAACTTTAATCATCATTCAAATATTTTAAGGTTTTTCAAACACAACTAAATTCCAGGTAACATACTTTGTGACTCCTGGTTGTTGAAGAAAGATCAGTTTCACTCAAAAATGCTTTATGTTCAACTAAAGACAGAATTATTAAGAAAACAAAGGAAAAGGTGAGCATGCTTTACCTGGATAGGGTCGATAGATTCTGTTGAGGGTCGGGGATCTGGCGTGTGTGAGGTCTGATACATGGGGGGCGGCGTCGGGGAGACGATGGGGACCTGTAAATTGGGAGAGCAGAAATTAAACATGTTCGCTATTTTAAGATTTCCTACTGGTGTGCACCCTATCAGTATCGTCTTCCCATGTTTGGTTACTTACTTGTGTGGGCTCAGGTTGGACAGGAACAGTGTTGGGTTGCGATAGCCGGGACTCCGGGTGAACTAAAAAGATTTGAGTATTACACTTTAGTCGATAAGAATTCCCACTGTAAGCTTTCAGTTGCAATATCTGTACATCCCATGACATCATAACTGAGTTTCTCTTTGTAAAACCCACCGGGAGGACACACCATCTGTGGTAGGTCCATGTTCTGAGGGGGTTTCATGGGCTGCGCTGATACAATGGCTGGATCAATGGGCTGTCCGTCAAACTCCAGCATGGAGTCCTGAGAACAGAGAGGTAATCAGTATCATACTAAAACCTAGAGTCGACAGTCGTTCCTAGCACTTGCTCCTCACCTGCATGAAGTTGTACGTTCCCTGCATCTGTGCCATTAAGTCCTGCACCACCTGCTTCCTGACCATGGGGTCAGTAGGCGGCACAGGAGAGGCTAGGTTCATGGGGTGGGTCTCCAGGGCAACAGGGGGAGCTGCAGGCTGCACAGGCTGCACAGGCTGCTGCTGCTGCTGCTGCATGGCACTAACTGCCTGTGAGTGCAAAGCAGACAGAACAAGTCAGTGATGGTCATACAAAAACAAAGGGAGAACAAATTAAAACTGGCTCAGCACATATTAGGTGACAGCTGTGGGTTTATGTTCAGATTAGTTTGTTAACTGAAACACAACTGTTGATGCCTAATCATGTAATGTGAGCATTTCAGTGTACAAATTGTTTCACTGGCTTTATTTTGAGTGCGCCCATTAGTCAGAGGGTGAAATTGTGCTCGCACAAGTGAGTAACAATCTGACC
This sequence comes from Trachinotus anak, assembly GCF_046630095.1. Lineage (NCBI taxonomy): Eukaryota > Metazoa > Chordata > Actinopteri > Carangiformes > Carangidae > Trachinotus > Trachinotus anak. The sequence goes on along the minus strand of NW_027273853.1, from coordinate 10,539,112 downwards.
AGTCAGTCTGACAGAGGCAACACCCTGCACATTAAGATCTCAACTAGTCAAAGTAAAGACTTATCTCAGATACCACGCCATCCCAGAGTGGCGCTCAGACACCTGACAGCCCTCATTTGAGAAATGTCTCTGTGTGTAAACACTATACACTCACCAAGCTCAGTATACCTGCTAATTCATGCAATCATCCAATTAGCTGACATAAAATCCTGCACATACAGGTCAGCCGTTTCAGGTAATGTTCACATCCCACATCAAAATGTGACCTCAGTGACTTTGACTGTGTCATGATTGATGGAGCCAGACTCTCTTGGGATATCAGGGTTGGAGCTGACAGAAAGGCTTCGTTAACTCCGTTAACCAACCTTTACAACTGTGGTGAGCAGAAAAGCATCTAAGGAACACACAACAACTTGAACCTTGAGTTGGCTACAACAGCAGCCAATTCAGGTTTGACTCCTGTCAGGTACAGACTCACCAACACTGAACAGTTGAAAACTGGAAAAACGTAGCCTGGTCTAATTAGTCCTGATTTTCTGCTGAGTCATGCAGATTGTAGGGTCAGATTTTGGCATCAACAGCATGAATCCATGGACCCAACTTGCCTTGTGTCAACAGTCCAGGCTGCTGGGGGTGGTGTAAGAGTGTGGGGAGTTTTCCTGGCACACTTTGGGCCCCTTGATACCCGTGAATCATGATGTGAAAGCCACAGCCTCCCCTTATGGCCACATCATCTTCTAGCAGCTACTTCCAGCATTATAATGCACCACATCACAAAGTTAAAGTCATGTCAAACTGGTTTCGTGACAGTGATTTCAGTGTACTTCATTGACCTCCCAAGTCATCAGACCTGTTTATGACAGAACACCTCTGGGATGTGGTAGATCAAGAGATTGCAAGCACGAATGTGCAGCTGATAAACCTGCAGAAATTGTGGATGCAATCGTGTCAACATAGACCGGAGTCTCAAAGGAAAGATTCTAACATCCTCTGGAATCCACGACACAAAGAACTGAGGCTGTTTTGAGAGTAACGGGGGGCTCTACCCTGTATTATTATGGCATTTCTAATAAAGCACTTGGTGAGTGTATGCTAGCTGTAAAAATCATTCATTTTTATTGTTTCAACAACTGTGAATTATAGAAAGTTAATTAATCTTCTGTAACAACGCACAACAGAAGAACAATGTTGACACACATCACAAACAGTGAGGTAAAAAGGCTCCAGCTTGAGCGTCCACACAGAGGCCAAAGTTAGCGATAAGAGATCAACCTTAGTGTCGATAATGCTTTGTGTCAGTGTCGCCAGCAAATGCTCCTGACTGCATCTACAGTTAGCTACTCTGTACACTGTAAAACAGGATGCAGTAGATTTCTTTCAAAGAGACCATGGCTGTATCAGCTTTGTGGTCATGTGGCTGCTTCCATCACAGCCAACATTGGAAAGGACTGATTGTCATGGGATTATCAGCAAGATTCCAAAAATCAAAAACATCTGATAAATAATTTATCTGCATCTCTGTCACTGTCAAAAGGCAAAATGCTGAAAAAATAACCTTTCAAAATAAACAACTGATATAATGCACTGACAAATCTAACCTGAATATCACACAACCAATTTGAACATGACATGGAGAGAAGAAAATGCAGGTCTCACATGACAACAGTAGTAGCAACTCAGCAATACGTTACATCTTACCTGCGCAAAATGCATTCACAGAAGTTTGAAGAGCTTGCTTCATGAAACGTGTTGCTATTTTGTGGCTGCATTTACCACAGTAGCAAAAATATTCACATAGTCCCAATATCAGCTCAAGAATGGCAGTCTGCATATAAGTCCCAAATAGCTTGACTTAAAATACCCTGTAGTCATTTGCAAATTCTGTTTTCTAATGCTGCATTAAGTCCATCCTCATTAACTCATTAAGTTACAAATTGATCACATGACCAAATCCTACAAGTCTTGCCAAGTTTTGACATCACTTGAATTTCTGCATAGGTTACTGTGCTATGAACTGAACTTATTTATCACTTTTAAGATTTGCTTGTTAGGTTAGGGTATACTTCCACTTAAACAAAATGACTTGCATCTCGTATAGCTAAAACCAGACTAATCAAAATTGAGCTTAGCTGTTTAATTGGAGGTCATTCAAAGTGAGATCGTCTTTAGAATGCAATAAAAATTAAACTCAGAAAAACTAGGCAAATAATCAATAACACAAAACAGGAAAGGTAAAACCTCAGTCCAAGAAAAACAACATCCCTACAGCATACCTCTGTTTCCGTGGTCCACTCATCCCCCTGCTCCTTCTCACTGCCACTGTATGTGCCGTCTGGAATGAACTGTCTATTTACAAACTGGAAGGGGAACAAAAGCAAATGTCAGCACAGTGCTAAAAAAATATTACAAATCAGTCCCAAGACTTCACTGGTGAGAGGAACATTCATCTCACCTCTGTTGTTTCCACCGCAATGGGCTCTGCAAACTCCTCAATTATTTCAGTTTCTGTAAAGAGAGAAACAATTTAGAGAATGCAATGCTGATCTCTTTATTATTTGATTACATTAGCATTTTAATAATAGCCAAGTGTGCTGCAGAATGACTTCAGAGAATGGTCAGGACCTGGATCAACAGTCTGCTCTTCTGCTTCTGACGATTCAGCTACTACTACTGCTGCTGCTGCTGCTGCTGCTGCTGCTGCTGCTGCTGCTGCTGCTGCCACCACTGCCGCTCCCGCCGCCGCCGCCGCCGCCGCTGCTGCTGCTGCCACCGCTGCTGGCTCTTCCTCCTCTTCCTCCTCACACACTCCGTTTTGGTGAGATGGAACCCGGTCAAAGTACCCGCTCAGCAGAACCTGGTCCAAAGTCTCTTTCAGTGCCTTGTCTAACAGAGGAAAAACATAGTAAGCATTTTATTGGAAAGTTAAGTCAGGAAAGCAGACATCCACTCATCATATTTACCAAGTCACAATTGCCAAACAAATATTTTGTGAGCTTTAGAGAGAATCAGGGTGGGGATGGGATCGGTGTCAGTGGGGTAAGGTCGTCAGCTGTTGAACATAGTTTCACAAGTGAAGAAACTGTCTTCAAAAAGAGCTTATAACTACTTTGCAATATTCAACCAGCCACTTACATGACATTTATAAAGATATGTAAAATAAAAACATGAGTTGCACAGGACACTGTTGACCAGATCTGGATGACAGGGTGAGGTCACTTCATTTCAACACATTCAGCTGGGCAGACTGCATAGATTGTGGCAATCAAAGCCAAACACAATGCTTTTATTTGATCCAAACTCGACATTGTGCCCATGACTGACACCACATTTGAATATCCAACTTTAAAATTCGCTGAAAACATAGTTTCAAATGATCTTCATATTCCTCTATAAAATTCATTAATAATTAAACTAACAACAAAAAAGGCCTTTAGCCTCATCAGGATGCAACAGTCACAGGGTGAACTGATAGCAACATCAACATTCAGCCTGATAGTGGCTAAAGGTTCTTAAATTGGTGATGGGTTAGATAAGAAACATGCTACTACAACAATCATGACTTGTAATTTACCAGCGAACTCTAGAAAAGCCCTTAAGCTAGCTCAGGCATTTCCACTTTTGGCTCTTCAGGCAAAGCAGGTCACTGTTATTTCCTGTACTGCCTTGTGCCTCAGGCCAAAAAGTCTGCTGCTGCCTCAGTAAATATCACCCTGAGTCACCAAGTGAGAGATCCTTACTGAAGTAAAAGGGTTCCTGGTGTCACTACAGTGAACTGGGTCACCAGTATCCTAATGTGGCTCCAGCGATCTGACCAGTGGAACCACAGGCGACAGGGCCACTGGCACCCTGCCCCACTGCTGAGTCAGGATAAGCCCATAGTGCTCAGCCCCGAGCAGAATGCAGCAGTGCGAGTCCTGAGGCCAGACCGCTGAGAATGCAGTACACCAATATACCCAAGCCCTGATTATTCACATCACAGCCCTGCACACAAGCTGCATTAACAAAATACAATGCACATGTACATTAACATATTAAGGCTGGTTTATACCCTACAGTACCTGATCACAAGAAAACATTGTTTAGAGCTTTTGCCATCTCTGTCTATATTGCCTTACTCAAAAGTCTGTTACAAGTTACTTGTGGCCGGCTTTTGATAAAAAGCTTGCTAGTGACTGCTGTGTCATCAACCATCTGAAGAAATGTCCTGCCAACAGTTTCCACCAGCTGGGCACCTAAATTGAGCCAGTTTTTTTCTTGAATAATGATTCTCCTTTTATTTAAAACTTAATTTTGCTATAAATTAAGTGTTTTGGTGCGCTCTGCACCATTCACCAGAACAAATTCCTTGTACGTGAAAACATACTTGGCAATAAACCTGATTCTGATTCTGATTCTGATTCTGATTCTGATTCTGATTCTGAAATCACAGTAGAGTTGCAATTAACAATTATTTTCAATTCTGATCAGTCTGTTAGTCATTTTCTCTGTCAACTGATTAATCATTGGTCTAAAAAATTTTATTAAATCACAAAAAATGCCAATCAAAACACGCTACATTGCTACCTTAGTTTGCTATCATAGAAGACAAAGTGGTAACCAGTTAAGTTTTGGGAACCCTTCCTTATAAAGTGACCTAAACTATGAACTCATAATCAAAATTGTTGAATTTTCTGTTAAGTGACTAATCAATTCATTGACTAATCTTGTTAAGCTTGTACTGAAATTGCTTACATGTTGTTCCAACCACATCCTTGTCCTTCCCTTCCAGCAGGTCCCAGAGGTGCACCGATGCTTCTTCATACTGGTCGACCAACCTATGAGTGTTAAGTAAATAGAAGCGGCATGAATCACCTTGTGAAAAACAACAAAAAACTAAGTCTTTTGAAACTCAAATTGATCCAAAGATTAAGGCCTTAGACCAACCTGACATTTTGGTCACGGTCTGGCCCCACCAATTTGTAGAACTCATCAAAAGCTGCGAGGTCTGCATCTGTGAGCAGCGGTGAGCCACCAACTCCCTGCTTCAGGTCCTGCCGCACCGTGTCATCTCCCAGCCGGTCTAGGAGGAACTGCAGCTCCAGAATTGTCTTCAGCCTCCTCTGTTCTGCCTCGTCCCGCTGCAGCTGTTCCCGCCGTGCAGACTTCTTCACCACCTTCTGGATCTAATGATAATATACAAGAGTCACATAAACCTGAGTTTCTTCCAGTCAAGACAGCCACCACTCTGAGAGAACATTACAAGAAACCCAGAGTCAGCCTTACATCTTGTCCTAGTGCAATAAATGTCTTCTGCAACTCTCGGGCGAATTCCAAGTTATTCATGACTTCCTGGTATTTCGAGAGGGCCTCCTAAAAGAACCAAGGAGAAATAGACATTTGCTAGGCTGTGAAATTTTTGTAAAAATGAAAGGATTATTTGTGTTTATGTACAGAATGATGGAGGATTCAGTGTACCTACCAGCTGGTCCTGATTGAGTCGCTCCCCTTTATTCTTCCTGACTTGATAATCATCCAATTTACTCTGTGGAAAACCATCCAAAATGCAGCAAACAGTTTAAAAACGTAGTATATTAAGTGGGGAAACTCTTGTTGCCTCTGAGTGAGAGATGTAGCTACATGTTGTTATCAGGAAGAATCTGGAACAAATGGCTGTCAAAAGTCCTCACCTTTTTCTTCTCCATGTTGCGGACCTTCTTGTCGATGACACACAGCACTTGCTTCAATACTTCGGACTGTCCACCGAGTGCGAAATTGCCCATTGACCCTGGAGCGGATCCCACATCTGGGCTGGCAGACTGCACTGTCCTGTTTCCATTCATTGCTGAGGGCATCTACAAATTAAAGTATGAAAGGTTAACTTTCAGGGGCAATAAAGGGGGGACTTTGCCTCTTTATACTTTGCCAATTGTTTTCTAGTTAAATTAATCCTTTGGTCTATTATTTGTCAGAAAATACTAAAGATGTGCTGATGAGATGCTCCAGACTGGTATGAGTGCAAATAGTTTCTTTGTCAGTGCCATAATACATAACATTACTGTAAATGAATTCAGCCACAGCAGGCCCCTGACTCAGCTTTTAGTGCCATAGCGATCTCTAGCCTCATGTTACCTCAAATAAAAATGATTCCAATTAATTCCATGCAGCAAAGTATACTGATTTTAAATCTGAGTAAAAGAAAGAACTGGTGTTAGGCTGGTAATCAGCATCACCAGATACCAGTTGAAGTAACAATGTCTGAATCAGGAGAGAAAGGGCTGCATTGGTGCCTCCTTGGAAAATAGTGAAAAATGTCTGCCCCAGTTTCCTAGAGCTCAAATTCATATACTCAAATTTCTTGTTTTTATCTGACAAACAGCCCCAAAAATCAAAATATCAGTTTACTTTTAGAGACACCTATGAAAACCAACAAATATTCTCATTTGAAAAGATTTAAAATGAAATCTAGACATTTTACTTCAACAATAACTGAAATTATTGTAACTGTTTAACAAAACTGCTGCTGATTATTACATACTGGTTATTTAAACCAAACGTGTCAGCTCTACATAATTTCAGGGTCCCAACTGTGGCAAAACACTGCTTTCCTTGGTCTTAAATTGCAGTTAATTGAGTATTTTGAGATTATTGGTATGTTGGTCATGTAAAACAAGTCATGCCATGACACCACCCTGTGCCCTGGGATATGGTGATGGACATTTTTCTTATGTTATATAGATAAGATGACTAATACAGAAAGTAACCGGGAGATAATCATCCGTTAGCTGCAGTCCTAAAATAGACTGAAAGATACAGTAGATGTCCCAGGAATCAAATATCAAAGAAAGGTTAACTATGTATTGTAAAAGAGTAACAATGTAAATAATATGGAACCACGAAAGGAGGGATTTAGCAGCTCAAGCAGAACAGTGCAGCTACAACTGATGCATTATCAGTGTTATCTAGATGTAAACGATTTATTAGCATGAGGTACAGCTTCGGAACAAAATTAATGTGCCAGTAAGACTATCTCCAAGCATTTCATCATACCAGCTGGCTAACTTTAGTCCACACTGTGTCTTAACTAGCGGGAGGACATTTTTAACGCTGTATTATCTCCTTATCAACATATGCTCTCTCTAACATGGGCCACAAAGCTGTGTCCTCGGCTGGCGGCTCTGTGGCCCAGTGTTGCCCCAGTGGTGCGGTCAACTCCCGGTCTTTGGTAAACGGCCCTGTCCGTTAGCACACACCACTGACTTAGCATCCTCACACACTGCTAGCTCCTGGCGGCGAGGCGTGCTAGCCAACAGCCGGCCGGGAGCGTCGTTCCCTCGGCGGCGCGACTCCTGATTCACCCACCTTGATGTTTTATATATCCACAGGGGAGCTTGCTAGCGAAATGTACGAAACGGCCAAGTTGTTATTATTGTTGTGTTGCTTTATTTGCTCTTTCACTCTAGTGTGGGATCCGCCCCGCCGGCCTCACCGACAACTGAGACGGTTCGAAAGACGGAGAAACTCTTTATAAAGGCGGAGGTCCGTTTTTAGCTGTCAAGGATATGCCTGACTCTATAAAATAAAAAACAAAGTTCAATAAATCATTTATTTATTGATTATAATGTTCCCATATAAATCACAAAGTGTCAATTCAACTGTTTAATAACTGATTAATCTTGCCTCAATCAAATATTAAAAAGTTGCCATTTGTGGTTAGGCAAAGTAGTCCACAGCCTCTTGGCAAGAAATCTGCACAATCATTAGCTTTGATTAGGTTATCCTTTCTCCATCCCTGTACCATATACAGTGTCACTCTGCAGCAGTTGTCCATACAGCTGGAATCACTGCTATGTGTTGGTTCATAACAATCTCACTACACAACCCATCAGGCATCACAATACTTTTTTTTTTAAAGAATAAGTTAACAAGGAGTGAGGGTCCTATTGGAGCAACATGAAACAAGTCCCTGAAAGAAAAAAGTTTTGGTCATACATACATTCAGAAGATTTTAGTTCATTCTTCCATCTGTTCATGCACCTTTAAATATTTACATCTATGAGTAAAAGTATTCACCTCCGTCATTGGTAGTTTTCATCCTTCATAATTATTCCAGGTTTAATTACTCCAGTGAAATTTTTGCATCATTTAAACCAATTGTGTAAAGAAAATACTTTTCCCCCCCGTACATAGATCCTTTTCTCACTCTTCCTCCTCACACAATGTTCAGTGTGTGTCTAGAACATTTTTGTGAAAATGCAATAAAAAAGCAAATAGTTTATTTTTCTAATTCACATAAATTGTAAGACTAGACATTATATTTAGTGGGTGTAAAAGACCTTGCTCATGACAATATATGATTGTACCATCTTCTGAATCAGTTTAAACTTCAACTTCAAAATTCAAATTTCAGAAAGCAAAATCTTGCATTTGTGTGGGTTAAAACATTCATAAAACTATCTATGTGTCCCTTGGAATAATCATATATTGTTTAAATCTGCTCAGAAATAGTCTATATGACTGTGTTACCTGTCTGTTTTGACTCTTGAGAATGGGTTTGCAAAATAAATGAGAAGTTAACCATGATATTTATTAGTGGTAGCATTACCTCCCTCCTTAGGCCTGTATGTTGCTGACATGGTCTACCCATTCTGTAGAAATGCATTCATGTATTCATGCATTTGTGAGTCAAAACAAAAAAGTTGTGAGATTTTTCCAAACTTGACAGTAGGTGTCCCCACAGTAGCAGGGGAAATGATACCCCCATCTGACAAACTATATGTGAAAGACAAAATATTTTTTCATTACTCTGAAGGATAAATTATTGTTTATATACATAATATATAGATACAGATAGATTATATAGATCTATAAATCTGTACTCTATACTGAAATCACTGCAGTAAGATGGACATGTATATGTTGAGTTACAGCTGAGAGGGCTCGTGACCTGGAAATACTCAATGATACAGGGTTTCATAACCTTTTCTGGCCCTATAATGATGACTACAGCATGTAGACTGTTGTCCACTTATCATTTCAATATAATTATGGAATTCTTTTCTATTTTCAAAAGTACAGAGATAACCCCAAAGCAATTTTAATGATATACTGATATACAGTATTTCCCAATGTATTGTTCACATTAAGAACATCTTAAACAAATAACAATCTACTAGTTTTGCAAACCCAATTGCACCTCATGCATTTCTGTTGTCCTTACCTCAAACTTGAGAAACTGCTGTGCACTTTCCACACTAAAAAAAAGTAAAGATGCTATTTTCAGTGTTTTGCATATTCACAATTCATTAAATTATTTGATCAAATAACAATTGGTGCTTGAAAGCACTTAGGTAAAAGCAGAGTTTCAGAAATGGTACCAGAGATCATGTTTATGTTACTATGAGCTGTTCAATATTGTTTTTGTAACTTCATCAGCAGGTGGCAGCAAAGCTCAGCAGTACGATCAACAACTAAACACTGCTAAATTAAGGCTGAGGTTGAAGAGAAAGTTCATCTTATAAATCTATGTAAACTCTGCATCCAGTTTTAATAATTTACCTGCAATATTTACCATGAGCACACAGACAAATATCATGACTTCAGAACTCAGTATGAATACATCTGGACAATTTGAGGATGAAACTTTTTCAGATATCTTTGGAACTGCTTATACATTTCAATGGCTTTACTTCACCTTTGACCACAGTTTGCATCAGTGTCTCAAGGGGATCAAACTGCCGATTAGGCCAAAAGAATGTGAAACCAGCCTTCTTTTGTTTTGCCAAATACAGGAAGCAGTTAACATGGCTGCACAGCTTTTTGATTGCACTGTTCCACTGAAAGTGTTTTCTTTTAGGGATAATACTGATTATGGGAGGATCCCGAGGGTAAGTGAAGCTCCCTTTCAACAAGTGACTCATTTCCGCAGCCTGCTGTGTTTCAATCAAACAACAACACTGAACACCGGCCATTTTCAAAAAGAATTCCAGGGTGGTTCCTCATCTGACCTCTGACCTTTACACCATGACATTTTCAAGCTTACAATCAATCTCACAGCTCTTTAGTTTAACCCCATGTGGTAACGGTGAACAATAAAACGTTCGTACCTCTGTAGACCTGTGACAGTTCAGTCGGAGGGCTTTAAAACAAAGTCCAATTATCACTTCACTTCAGATTAGACCAGAAGTGGTTTGTTGTGCTATTGCTGTTAAGTTGGTGCTATCAAAGAGTCAACACTGTGTCGAGAGTCCTCTTACTTCAGGAAACAGCCGTGCAAACCTGTGTTTATACTCTATGATGGATGGAGACCATCTTTGTTTCACCATCTAATAAAGGGATCTATTTAATGGGAAATCTCTAATGATTAAACAAGATGTTGTTTGAATGGGTTATTGGTTATATATCCTACAACGACCTTTCCATACTTTTCTATTTAGTAGAAGAACTTGTAAATTGTAATATTCACATTATTTGGTGAGCATTAGCTGTGTAATATGATTTTACTTTCTGATTAATGCTAATGCTCATTTTCCAGCTTCCCCCAAATTCCACACAGCTTTCAACTCCATAATGCTCTCAGTACCAAACAGGCAAAACAGGAAGCTGGACATGAGTGACACCACTTCCCAAAAGGTTGTCTACATTCTTAACTGTTTGCTCCCCAAGTTCTATCCTCGGCAGGAATAAAGGCTGGAAAAGATTGCCCATGTAGTCCATAACGTAAAATGAATTATGAAATATGTGCAAATCTTATTTTAAAAATTGAAATTGAGATATGACGCTTGCAACAACCTTGAGGATTTGTGTTATAGAGGAGGGGTGACACATTGATGTCAAGTCTGCAGTAATGTGCACCTCCTCTCTGTCGACATTTAGGAAGCCTAAAGACACAGATAAGAGTTTTCTGCCAGCAGCAAGCTGCAGTTTTTATGGTGCGCAGCAAGCCATGTTTCTCCTATCATTTTGAACCATCTGGAGCTGACCTGTCTATCTGGGAAGGCATGAGTGGGGTGCCATCATGTATGGAGGGGTAGGAAGTGAATGCAGTGTGCACCAACCCCCCAGGAAAGCTTCATCTCTGTGTGCAGTTGCACATCCTCTGGGCTTTCTCAGTCAAATCTACAGGAAGTAGTGGATGACTTGGTTGTCAGATCAGTACCTAACTTTCTTTTCTCTTGCTTCTTGTCAATAAAAAACTTGTTCTTGAGCTTGACGCTAGTGCCACGTGACATTTTGGAGGGGTAAGAAAACACATTACTAATGCGTAACATTGATCAAACTCTACAAACCCTTCAGATCCTTTGTTGAGTCCATTATTGCAAAGACTAAAAAAACAACAACAAAAAACACGACAAACCTTCAGAGCTTGTTTTTTTCTGTTGTGTTTTTCTGTTAAGATGCCAAAGAATTTGACCAAATATGTCAGGCTGAATTTCAAACAAAAAATTATACACAAGGCATGTGGTGTGATGATGCAAGCCATGAAAACTTTGAATATGAAAATAATTTTTAAATAATGTAGAAGTTTGATATATCTTAAACGCAGTGCCGGAGACTACACAGTATGTGATGTGATCAGATAGTTGCTATTGAAGAAAAGTTTTCTCTACTTGGAGACAAAGTTGGAAACTTCATTCTTGACCTTGGAAACAGCAGCTGACAAAAACTCTCAAGCCCTAGTGTATTAATATATTACATTTTCCCTAATCTCACCACGAGGTCCACTCAAGGAGTTTTGATCATATCACACAATCTTCCTCCGCAGATGGAATTTGTCACATTGCCTTTTTTTTTTTGCTCATGTATACTTCAGAACAGCTACTGTTCAGATGGAAGACCTGATGGAGATTGTCAGAAATTAACTTTAAATTTAAATTTTTAAGACAACGTGAGAAGTCCTTAAAGTGAAAAATTTTAACATTTTAATTTCCATGTAAACTGGGCAAATTCTGCTGAGGAGGAGTGTGTGATTTGGTGGAAAGCTCCAGAACCGCTATTGAGTGGACCCTGAAGTCATCATTTGTTTTTATCAGTTATGAAGTGGAAATTAAAGGAGGATTGTCATTGTTCAAGTGGCACTTTTATTTAATTAAGACTGAGAAATCCATCATAACCCTTATACTGTGTGTTCTACAAAGACACTAAGTGGAACACTTGTCCTGAAAATGTTTTTTATTTGAAGGACATGGATTTTGTGTTTTATCTCTGTGAAGGTGCTCTGCTGTCTGTGTAGCTGGCACACAGCACTGTCACGCTCACCTCGCTCCTGGGCCCTCTCAGCTTGGTATCTATCCAGTGAGCCTACACAGTCCAGCAACTGTCTAGCCCAGGGATGCTTTCAGCCTACATTTCGAGTTTGCCTGAGATCCTCCTCGGTTGCATGTGGCTGAGGAGCTGACTCTGGCTGCTGGAGTAGAGGTGCTTTATCTCCCTGCCCAGTCCAACTGCTGTCTGTGTCCCTCCCTCCAGCAGGCAGCCCCGAGGCGCTGGCAGCAGATAAGAAGAAGAGCCCACAGCAGCTGGGGTTTGAAAAGGAAAGGCTGTGTGTGATCACACCAGCTATGTAGAAATGTCATTTAATGGTTTTCTCACTCTCAATCCCCAAAAGATCTTATTTTGGGATACTTCATAGCCTTAGTCATCCTCTCTCTACTACCAGTTTACAAGTTAGTGGGTGTATCTTCTATTCCAAGAGCTCTGTAAAAAATACAGTCCCACACAAAGGACATTATTTCATTTATTAAGTAAATATGAGTGACTTCCACTTAAAGTATTTCTTTTTCACTTTCTAACTTTTCCCTCTATCCCAGAGGAAAACCCTGCGTCCTTTACATCTGTACATTTATCTAAATCCTGAAGTTACATTGCAGATTGTGATTTTACTTTGAAAACATATGATCAATTTTTAAATACGACACAATGCTTTAGCATACTAGTACTATTTAAAACGAATCCAACCCAACCAGCTGCATGATGTTGCTTACACATTAAGGCATCAGTAATAATAATCCTGTACACAACATGCATGAATAACATGAATATAATTGGACTTTTCTAAAAAATGGATAAGTTTACCTTTAATACTTGACTCTTTACACTGACTTCCAATGACCAGAGACGGATGAAGTGCTGAGAAAATGTATTCACTAGTATCAAAAGTAAAAGTATCACAAGATGATATTTCTTTGCAATGACATGAAGAAAATATATATTTCATGTTAGTTTTGTTGTGAGTTAAGTTCTTATTAGTACATGGTGATCTCATGAAACCCCCATCAGTACTTAAGTACTTATGAGTAATGTTCTTAGTTATTTTCCACCACTGTTAATGACTAACAAGCCAGAGACAACTAATCAGCCTTATTCTGATTAATGGCTTATAAATGATCTATAAAACACTGAATGATTTATTGACCATTAATAGAGTCATCAGTTACAACCTATAAAACCGTTGAAAAGGGTGTTTTATTAGAAAGCGGTTAAAAACTCTTGATAAATTATTTTGCACCACATCCCTTTTTTTCTTGAGGGAAGCAGCGAGAGATGAGAAGTCGAAAGAAGCACAAGGCCTGTATAATTATATCATGCTCCTCTTTATCTTCGTTCCTATCGGCACTTTGGTGAAGCAAAGCATATAATGAACTCATTACTCTCAGTCACGACCCAGCTCCCCGCTTGACAGAGCAGGCTGTGCAGTATCAAGCTGTCGCTTTAAGACCCATTTCCCCCCATTGTCAAACAGTCGTGAGCAGGAAGAGGGAAACGAAAGCTGAGACCGTGGGGGCCCGACGTATTTAAACACGATGCTGCTGTACAATAACGGTGACCGCGGCTTCGTGCGGAGGAGCGCGTCTGCAGCCCGCTCACTTCAGCAAGACGCACGGACACGGACACCCACGCAAGTGACCTTCTGATCGGACTGGTGATGGTTTGATTTCACGACTCAAGAGTCGCTGTCGGGTGATAAAACACACTTGAGAGACGTCAAGTGTCACCTCGGGTTACTGCCTCAGGAAATGATGACAGTGTCCTCCATCATCGTTTAGCTGCTCAGAGGGAAATTTTCTTGTCTTGCGGCCATTTCGGCTGAACGCGATTGGCTGTTCATTTAACGCACAAAAAGCCCGAGCCGGGGTGTGACCGGCGTCGGGGAGGCTGCGGGGGCAGGTGCAGCGCGTCTCGGCTTCAGTCTGCCCGCTGGCTGCTTCACAGGGAGCCGCTGAGCTGGCTGCGGACCGTGAAGCCTAATCTGGATCAGGCTGGACATCATATGTTAGAAATGTCATCCACTATAGAGAGGAAGACACTGGAAGCCAATGAGTAAGTGGCTGCGGTATAATTTGATATAATGTGTTGTTTCAGATTCACACATTCAAGGACTCGTCATTATCGGTGTGATCAAATAAAACTGTCTCATCTGCATTAATACCTTGAGGTCAGGAGTCGCCTGCTACAGGCAGGAAAAATATTCAACTTCATGTCCAAGGGCAGATAGTAAACAGGGGGGGACAGAAAGCTAGTGCAAAGTTCAGTGTTGCCCAGAGCAAGAGAGGTGACCTAAAGGTAAGCTATCCAAGTCTTCATCATTTTTACACTTTACTTTGGCTATAATGTTGTAGGCTTCACATATAACGTGAATGAGACACCTTCCTTTATTAAAGTAGCCTTACTGCTTTGTGGCTTCTCTACTGTCTTTAACAATATCCTGTGGCTCCCTCAGGTGGAGAGCAATCACATCACATGCAGCAAGTAACTTCAGATGGACAGATCACGAAGAGATAAATACATGAATAAATAAAATACGTTATTTATGAAGCACGTTATATATATATATATATATATATATATATATATATATATATATATATAGCATCACTACGAGCTTCTAAATATGAAAAATAAGCGTAAATATGCAAGAAATAGGACCATTAAAAACGTAGCAGACCATCTGGACAATTAGATCAACAAATGTCGGTGAATTTAGAATCTGTTATTTATACGATCTCAAGATGTGAACTCTTTTAATAACTATCAGACATGAGAGGGTGCTAACCAAAATAGTTTAGCCCTGACACGATAAGTCAGTCAAATAATAGAAAATTAATTGGGAATTATAATAACAGATAAATCGCTTAAATTATTTTTTCAAGTGTTGGTTGACAAAAACAAACAGTAAGATGACATCATCCTGGGCTTTAAGAAACTGTCCTTTGCATGTTTCAGTATTTTCTTATATCTTATGGACTCACTGAGTAATTCAGAAAACAATCATTTGTGCATTTGCTATAATGCTGTAGGCTTCACATAATGTGAATAAGACACCTTTCTTTACTAAAGCACCCTTACTGCTTCGTGGCTTCTCTGTTGTATTTAACAATATCCAATGCCTCCCTCAGGTGGACAGCAATCAAATCAAATCAAATTGCTGAGAAAACAGTCATTTATTGCAGCCCTGGAATATTTAATTTTTTTTTAAACCAGTTGTTTTTCTTTTCCAGGGAGCCTGTGGATGAGGTCCTCCAGATGCCACCGTCTCTGCTGACATGTGGCGGGTGTCAGCAGAGCATCGGTGACAGGTTCTTCCTAAAGGCCATAGAGCAGTACTGGCATGAGGACTGTCTGAGCTGCGACCTGTGTGGCTGTCGGCTGGGGGAGGTGGGCCGCCGGCTCTACTACAAGCTGGGAAGAAAATTATGCCGGAGAGACTACCTCAGGTTGGTCTGGTGGTGTAATGTTGTAACGTCATGATTTTATTCAGCATTTAATTTGTTACATCACAACACACTGGTTAACAGTACAGCGTCATAAGTCTTGTGATATACTATTAAAACACATCAGTGATCCACATTGTTGCACAGCGTGACCCTCATTACGATGAATATGGGCACTGTAGTTTATTCTGAGTCATATCTACCATGTGCACACTCTCCTGCTGCCAGAAAAGCATGCTAGAGCACAAAATGTGTATTAATCCGCAGCTGAAAATAGTCCCCAAAAATGCACCATTAACTCCTGTTTGATTAACATTTCCTAAAAACTATATTTGCATTCTTTTAAAGAGAAACTTTATGTTCCTGACTTGTTTTAAGAAAAATGATATTTTCTCAGTCTGAACCAGTGGACTGAGTACCACAGACAGAGTAGTGAAGTTGGAAAGTATTGATACAAAGATTAACATGTTCTCTCCGTTCTCTCAGGCTTTTTGGTCAGGATGGTCTCTGCGCTTCCTGTGAGAAGAGGATCCGAGCGTTTGAGATGACGATGCGTGTGCGGGACAAGGTTTATCATCTGGAGTGCTTCAAGTGTGCTGCCTGCCAGAAGCACTTCTGTGTGGGTGACCGCTACCTGCTCATCAACTCAGACATTGTGTGCGAGCAGGACATCTTTGAGTGGACCAAACTCAACAGTAACATGGTTTAGGAGAATCTCTTGCTCAACATGATACTTTGCCTTTTCCCACTGGCTTTAAAGGGAATGAACCACTGATAGATAAACTTTTTGTGGCCTGTGCAGGCTTTATCATGCATCTGACATTCATATGGAATCATTTTAACACAGAAAGGAGAGGCTACATCTCTGCATTGTTCCCCGCTGGAGACTAATGAAGACTGCACCAGCAATAACAGTTTGTCTTCTAAAGCTTCATCCTTAAATGCAAAAAATACTTAAATACTGAAAAGACTTAAACATGCAATAAGTGTTGTTTGTTATACACACTGGAACAAAAACAGAATCTTTGTGAATCTTGTAGCCAAACACTGTTACATCACCTCAGTCTTGCCAGAAACATTCAATAAGAATTTCATGGATCAATAATTTCCAGTGAATTATTTGATTTGCTTCTTATCTATTGGTAAAATATAAATGTTGTTAAGCTCAAAATATTAATTCACGACTGTTATATTAACAGTTAATTGGAAATAATTAATTGGAAGTTTACCAATTGAACACTGTCTCCATTTTCTATATTATGAGTACAAAACTACACAGACCTCTTCAGGAAACTTGCCAAGAAAATTAGGAAGACTTCATTTGGAAATTATTGACTTGTGAAATAAAGCGTTACTAGAGTTTCTCGTTATAAATGGAATAAATGTCTATTTTGAAAAGTCCTGATCAGAATGATTGTACTGTATTGCCAGGTTGAACTGGTGTCACCCTCTAGTGATCGAGGGAGCCAATGCAATACTAATTTTATTGACTTTGGACATGTTGCCAGTGTCTCTTTTGTAATTGTAACAACTCATGCAACCGAGACTTTTTAGATCTTTACTTGTCAGTTTATTAAATGAATTACAATTTAGAGAAACACTGATCGTTTTTTGCGTGACTGTCTTCCTGAAAGAAATTCAGAAAGAAATTAAAGGGACACAAACTTTACATAAAAGTCTCTTAAGAGTATCTAGAAAAATAATGTGAGAGTGTAATGAACAGATTAACAGTGCTGAAGTCCTTCTTAACATTATGGTATTTTTTGCTTTATAATGTTCTTATTCATCAGATGTTTAAGAAAGAAAGAAGCCAAACTAGGGGTAAAAGTTCTTCACTGAGTGTGAGCAATAAGACGCATTCACTTACTGTCACTTACCACAAAGTGCAGGAGCACCCTTTAAAGGCAATTTCCAAGTGATCACATGATTAGTCACAAGTATGCTCTGAGCAGAATTAGAGGCATACGCTGTATCCCGATTCCATACTAAACACTAATTCTAAGTAGGTTTTAAATATGTAGCGTATTCATACTGGAATAATGAATAAGTAGTTATGTTCAAATTTGTCAGCATGCATAATAAATCCATCCACCAAAGCAATGCTAGCTTTAATTGTGTTGTTAAGCCCCTGATAAATGCACAAGTAAAAACGGGGTCAAACATTCATCATTCTGTATTTCACGCAATACTTCAGCTAACGAACTTAACCAACTTAAGGGACCTTGTCATTTACATTTGATAAAAAGCTTTTGAGTGAAGTTAAGGATTTTTTTAAGATTGATGAATATTGTCCCTGTTCTTCACACCGGTTTTAGCCACAAGAGGTCACTAAGAGATTTATAAATTTCAACTATCCATTGCTTGAGCTCTTAGTCAGGTATCAGGTCACATAACAAACAGAAGGAGAGCTGGTTGGGTAAGACACTGATAATTGCACATCCGTTTTGGCAAAGCAAAAAAAGATAATGAATGCTAGAGAGAAGACAGAGAAACTGAGGAAATTCATGTTATTGAAGTCATATGATTTTGGGCTGTAACATTCACTGTCTCTGAGTGTTTCTCCTTTCTTCTTCATGTCTGCCAGCTGTCAACTCACTCTGAACTGGCCACGAGGTGTGCTCCTCCAGTGGCATTCCACAACCTCCTGCCATCCCCAGTTATCTTTACAGGCATAACATCAGTAGCTGAATTGATGAAGTGCTGTTGCCTGTGCGGTCAGGAACGATGGTGTCTGAAAACAGCGTATTAGTGGGTGTGAGAAGCAGCCTTCACTGAAATTAAAAAGGTGGTTGGAAAATGTGATCAGGAAAAAAAATTTGCAATACTTTTAAATAAATTTTAAAGACAAGGAGAAAGAAAATGAGAGAAGAGGGTAAAGGGAGTAGGCAGAGCACAGAAGCACCGGGATTATTTCTTTAGCTGGCACCGACAGTAGTTTATTCAAAGGCAAGAGAGGAATGACTGAACAGAGTTAAAAACCCACCCAGGCTGAGATGACGCTCTTGCTGAAAGAGTTGCTGAAATGAGTTTTCCCACAATAGAGATGGGAATACACTGTATAGGCACACAGAGGGATACTGGGCCTGTGCTCATTTGGAGGTCTGCAGACTGAAGAATCATCAGTGTGGCATTGAGCAATGCTTGAGGAATGACTGCAGAGAAAAAAAAATCTACTACGCGGTGGTCTCAACAACAAATCAGCTCCATATTGAACACCAGGCATGATATATGTTGGATAAATAGCATGTCAACTACATAAACGAACAGAATTTGGCAGCAGTTCAGTGGTGACACAGGATAGTTAACCCTAGGGTTTTGGGGTTTTACTTAACTTATTGTTTGAAGTCTCACAAAAGTAAAAGTAGTAATAATAACTGCAAAATCAACCGTTTTTTTTTCCATTTAGATGTTCTCTTCTGTTCTTCTAACTGGAAACGACCCGAGATGACTTGAAAGCAGTGTCTGTAGTCCAATACATATTCAATGTGTCTTTGCCAAAAAGTCAATTACAGATAAAGAAATATTTAACTAAATATTTAACTGTGTGTTGTGTGAGTGTAGCTCGAAGGATGCCACTGTCTGTCTGTTGGTCGATCCACTACTGCTCAACACTGAAATATCTCAACATCTATTGGATAGATTGAGAAGAAATTTTGAACAGTTATTCGTAAACTCCACAGGGTGACTCCTAATGACTTTGGTGATCCCCTGCCACCAACAGGTTGATGTTTTTGGCTCTTAATGACATATATAGATATATATAGATTGCTATGAAATTTGGTAGCCTACAGACATTTTGTCCTCTTGGGATGAATTGTAATAACTTTGACTTTGATAACTTTTCATTTTGCACCATCATCAGGTTGAATTAATGGATTCAGTACTTTGGTTTACTAGTAAATGCCAGCATTACAGCTACTTACTTTCCCATCAACCTGATGCAAACTGAGATGTATTAGCATTTAACTCAAAGCACCACTGTGCCTAACTACAGCCTCACTGAGCCACTAGCATGGCTGTAGACTCTTGTTTACAGTTGTGGTCTCTGAGAGCTCAAACAGAAGTAATGAATCATTTTCTGTAGCAGACTTCTGAAACATATCATCAGTCCAAAATTATGATTATTATCAAAATCATGATAATCACGTTCAGTAATTCTCATAAAATTAATTAAAGTCATGAAGCATCAAGCTGACAAAACAATGTTAACAGTTCTGTAAACAAGATTTTTTTTTTCAAACTTTGTTTATTGGGTTTTGCATTTTCATACAATTGTATCAAGACATTTATAAAGAATTAAATATTCATTTTTCTTAGTAGAAAAAAGGAGGTGATCATTGAGGTAATGCTGCATACCTGAACAATTTACAAAAAACTAGAACCTGTAAAACAAGATTTTAAACAATAATATAGCAGCAAACAACTATTTTGCATGTAAATATATAATTTAGTCATGGTGTCCTGAGTCAACACCTCCTGTGTGTGTGTTGTAATCTGAGTTTCTCTGTTCTTTGATTTGGTAGCCAGTCTGGCAACATGTACGTGTTAGTGCATGTACATGTACATGTACATGTGAGTGCATGTGAGTGCCTCCTGTTTAACCATTGACCCTCCCCACATTTATAAACACACAGGTACTGCCCACAGGTGAGATGGCACAGTGCAGTATGCAGTGTTTAGGTGAAAGTGACCATCCAGAATTTCCTTCACTGAAGAAACCACTTTTTCAACAAAAATACATTCCGACAAAAAAAAAAAGACAAGCTCACAGCACAAGCAGACAGGTCATGGGGGCTACCAGCTCCAATCCCTGTCAGCCGGTGGACCGTCAATACATCCGAACAGTTTTAAACGGTTTTACTGCCTCCGCTAGTGTCGTTACTGGCTCCATCAGTGTCATTTCAGTGACCTGTTCCAGCAGATAAGACCAAGGCTGAATTTCTTTCCCAGTCCGACCATGGAGCTCAAGAGCTTCTGCTTGACTCAGAACTGCTTTTCTTCTACTCAATGTGTAAGTAACTTGATGGGTATGTAATGTATATTTTCATTAGTGACCGGCTACAGTAGGCATGATAACGTTAGCTAACTTGCTGTTGACCTTATTGTGAATTTGTTCAGCAAATATTGCTATCCCTAGCTGGCTAACTATATGCTGTGGAGCATATTATGGCCATGCTAGCATGGGCAAAAGGTTCTGGTTAGATTGTCTGGGGCTAGTGATGATCGTTCACAGAACCTTTAAGTATAAAAGAAGGTGGAGGATCTCCAGGACCCCAACAGAACTTTAGGGTTAGGGTTAATGGAAGATGTTTCTTTCCCTTTATCTGCTGCTCCCTTGCTACAGAGAGTTCACTGAGTTTAATGAGACGGGAGCTGACAGGAGGCCAGGTCTCATCTCACGACATTCACACACAGCACACCGGCCTACAGAGACCCTCAGCATCGGCCAAGTGGCCTGTGTTCCATCGGTCCGCTCTCCTCTGTTGCCTTGCAGGCTGAGCTTTACCAGAGCACAGCCCTGACTTCCACAGCAGCCTCAGAAGGACTCAATAAAGCCCTGTGCCTCTTGTGTCATCCCTACCAGCTGTACACAAGGCCGGGAGTGTAGTGCTGTGTTTGTGTACCGAGGGAGGCCTGTTTCATCTCCAGTGCCCATGTCACAGCAGTCCCAAGTGGGTAAAAACATCCAGCTGTGTGCATGGAAACCAAGGAGACTTTCTGAGGATGAAACCACAACGGGCTGCAGCTTGTTTTTATCAAACAGCTCACCCCACTGAAACAACCACCACACAGCAACCTCATTCTGATGCAGTGTGCAGTGTGAACAGCAGATGGCACCTCTGGTCCAGGTAGCTGCATCTTGGGGTAAAACATAGGAAAAAAGGCTGTGAGTGTCCTTGTATGTGTGTGTGTGTGTGTGTGTGTGTGTGTGTGTGTGTGTGTGTGTGTGTGTGTGTGTGTGTGTGTGTCCAAGTGTTCATGAGTGAAATAGTTGACAGGCATATTAAGGAAAAACTGTTTTTTGAAGAGATGCCAGTTCATGAAGAGATTAATTATAACTGAACTGAAAGTGACGAACCATATTCAAAGCAGTACAGACATGACAGTGAGAGTTCAGCGACACCTACAAAGGAAGATGTGGTCAGACAATTATCTGCAGCACCAACGCGATTAATCATGGTTCGGCCCGTCAATGTCAAACCCATCTGACAAAATGAGTCAAGTGCTATTGATCATGCCCGCCTTGGGTTTCACTTGCACTCACACTTTATCAGATGGAGCTAATTGGGAACATATTCAGTCTGTGGTCCTGAGAGATGTGTCTGTCAGGAGTCACATTCCTGCTTCGATTCTCTGATAGCCTGTAGCGCCTGCAGTCTGGATGGAGGACAGGCTGTGGGAGTAGAGTTTGGGAGGTGGGGGTTTGGGGTACGGCAGCACATTCAGAGGTGGATAGGTGAGTAATAAGCGTGCATCCTTTAACTCTTGCCGAGCATGTCCCTCTGACTGGATTAAATATGTGCTGAGGATTTATTAGGTAGAAGATCTCTGGGGCCCAAGAAGAACTCCAGGACTGAGCTGCCTTCACCCCCACCTTATATTTTCTCTCTTTCTACCTCACCTATTTTTGTCTACCTTCACAATCCCTATTTTACTCCCACTAGATTTTTTTTTTTAGTATTTTAGTTTTTCAAGCTTTCCTCCCTTTTATCGTCCTCTCAGCCGGCCATGTGTATAGACGTGCCATGTGATGGATTCTGTGATTATTATGATGTTTATTGGTTCAGCTTAGATACCTGCAGGCCTTTATGTCAAGCAGGGAGACTGAGGGATTAGAGCACAGTGGTTGAATAAGTATTCAGATCCTTATTTAAATAAAAGAAACAATACCACAAGTATAATTGGCAAAATATATATAAAGTACAGAAAGTACTCCATGCAGAATTATTATTAATTATTATCTCCAGGTAGCATAGGTAGCATTTTTATTTTTGCAGTTGGTAAAGATGAATTTTATTTTATTGTACTGTTTATACTGCTATTTAATCAAATAATCATGTGTCTGATAAAATCTTAATGTGTAACGAACTATAGCTGTCAGAGAAAACACAAAATTTCCTTCTGACTTACATTAGAGTGGGAACATAAAGTAGCACAAAATGGAAATAATCAAGGAAAGCGGAAGTTCATCAAATCTGTACAAAGGAACTGTAAGCTACTGCATTTTGGGAAACGTTCATTTGGTTTCTTACTGTGAGTTAGATGAGAAGATTGACACCGTCGTCACAGCTACCCCGAGCAGCCAGATTTGGCTAGCTGCTTTCCATTCCCAGTCTTTGTGCTAAGATAAGCTAACTGGCCGCTGGATGTAGCTTCTTATTTACAGTACAGGCACGACAGTGGTATCAAGTGGTAATATCTAAGTACAATACTTGTTTAAATGTACTTATGATGTATTACACCAGTGTCGAAGCAGTTTGTCTGAACACATGCATACAGTGGCACATTTTGGCTTTTTCTATACAGTGTTCCTAACTTCTCATGGATCTTTTTCTCTGTGATCTTTATATTGATTTGATTGAGAAATTCTACAGAGTCAACTTGAAGTTTGTCACTGGGGAAATTCTTTACATCTGCAATCTGTTTTTAGCCATTCTACTGTATGTTTTTTTTTTTTTTTTTTTACATATGTTTCTATGGCCATAAGTCATTTTCCTCCTAAAATGATCCCCATATGTTCAGCAGTGTTACTGGCTTCTGATGAACCAACTACACATTGAACCAGAGGCTCTGTCCCAAGACCTGCATCAAACAAGCTGGGGAGAAGGTTCTGCCTGTATGGGCTGGGTGTGGTGTTGGGTGTATCAGTCTTCCCCTTAGACTGACAGAGGCAAGAAGCAATATTGTAGAATAATAAATGTCGAGAACACAGAATATGGATTAGAAACTACAATCATGGGAATTACGTGCTTTATAACTCCAAAACCACTGACCTGTCGTGCTTTCATGGCTGAATAGTTGAGAAAATGAACCAACATGACACACGAAAAAACTTGAGGGTTCAGTGTGACCGTGAGTGAGAGGGTATGGTGTTACAGGTCAAAGGTGAACTTTTGTCTGTGCTGCAAGATGAAAGAGCTGCACTTCATAAAGAGATATCCTGTCCATGAAAGTAGAAAAATTATTTTCATAACTGAGATTCTTATATCGTGTTTGTGATTTATTGTCTTCTACATATGAATACTTTCAATTTCAGAGTTATTAACAATTTAGTGATTGATTTCAGTGGTTTCTCTTCATTCTGCCAAACTATCTCCATTTTCTCATTAAAACGCAACACCACTGTGTGTGTCATATATTATCTAGACACATTATTCCAGTGACAGTAGGTGACCTCTGGCCTCACACATTATGGGGACCCCATAAGTTTAGACCTGCTATGTTTAGATGAGCATAAAAAGGACCTCCTGGTATAAATCTAAACCTGACTCCCACCTCCTTCTCATCAGACATCAGTGAAAAGCCAGACCGTTACCAGGAAGCAGACCGTGGCAGTGTATTTCTCTTTCAAGCAATCAGCGTTGGAAACTCCAATTAAGGTGGTGGAAAAAGGTGGCTACTGCTTTTAAAAAATCAGTGCAGATGTGCAGGTAAGTGGCCATGCGGCAAACCTTGGCTACACAGCGCTGAGCTGGGTGCAATTTCCGTCTCTAATTGGACTTCCCACGCAATGCCTGCTTCCAATCATTGCAGAGAGCCAGCACAGGCAGGCACACTGGCAGGATGGTGGACCACAGTTGGACAGATTCTGAAGAACTTCAGGACAGAAAATTGTCTGGGCAGGGTTTTAAAATTACACATTTACAAGCTGTGTACTTCTTTTTTTCAGTGGTGGAAGAAATAAAAATAGTCGACTACAAGTAAAAGTTCTGTGTTTGAAAATTTATTTATGTAGTAGTAAAATTTTGTTGAAGCTGGTCAAGTTTCATCTGTTCTCCTTGTCCATGATTAAACAAAGCTACTTTCCAAAACTGCTGAAATACCCTATGGTGATGCCACCCACCACAATACAGAATATTTGAGCCTCATCGATTCTCTACACCTGCTAGTCTAAATCTTCTCTTAATGCTTAAATCCTAGCAATGCCATCCTTGGTTAAGGATTTCTCTCTTCCCCTGGATTTCCTCTCTTTCAGAGTTGCCTCACCTGGAACCAATCTGTAACACAATCAAAGTGTCCTAACATGAAAGCTCAGTTTCTTCCTTTGATAGTCCATTTCTCTCCACACTTGTTCTTTTCTCTTTTCTCTGGTAGCTCAACCAGCCATGTCTGGAAAAAATTCAGCTTAAAATAGGGACTAAGTCACTAAGCATTATGCAAATGTCTTTGAAATAATTTACTGGTGTGCTCCCTTTTGCTTTAGCAGACAACAGAATAGGCCCTTTGTCTAAAAATAAGTTGTGCATAATGAAAACTAAGAGCCTCACTTGTTGAAAAATTGAGAACACTGTCGTGAAGGCCTTGAGAAATTCGAGGCAATAAAATATAACTAGGAGGCTGAAAAACTTGCACCGGCCATTCAAGTATCATTTACAAGCATAATTTAGTGGCTTCACAAACCGACTGTTCAGAAGCAAGCGAGAGACAGTTTTTTTTATAAAATAGGAGGCGTGAAAAGTGGAAAGAAGAGTGTAACATTACTTTTTCAAAGCTTATTCTCTTTCCTCATCATTGGATTGCACTCATGCATCCAAAACGCTGATTGCACCTTCAGGATGAGTTGATGCCTACAGTTTGCATGCTGCTTGCTCATCAGTCATCCCTCTCAGCTTCAGAGTGTGTCCAGCATCGCAGAGTGATTAAACTCTAATAGCAGCCTTTTGAGGAGTCCGGTGGGATTTACTCCTGAGTCAACATGCCAGACCCCATTTCCTCCTCACTCACTGCAGCCTCTCAACACCCAACCGGCTGCAGCCACAGCAGATCTCCACAAGGAACTTGTAGAGATTGTTAAAACCTTGGAGGTGACCCTGCATAAGGCCTTAGACATACATGGAGAACTGTGCCAATAAATGACCCATTTCTCCCAAACATGAAGTAATTTACTTTGTCGTAATTTTTAACATTTGAAAATAAACAGATACACATATACAGATACACAGTATTACCAGATCCTGCTTGTACTCCAACAGTAATCTTGTGTTTTCACATTTTTCATCAAATCAAATTACATTTTTTTTTGTAAACTAAAGTTTAAATAATTAGAGTTCAAATAAGTAGTTGATTAATCAATTAGTTTACCAAAAAAACAAACAAACAAACAAAAGAAAAACTGCTCCTGTCAACTTGTCCCATGGGACAAATTAAAATGGGTATTTTTCACTTTTCTTTGTGCTATTTTACAGACCAATACTGTATGTAATTGTTTAACAGAAATAAATAATGAAAATAATTATTAAATGGAGCCATAATGTAAACAAAACACATTTATCATTTCACATGAATTATTGTTACTGCTGACACCAGGAGGAATCATACTGTTCATGCTAACGTCTGATGCTTCTGATCTACATGTTCCAGCAAGAACACAATTGATTAGACCACACAGTATTTTCACTTTTTTCAGTGATTTAGTGTTGCTATGCTCGCTGTCGCCTCAAATCAAAGTTTCCGTATGAATGGGATGTAATTAGAGGAAAATGCCTGTGTTTGATCTTGGTGCTTTCCCAAGCTGTTGTCAAACAAAAGTATTTGCAACCAGTGAATGAGACACCTGTCATAGTGCTAATATTTCAGACATCTTGTTTTGAAACTTCCCACGAACAACAACACAGCGTCCGTTATCCAGCATCCAGTGGCTCGGCTGAGACCCACGTATGCTGCTCCTCCATGTGACTTTAATTGAATGATTAGATGTAATTCAATAAGCAATCGAAGGCCAATGCGCGTGAGTTTGAGGCGTAAAGCAAAAGAGCACTGGTGAGTGGAGCCTTTGTCTGTGACCCTCCATCATTACTAGTACCTTTCAGGCTAAATCACGCGGCATGATCGGCTTCTTGCCAGCACCCCTGGGTGGACCCCGCCACTCTAATTGTCTAGGCCACCAATTTCAGGAACCACGCAGTTTACAGGTTTAGTGCTCGGGCTTGCCATGTCTTGTGTTTGCCATGTGAGACACTATCTTTAGACTGGGATCAACTACACAAAAACATCCCAATTATTCCTGTCTGTGAGCAGAATTTCCATAAATCCTTTTGCTGTTTTATATCAGGTTTCAAGAAAATTTGCAATCAGCTAACTCTGATAGTCCAATATTCACTCAAAATCCATCATACCAAGCACATCAACTTGACTGTTTTCAAGAAGTGACAGAGGAAAGCTTCGAATTCAAAAAAAACATCAGTGCAACAAGGTTGTGAAATTATTCTGAATTGTGACACAACTTATCCCAGCTTGAAATATTACCCCTGCGTGTGGACCCATTAGCCCCAGATTCACACAGCTGTTTACTGTCAATCTGCCCCAGCTCATGCAAATTTGGCAGGAGACGGCTGGCATTATAATAAAGAGAATGAAAATGGCTCGCTCCATAGCTTTACTATGATGCAGTGAAATAGTTCCATAAATTACTTCAAGTCTGCTAATTCTCAGAGTAAATCAAAGTCCTCAGAGGAGCTGAAGTCTGTAAAATATGGCTCATTACTAAACCAAAGGGACTCGAGCCGTCAGTGGGATTAGAAAGTCAAGGCTGGTTATAAAATATAAAAGAAAACGTTAATTTTAAATCCAGGATTGTAGAAATGTCAGAAAATTCTCGCCACCATTTGGGGAGCTGACTTGTGGAAGTAATCTTGGCAAATGTGTATGTAGACAAGTGTATTATCCAACATGTGTCTTTAATGCTTGGTCAGCCCACTTGCCAACTGTCATATTGTTAAAGATAGACTACACCCTCTCGGTTTGTGCCAAGAAGGCTCATAGATTTACAGTAATACCCTGCTGCACAATAGTGAGAGCAGAGGCCTGCAGGGCAGCCAGAGGCCCTATTCTAAAGTTATATGTTGTAAAGCTTTGTTACTATAATTGTTACAGACTCCTGGATGCAGTGATGACTACTGCAGCTGACTCAGATCACATCTGAACCCACAAATCACAGTGAAGTCACCATCATATGCAACATGTTTGTATCAGAACAGTGAGGCTGCAGTTGATGTTCAGATATAAACATCCTACCTATGACTGACATAGTCATATCTAATAGTCTTTCCCATGTTCTGTAAAGAATAAACTTCATAGTCTCTTTTCTAATAATAACTACATTATTTGTACTGCAAAGTGTTAAACACTCACAAAATGATTCTCAGTGCCTGGCATTAGATCTTTTTGTTAAAGAGGGTGCTATATTTTAAGGGTCTGTGTATCCAAACTGAATATTAAAACAATTACTAAAACAATATTTCAGCAATACAACTATATACCTTACACAAGAAATACACAAATTGAAATGAAAGTCATCAAGTCACAATAATAAATACACAAAATCTAAAATAATAAGAATTATATACTAAAATATAATAAAAGTGATAAGCTAACACTTTTTGCCACAAACCCCAATTTGGCCTTCTTTTTAAAGTTGCACTAATCAATATTTTTATGTGACCAATAAATGACTATGCGTAATATGAAAGGAGTCTCTTGTAGTGGTGAACACACAGAGAATAATCACTTGGCTCCAGAGTTTTCTTCAGCCTTACAGAGCACGTTAGCATCGTCCAAGTCATTGTGTTGGTTTTGCGACTCACAACTTTACTGTTTTGGTTCAGTTTCATTGCTCTCACAAAAAAGCAAAAAAAGCAGACAGACAGACAAAGTTAGCAACTCGCTGGTGAATGCAGAGGAGCATTTAGCAGCTGATAAAGAGCCAGGTATTTCCCTCAGGAGTTGGTGGAGACCAAAAAGCCATGCTAAGTAGAGGTATGATCTGTTGGTTCACCTCTTTAGTCCAGACTGAAATGATCTTTTAGATTGCCAAAAAATAAAAAATAAAATAAAAAATTGTACAATTATTCATGGTCCCCAAAGGATGTATGCTACTCATTTTGTTAATACCCAGGCGTCTGTGTTTGTAAATGCTGTAGTTATATGGCTCTGGCCTTCAAAGCTAGTCACTAGAGCTATTTGAATCTTTTTGCCAACATGTGCCCTTGGTTTCAACCCCAACACAGCTCTGATTAACTTATGCTGGGAGCTCTGTAAATTCTTTTTGAGTGTTTTTCCTGAAGTCCAAACCATGAACAAATAGAATAATCAAGGCAACACAAGACAAGAATAAAAGGTGACACATTGTTTAAAGTGGCAGCGAATGGATATGGCATTAGAGAGGTGGTGACATGGGCAAGGTTGTGAACTAACATTGTCCTGTGGTGGTTCTGCAGGGGTGTGGAGGACACTGAGTCTCTGCAGCCGTTTAGAAGAGGACAAGGCAGTTGTTCAACAAGTGTCCTCTGAAAATTAAGTGCAGGAGCATGACTCTGATTAAGCGCCATGTGAATGAGCTTCTTTCTTGTCTCAATCAGGACATTCCTGACAATTAGGAGGATGAGTACAGCTCTGTTTGTCTGTCGGACGCGACCTTGTCTGTTGGGTCAGTGACTACCTGGGAGTCTGAGATGCATAGGAATCATGTGATTTATCTGCATTCAGCTCGGCGTTGCCTGCATTAACAAACACAGGTGAAGAGTCACCCTCTGTTCAGTTAAAGTTACAGTAAGTGCTATTTTTATTGTTCATATCAGTTACAGATAAACAGATAAACAGATAAACAGAGAAGACTGGTTTACAAAGAGAAACTTTGTGGGTTCTCATCTTTTGCTTCTTCGTGACAGACATGTTTAATGGGACAATGTAGCCTCTAATAGCCTATAACTGGAGATGGGGGCTTTATGCTCAGCTGCAGAGCCAACCAAGAGCATAAACAGGAATATCACTTGGGACAGGATATTTTATGGTGCAACCACAAAACCAAATCCGGACATTGCCTCCTAGTATGCTGAGCATTCAAAAATGCCAAACTCTGGCACCAGAAACGAGAGAAAGAATGTCAGCAATGGAGTGACAAAGGGAAACAGAGATAATAAAAGTGGCACCAGAGGAAGAAACTTTGTTTCTTCACAGACAGACATGAAAAGTGTACAAGAGTTTAAGCAAAGAAGGCAAAAACAAGGGAAGTGACTGAATAAAAGTTTGCTGTCTAACACATTAACATCCAAAGATGTTGTGGTTCCAAACCTCAGGTGTGTAAAAGCAACTAAGGAGCACAGGTCTTTTTAAGATCATAATAAAACAATGATGACTACTTGGTGACCTTTCAGCTTCATCTCTACTTTACTAGGAGCACATAAGTGCAGTCCACCCTGCCAGAGAAGCAGAAGCACAGCTAGCCATCCAATTTTCTTTAGAAAACAAGTCCCACATCTCCTGTTTAGATGTCTCTCCACTACTTTGACATAGACTGAGATACCTCAACAGCTACTGGATAAATTGTAAGAACTTTGGTGAATTCCTTACTTTTCATCTAGTGCCATCATCGTCATTTGTTTATTGACCAAATACCTGCAAAACATTGTATTAATGCTACATAATAAATGTTAGCATGCTAACATGCTAAGATAAGATGGTGAGCATGGTAAACATTACATACATACGTTAACATTGTTATTATGGAGGACAAGAGGCTTTATGGGTTTACATTCTCAGAAGCTTTTTTTTTTTTTTTTTACAATTATTTTATAAAGGTTTTAGTTGTTTTTAATTGTATTGGTGATTTGAAAGATTCACCTTAACCACACCTTATTTTGTGATGGCATATTGTGGCTGTGAGATGTTTTTTGCTGTTCAGTTTTCAGTTTGTTGAGTGCTTTTATTTTTAAGTTTTTTTTCTGTGTTGGATGTGCAGCATCCTTTGGAGCTTCTCCATCAATGCCTCTAGCTCTCTTTCAATAACTGATGGGGATTCAGCCTTCATATAAAGGTAACATATATAGTTGTATATGAGTCTATATAGGCTGTCCCTTTTACACATTCTGCAAATCACCCTGATGAAGGCCCAATGCAAAAACGCATTAGTAAAATAAAGAAGATTCCTCCAGTTAGTCAGCTAGTGTTGTTTTTTTCTGAACATTGTGATTGTTAGCATGTGAGCGTGCCATCATTAGCATGTAGTACTGCTCCTAAGTACAGCCTCATAGAGCTGCTATTGTGGCTGTAGACTCTTTGTTCTATTGTCTTAATCAATAACAGTCTGCATTTTATTCCATACGCCATTTCCCCTGTGCACTTTTGTTTTAGTGTTACTTGGGTATTTTAGAGACTTTACATCATGGAAAATATGCATAATGTTAGGTGTTATGGTTAAGGATGGAAATTACTATCTTAATTTTACATTTTCTCTATGGTGACTCATTTTATGGTTGCACACTTAGGAAACACTGCTGAGCTAAACGGTCATGGAAAAATATAGAAGTGATTATGAGGGAGAAACTGTCTTGTGGCAGAGGTAGTAGGAAGTGTAGGGGACCTGGAGTGGGTCACGATAACGATCAGGTCAAGATGCAGTCCCTCCTCGTGTCCCTCCTTGAACATATGCAGGCTGGTGGGTGGATGAAAATGAGGCTGGGTTAGTCAACCAGTCACCCACAGTGTCTTCCTGTTCAACCTCCTTTAAAGCGAGCTCTCTATTGGATTAAGGTTGGCCTGAGGGTGAGAGTGGGTAGAGGTAACCTGAACAGAGGGGAAAGGGGGGTCAGCCAACTGTTTCAAGTGAAAGTGGAATTTGGGGCATCTGTGTTTGTTTGCAAATGGGTGTGTTTGGGGCTGACTCTGACATCCTGCAAAGCCTAAGGGGTAGGGCAGAGGTTAGTCATTGTAGCTGCATATGCGTGGGGCTCGCACCAAAAAATGGCACATTGCACACTGCTGCTGTTGAACTTTAAGCATCCTCACCTTTAAAATACATCGCCATCAGGTTTGGGTATAAAAGTGGTTTTTGCTGACCTGTGAACCTGAATCTCTCTCCTCCTCTCATCCCTCGAGCGAGTTATCAGAGCCTGTTTGGTGGGATCATGTCAGTACACCATTGCTGGCTGTGATAAAAGGAGCAAACAGGTTTCTGATGACAGCTTCTGTCCTCACCTCTTCACAAAGATCTGATTTTCCAGAGCTGGATTCCAGGCTCTTCTCAGCTACTGGCAAGTAAAATATGGCCATCACGCTGCCTGTGCAAAATGCTAAAATCACATGACTGCAGTCAAATAAATATGATTTTCAGCCAATATTAAAATCTCAAACTGTGTTTTTAAGCAAAACACTGACAACAGATCTAAATGATTTGCTGAAATATTACTGTGCTGCGAACTCAGACATGGGATAGCACAGCACTCCAGGAACGGCCTCCTATGGCCCACCTCTGAAACTCCTAGGGTGAAAGGTTACTGCTGTGACAGTGCCGGCTCATCTGAGGGTCTCTCTTTACCCTAAAAGCAAAACACCCGAGGGCAGAATGGTAGGCTTGTCTGGCCACCCCAACCTGACTCCCCAGGATCCTAGCAGGGAGGCAGAGAACCCAGGATCAGGGCTCCCCCCTGCACAAATACAGACGGGGTCGTGGGTCATCTGGGGAGCTCACACAAGGCTTTCATCCCAGAGAAGCTCATTTCAGGGGAATGTGGCTCTTTCCCCATCTAGATAGGAGTCCTCCTTGAGCCCTGTGTGGCTGCGCTGAACCCTGGATCGACAGACATGTTCCCTCAGACCCGTTTGTTTTGTTTTGGTCCTGCGTCTCTGCGCACATCGCTTCGCCTGGTCCAGACACTGCTGTGGGAAGATCAGGCTGGGTCAGCACACACATGGTGTTCTGTTACAATCCAAACACTTACTAAAACTGTATCAAACGGGCAGAAAGAGGAGACCTGGGTAAAACAATATTGCAGTATTTTTGGCTATTACCTTGCATGGTCTTGAGATGACTGCAGTGGCTAATCTATGTAGATTCACATGCCATAATTAAAAAATCTCTGATGAACAAGCATATACCGCCCACAAGAATATAGTGAGTAGGAGAGACTAAAGCTCAGGTTGGAGTGGAATTATTTATTTAGTTCGAAGCCTTCACAAACCCAAGTCAAATGTAACAGGGAAATTACACTGTTTAGATACAATGCAAGCTGTGTTACGTCTAATTAAATGAACTCAGCCGTTTTTCTTGCAGAAATACAGTACCAGCATGTAAACCAAATAGATGCTGTTGTTAGGCTCAATTATTATAATTTAGACTTTGGTACACAGATGGTCTGCCATCGTCAGCAGCTTATTTTATAATGATCTGAAAGTTCCAGAGTCTGAAGTGTAATCAGTCCTCCAGGTCATCTGGCCTTGTTGAGAAAAGACAAACAGATCTGCATGTTCAACAGTACTTATTGTAAATGAGAGCTAGGGTAAACAATAAACATAGGTAAATGGAGATGCAACAAGTGCTATTTACAGACTAGAAAGCATTTGACTTACATCAGGCTTGAATTTCAGTATTTGTGTGACATTTCTCAGGAGGTGCATGGCAGCAGCTGGAAACCACTGTGAAATTTGTGTCTACAAATAGTTTACAGTTGTATTTGACTAATAGCAAGACGAGGAAGATATTAGAATACAATCATTTCAGTAGTGGAGTTATAAAATTGTGGTGCATGGTGACTTTGTTGTTGCTTTTCATGATGATTTGGGAACAAAGCACATCTGGCTTTTTCCAGTAATATTGAGCCTAACGTCAAAATTACAGGATATTAGTATAATCTTTGCAGAATGCTTGGCACATGGCACAGTTTCTGTCTGCAATCCATTTGCACAGCATTAACAGAGAGACTCATTATCTTCATTATCTCCCGTGTTCGATTGCAGCGACTGAACTTCTGCAAGCTTGCGCTGAAGATGCCCTCTAGCTGTCAACAACTAGTGCTCAATATAAGGACATTTAACACCAGCACAGAGATGTTTCTTCTTTTGGAATACATTACCAGTGTGTGTGTGTGTGTGTGTGTGTGTGTGTGTGATCTTTGGTGATATCTGCAGCACATGTCCACAACTGTTCATCCTCTGAAGTCTTCCACATGTCCCGTGTTTGAACAATCATGAGTGCTGCTTCAGTTTTTACATTATTAGACTGAGGCGCCTCCATGAATATGTTAACACTGTGGAGTAATAAATATATTCCACATTCAAGTCTCCGAATCTAATGTGTTCAATCTATTGTTAGCACAGTTGCTTTTTAAAATACCGTAACTCTCTGTTCCACTGAGGCCAAGGTTTGATGGCCTTATTGTTTCTTTGTACTGAAATGTTTTTTTCTTTTTCTCTTGCATGTATGTTACAGTTCAGGCCTGGTCTCCTTTAATAAATGTCTCTGTTATACGTGATGAAGTTCTCTGTATTATACATCAGGTATTTGTTTCTGTTATTTGATTAATGGTAGGGGTAGTCTGAAACCCTGAAAA
Organism: Trachinotus anak; assembly: GCF_046630095.1. NCBI lineage: Eukaryota > Metazoa > Chordata > Actinopteri > Carangiformes > Carangidae > Trachinotus > Trachinotus anak. The sequence continues at coordinate 10,504,884 of NW_027273853.1, read as the reverse complement.
TATTTGTAATTAATCATATTACATTAGTCATATGACAAAGGACAGCAGCAAATTATCACCTGTGAGCCGCTGGAAGCAGTGAATGTTTGGCACTCAGCTTGAAAAATGGCCTAACTGATAAAATGATTGATCAAAACAGATTCCACTTCATTGTTTGCCATTTGACTAATTGATTAATCTACAAATTGTTTTAGCTTTAAATATTATCTTAACCTTAATCCAAAAGCTTCCAGTAATGCACAGCTCAACAGGTTAATTCTAAATTTTGACAAGACAATGGCAAACAACCGCACAAAACCAACTCTTTCCAAAAAATATTGATTGCTTTTCTTGAAAAATAAATCCAAAGTGGCAACTGACGATTATTTTCTGAATTGAATGTTTAACCATTTTGCCAATAAAATGTCAGAAGACAGGTAAAAAGGCCCAACAGCCCTTAGTGCTGACCAACAGTGCAAAACCCCAAAATATTCATTTTACTGTCATATATGACAAAGAACAGCAGCAAATCCTCACACTGGAGCAGCATCAATTACTGGATTAATCATTTTAGCTCTAAATAATGAAAAGCAGCAGTAATAAATAATCCCAACCTTAATCCCAAAGCACCCAGCAAAACTGCAGATGAAGAAATGGTTCCAGTGAATAATACACCACCACAAAAATTTAAATCCTTCCCAAAATGCATCAATTGCTTTCTTTTTTTAATAAAAAAATCACAACTGTCAGATACAACAGTTGTAACCATGTAGTGTAATGCTTTATCTTTATTGATGATTTAGCTTTTACGGAAAAATTCCCATCAGAAAAAACTCAAACCAAGCTGACACACCAACAGTCCACAACCTTGAGATATTCAGTTTATCATCACTTAAGACAAAGAAAAGCAGGCAACTAATTTTCTGTTGATCAACTAATGGATCAATCAACCAGTGATTGCAGCTGTATTATGTAGGCCTATATACTGTATGTTACAGCCAAATGCATACTGAGATAAAGAACATTATTTCTCCCTACATCCTTGCTGGTGTATCTATATTCCGTGTCGGCTGTTGCAGTGATGATGGATGGAGGTGTATCCCTGCGTGTCTCTCATTCATGGGTTAACTATCCATAGCTAAACCAGATATAGAGCTGAGAGATGAAGGGAGCACAGCATTCCCTCTGTCTGCCCCTGCTTGGTCCTGTTTATTGAATTATACATCAGTACAACCGCTGCCTCTTTTTTCTCTCCCCTCGTCTCTGCTTAATTTGATCAGAGAATCTGCTGATGCAGTGTGTGCCCAGCTCATGTGAAACCAATTTAAAGCTACACATAAAAATCTGGTGTCTCTGTTACTCTCACACACGCGCACACACACACACACACACACACACACACACACACACACAGAGGGTGTGGTGTGTGCCGTTTGTCAGAGATGGAGAGACCCTCTTCTAGTAATAATCTGCCTGCATATGAATCTCAGCAGGGAGCAGCGGCTGATGGCTTGTCCACAGGTGAGAGCGACACCAAAGCAGAAAGATGAGACAATGACTGTTGTGCAGAGCAATGTCTGCAAAATGCATATGGTTTGAAGGATTGTGTGTTTATACCACGGGCAGATAAATATTGTGGCAACATCACTGAGGCTCATCATCTTGTTGCCACGGCAACAGATTTGCGGCTGGAACAAGCCATTCTCAAGCTATGACGGGAGATGTAACTGTGGTGCAACCCATACTCATCTCGCTGACTTGAGAATTCGGCTCACACTCTACTCCCGTCTACCTGCAAAGTTACACAAACAAAAGTCTCAACAAATTCACTTTGGTAGGTGAAAACGAAGGGCTGTAACTTACAGCAGTTCAAGTTCTTCAAGCGCATTATTGTGATAATTTGTGTCTCATACGGTTTTCCTCGCTACAAATTCTTAAAATTATCTACTCCTCCCCCGTCACTGAAAAATCTAGTATCCATCATTACACAAATATTTTTAATTTCAAAAAAGACACAAGATGTTCCCTACATCGCTGTGAGGTCCATGTGGAGCTTTCAAGTTTCCGCAATGGACGGTGATTGGCTTCTAAACAAGTTGTACTGTCACTAAATCTTGCTGTACAAACACATTTTCAGCTCAGATCTCACATGTGCACAGAGAAACTTTCCCCCAGATGAACTTGAAAACAGCCTTTTACTTTTCAAACTCTGCAGATACAGCACTGTGCAAACTTCTAGGCACTTTACATATTTAGATTCTCATCCATCCCACATAACCATCAGGGAGGCGTCTGGTCCCAAATTCATTCTGCAGCATGACAACAACCCCAAACATACAGCCAGAGTCCTGAAGAACTATCTACAGAGACAAGAAGAAGAGGGAGTCCTGGAACAGATGGTCTGGCCTTCACAGAGCCCTGACCTCAGCATCATGGATTCAGTCCGTGGCAAGTTCTCCAAGATGTCTGAAACCTACCAGGGTGGTCACACCAAATGTTGATTTGATTCAGATTTTTTCAGTTTTTCTGAAGTGAAATGATAAAAACTATTTATGAAAATATTTTTGAAAATGTCTCCAATACACTGTTAGTGCCTAAAACCTGTGCAGAGAACTGTACATCAGTCTGCACAGTTATGGTGAAATGTCGAAGTGAAGTAAGAGAAAACAAAACACGACAAACACAAGACAAAGGGCCATGTTGGAACAGGGATGACTGCAGCCACGTATAGAACAGACAATGCAAAGAGAAGCGTCACCCCTAAAATAGACTGCGGGACAAGTGGAAGCAATGACACTGTGAGATTTGATGCTACAGGCCCAGCTGTGGAGGCTTTGCTGGTTTGTGAATTCCCAACATTCCTCTAATTACTTAAAATTCCCATCTATGAGTGAATGGGGGATTAGAGGAGACAGGTTCAAGTCCAACTCCAATCTCAAGTGTGCTGTGGCCGAATGACACGAGAGCATCTGCACAACCAAATTAAAATTGTACACAGACAACTACAGACTTTGATTGTCATCATTCCAGACAAGTTTCCATAGATGAACAGCTCTGTCAGACACATATCAGTACACTGAAAAAAAAAAGCTTCCCATAAACCATAAGAGCAAAATACAGGCTGCACATTTCCCATCTCCCATGCCTGGCCTTTCCCACAGCCAAACTGAACATGGCATTGCTGAGACGTAAAGTCTGACCTAAAGCACTTTTCTCCAGCCCATTACTCGTACTGCCACGCCTCTCATACAAGAAACTGATAGCCAGAGGAGATTTCTGGGACCCTCCTGCTGATACACAGAGGGCCCGTGCCAATATAAACCCCAGAGGCTCTGAGCTGCTGCATCAGTGGAGAGCCCGTCCCCTCAGCAGCGAATACCTGGACATGGTTCCTGCTGGAAGTTAAACAGACAAGTCACCATTTAGTGGAAACCTTTTAGAGAGAACGCCATGCTTGAGTGATGTATATCTGTGACAGCTGAGACTTCAGCCTGTGGCAGTGGAATGGTTTATATTAAGGGAGGCTTGCATATACGCTGCACTCAGGGAAGAAGTCTGCCACTCCTGTTTGTTTAGCTGTGTGACAAATGTGAATTTCTCATTTCTAGTTCCTTTACTGTGACACTTTTATCTTAAAATTCTCTATCAGCTTCTTCTTCAAGAACAGTGACGTGAGCTATGAAAAGGACACAAAAGTGGAAACATAGAGAGGTGTAACCAAACATACACTTTCCATTTCATAGTCTCCTCTTTTTTTTGTAAAGATTTGAAGCCAAATTTTCATAAGCACATGGCAATGTGTAAAATGCGTTTTTTATCTGCTCATGCCACTCTGTGCATGCAAGTTATATGTAAATGAATTGAAAAAAAATATCTTTATTTCTAACGTAGATGTTTTATTGCAAAGTCATGAAAGCTGTTTTCATTTTTATGCTGAAAAAAATCTGAATAAACCGTACAACACTAAGAGAGATTATTTAGAAGTCAAAGGCAACAGGCTTTGCTGTTTTAGCAAACAAATAAAAATGTTTCACTTAAATCCTTTGAAAACAGGATAAAATGTACAAATGAAGTCAAGACTGTGGAAGAAGTCAGTTGTCAAATAAAGAGCTGACACGTTTCTCTGCTTGTGTCAACCTCATAGAGATGATAATGATACAGACACGCAAATAAATGCAGTCAAAGTCAGAAAGTTTTCATTTGCTTGTTGAGAGCTCTCATTTAAAGACTTTTCACCGGAGACATGACTGCATTAAATCCACTGAAATCCACTGCTGCAGTGAAAGCGAAAACATCCGGAATAATCCAAGGACAGGTTTCACTTATCCTCATGTTAAAAGCCGCAGCATAAAAAAATAAATAAACAAACGACTAAAGAAAAGTTGAGGTCGGTGTGGTGCGCAGCCAAAGCTGAACTCATTACGTTGTATTGAAAATAGCTCTTTACAGGAGACATTTACTAATAAACCAGTGAAGAATAAAGGCCAGTCAAAAGGTCTCGTTAAGGAATACCTGCACAGCGAGAGAGGTGCCGGTGGAGAAATCCACTACACCCAGGAGACTGCACATGCACTGGGCCTAACCAGTAGATTGTCTTTTTTTTTTTTTTTTTTTCTTTTTACAGAGCAATTTAATTTTGAAATTTCATTATGTGATCTCCTTACAGCCAGAAACTCAGTAGATGCTTTCGGGGATGGTCTTAGAATTAGAGGTCAAAAACCAGCCAGAGCTTGTAATTTTAATCGTTTGAGGTTTTATCATTTTTATCATTTATTTTTAATAAATGTAAGTGAGTAAATGTAATCCTCTTCCTGGCTGAGCCGGAGTGCAGATGTGGCCGACATCATGTTGAGTAATAGCGACAAGACACGAGTTACGTCTCTGGTCAGAATTAATCCGTTAATTGTACCGGAAAGAGAGAAGGATACAAAGAAAGACAAGAAATTCTTACTGAATAAATATCAATTTGTGCCTGACATCAGACACTAAAGAATTATTTCGTTTCATCCCTTTAAAATGAGATTCATGCATGGACACTCAGGCCATAACAACGACAACAACACTCACACTAACGACACAAGGATACTAGGCTAATAAAAAATAAAATAAAACAATAATAATAATAATAATAATAATATGTTTGGGTCTTAATTACTAAACTACGAGTAATTCTAGGCTCCACTTGTAAAATATTTCTTTGTATTGCACACTAATCAAATCTATTTTCCTCATTTTGGCTATTCAAACTGACGTTATAAAAACTCATCCAATTAGACTGCTAACCGACATAAAGGCCTATCTTGTTTCCTTAAAACACGCTTTAACCGCTTTCATTCCGAGTTTACGCCAAGAAAAGGCAAACTGCTGGCGTGGCGTCGTTTCACCAAATTGTCAAGGCGCACGAAGCCAAGTATTTCAATGAGCATCATAGCTTTAATGGTTTATAATTAATTTAATATCAAGGAGTAGCCGGTTTTCAAACAGAGGGGCTGAGAGTCGTTTGCGACTCTGCATCACTGGAAGTGGATGTGTCTGACTTCCCACACCGGGTCCCGGTCGGACGGTTAAGGTTGTTTGGTTTAATAAAGGTCTTTCAAACAAATACGCAAAGGAAAAATATTTACATAATATTTAAGCTTAACATCAGCTGACTTTATGCGCTGTTATTGCTCTAAATTCCTGCCTTGATCTTTTTATTTACACTTCGCTTCGAGGCCCTCTCCCTGCACGTAGAAATCAAAGAAAACAAATTTGATTTTCCACAAACATACGTTAATAAGCAAGTGTGGCTCAGAAACAGCGCGTTTAAAGTCCTTAAGTTTGGTATAAAGAATGGCTTCTTTAAAAAAAAAAAAAAAAAAAAAAAAAAAGTGAGAGGTGAAGGTCTTCGGCCATGCAACAGCAGGAATCAAAGCCGTTATATTCATCCTCTAATTACATTAATGTCATGTGTTGCTTTCCCCTTCTGAGCTTGACCTCCCATTTCTACTGGCTGCATAATAGCGCAGGCTGGAGCTCGATGTGGGCCTATACTTCAGATGGATGTGGAGCCTGAAGGTCGGACTGCTGGCTGTGTGTGTGTGTGTGTATATATGTGTGTGTGTGTGTGTATATGTGTGTGTGTGTGTGTGTGTGTGTGTGTGTGTGTCAGATACACTGAAGGCTACTGAGGCGGCATCAGTTTGAGCAAGGCATTCTTCTCTTTACCCCGACAAACCTTCAGGGGGCTTTTAGCATTTGTTCAGTCTGCAGTCTCTGGAAAACATCTGATTCATTTTTTAACCAGTCCCAGATGCGGCAGTGTGAGAGTGTGTGTGCATGAGCGCGTCACTGTGCGTTTGTCAGTGCATGAGAATTTGGGGAGAATATCTGCTGCTCTAGAGAAGGGGAGGGAAAGAAGAACCGTGTGGATTTTTTTTTTTTTTTTTTTTTTTTAATATAACTTTTTAAGTATGAACGCAGATACGTGCGTCTCATACTGCGATATGACATCGATGGATTCATATTATAGCACGTCTACTGCGCAAGGTAGGGATCACCAGGCGAACCCGTTCAGGACTTTCCCGACCACTGAAACCAAATACAGCCCCACGTTCATTCCGGGTAAAGGGCAGGCTTACGGAGAGAAGTCCCGGAGTCCTTTCCAGTCGGAGTGCCAGTCATTGGATGGCGCTGAGGAGAGCACCTTCAGCAAATATCAGCTCTTCATGCAGAGACCGACCTGCAAAACTCCGCCTGAAGGCAGCAAGCTGCACCCGGACGGCGGACACAACGGGACGCTCATCCCCTGCTATGGTGAGTGCGCATCGGAGACGGTGGTCATATGTGAGGCAACACGCTGAACCCCGAGTTTAACGCAGATGCGTGACGAGGGGGAATATTTGCAAGCAATGATGGGAATTCACTGTAAAGTCAAAGTGAGTAATCTGAGCGGGAAGAGCAGGGGAGAAGAAGAAGAAGAAGAAGAGAGAGGAGGCTGCAGCACCCAGCCTCCTACTTTCACTGAAACACGACTGTGTGTATTTCTAGCGTTCATTCAGATTTAATTTAACTATGTGGGGTAGTGGAGTATTAACTTGATACAGGCAGCTGTGAGCTATCAGGAGAAAATAATAATTTTCAATAATATATTTCGCTTATTTGTGTATGGGCATAATCCCGTAGTTCACACCTGAACCTTTAGAAAAATCAGATTCACTGTGCATGGACACAATAAATACTCCTGAATTTGATCCCTAACTGGGAAAAGGCAAAGCTGAGTCAGTTTAAAATATTTCTCAGGTGTTAAGTTTTGCAAGGTGAGCTGCAGTGCATTCAGAAATGTAGGCTATTTCGGTGTGTGCTGTGACTGAGAGGTGATTCAGATATATATATATATTTATATATATATATATTTTAATGGATGTTTGTTATTTTGTGTTTATTCACCTAATGACGTTAACAAACTACCAGTCATAGTTTTTTCGTTTTAACCACCACGTCACTACATTTTCACTCCCATCCCCGGTGACACCGCAGCACTCTCACACTACAGCCGCTGTCTGCTCCTCGCTTATTTTCTACAAACTATTCTCTCTGTCACTGACAAATACACGCAGGTCAGCGCGATTTGACATTTTAATATTCAAATAGCAACTACAGGTCACCGAGTCTGCTCACACACACACACACACACACACACATGCACAAACGGAAACTCCAGACTCTAGGTGGTGAAGATGAAGAAAGTCTGATGGATTATTTTAAGGCCAGTTCTAACACGACCTTCATTATTTTCTTTGATTTTTTTATTTTCAGCTCAGGTGCTTCTTTAATGAGAAATACAATAACTGACAGTGAATAATAATAAATAAAATACAATAAATGAATATACATTCATTCAACAGGGCAGCACCACAGGCCAAACATCAGTGGAGCAGAAATGAAACAGTCAGTTCAATAACAGAGTTAAAATCTTGGAGACTACCACGACATCGTGACCAAGATCATTTAACTAGAAAGCTTTACAGCTTCAGCTTCAGAGTCTCCCGACAATCCGTTGCACTGCAGATGTATCTAAAGGCCGTTTAAAGAAAACTATCCATTTTACTGTCCCTTTTATGAGACGCAGGGCTTTAAAATCAAAAGAGGAAATGAAATGGACTCAACCACACACTCAAGTGTGCGACAACAGGTCAAAAGGGCCGATGAGCTAAAAAAGATCCATAAAATATAATAATGGGATTTATACAATTTAGGCCTAATATGCCTCCATGAACATATTATTTGTATATTATAGCATACTCAAAAAAATATATTTAAAATAATATTTAGGTTTGGCCATCAGACTAGGCCTATAGACTCGTTGGCGCCTATGTAGCCTATCTAAAGTCCAGATGTTTATCATGATGTTACAGAAGAAAACATCTGTTATGATCATGGCTGAACTTTCACGCATGTTGATCGCAACTTCCGCAGCAACACAACCTTTAAAAACTAATTCTAATCTGCGTTTTGCGCTGGGCAGTAGCCTCTTAAGTACCGCTCAGAAACAGAGTTTGAAATGGCAGACTAAGACTAATTTAAATACACCAAACGCTTAGTCGTGTGTAAGTTAATTTAAGTATTAGGTCTAACAAATAAAACTGAGCGACGCTAAGTCTGCTCAGTGGGACCAATTACAGCTAGGCCTGCAGTATAACTAATTTTTTTGCGCAGGAGCCAGTCGCGCACTTTGCCAAAATACATCCATAAAGTGCAAAGTAATCTGTTTTCCTGAGAAACAACTGGAGTCACTCTTTATTTCAGCCTGAACTGTCACTTTCCCTGGAGTTTGAGAGCAATGCCTCCAACAGAGTGAAGCACCCCTGCATTGAAGTGAATTGATTTGGCAAGTGCATTGACAGAACCGTTTAAACACCGTCATTAAATGCAACATGCCTCCCTTGAGGAGAGCTCTGCAATGTTATTATTGAAAATGTTGCAGCCAGATGAAGGCATCATGGCTCTGGGGAGGATACTTTGGGGTCTTGCCAAAGCCTCAGGCGTCAACAGGCTTGTGCTGTTATGTGTGGTCCTCAATGGGAGATATATTGCTCAATGCTGAGGCTTTATCTCCATCATGATGACAAAAGTCCTCTCCTACCCAAAGGGAGTTTTCTGTGTGGCAACTTCTGCTACAAATGTAATACTGTTTACATGGCAACGTGACACTTTGCATCTGTGTCACTCATTACATGCATAACAGTGTCTGGGTACACCAAAATACAGCAGAAAAAAAAGGACTATAAATGTCTCACCAGCGACATAATCTCTTTGTAGATTTGTGCAAAAACTGAAGGAATGTTAATATTTACATTTAATAGCACATAAGGATAAGAGAGGCAAAGGTGAAGATGTGGATTTACTGTACAGATTCTGCTAAATTGTGTAATATTTTGGCATACACTGCATGATATTCACACTTTTAATTTTGGACACTTTTAAATATTTTGACTAATTATTTCTTTAAAATCATTAATATTCCCGTGCTACTAAGTATAATTCAACTGTGGTAAAAAAATTTAATAAAATCTAAAAGCTTGAAAGTGATTCTTAAATTTATACTCAGATGCTCTTCTACATTTTTACTGTTTAAACTCTAAGGATGGTGTTTAGGTTGTTTTGCGTGGATGGAAATCATACCTAGTCCCATGCAGTTTGTTTTTAATTATACTCATTAAAATAGAGCATTGTTTCTGAAAGTGCAAATCAACATATTTCAACACAGTAGTACCTCAGGCTGGTAGGTTTGTTCATTTAAGCTCATGCTAATCAGTGAGACTGTCCCACAGCGAGGACAGGGATGGAGCCGTCTACCTGCTCACACTGCAATGAATGAAATAAAACCCCTGGAGCTGATCAAGAGCTGAGGAATGCAGGTCAGCACTGCAGGAGAGGTCCACATTAATCTAAGGCAGATGTGCATTACTGGCTCCTATAGTTATTATTCATACTCTCCTAACATCAGATCTCCAAAGCTATGGAGAGTCCCTGAGATGACAAAGTAGGACTAGTTTACATAACCCTGTCTCAACAATACCTAGTACAAATAAGCAACGAGTCAGAAATGGACATTGAGACTGCATAATGATTTGAGAGACTTGGGAGAAATTAGAGGGTTTCTGGGAAAGCCGCACACGTGTGGGAATAAGTGTTTACATGCACGTATTTTACTGCACTCTACGGCTTAGAGATGCTCTGCATATATGTATTTTTCCTGTCATAATTTTAACTAGTTTTCAGTTTTTCTCCTTGATGCAGACTGACGACCAAAGCCAATCAGACTTTGCTTTCTTTATAGATTTAAGAGAATGAAAGTGGAACTAAAGCTAAATTCTCAAAAATCATGGTGTTTATAGGCTTGTGGTTGATACTGAGGTTAGGTTCTGCATTGCTGATACACAATGGAAGTGTTTGTGGGAGTACTGGTACTTACTAAAGGCTGTTTGTGCCTCATCATCTTTGTCTCTGTCAAAATAACCATTCTAAGCGAATTATACATTTATAAAATACAGCTTTGTCAATCTTTGTACTTTCAAACCACCCCTCCTCCCTTCAGTGGGATTTCCAAGCATCCTGTGAGATGTAAAACATTTTTCTCAGCATATGAAAACCAAAACAAGATCCCAAAAAAGTCCTGGCAGCGTTTTAAAAGCATCCTGTCAAAATATAGTACTCTAAGTACATGTTAAAAGGCTCGGGGAAGTGATGTCACAGGATATGCATGTGCTGATGACTAACACATTGGGTCGATGTTAACAATAAGCAAATGCCAGAGTGACACCTGCGATCATGCAGGCATATGTCTGTGAACCAGAATAAATTAGAATGCATAATGAGTGAATGCTTGAAAGGATGAATTCCTGACTTGTTAAAATGTAATGGCTCATATAAATGTGTGACTCAGGAGGTAAAGCAGCACCAGTTCGCCTGCCACGAAAGGAAAAAAAGTTTAGACACTCATGTAACTCTGAGAACTGAGACGTTGTTTTTTAATAAGGTGTTGTTTTTCACAGAGTTGGATTAACATCTCATCTCATCACCCCTCCAAATGATTTTCTTGCAGCTGACCCAGCATGCTTTGGCCTTGACAGAGGAAGGTAACTCCCTACCTGAGAGCTGCATGCAGGCCAGATTATAGAAAATGACTTGGAAACTTCAACCCGCTGGCGTGTGTTTTTAACTGCACCTTTAGTGAGGCTGGTGTTGTTTCTTTACCTTTACTTCCTTGATTCTTATCAATGGACTATCAGTTAAATCTAAACCGCTGGAAGAGGTCTTGAATAATGCAAACGTGGCTACACAGTACCATGGTATATTCAAAAAAGGGATCAAAGCGTCTTGCCTGACAACTCACAAAATATAAACTCAAGGAAGCCAACTACAGTATGACTAATGATGGAAACCACTGGGCAAGGCAGAAGCTCTTTTTTTGTTTCTCAGCTTGCTTTCAGCAGAGAGACACAGCTCATTTTGCTTTGATATATTTTACAAATAAAAGCCAGGGGTGGAATGTGACCCAAATCATCATTGAGTGACACTGCCTGCACCACAAACTGTCTTTATGCTGCTCTATGATCACATAGAGGCAAAAATCCTTCATAAAAATGTGATTTCACTGTGATCCAGACAATATAAATGTGACAGTGGAAGGCATTTTGGATTTCCAGGAGACAGGAAGAGGTAACAGATGATTGATTATCTCATTTATAATTACATTTAATTGCAATTCCTTGTTGTTTCTATATCCACTATTCACCTAATGTTTTTCACCAAATCCAAACTTAGGTTACATAATACAATTAAAGCATTAAAAAGGTTAAAATAACAATTTAACTTCATCTTGACCTTGAGAGGTTAATGCTTTGCCTGTTTTTTGATATATGAGAACATTATGTTGAACATGGACTTTTAATCTTGGCTCACTAATTTCACTGTAAATACACTGTAAAAACTCTCCATTTAGAATCAAGATGTTTTACACGTTTTTCCCATAAGGAGAAAACCTATGTGCTCCCTCCAACTATGTTCCAAAAAAACAAAAACAAAAAAAAAACCCGTACACAAAATCTCAAACTATTTCTATGAACTTTTGATATGAGACAGTGACAGCAAAGGTATTATGACAGTAGTGAGGTCATGATCGTGTCAGTTCATCAGGAGCTGAGGCTGAACAGAAAGATTTTTTGGTTTCCCAGGGAATCTGCATTCCTGCGTGAGCCGCTGACATAGATCTCTTCTCAGGAACATCTGGGAGCCTCCCTTCCACTGAGGAAACAACAGTCAACATCAGGTCTTAGACTGGGCTGCGGGAGAAATAATCCAGCCCAAAGCATGTCTGAGAACCAACAATGTAGGCAAAATTAATAGTCACCTGTTGACGACCACAGCCAATGGAATATTTGACTTTATTTGGTCCATATAAAGGTGTGATAAGTGGAGAGCCATTGTGGCAGACTGCTATCGGCTTTGAGCGTTTTCAGAGAACATTTTAGAGCACTCTGTTTAAAAGCATTCCCTTCCCTATTTAGTGTTTGGTCATTAACCCTTCCCCAGGTTACTAATTTATAGTGTTTCTTTTATTTGCCTTCACTTGACCCTCCCCGTCCCATTCCATAAAAACTGAGAGGGTGCCCTGTTGCTTTACAACCAGTTAAATTACACTTTGATGTTTTCTCTCTGTTTTCAGCAGTGATTAAATTGCTGACCCTAGTAAACATCTGACCCCAGCTAACTGAAGAGGTCTGCAGCTTGTCACAGAGTAACTCTGGCAAATTGCTGGATCAACCGGCGATATTTGGAGCAATCACGTATACGTTGATGCACAGTGAAACGAGACCAACAGTCAAAAACACATTCCTCTGAATGCCAAAAAAAAAAAAAAAACTGGAGCCAATGCAGTGGAATCTTGGCTCCCAAAAGAAAGCAGTGTGTGATGGCAGTGTTCTCCAGAACAGCGTGCAGAGGAGACAGCTCAGCATGCGGGAATACTGTGGCAAAGGATTGTGTGTGGTTAGTGTGACAGAGAAAAGAGAGATGAGTTTGGAGCAGTTGATAGAGAAAAGATGTTGATGAAGGTAGAATTGTTCTAATTAGTGCCGATTGCTGTGTAAATAGTGTAAACTCTTTCCAGTCTTTATGCTAAGCTAAGATAACTGGCCGCTCGCAGTAGCTTCATATTTACTACATCAAAGTTGCATCAACCCCGCTCAAGACAGCAAATAAGTGTATTCCCCAAAATGTCAAACTGTTCCTTTAAGGTAGGACTGTTAGTACAGATGCCAATGTAAGTGTTGGCGATATAGTTCTGTATAACTGAAAACCTCAAATAATTCCACCCACCATCCCACCATTTTCCCATCCCCTCATCTGTGCGCCCAGCTGGACCCTTTGCCTAACAGGATATGTGCCTTGCTCAGGGGCATGATTGCATTTTCTCTTACTGATGCAAATGCCAAACAGGAACCCGGAGTTGACCTGTCTTACTTCTTAACATTGCATCCACGCTCCTGCCCAGGGGTAGAATGAAAATATTGCACAGTGTTTGAGCGTAAGAGGCCAGCGCAGGGGTTGGTGATGTCAGAACATCTGCCTGCGTGGAGACTGTAAGAGGGTCTGACAGGTGGGCCACAGCAATATGAGGTCATGAACTCCAGCTGGGCGAGCTGTGTTGTTCCATTAGCGTCTCAGTTGGGGCAGGTCTGAGCTAAAGAGCGAGGGGGGGGGGGCTGCTGCAGTTCTGAGGGGATGACTATTGACATCTCATTGTGACACTCTAGCCAAAGGCGTACTAATCCATGAAAACAAACATGCATGCTGCAGACAGCCACCGCCTAGCTTCATCACTCTAAAACTATTCAGTCATTGAATGAACAGCTAAAAGACTTGGCTCAGAGAGTCACCAGTGCCACAAGGTTTCAACTCTCCTTCACCCAATGCGCAGGGTTTCAGAGAGTGACAGGAGGCAGCTGCTGACATCACTCATAACAAAAATGCAAAATGACAGTAAAATGCCTGCACATTAGCACATAAATATTAAGTTAATCATCCTCAACTCGATCCACCTCAGAGACAAATGTTGTTGGACTAAAGTAATGGCGGGTGTCGCACACAGATCTGTTAATGTGGAGGAGACCATTATGTGCTGGTTTCAGACTAATCCAGTTGGGACAGGGCGCTCCCCATGCCCATTCGCAGGAAAGGCAAACAGAGATCCTGACAGAGCACACTGTTCTCACTGGCCCACAACCAGAGCCCTTCAGCTTATTTATTCACACGGCTGTTTGTTTATTGAAGGAGAAGGGACAGCTTTCTTCATCTCCTAAAAGGAAACAAAAAAGCTGGCATGCGCCGACAAGAACAGAGCGAGGTCTGTCACAAAATGGACGCTCTCGAAATTGAAAGTGACAAACACAATGTTGTTTACATCTGAGCGGCAAGGCTGTGGCGTAAGCGCGGTCGCCCCCGTACACAAGGCCCACCATACAAGACGGCGGGTTTTGCGTGGCTCGGATTTCAAGTGGCGTGATTGAGAGATGTGAGGGAGAGGGGCTGCAATGGTTGTGTCAGAGGTCACGCCGATGTGTAGTGACATACCTTTCAAACAGAAAACGGTTTCTTCTCTGAAGCTTTTAGACTTGCTGCATGCAGACCAGGCCTTTGAAACCTAAAGTAAAACATTACAGAGGTGATGTAAGCTTTAAGCAAATGTCATTTCAGCGGGTTGTTGTGACGTGATGATGAGCAGACACACTCGCTGACTTGAATGTGAGGCACCACCACCATTCAGCCACATTTTAAAGAAAGTTTTTCTCTGCTGAATATTTCAATTACAGATCAGTAACTATGGTTATAGGACTATTATTGACAACATGTGGCTCTCTTTGTTCAGCTCAAGAATGGGTTGTTTGAAAATAATATTATTACAATAAGAATATGCTTTGTATTATATGCAAAGCCACAATTGTTAAGGGTCTTTTGGTTTTTCATGCTTAATATCAAAATTGTATGAATGGTGCACTTCAACCCAGGCCAAAATTTAAATTTTAATGAACTTTAAAATCAAAGTATGTTTTATGAAGGTTTCAAGCAGTTAATGTTATACTTCTGTAAGGGGGGAGGGGGGCCCTCGCCAAAGTCAAGCTTCAAGCTTCAAAACACCTGAATCCTACAACTGGATAGTGGCTTTCATCAGACCCACTTCTTCCAAAACCCACACCTTCAGCTTGTAATGAGGCCTTTACAGTATGTTAAAATGTAGGCACAAGCTGAGGCTCCCTCAGAGCCACAGGAAACATCATACAACTGCTCACAGACAGAGTATTAAGCCTCCTGATGAGCCTCATGTGTTAATTAACTTCTATAAAGCAACAAAATACAATTAATCATAATCTTCCATGCTCCTCTCTCTCTCTACTTCTCAATTTTATACATACAGGTAAAGACAACAGTGGCCTGACAGAGTCTGAGTTGCCCCCGAACGTCGACCCTCCTGGGATGGAAGGCAGCTACCTGAACCTAAAAGAGCCCAGCGTGAAGGGACCGAACGAGCGGCCGGGCTCTGACCTTTCCAGCCCTCTGGACAAAAGTGAAGCCGAGAGCAACAAAGGCAAGAAGAGACGCAATCGCACCACATTCACCAGCTACCAGCTGGAGGAGCTGGAGAAAGTTTTCCAGAAGACACACTACCCAGATGTTTATGCCCGTGAGCAGCTGGCACTGAGGACAGACTTGACGGAGGCTCGAGTACAGGTGAGGACGGGGGAATAACTACAGGTTAAATGAAAAAAACCTCTTTCTGCGTTGGCATGAGCCAACAGGCAGGATCATCTTATTTGTCTGTGCATTCAAAAATCCCTGGTGAAAAATAAATCTGTTTTATGATGGGACATCGCTGTGGATATGGTTTGGTTGGGTTTAGGCACGAACCCAACTAGGTAAAGTTTAGCAAACAAACTAAAACAGTCAGGTTTGTTAAGGTAAAGAAAAATTTTGTAAAGAGTAAGGGTAGGGGAGCATTGTTGTCATGTTTACTAGAATAAACATATGGTTCAGGTTTGGGAACAATCATAGTCATTAAAAATGTTGACTGTAGGTTTGAAACAGGAAACAAAGCAGTTTTCTCGTGTCAAAGTCTGATGTTTTGTCGACACTTCCATCACCTCCTCACCACACGGACTGACATCCTCTTTTTTCTCCCATCATAATGACTACAGCCACTAGAGGGCTTTGTCACTTGAACGTAAACTTATGACGTTTTGAGGCACTTGCTGAAATGACCGATGCTGGCATTGCTTCCTGGGAAGACAGTCTCCATGAGCTGTGAGCTGTGTTGTATGACTACACTCGTCCATGTTTGCATGCTAATAATCACTCGGGGAACTGAGAGAGAGGGCTGGGAGAGTCACGACTGGCATGTTGACAAAGATTGTTCGGAACAGCAGACAGCAAGGCCTATTGTTCTCCATCTCTCTTTCTGCCTGCCAGTTTTAGATCAGAGTGGGATGGGTGGGACTAAGGGAATACTCTGCACTTAGCTCTTACATGCTGCAGGCTCTGCAAAAGGGTCAGAGGCCAAGGGTTTCTCCCCAACACTACCATGTTCAAACTACTTCACCGCACAACTCTGGAGGCAGGAGGGGAAAACACATGGAAAAAAAAGAAAAGTCATCAAAGCTATTTGGCAAGGATATAAAAAACACTTTGAGATGCCAGTTTCAATTTCCATGCGTTGTCCAAGACATAGTCAGGGACAGAGAACCTGGCCTGTTCCTTGTGGTGGTACTGTAAAATAAGTACATTCATGTTGTGTTCACACAGACCCATCTATTCCCCAGATGAATATAATTAACTCATCTGACAGGCACACAGCAGACTCTGTTGAGTCACTATGAGGTTTGACCCATACTTCTAAAATCAGACCCTAAAAAGGCACGCAATCAAGACTAAACCCCGCAATTTCAACTGAAGGTCCATCAAGACAAAGTCCAGGGATATCCAATTGTTGAATACCAAGGGGCACAAAACTTGGCAAGAAACTGGAGAATCCTTTTCATCTCCAAAAGAACAGCCACTGAAGTCCACAGTACAGATGTTTTCTGCCAAAATGCCAGTGTCAAGGTCCTACAGTTTCATCCTCAGTTTGATGATGAATGTCTTCATAAACTTGGCTGCAGTGTTCCATAATCACGTCTGTGACTTCTGCTGCCACTATTTTATTTAGTTCAATTAGCTCTCGGCCTCAGACTTGAACTTCACCATGCTGCCTACTTTTTTATGGAGAAGGAGGCTGTGAGTGAGTGACTGCTCAGGCAGTCTATCAATTGCCGTGGTCCTGGATGACAGAGATGAGGTGAGACGGCTGAACTTCAAAGCTGCTTTTGGAGTTGTGCACTCTGCCCTCCCTCTCTCCCTCTTCCTCTCTCTCTGCCTGCTGGCTCTGGAGCATAAATAAAGCTCTTTAATGGCTCTGTAAGCTGCCTTTTGCTGTCAACGTCTTTAGCAATTACTGTATCACAGCCAAGCACTTTGAGCTCCAAGAGCACTGAGCCACCTTCCTTGCAGATGTCTGCTAGATAAAATAAACAAGACTAGTAAGTGTTTGCAGTTGGTAAATATCATACTTTTGGGCGTCATGATCAGTATACAAAATGGCTCACTGTTGTTCATTTTGAGAGATAAGAAAAAATGATTCAAGTTAATTGTGATTCTGCTTGTGAAAGACACTGCTAGCCTTCCTGTCTAACAAACTTAGAAGTTTATAAGTTGGGGAATAGGAGACACAGAGCAGCAAAGGACACATCTGACTTCATAATGTTCCCTGAATGATCTCTCTGCCAAACTATTTGGCTTGGGTCTCATTCCTACTGCCGTTCAAAGGCAGAGCTACGTAGAGCAAACCGTCTGTGAAACATGACACACTCAGTACCCAGAAACCATGACAAGGACCATATATGTGTTCAGACACTGTTTGCTTGTTTATAAAAAGTTTCCACCTAGTGTGTGAGAGCCCACATTAGAAGGCATTTGTTGGTGACCGACTTTTAATTTTGTATATAACATAGTATGTAAATGTGTGTGTTTTTTGTGTGTATCCTGTGTGTGTCTTTGTGTGTGTGTGTGTGTGTATGTGTGTGCCTGCTCTTGTCTGCACGCCTCTGAAAGGTCAGAGGGGTTAGCTGCGGAAAGCCAAGGGCTTAGGCGTCAGGAAATTAAACATGAAATGAAAACAAGCTCCAGTTTGAACATTCTCCCATCTCACTTTCCAATATCCCCACTTCCCCTCGCTGACTTTAAAGGAAGGAGGGAGGAGAGAGACATGGAGAGAGGGGTTGACAGGGGGGGGTTGTTGGTGCTGGAGTGGAAGAGAATAGGCTGAGCTTCAGGAGTGAGGAGGGGAGGGAGTAGGACAAAGAGATTAAGATGAGCAGAGGAGGAAAGTGGAGTTATCTTGATCTATCACATTTAAGATGACGGCTCTGTAACTGAAAAAAATTTATATTTTAAAAGGCTAGTGGAGCTTTGAAATACTTATACAGCAACAACCTTATAGACACTTCTAATAACATTTTTGATTTCATTTAT
Organism: Trachinotus anak; assembly: GCF_046630095.1. Lineage (NCBI taxonomy): Eukaryota > Metazoa > Chordata > Actinopteri > Carangiformes > Carangidae > Trachinotus > Trachinotus anak. The sequence goes on along the minus strand of NW_027273853.1, from coordinate 10,486,302 downwards.
GTTGTACAAATTGAGCAACTACCTTTTTTTGGATTTGGAAAAATGTGTAAATTGGGATTTTTAGGAAAATCGGATGCTCTATAACTTGAATGTAAGGGTAATTAATGAGAGGCAAAACCCTACAGCTATATTAACCTCTGACAAATCAAACAGTGTCTAGATAGAAACTAGCACTACATCTGTGAACATGTTTGACACTTATCAGTCCTTTGTGTCGAGGATTATATTTGAAAACAAGTGAGGCTCTGAGCTCACAAAACCAAAGAACCACCAAAGTAAAGCCATGACAAACCTTAAACAATAATAGACCCCAAGTCCTCGGGGGAATATGACACAGACTCCACTCCCCCCTCCAAACATATGATATAATTCAAGGGCCAACAACCTTTCACCTAGACATTGGGGTTCAGCCACAACCAAAGATATCATCTTACCACTTTGCAAGGGTGAGCTGTACTCTAATCTCGCCAGCTGACCTGAGGAATGTCAGAGTCAGACGACATTACTTTACGTCAGCTTCTCATAAAAACACAGGCGACAGCTACATGTACCACAGGAGGCCATACACGGTCTTCTCTTTGAAAATGAACCAACTAATAGTTTTGCCCTGTTTGAAAAATGACAGGTTTGTGTGCACAGCAGGGTGCTTATAGCTGGTTTTACCTCATTTGATAAAAATAACTTAAGAAAAAAAACAAGTATGGGGTTATAACATCATACACATAGTGACTTTGTGGCGTTCACTTCTTAGTGTGACAAAGCTCATCTCTGACACTAAACTCTGTTGTCTTTAAGTTGACAGAAAGAAATGGTCGGAGAGAGGCAGATGTGAAGGGGGATTTGAAGAGGTTGACTGAGGGGAAATTGCATGTCAGGGACTGTGAAAACCACAAGCTGATTGGGCTGGGAATCAACCCACAATCCAAGTTCAAACCCCTGTGTCGAAGCGGGATCGCTCTCTCTTTTCTCTTTGAAGAAGTTTCCCCCTTCCCTCTTGGGAGGATAAGATTCAGACAACCAACAAATAGATACAGATAAACATGTGGAGACTCCCAGTACCCCCCTCTGCTCGTCTATTCTCTTGCATGGAGATGTGAGAAAATTCTCTTTAAAAAAAAAACAGATCAACACAAGTTACAACTGATTATGCTAAGGAACACACAGATCCATGGTTATGAAGGGAGAAATGAAAGGAAAGAAGAAATAAATGAGGTGGCCCCCACTGGCTTACAGAGAAATCAAATAAATTAAATGAAGACTAAATGTGTAATTAGTGATATTATTATTAACCAATTAATGTTGTTTATTTAACCAGCCTTAATTTGAGTCAGAGTTAGAAAATTAGAATTTTCAAATACCCCAGACGTTGCATCTAGTCTGACATAACCTCTGAAATGATCTTGGCTATCAGTATAACTAACAATTGCTTTTTTCTATTATCAATTTATTAGACAATCATTTTCCAATTAGTCTGTTTGATCTATAAACTGTCAGAAGAGAGTCAGAGTGAAAGGTATCCATCACAATGTCATAAGTTTACAAGTTCAAATGTCTCTTTTTGTCCAAGTGACAGTCCAAACACCAAAGGGATTCAAATTACTTTCATAACAGACTAAAGTAAATCAGAAAACATTCACATCTGGGACCAGAAAGGAGCCTGTAAACAATGAATTTTGGCATTTTTTCCTTTAAAAATGTATTTAAAATAAATTTAAATAAATTTTCTACTGATTAGACCTGAAAAAAACTTGTCAATCTATATATAACAGGAGCGTGCAGACATGCTTTTTCAAAGCTTAGAGGTCAGACAGGTGTTCAAATAGTTCATATTTAACCAACAATTATGAGAAGATGTGAAAGTTAAAGTAGAACTGAAACTGGAGACCATCTTGTGATGGAATTACATCGGCAACAAAGTGCCCATCAACATTTTGACGTTCCATTCTGTGAGTACTGTAGTTATTATCACTACAATATTACATGAGTACTCACTACTCATGAGTTGGACCACACCCATCTTCAAACTTCATTTTGATATCAACCACACACCTTTAACGCTTCACTGCATATTTCACAGTTGCAAACTATTGTGGTGACAATATTTGTCCACAGATACACAGACATATAAACACTTGCCAAAAAGTCCTCAAAACTGCCTCTGTGGTTGTTCCTGCTACAGTAGGTGTCTCAGGGACTACATTTTGTCATGATGACACACACACACACTCACACACACACGGTGAAAACAATATCAGCCCTACTGTTGTGGCTGCTAACAATAGCAATGGCCCATCTCAAAGGTGAACATGCTCTACAAGGTGGGTATGGTCAGTATCAAGTGGTTGTTATAACAGCACAAACACTGTTATTGCTGTTGTGTTAATGCATTTTTAACACAACAGATAGAACTAACAATAGCATCCCGGATTACTGCAAGACAAGGCAGTGACAGTTAATAATATAGCTTCATTAAGAACTATTCCTGTGCATTTCGATCAGGCTGTAAAACTAAACTTTTTGTTCTCAAAACTCTCTGTCTTTCATATCCCTCCTTCACCCATCAGTCCTGCTTTCCTCCAGTGGCTTCCACAGTTAGGGAGAAGTGGCCTAAGTACCCTGCACTTGGTCTGTCAGCAGATACTGAAAATGCAGCCTTTCTGCAAAGTAGCATGTCCCTCAATCTCGAGGGGACAAATTACCCAGAAAATCCTACTTCATATGCTACAAACAATACTTAATAAGCTCAAAGACCGAGCCAAAAAAGCATGTTCTTGTTCAAAAGTTGAACTTTTGTTTTGTGGATTATTCAGAGGGATTCCCCACTGTAACCCACTGCGCTGACATGTGGGGGAGAGCACACCTTTCTCAGAGTGATTTATGAATGGCTACAGGCCCAGATGTGGATCTGTCGACGCTGGCAGCCTGAAGGGAGGCAGACGCCTGTGTATCAAAGGGAGGAGCTGAAACGCGCAGCACCAGGGGAGACTCTCCATTTTTACATCAATAGCTCCGTGTGGACAGCACTTTAAAGACACGTCAAGTCTTAAAATCTGGGCCTGGACTTTCATGTGCTGCAGAATTTATTTGCTTCACTATCTTCATTTTATGTGGTTCAGTTTCTTACTCTGTCTAGCTGAACAGACAGGATGGCCCCATTTTGTGAAAAAAAAAGCACTGGGGGCTCTACTGTATGTGGTTTGAAAGCTATGAGAGATATTTATTCACGTTAAGATGACAGGTGAGTTTTATTTAGCAGTGGCTGTTCTGTATTTTGAGGTATTTTCCTGATGGACTGTTTTCTCTGCAGGTTTGGTTTCAGAATCGCAGAGCCAAGTGGAGGAAGAGGGAACGTTTTGGCCAGATGCAACAGGTCCGGACGCACTTCTCTACTGCTTACGAGCTGCCTCTGTTGACTCGGCCTGAGAACTATGCACAGGTAAAAAAAAAATTGAAATATCCATCCAAATCCAAATCCATGCTGCATACTTATTCTTAGTGTGTTTTATGTAGTCTGCTCACACTGGATATGAGACAAAATACTTGAAGCAGATAAACTGCAGACTAAATACGGTCAATTTTTGAGTTAGCTGCCCATGGACACTATTATCCCACAATGCAATGCACAAAGGAAATGCTCACAGATGGAAAAAATTTAAATAAATTGCGGATGGTCGGGAGAATGCTCCAAAAAACTCTTGGAAAACAAACAAAAAATGTATTAACTCTTAGGAAAAACATTTTGATGTGTTTTTTATGACGTTTAATTGGCAGTAGCTTTCCAAAGTCACACTTTGATTCACATCCAGTGTCACACATACTGTATCCTGTTGGTATCCTGTTTCCTGTTAGTGTAAAACTGTGAAGTATGTTTCCCCACTAACTGCTAGAACAGTGCTCCATGACAGTCAGAACATAGTATACACTGTACAGAATTAGTATGGAGTGTGGATTTGGGACACAGCTTGAGTATTACTCTGCACAGGTACTCATGATTCTACATCAGGTTCATCATTAGGTTTGTTATTGTCATATTGTCGCTCTTATCCTCCAGATCCAGAACCCTTCATGGATCGGGAGCAGCAGTGGAGCATCCCCAGTACCGGGCTGCGTCGTGCCTTGTGACTCTGTCCCGTCCTGCATGCCCCCTCACCCTCACGGTCCTGGAGGCGTCTCTGACTTCCTGGGTGTGCCCAGTCCGGGGAGCAGCCACATGGGACAGACACATATGGGCAGCCTGTTTGGGGGTCCCGGGATGGGCGGGGGAATCAATGGCTATGATCTCAATGTTGATCCAGACCGCAAGTCCTCCAGCATAGCTGCACTGCGTATGAAAGCCAAGGAACACAGTGCAGCCATCTCTTGGGCTACATGATGTCCCAGCCCAGTTTCACCCCGCCCCCATAGGGCCCCCTTCTCTGGAGCAGCCATCAGCGAGTGCTGTGGGGGAGGAGGGACTTTTCCTGAGAGCACTAATGATAACACAGGTCAAATGAACAGGGGGAGACTGTGGAGATAACAGAGGCCATTACAGCGGCTAAAGCAACCAAGATAACAACCGTGACTGTGACAATCAGCAGATGCTGAAAGTGAGAGAAATACAGAGGTGTGACTCAAAAGATGTTACTTAGATGTTGTGTTCATTCTTGATTCCTTGATCTCTCAGGTCTCATTAAAATATGGGGGTTTTTCTCCGATAAACTGGGTATCATTCACATCAGTGATAGAGTTCAGTAAAATAAGCAATATAATAAACATGGTTTACAAAATACCTTTATAGTATATAGGAAATCAGTGCCAAATCCAGCCATATCATTATGTATTTTCATTTGCAGAATTAAGCTTGATTCATACTAGTTACTATTTAACTGTCCCACTTACATTGTTTGTGTGACTGCCTCCTTAAATCATTTATACTTCAGTTTGAATACTTTTGTGAACATTCAGTATTTGAATTTTAAAATCCATCCATCCAAAAACAAGGCTCCTCAATGAGAGCAAGCTCAGACACATACCAAGTGCCCAGAGTTTCTTTTCAGTCACTTTCCAGTGCAAACTGTCCATTAAAGCAAAAATAATAATTCATTTTGTGGGTAGTTTATGTTCCTGCAAAGACAGAGGTTGAATGCAATACAGAGTGAACAGAGTCTAATTGAGCAAGAGCAGACATGGCCTGTGCCAGTTTAGTCTAGGAGCGGGACAGTCATTGGATTGGCAGCAATTTCAAACCAACGTGTCATTTCCTCCCCCAGGGCTGCCTCCACAGGTTCCCCCTGCTAGGCTCAGGCCTCAGGTTACAGGAAACAGTGCGTCCACAGGCAGACGAGGCGCAGCAACGCACAGCAGCAGCCATCAACACCAACTAACCATGCCAGCTTCAATCAACAACCAACAGGAATAGACACACTGAATTAGCATCAAAGCGGGCCGTCCTGACCTGCGAACACCACAGTACATCCCAGTGTACATGGTGAGGACATACTCCACACAAGCTGCAATAATCAATTCGTCATTTAGACATGGGCTCAGCAGACATGACTCTCGGATTCGTTGCTTGCTCACAGGATCTGTCGCCTGCCAGAGACCGCAGGCCGAATCAGTGGCCCTAATCACCCCGAGGAGCATTCTGTAATGTTTAGGTAATGTGATGACATTAGAGCTGGACTGCAGGAATGTGGTGAGTATGTCCAGTGATTGCGAGGGTGTCTCTGTGTTACCCCGCTGGAATAAGCTTGTCACCAGAGCTGGGCTGCAGGCAGAGGTTAGAGACAGGCTTCATTAGTGTTTTTGGCTGATCCCTCTATGACGCCCGCTGGGTGACATATCCATTTTCTTTCCCGTGTGGATGATGACAGTAAAGTCTGGTCCTGCTCCTCATAGGTGCTTGATCATTGTAACATATGAGTGCCCATTACAGCCCTCCTGCTTGAGAGCAGGGCTGAAACTGAAGCGTATTTTCAGTATCGATTAATCTACAACTATTTTCTTGATTAGATGGTTTATCATATGCCAGGAAATATCATTGTCATTTCTCACAGTGACAGTGTCCTACAACCCAACATGACCCCTTAAAATGCATTGTTTTGTTGCCTAAAACTCAAAGATATTCGATCTCAAAGTTCTACTTCTTTACCTATAAAGATAAAAACATTTAATAATTCCTTTTAGCATTGAATATTCCTTTGGAAAATATAATGTTCAAGTCCTTTCCAGACCACAGCAAGTAAGTCAGGTGACAACACAGTGATTATTTTGATGTTCATGTTGATAATAAATTTTACACAGAGGGTGTTTTGGCAAACAAATGGGAAAAATAAAAACCAAAGGCCTCTAAAATTGAGCCATGACTCTGGAGAAGAAACAGTTTGAATTAATGTAGATTTTGTTGGAAGTGAGGAGTAAAAAACAAAAACATCATCAAAATTTCAAGATAAAAACAGGATGCGGTCAAAATAATTTTATGCACAACAACATGTGTGACTGAATTCCTACTTTGTCGAGTTGACTGTGCGTTTGCCTTCTCGCTGGCCCTCCCTCAGTGCTCCACTTCTCTGCAGCTCCATCCATGTTGATACTACTGAAATAAAGCAATTGAAATCCATGGTTATAATGTCATATTGTGTGAATGTGAACAATATAAACGGTATTGTTCTTTTGCTTGTACATTTGTTTTGCTTATTTGTCAAATAAAGATCCAGAGATAAACCAATGAAGTATTACAGTAATATTGCCAAGAAGTGTAAAATTATGTTGTGTGTGTTATTCTGAAGAATTGCTCTGGACTTTTACTGAGGTTGAAATTGCTTTCTAATTTTCTTAAGGTTTCAAGCAGCTTTTTCTATATTAATCAAGTATTTCTACTTCTGATTGTGACTTTATATAATTTGCTGTTGCAATAACTTATTGCACTTACAGTGTTGGAGAAGTTTTCTTTGTTTTTTTTTTTTGTTTTTTTACTTCCAGTGGGACAGTAATGTCTTTGGTAAAGCCAGAGGTGTATGGCTTGGGTCCCACAGTCAAGAACTGTCTCCCATAAGTCCGTCCGCATTAAGCACCATGAACAGCACCACTGACATCTGTTTAAGGTGCTGGACATTTGTTTGTACAGAAGTATCCTAATGTTTCTGTTGATGATGGTTTTGAAGTGATTTTGAAATAAATGAATCTCCAATGGTCAAATGAGTTCAGATAGTTTCTTCTTAAATAGCCCTCAATCTGTCTCTTACTCCAACCAATGGGGTCCTAAGGGAGTTGGAATAGTTTTAGTTATTTCTTGTCAGATGTTTCTGTGTTTTTGGGCTGAATTGGAAAAAGGTGATTTCATATACTTTTTGCATCACAATTTAGTAATTTCTGAATCAATCAATGACAGTTTTTGAGTTGCCTGCATATCTGATTAAAAGGGCACCCACAGAGTTTTGTGAAGATAACTGCATTATACTTGTGATATAACATATACTCAATAATTTACTACGCAAGGATATTTTAGACACTTATGAATCATTGTCAGTTTCTAAGAAGTGCAATGCCACATAAGGTGATGTTTACTTATTGTAAAAAGCAATTCAAAGCATTTCACTCTGAGATTGTTAGCAAAAAACAGTGCAGATGCCATTATAAATAAAAAAAATTAGATAAAATTTACATTTACATTTGACACTCAAATTAAATAGCAGAGGGTAAATATTGTACATTATATAGTAAATTGGGAGTGTTTTCAGACACAGCACAGGATGTACTGCTGCTCCTGTTCGAGAAATAGTGTGCGGCACATAAGCCCCTGTGAAACCAAAATGTGAGTGTTAGAGGCACTGGTAGACACATTTTATTATCTTTCATATTTAATTGGCAGATGTGAGAATGGTATCAATCTTCACATAAGCATGTTCAATCAAAGTTGAACTATTCCTTGAATAAATAATAACAAAGGTGCTCCTTCTGAACTTTGACTGTAGCTTAATCAGTCTTGAGGGCTTTTTCCTTACAAGATCCCATATTTGACACTTTTCTGGTGTTTCATTTTAAGTTTTTAACCATAAGAACAAATATTTGTAGTTTTAAATACCAAAAACCATCTCAACATAGTTCTCTTATCTCAGGCTTCTCTCTGGAGCTCTAGCAAGGACAGGAGTGACACATGGCCAGGCCAACCACAGGTAACAGATTGTAGCCTACAACTGTAGCTTAGTAAAACCCACCAGTAAATTCAAATGCTAATGTTCAGTCAGTACAAAACTGAGCCACACAGACAGTCAAATCCGGACCAAAATGCTCCAATATTTCAGAAAAAATAAACATGAATCATTATTATTCTCCTTGGGAAGACTGTGCAATAATATAATGGCAATAATATAATGGCTTCTTGACATCCAACGATTGTGCAGCGTTTCCTCAACATTTTTCTTTCTTTTAGCGTGCTAGCTCAGTGACAGAATGACTGCTGGTGTTGTCACTAAAGATAAAACAACAACTACAAAAAAAGGTTGGACAGTGGGCCATGTTGGGGCATTGCTGAGGGCGGGGACTGTATAGTTGTGACATCACAAACTTACAGAAATCCTGACAGCGGGATTTAAGGCGTGGTTTTTGAATACAGGCTGGTTGTATTTCTCCATGGACTCATCATTTTTGATACTTTCCCAGTGTTTATATAGACCTACTTTTTAGTAAAAAAAAAAAAAAAGTTTAACTTTCTATGTACAAGCCTATGAACTGCTAACTATCAGAAAAAGACCAGTGAATGTACACAGATACCCACAGATGGAGAGCAAATGATATAAAGAGCTTAATACAAAAAAATGCATTGGCAAATTACAAAAAACTTTAATGTACCACCGACTCAAGATGGATGTGTGTGTGTGGTTAAACCTGGATGATATGTGATCCCATTCTTTTTTTCGCATCAGCAGCTTCCAGATGGGATGCTTTGCCCGAGCCATTAGACCCAAAGTTAAGCCTAATAGTTTGAATGGGCCTTAAATACCTCCAGGTGGTCTTTGGCTAAGGGTCTAGCTATGGCCGGGATGAGAGAAAGCTGTCATGCAATACAGTATGCAACATCATTTTACACAGATGTTCTTTGTTTTTGCAATATGAGCTCAATCGTGCAACAAAACAGTTTTCAGAAAAACATTTTCATAAGCGCATCAAAAACTCTCTTTCCTACACAACAAAAACTGCCTGTAATCAATCCAGCCTTTATTTCAAACTTTGTGCTGAATATCATCCACAGAAGGCACAATCACTTAGGACAACTCTCTCACGTAAGACAAAGGGAAGGCATAGTCAGGAAAGAAAAAAAAGATAACATGTGCCAATTCACATCTTGCCACTGCTGTGGTCTTTGCCCTGCAAAGAATGTTGGAGCCCTCCCATCTCTGCTCGCTCCCAGCAACAATTGCCGTCTTTTCCACAGTTGTGCAAGAGTTTAACTGGAGTGCTCTGATCGCATGAGAATGTGAAAACTCAAGAGAAGCCTGCTGTCACCCACTAAAGCTTCCAGCTCTAATCGAGGAACTGGAGATCATCAACAAGACTGCAATGGAAGGGTAGAGGTCCTGCTTCAGCGCATGTCAGATGAAATACTAAACATACAACAGCCATTTCCTCTCGTACAGTAGCCTATGTTCTTTCATTGGCAATAATGGTTGCAACAATAAAACTCATATATAACACTTCAAAAGAACATTACACATTTTTACAGTGCTCTTACAATGCACTGTAACAAAAATTCTAGTGATATTCTTTTATTTTGTTGTCAAAAACTCCCATGAAAAAAACAAAATCAACAATGGGTTTGTCTGCCTGTCAATGCTTTCCTAATTCTGTGGCTTGTCTGTGGTTTTCAGTTGGTTCCTCTTGAAGATGTAAATCCTTAAACCCAGCCACCAACATACCCTTTTAATTTTTAAAAAGGCTACATATTTTCAGAAAATAGCTTGGCATCATCGTTTCTAGTAAATGTTACTCTAACAGGTGTAAATTGTGCATTTGTTGAGGTCTATTTAAGCTTAAGATTTGGGGCGACAATGAGCATTTACAGCAGCAGGACTGTGATATGTGGGATTCACTCAAAATACAATACAGTGCTCACGTCCATATAAATGAAGGAGCATGTCAGCTGGTGCATCAGTGCAGTTCACTGATATGTTTTTTTTTTAAATAGATTTTGGAAAAAAATGCAACTCTATGTATGAGTGGAATAAGATATACCAGGCAATGGCTACAGAGACATACTTCTTGAACAAATTCAGTGTTGGTATTTTAATGGGATTTGTGGACAGTAAGAAAAATACAGAATATCACCAGACAGACTTATTCTTTAATAACTGGAACACACCAATAATGACCCCTGTGAGACCATCTTACACAGAGTTTGGTGGTCACAGCACTGATAAAAATCTGAAACCTAAATAACAAAATGGAACACTAGTTAAAGAGCGGAGTGCCTCTGCACTCTCCATCAGCCTCAAACACGGGTAGATGAGATAAATAAACACTTTCAGGGAGGAAGAAGAGCAGCCCACTGTGCCCTGAACAGCACTCATTAAATCTAATAGGTCACGCTGCTCCAGCCAGGCTCCACTGACACCCTTAATAGAAGCCTGCACGGTTAAGGGACCATGAAGACCATTAGGGCACTTCAAAGTTCACCCCACTACATTAGGGTCCTGCTGATATGGTAAAGAGGGGACAGATCCAATTCCTCATTCACTACTTTATTTTTCCATCGGTTGGCCTGTCAATCAACCTGCTCCATAAACAAGTGGATGCTTGAGCTGCTCATTAAGGGCCATCATTAGCAAGGCCAAGGCTGTAAATCAGTGCTTATATCAGCTTTCAGCAAAAAAAAAAAAAAAAATCTTATAGGTTCTTATATTTTAGAGCTGACACTTTGACTTACACTGTTAAATGATCCCATTGGTTTTAAAATAAAAGTGCTGCTTGCACTGTAAATCTAATTTCTCCTATGACTCCTATGAACTGCAGAAGACTGGAGCCAAAGGAAAATGACGAGCACACAGACCAGTAAAAAAAAAAAAAAAAAAAAAAAAACTCTTCTAACACATTCAGACATGTAAATTCAAACAGGCCATGTTTGCTGCTATGAACCCAAAGTCTACCTCATTCAAACAACTTCAAGTGACATCAAGCCAGCAGAAGTTTGATATATTGATGCTGTCCTGAGGGGCATAAAGGAGGGGTCCCCTGCTGTGCGCCATAAGTCAGCACCACGGCTCCTCAGCATGGCTTTGTGGAGGGGAGCAGGCGGCTGAAGAGGAAGGAACACAACATACATCATTTTATCCAGTAAAACGTCCCTCATTACAAGCCTAGAACAGTTCACATTTAGCTAAGCTTTTGACACACATAAGAAACCAATCCTAACCAGCATGAATATAACACTGATCTAAAAGTAGTGAGACTGGTTTTAAGCAAGCTTTGCAAATAAAGTGAGGATGGGAAACAGACAAAAGCATGAACAAGCAATGCTATCTAGTATAAAAATGTTATTGAAGTAATACTTGCTGGGACATTGTATGTATATTTTAGGTTGTCTACGCTTCACAGGATCCGACAGGTCACTGTATCAGTAATAGAAAGTGAAGTGTAGGAGGAGGACTTGACATGAGGTTAAGATCAGAGGGGAGGTTTACTGAGAGAGGAGCGTGAATACCTTACTTCCCTAAGTGCCTTCTAATGGGGTCCCTGGCTCTGCGACAACCAAAACCTCTGTGTATGTCTGTGTGTGTGTGTTCTTATTAGATGGCTTACTTGCATGTAAGAATCAGTGTGGGACATTTATTAAAGTTTGCAGAATAAGTGGTCATTTCCGTCTCCCCTTAATAATTAGGTGCGCTAAGGACCTACTTTCTAAAGCAGGTTTAAAAACCCCTGGGCCATAGACCAGCACTGTACCTAAGAAACATTCTCTACTATACCAGACCACATGGAAACAATATGATTTGGCAAAAAAAAAAGAATAATTACATAATCTTATGAGCTATTATAGAGTATTACCTTGAACTTGGCACAGTCTGTCTCTGCTGTATTGTTCTCTCATCACTCCCTGTCACCTCATGAGCAGAATATACTGATTCTGAATTACAGTAGGTATGTAAAGTAACCTGTCTGTCATCACCATTCAGTGGTGCATGTTGGGCCTGTTGTGAGGCCACTATCTGAGTATTGCTGATTTGTCTTTTCTGTATTTTTTGATTTAGTAAGAAACCACAAATATTGAGCAAAAAAAAAAAAAAAAAGTGAAGTTGTCAATATAAAAACTGGATACGGTGCAAAAAAGGTTAGCAACCCCAGGTTTAAGATACAAACAAAAAGCACTGTTGTAAGCAGAAGGCATTGTGCAAGGCTAGAATCAAAACTTACATCGAACCCCCAGTGAGTCTATCAGAGCGAGCATCTTCCCATGCCTAAGAGGGTATCAGCTTACTTTGTTAATCTGTGGTCAGTCTACAGTCTCTGCTCCATTTTCCCATCAGCTGACAGCAGCCACCAAACAGCTGATGGCCTGCCAGCTGCCTGACAGGCATCTCTGCGGTCTGTTACCATGGAAACAGCCTCACGACGACGCACATCATTCGCTGACTCCCACTAATAAAACTTCAGTTTATTAGAGTGTGGAAATGTCTAGTGTGGCTTTTTGACATGCTAACATAAACAGAGAGGGAAAGGATTTAAAGTGGCACTGACACATGAGAGTAAGTTTGGGCAAGCTAAAAGAGGTGAACGGTGTGGATGTAACTACTGGGTTACTGGGTTAAATGAGCACACACACTGGTGCAGAACAGCAGCATTGTTAAAGTAACAGGCAAATATAAAAGTGCATATTCTCAGAAGCATTACATACAAGGCTAGATGGTTAAGTTCATAAAAGCAGATTTCTTTTTGTATTTACTAGACGCATATGGTAGAGCATAAATAATATGACTGATAAAACAGGCTTCAACTGTCAGTTGGCATGCTGTGGCAATGAAAACAATCACCATGTTGATGCCTCTAGTTTTTACTTTGCCCATGTGCAGCCTTTTAAAATTTAAGAGTCAACATACTGAAACCAGCAGCCTTTCCGCTGATTCCCTCTTAACACTCTTCAACTTGTTATCAGCCTGTGTTTCTAACCCCCTCAACCTCTTAGCTTCAGAGCAGCATTTTGTCTCTCTTCTCTGCAATATGCTTCCAATTATGAATCTTGTGAATATGGGGGCGGTGAAGCATCCTCCTGATTTATTGGGCACTCAAGTCCGGCCTTGTTCTATGCATTTGCACAAGAAGCCCTCCTGCTGCAGAGCTCAAAGGTCAGACACACACAACAGTTGACCTCTCACGGACTCATGTGCACTGGATCTCCCAGACCTGATTGACAGGCAGAGATGACAGCTCGAAGCGAAGGCCACAGGGTGAGAAAATCTGGTGTGCAATGAGGAACTAAGCACTGCATTAGTCTCCAGCTGTGAGGAAGCTTAGGAAACACAGGCAGGCGAACAGAGAAAGTGAAAAAAAACCTCCCAAAAAACAGATATAACTAATGAGGAACAATGAAATGGCCTCATACAGTCACTATCATTTGGCTAATGGCTGGACACTTAACATTTTTCTCTTTTGTATTTTTGAAAAAAAATATTTTTCTCCTTTGTAACCATAGAGCACTTTGTGGTCTTCTCACATGGGATAGCTGAGGCCATCTATTTGTAGTCATCAGTTAAATCCAAGTCCTGCAGACTGAAAACACATGCTCCACAAGTGAGTCACAGAGCACAAGAGATCTCTCAAGACAGTGGTGATGCTCGGCCTGAGAAACGACCCATCCCTACAGACTAATTTCCTTGCCTTTCCAGCTCACTTCCTGTTTCACACTGGGTCATGGGCACCGCACTGCGTCACAAAGGCTGACTGGTCGAGTCCAAGGCCACTTGTGCTGTGGGACTCGGTAGCAGTAGGACAATTCAGTTGTTCTTTACCACAGCAACAAGGCCTGGCTGTTGCAGTGGACTGCAGCAATATTTGGCTCACTGCATGTCCTATACCTCAAACTGTGTTGTTGAGTGCATTTTGAAGATTCTCACATTTTCACAACAGGTTTTGCGGTCTCATCTCAGCAGATGTGAATCGTCTGCCCCCGGAATGGTTTCTGTTGAATGTTCCTGAGGGGCTTCTACAGGCGCTTTAACTCCCCACCGGACCTAACACCTTTCACACTGGATAAACACAACACAAAGGAGAAATGTAGGTTTTATGTTGGAGGGTGGGTTATTACATGCAGGAAAAGGGGACTCTCTAATTCCCCTGGGCAGCTAAGCACTCATAAATCATCAAGCAATGAAAGTTTCCTCTCCAAACAGGGGGGCTAAAACAAACTGAGCACGGAGCCTCTCAGCCCCCCCCCCCATCCCTGACTCTCTTCTCCCTTTTTCCTGGGAGGAATTTTTATGAGGAAAGAAGAGATGTAGTGGTGCAAGACTATACTAGAGCAAAGAAGTAAATACTACAACATCAATCCTTTGCAGTGACCCCAAACTACAAAAAAATCAAACATTATTGTAAGGGCTTTTACACAAGCTCCCCTAACAGCAGTAGAACGACGACTTCAAATCCTACCACTGTAACAAGTAACATATTGAGAACAAAGCAGTGTTGTCAAATGCATGTTGTTCTGTGTTTTTTCTTCTGTTAAGATTTCTTATTATACAGAGGGTCCAAAAGCTTTTCCAAGTATTTTTCTGGTGGCCACAATTAAGATGGAAAATACTGACATAATCAGAGATGCTCTGAAAGGAGTTTTACCACAAACTGTCAATTCATATCACATAATCTGTACAGTAAAATGAAAGCTGTCTTTAACGTGTGTGATATAACCAACATAAAAAAAAATCATCTCACAGTATGTCAACACACAATTTTTGCATCAGGTTGATTTTCACCAGGTTTTAAAACTCAGCTGCTTTCCGTTGGACTTCATGGCTCCAATTTGATTCATGCTTCATCATCCCAGAGGCAGAAGCAATGGCAGCACTATTACAAAAACTACCTGTCACAGTATATTGTCTGTTATGATGCCACTAGGAGGGCTGCTCTTCAAGCTTGTGTTAATACCCCTTGTATGTGATGTGACTTGAGCATGCTGGAGAGAGTAAACCACCAGGATCAGGAGCTGCTCATGCTGGCCACCAGTAACACTTAGCAGCTGTTAAATACTCAGTGAGCTCCTGACCTGCACCAATGCAGACACTTCAAATGGGGGGTAGAGGAGGGGCAGTGACAGGCCGACTGCTACTGGTGCTTACGTTCTGATCAGCAGGTCAAACACAAAATGTGCCTAAAATACCAAAGACACACTGTTTTAATTTGAGGTTCTGGCCTTATAGTCATGTCAGATTTGCTTCAGTCAACACTTCGGAGTTTGTAGGATAAAAATTTCAGCCCTCTTGAGAGTCATTGCATCGGCACTAATGTTGACAGAGTCAGTGAAAGGCCACCATGTAAGATATGTATACAGATGGTGTTATGTTTTATTAGTGTGGCAAGCAGCTACACCAATTTCTCATTTTTACTCTATGAAGGTGCAAATTTACTTTATTTTTAAATACTTCAAAAAACACCACCTACATTTAAAATAATGATGAATAAATATTTGTTGAAATCCTCATGTTTACGTCGCAAACAGCCTCACATACAGAGGTCCCTCTGTAATATACACTGGATGGAAGAGTAGTAAGAGTGCTACTGCCCCCATGTGGTTAATGTAATAATTACGGGCTGTTACATTCAGTGTTGGCTGGTAGAAACAAATATTTCAAGCAGCCAGTTGTAAGAAATAAGAATGTCACGGTTTTTTTTTGTTTTGTTTTTTTTTATCCTCAGATAATAGATGTAATTTATTTAGTGCAAGGTAATAAGAAAGAGTCAGACAAAAGGCACACGTAAAACTTATTGCTTGTTTCTGCAAAGGGCAAAATAATATGTATGTTTGTGAGATGCTGTACTTGGATTTTTTATATTTATGATTCAGTTTGGTTATGACTCACTGAACACCACTGGTTACTGTTTTGTTACTAGTCTTGACTGCCCACAGCGTTCATGGCACAAAAAACAGAGCTGCACATTTCTCTTTTTATTTAAGATGACTGTAATGAGCTGCAGTATATGATAATGAGGCAGGGAAACTATGAGAGGTCACATTGAGCTTAACAAGTATTCATACATTTCCATAGTAATGTTGTTAATGAGCCTGTCAGAAAAACTGTAAACATATGTTCTCATGTGTAATCACATGTTCTGTTGTGGAAGTTATTTCAGTGACTTCTTCACTATGTCACTTCAAAAAAAAAAAAAAATTAATTAAATTTAAAAAAGTAATATAATGAGTCTAATTTGAAAGTGTAGTTATAATTCTCACTTCATCTTAAAGGAGGTTAAACTAGAGCAAAGATATTTTGTATTTATGAGCTTAATCAGCTAAGTCCTTCAAACTATTCACGAGATACTCGTAAATAGGGCTTTAATAATGAATAAAAAATAAATAAATGATACAATAAATTATTCAATTGTAAAAGAGAATTTCTAGGTCATGCTCTAGAACATTTATACAATAATGTTTATAAGCCTACAGAATAAACCATTCTGATATAAAATGCAAAAAAACCCCCAAAAAAACGTCATAGGTTTGTATATTGTAAGATGAATTATTAAAGAAACACAATAAGATTAAGAGTAATGGATTTTTCTTGAAACAAATAAGTGACACACTATTGATGATGACATCCATCCTATATACTAAACAGATGTTAGTTTTGTTCTCAGTCTGGTCTATTGTGAGTTACACAGCTCTGTAAAAATAAAGATCATTTAATTGCAAGGCAAAAATGTCAGCCACCTCAGTCTTAAACTGTCAAGCTATCTCAGAAATAATATCTGCTTACAACAGTCAATCACCTGCTGCCAAACACATAAAAGCGTAGCTCAGCATGTGGTTTGTCATCAATGTTGTGAATAAACCAATGAGAAGACAGAGAGTTATTATAGAAATGAGTAACCTTTGAATTTCTTTCTGTTTCTTCACTCAACAGCGCTGAGCAGAATGAAGCTGTAGCTCCCTCTGTTTTGCTGCTGAGCAAATGAGCCAAAAACGACACAGATTTGTGCAACTGCTGAACTTAAGATGTCTACCTGATGATTTACTATTTGTCAGATCTAAGCCAGACTCAATGTGTGCCTTTGAGAAACCAGCCACAGAGGGAGCTGAATAAAATTAAAGATGGAAAGAACACCTAGAGAGAGATGAGTGGAAACAAGCTCCAACTGAACAGTGTGAGGGAGGCGTGGAGAAAGATGGCAAAAAACCTCTGCCTGTTGGCAGCCAGGGCAAATGATGGAGGGCAACCAGGAAACAGTGAATGAGTAACACCTGTTTGCTTGACTGGGGAACCTACGTCCTGATATCCATATGCCTACTACACTGTCTACGCGCTCACAATTTTAATGTTACATTCCAGCCACTTTGCCCACCCAAAACTATTTATCTGTGTCTCACAAGTAAGAAAAAAACTGGTCAGGCTCCACAGAGGCAAAGCAGTAAGCCATGATGAATTATAAGAACATGTAATAGTCAGCTAACACAGGTTCAAGAGCACATCTTAAGCTCATTCTTTAGCCTGACGAGGGAGCTCTTTGCCAAAGAATGGATGTCCTAATGTCCTCAACGTCTGGAGTGGAAGTGGAAGTGATGTGTTACATTACACGGGCTGACAAGGCTGCATATCAAATGCCTGAGGGCTTCATGCTCCATCAGGCTCCCAATAACATACAACAATGATTATCAATTAATCTGCATATTATTAGAGAATTATCAGTTCATAATTTAGTGAATTAAGTGTCAAAATCTCACATGTTAAATTTTGAATAATGTGTTAGAGAAGTGAAGACCTTAATGGTGGAAGTTAAAAGAGACACAGAACTAGATACTTACTGCAGAAAATGGTAATATTTTAAATATAAGGTCAGAAATCTGTCCATTAAATTTAGTAACACTGGATGTCAACAAAAACGAGAAAATAAAACATAAAGTGATTCAAGAAATTAAGGAATGTAGCAGAAGAAAATTAGTTATTACAAACCCTGTTTCCAAAAAAGTTAGGACACTTTCTAAAAATGCAATAAAAACTAAAATATGTAATTTGGTAATTCACTTGAACCTTTATTTAACAGGCAAAAGGACAAAGAAAAGATTTTCAGTGTTTTCACTGACAAACTTAATTCTATTTGTTAAACTTAAACAAATTTTGGAAATTGATGCCTGCAACACACTCCAAAAAAGTTAATTAAGTTTATACATTCATTAACTCTAAATTATACTTCTCATCCTATTCAGTTGAGGATTCATTGCGCCATTTCTTAACAATATTAAATAATATATTCCTCAAATTAATTTGGCATCTAAGGACATGTAGGATTCTGAGATCAGTGTGAAGGAATAGGACACATCTATAAAAGAAATGTGTTTAGGCAAAGCTCCAGGTCAAGATGGTTTTATCCTTCTTCAGTCGTATTTGCATTACTAAAATTGAAACACTATCTAGAATTATGTACACAGCTTTTTCCACTGGCTATCCCTTACAATTGAATTAAATCAATTAATCAAACAAATTTCAACTTTATTTGGAAAAACTAACACATTTGCAGAAGGGGCTTTAAATGTGATAGACTGTGAGGCAATGAATGGAATGATAAAACTGAAATTGTGACAATAGTTTACCCAAATTGTGATGGATTCTGGTTTAAAATTCCTTCTAAAATATTTCATAAGTGAGGTGGGATAGATTTTCTTTTAAGATAGGATTTCTATCCTATTATTATTATTTATTGTAATGTCTTTTACCAACTTTATTATGATGCCGCCTTGATTGACATTGTAATTTCGTTGTACTGGCTCTGCTTTGTATAATGACAATAAAATAAACTGAACTGAACTGAACTGTACCACTAAATTATCCACTGAACTGTATAAAGTCATTAGCAGCTCCTCCTTTATTGGAAACGGATTTATAAGCACAATTTTACTCCACACAACTCTCCAATTTGGAATAACAGCTAGCCTCTATCTTGTTTAAAAGGAAAATGTTTTGTTATTGTGATTGGGTGGAGAGCGGTATTTGGTCTGTTTAACATTTGATGGATTAATTGCAGTGAATTCACTGATAAAGTCAATGTGAAGTGTAGACAAAACAATACTCTGTGGTTATCAAGGCAATCCCACAAGCAAAGGTGAACATGGTGAAAGGCATGTGGCCTTATGGTGTGTTAGTACCACAGATACCATCACTTTATATGGATGAATTTGATTTTAAGGAGGAAACCTGCACAAAGAAAATTGTAAAGGTTGAGGTCACCTCAGGGGTCTTCCCTTTACTACTGATAGGAAAAATTTATTTAAAGATCATCCCTAAGAGTCTTTAACAAAATTAGAGCCAGATACCAAACTCTCCTATCTTGCAAAAGCTAAAGAAACTTATTTTAAATTGATAAAAGATATTTATCCCTGTAGTGAGTTTCTGAAATAAAGATTCAACATTAATAAAAACTATTTTATGTTTTGTGTGTCTGATACTGAAACTTACAAGAACATATATTATTTTCTTGTATTTACATAAAACCCTTTTGAGAATCATTACAAAATTGGATATCTAACAAGGACTATCAATCACCCAAATTAGAGTATAATGATATTAAGCTTGGATTTATAAGGGTTTATTTAAAAAAAAAAAAAAAAAGATAGGGTAAGCTACATGATGCAAATTGCCTGATTATTATGGCTAAAGAGTTTATTCACAAATGTAAATCTGATTATTAATGCCAGATGTTCTCGTCTTCATAAATGAGACAACAAGCTTCATGTAAATGTAAAAAAAAACCCAAACAAGCCTCAGTTATACCAGAAGCTGATGTGAGAAATGTACTCACCAAGGAGTGTACACGCAGCCGGGGATTGGCACAGACCTGTACAGCAAGAAGGACACCGCCTCTTCTCCAGTGGTGGCCGCCATCATGCCAGCCCCATGATCCTGATGTCCGTGACTGACTGAGTGCGCACGTTTCCACCATTGGTCAGCAGAGTGAAACAGACTGGGGTAGAGTTTCCCCATTGGCCGCTGCTGTTTCAAAACGAATTGGCACAAACTAAGCGGACATTTATGGTCTGTAGTAGTTGCTAATTTAGCTATTTGTCTCTAGATTAAGCCCATTTTTCCCCCAAACAAGACTAGGTATAAACCTAGCATATGGCTGGACCGTGTATTGGGCTGCACCTCTTTTCACGGCAGCTCGGGGTAGCTTTGGCTTACCTTAAACCGTAAAAGGCAGGTCTTCCAAATCATTCAGCCTCACCCCCATTACGGCAAATAAACTACTTTAATGATATGTATCACGATAACTTAAGGAGGAAGTAATGACAAAGACACAAGACACACCGAGTAAGAGGGATCGTACGGAGGGGAGCCATGGCAACGGCTAAGTAATTTAAACAGACTAAACGACAAAAACATTAGCAACCGGAAATAGATAAAACACTGCAGCGCAGCAATAAAAGCCCTGTTACGAAATTAAGAGTTTCTGTCCAATTTCAGGAAGTATTGAGTTTATATTAATGCCGTAACTTTAACGTGGCAAAATAAGAAAGATGTTCCGTCACTTCTAACTTTCTGTCTGAGCGATCATTGTACAATTACATAAAGCCTAAAACACAGCACAGTCTTTGTCTTTAACTTAAGTGTATTATGATTTTGTTAGATGTCGTAACAGTTATAAAATCAGGATTTTATGAGTGAAGATCAGCAGCTTAGAGGTGGATACAAGTTGTCTTAAGGTGCTGCGTTTCAGTCACTAACATTAATATCAATAATAACAATTTTCTCTGCCTTTGATTTTAACTTATTTCAAAAGTTTGCTTTACCTTTTCCGATTCTTCCCAGGAATTACCAATGTCGATATCCTTTTATTTTCATCAAATGTCTCAGTCCAGTTTTATATCCTCTGATTTCGAAGGGCATTGCTCCCATTTCTGTTGTTAAGCCAGGTATTAGAGTAGTGTGAAATGCCTCACTACATATTCTCAGGGCTTTAGCTTGTACAATATCCACTTGTTTAATCACAGAAGCAGCTGCTGGTCCATAAGCCATGAATCCATAATCAGTAACTGATCTAATCATTGCTGTATAAATTATCTTTGACTCTCCCTCAGCCCCCCAGTCAGACAGTGACAGTTTTGACACTTTAGTACAACCTTTATGTGTTTTGAAATTTTTCAAGAGTCTTGCCATATATTTGCAGATGCTGATCTGGCAATTTCTTTTAATATCCAAACATCACATTAATCTGAGATGATTAACCTGTGTAGTTCGATAAACTAGATGATTACTTATCATCTACTTATCTACTACCTAACCCTTTTTATTCTTACTGAATGTTCTTCACACTCAACATGGATTTTCTTGCAGGAAAAAAAATCAATGTACTACTGCATTCAAGGTGAGATCAATCTCATTACCACAATAACACTAAGAGCCCAATGTGGATCCTGACTGCATTTTATTATTATTTGGCTCATCAGTAAATGAAACCATCCTTCATGTTTCAATACTTGAAATCTCAAGAAGGTGTAGCAGATAAGAATAATTTGATAGTGAAAGAGACCAATAATCCATGCAGAAAATATATCAGTTCTGACAAATGTCTTAGTTTTACAGTTTAACGAGAAAATCGATTTTAAGATGGGGCCTGAGGAAAACAAACAAACAAAGAAACAAAAAACCCATCATCAGCACATCAAGAAAGGGTATTGGCTTTCTTATCAAACTATAATAAATGAAATGCAATGTGCAACCAGTTTAAGAAAAACACAAGGACTGTCATTTAGAATGCCATTTATGTCATTGACTTTTCAAGAATCTAATACAAATGCATACACATACATTTCACCACCTAAAACCACATATAACCACTACTGCAATAAACATCACCATACGATTAGAAAAAGTATCAGAAGTCGGCTTTCAAGCTTGGGAGGGGTCATGAAGAACCACAAGCTCACATGCTCACAAACTAGTTCAAACACATTCAGAAAGAGCATTTGGTTTCTACACACACACACACTCACACGCACACACACACGCTCGCACACACAGAGCTTATATAATACAGCATGAAAGAAGAGTGGCTGTAAAAAAGGCATGTGAAGGGAGGGAGTGTGTTACAGTATACAGTAAGTAAGGGGAAAGGGTAACAGCCAAAGTGTACATAAAACACATTTTTTACAATTAAGCCAACTTTACTTAATATAAATATTCTTCATCCAAAAGTCAGTGCAGTGCCTTCTGCTCAGGCTTCACCTGGTCCTCATGCCCGGTCCACTTTACACCCAGTCTGTGCTAGACCTGGTCCACAAATTCCTGTTTCCGCTTTACACACAACTCTTTTTACATCAGTTTGGTCTCTGATCTCCCATTTTCTCTACGGTTTGTGTGTGTGTATATGTGTGTGGTTTGTTTTTTTTTTTTGCCACCCAGTACCTCAAAAGTCCAGCTGTGAAGTACAAGAGTTTGTTTTTTTACTTATTAGCCAATAGAAAAAAAGATCAACAAATTTACAAGTGTCCGTTTTAGTCTTATCTCCTGAAATCCCTTTTTTTTTTTAAAAAGAAGTTCACAGATGGAGCAGCTCTACTGGATTCCCCTGAAGAGACACATTGCAAAGACCATAGCGAAGAGCTGATGACAGAAAGAAAAATAAATTGTTAGCATACAGAAAAAGACACTGTACTAGTTGCTCTCAGCTGGCTGCAAGGATTTTAAAAACAAGTTACTGTAAATTACACTGCAATTTGCTGCCCTACACTACATCTACATCTAAAACATAGAAAAATACAAAAAAAGTTAATTGGTCCATACAACAGTGAATGCCTCATTTAATTCCCAGATGACCTCTATTAAGATGAGGGAACATAAGTAGAACATAAGGTGTGATGTGGAGAACTTGTGGTGACATGCAGAAGCCAGGTTTGACTAGCACAACTCATATCTGTAACTATACCTATATTACACGTGTGTATTGTTAAAATATATATAGACATTTATCTTGTATTACATAACTAGAAATAAAGCCTAATGCAGCATACTGCAGCATTTTTTTTTTATCATTTGGAGTATGGAGTAAAGAGGCTCCATTCTTTTCATCATAATGTTAGTTCATGCGCAATGATTTTTAAATAAATGGAAATAAAAGCTATTTTAACAGTGATATATGATCTAATTTCTTAGAACATTGTTGTGTTTGCATAACTGCATTAGAGATGTGAGATTAATTGCTGTGCTGAGCTATGTGTTGCTAAAGAGAACGGTATGAAGAGTTTTCAAAAAGTGGACTCTGTATAGAGACATACAGTACCAGTTAAAAGTTTAAGTGAATGGGCAAGTGTGTCCAAACTTTTGACTAGTACTGTACATTCAACCCCCCCCCCCCCAAAAAAAAAGAAAAAAAAAACTCTGGCAAGGCAGCCCAGTCAAATCTATCTTCCTTTAACACCAAGTCTCACCACTAGATGGAGAACTTGTCATACAAAGTGCTTTAAAAAAAAAACAACAACATATAGGTAAATATTTTTCCCCATTTCTGAAATGAACAGTGTATTTAATGGAGAGGCAAATGAAAAGCAGCATATGTGATGATTTGACTAAAATGAAAAGCCTTCATACCTCAATGGTCAGCACCACAATGGCGAGTGCTCCAGCCACATAGATGTACAGTTCAAAGTAGTCAACTACTGCAGAGTAACAGCCCTGTGGACACAAAGACATTTTGCTCAGCAGAGAATCAATAGGCTATAAACTTGCTGAATTACGGGGACAATTAAAGTAACATCACAGCTTTAATTGAGTGAGGCTTTGAACAAAGGCCTGGCTGAATGAGTGGGAAACAGGGCCTCCAGCCTCACTGCCTTTTAATGAGGATTCTTTGTGTGAATGGACAGACAGAGACACACATTGTGGATATCTGGTATTGTTCTGGTGGCTTGGAAAACAACAGGTGGAGAGTGCAGTAAAAACTTTGTCCTATCAGCTTTCGCTGTAATTACATTTCACTCCAAGGCTTTCTTTACCCCATGAAAGCAGGGATGTGGCTGTTCACCTGCATAACTTTGAAGTACACCTAATTTCAACATATTCAAATACTTAATATCCCCTATTTTTGCACACATGTATGCTCCCCAAAAAAATCCAATTTGCCCATACATACACTCACACACGAGCACATACAGACATGCTCAGATGCAAAAATACGCTGATGTCTCCACACTGTATCACACTGTAAGATGGTCTCCCATAAAACCCAAAACATGAAAAAGCACTAATCAGCCATGGAGGAGTCAGCTAGTCCCTGGATGTCATCCCTCAGCTGTCTCCTGCTCTAATTAAGCCTGGAAGTGTTTTGGAAGGAGGGAAAAAGAGAGGGAGAGAGAGAGAGAGAGAGGGAGAGGTTGATGTCTGTAGATGTCAGAAGTTACCTTATTATTGCGGAACATCATGCTGCCTGATAGGCACTGCTCCTGGCTGATATAGGCCAACTCCCCAGTCTGACTGGCGCGCTGGCAGCAGGCTTCTGGCACCATATGATTTTGGTTGATCAGCCTGAACAGGCTGTCCTTAAAATCCTCTGGGCTGTTCACCCCACAGCAGTCAAACTGAAGGGAGGAGAGAGGAGAATAGCAGAAGAACCCTTATTGCTGAGTGCCTATTTGTGCACTGGCCTGTGTTCCACTGCGTGTGCGCAACAATCCAGCATGAAGATTGACCTAAATGTCTGGGATTTTATCTATAAAATATATCCCCCTGACGCCAGGCTGCAAACGGACTTGATGAGTTGGTAAAAGCTACAGTGTGTGAGCTCTTTGCCATGTGCGCTGTGGCCTTACTGTAGTCATGATGGCATTCCATGTGGAGGTGAAGACGTCAGTGTTGTTGTAGCCCTGATAATGTCTCTTCAGCTCCTTGGTGAAGTACTCTCTGGTCAGCTAGAGTGACAGCCAGAGAGAGCACAGGTTAGTGTCAATACAAATACAGTATCTGTTTCTTTCACATCAGAGAACATCACTTGACACAAGGGCTGGGTGTCATTTTAATGGGGAACTGCACTGATTGTACACATGTTATAATGATAAATCTGTGCATTACTCTTAAAGTTGTTGAAGCACAAACAATAATGATGCCTATATAAACAAGATATGCTTTTAATCTGTCTGGTCAAAGAATAAATTGTATAAATCCAAGCAGGCAATAAAGGCCAGATTTTCGTACTTTGATACTCAGTGCTGTGGACACATTTTAGTGTTAAATTTGGAGACTCAACCCTACTGAGCACTGGTGATCGAAAGTGGAGAGAACACCGAGGCAACTTACATGTTCCCGGAAAATGAAGGCCAGGATGGCAGCTGCCAGCTCTGCTAAGAAGATGAGGAGGATGAGCATGAAGAACTGTAATAAAACAAAAAGAAAAACTGCAATGAATGAGAGACAGAGTCGGACAAGTATCAGAAAAAGTGCACGTCACTCACTAAAAATCACATTTTGGCTGCTTCACTCAGCATTAACTATGCATGAGGCTCGAGGCACAGAGGCAAATAGAGGGGCATTTTACTCTTTAGGCTTTCTGTTTCAAGCCTGACAGTCCAAAAAACTGACAGACAGAATAATCAACACACATGCACACAAACAAGATCAGTAACAGAACTAGATTTTAAATTTGTCGGCCAACTCACAAAGAGGAGCAGACACTTGTTTTCACGGATAGCTCCACAGCAGCCCAGGAAGCCCAGAAGAAAGAGCATGCCTCCCATGCCCAGGATGATGTAGACACCGGTGAATAACAGGGGGTTGGCTGCTACAATTTCCCTGAACCCTGTGGGGTCCACCAGTACCCACACCCCCACTCCCAGGAGGAAAGAGCCCCCTAGCTGATGAAGAAAAGGGAAAGAAGACACTAGTTAGACAAAACAGAAATTGGCTGCATTTTAAAAATTAATTAGAACTCAGAGGACAGCTCAGTGTCCCCAGTGGCACATGAAACATTCAACAAGATGTCATATAATGGAAAATAAATTTGTGCTTTTTTAAAGGACGACATGCTGGTAATGCGAATCTCTAAAAGGTTGGGGTGGGAGCTGAGAGAC
Source organism: Trachinotus anak (assembly GCF_046630095.1). NCBI lineage: Eukaryota > Metazoa > Chordata > Actinopteri > Carangiformes > Carangidae > Trachinotus > Trachinotus anak. The sequence continues at coordinate 10,460,075 of NW_027273853.1, read as the reverse complement.
AGAGATAAAAGGCTGGGTATCTACAGAGCCACAATGCCTTGGTGGGGTGGGTGGGAGGTGATAGCTACCCTGCTTTAACTAACCCCCCAACCTGCTAAAGAAATGCACAGCACTGCAGTCTCCTCTCCCATCCTCCCTTTCACTAAAACCCTATCTGCAGCCACTGTGGGGTGACTCATGTGATTAAGAAAAGAAGGTATTGAGGTGGATTGGGGGGGGGGCACACATTTCTCCCACAATCCCCTACTTCCTGTCACAGGGAGAGACCTGGGCTTCTGCAAATGAACACCACGTCAGCTCAGAGACAGAGGTTGTGGTATGAGGAGAGGGGGGTAGCCATTTTGAAAGCTCATTGGGCTTGAAAAATGCTGTTATGTCAGATAAATGTGAAATGGCTATAAAAAAAAAAAAAGAATGGCAGTGGTTGTTATTGAGTGATGGTAACAGCCATGTTGGTTCTTTGCTCTGCTGGGTGCATTATTACCTCAGCCTTGAACACCCACATCTGAGTAGAGTCTCTAAATGGTTTGGTTGCGCTTAATAAAGCAGGAAAAGAGGCAAACCTTCTTACCCTGACCCTCCCCCCCTTGACAGACTCAGACTAACAGGATTACCCTTGATTGTCTGATCAAGACTGATAAAGTCAGGTGCCAGTCACAAACTCCACATGGCACAGTGTGCCTCAGATGTGTGTCAGCACACTAAAATCTAATCAAAGGAGAATTTGATAGAATCAAGATTGCCTCCGTCTAATGAAATGCAAATGTGGCTCCATTAGTCAGCCGCACAGAGGGCAGCCAGAAGACCATCTTAAATCGTTAGATTGACACTAACTTCAGGGACAGCTAAATTAAGTGTCTTTGAGGGAGAGATGAAAAATACTTACAAAGATGAGGAAATTGAAGACAAACATGAGGTACTTGATGCAGCTGAGACAGTCCCCCTCCATGGTTGTCCCTCGTGCTGAAGCCTCTCCCTGCCCCTGAGAGAAAACATAAAACGTGCCACTTAATGAATCCTGCAAAACGCTCACAGTTTTCTCATTCTCCTGCGCTGGATCGGCACTTGATGAAACTGCCAAGAAAATAATACTCTGCAAAAACCTGTTCACACTGTTAATGAGTTCTGCCACTCAGACACAGACACACAAACACACACACTGGCCTGTCAGTTCATTTGGTCTAATTCTAGCAAAAAAAAAAAAAAAAAAATCCCTGTCTTATCTCCTCAGGCGCACTGTGTAGTTTCTTAGCAATCTCTAAATAACTACAAGTTTGGGCTACACAGCTGAACCTGACACTATGCATCTTACCACACATCATGACGACTTATGTAATTTTAAAATGCACTTTCACAGTCAGATAGCCTGATTCCCTATCAGCACTTCCTGTCTCTGGACAGATGGGGTCCCTGGGTTCAGCATGACTCAAGGGGCTGTCTATCTCAGAGCATTTTAAGGATATGAGTCCTGACTAGGGCTCCATGTGCATTAACTGACACATATGGCCTTTACTATGGAGCCTCTTCTTCTTAATGTAATGAGAGGCAGGAGCCCTGTGCTCCCATCAGGCAGACCTCTATCTGACATAAACACACTTTTCCTGATGAAGGCCCGCCCTAGAAGCACTCCTGGTTAATGAAGAACGTCTCTCCTGCATTAGGAGACAACATGGGTGTCTCAGTATCCATGACCCCGTACACCTAAATATATCGCACGCCCCACAAAGGCTTCATTGAAGCATTTGTTTAACCTACCAGGCTGCAAATGAACAAGCTTTTCCCCTCAGGGAGGATAGGAATTGTCTAAGGATTCATCTCCACACATTCTGCAAAAACTGAAGTGGAAACAATCTGTGGGGCAGCTATAATTGCAGTCTCTGTGAAAGAAGAAAATTAATTATTTGGCAGAAATGAACCGGCACTCTTTGCTTTGTAGTTATGATTATTAATTTGCTCTCCCATAGTAATAGTCAGGATTGAGGATGGGTAACAAACAGATTAAAAAGTGATTTCTCTGAAGCATCATAAATAGGCTTACACAACTAGGCAACTACACATGGCTGCCTCGAAATTGAAAAAAAAAAAACCAAAAACATTTTAAATGGCTTCCTTTCACTTCTTTTGTCTGTACTTTGCAGCACGTCCATCAGATGTAATCTCCTAATCTTTAGGCAGTCTTTCCACTGGTTGATGCACTGTCAGTGGACTCCTCTGGGTGATCTCTCCTCTTCCCAAGGCAGCGGTGAAACCCGGGTTATGATCGACACCAGCTTTGATTCCTGTCTGTCTTTGAAGAGGCTGTGCTGTCACTCAAATGGGATTCAGCCATGACCTTTTCACCCTAAGAGCACGCAATCAAGTCAGAAATCCACACTTTCAAGAGAAATAAACCTTTACCTCACCAAACCACTACCTTAAACAAGCACTGTTCAATTGGTGATTGCATATTTTACAAATATGGTAACTGGGCCAGTAAGAAAGCCATAACCCATATCTCCTCCTAGTCTGTTCTATTTTTATTGTGGTGTGCTTGCAGTGGTTTGTTTTTCGTTCTGCTCCTAATTTCAATGTTTTTCTCTTTTTTTTTTCATCTCACTGTAAGCACGTGTAAGTTGCCGTGACAATAAAATTGAACAATACTAAAGATGTGAAGGCAGTCTTTGTCTGCTGTGGGAGCGAGTTAACATAGAATGAGAACATTTCCTCCCCTCACCAGCCTGAGGGCTTATTATTTTTTCTCTCATCCTTTTCTCCCCAGACCCAGGGAAATTGATTTAGAGCTACGGTTAAATGCCTCCTCTAAATCATAATGATATGGTTAGGTATTGATCACCATCCTGCTGGTATTCTGAGAGCAACCAACAGCCTCATTGCCCAAGATGGGTTTTAATTAACCCCTCCCTTTCCTAAGCCCCACTGAAAGGCCTAATGAGGGCAAGGGAGGTCTTAATTGAGATTTGCATACATTACAGTCTCACCGAAAGGCATCAGAAAGGGCCCTTTCTCATCACTCCTGCTGTCCACTGTTAGTCCTGAGCCCCTGTGAAGACTGCAAACTGTATTTATTGGAGTGGGGGATGAAAAGGTGGAACAAGGAGGAGGAGGACGGGGTCAGCTGGAAAAACTCCCAGGGCTCAGCTCACATCTCATTCTCCAAACAAAATGTCTGATTTCTCTTCCAGCTTCACCCTTATGCTCTTCGCTCACATCTCAGGGTCAAACCAACTATCAGATCTGGAGCCAATTTTTCTTTTATGCATTAAAATGCATTGGATGCTTATGAATGAAGTGGACTAGCCGAGCTCCAAATAAAAAGCCTATGGTGCAAACCAGCATCGTATAAATCAAACTGCCACAGAGACCCCAGAGAAAATGCAGAGTAAACAAACTGGTCTTTCCCATGGCTCCCATGGGATTGCAGGTCCTCATCGATCACACCCCGGTCGTAGAGATCAGACCACTAAGTCTCTCTGAATATTCTGCACAGTACATTATGTAGACAAGGGAAACATGGTTTACACCCCAGGAGCTGCAGCTTTACAACATCAACAAATTACCACCAGATTAAAGGCAGGATCTCATCAGGTGTGCTGCTTCACTAAGCTAGCAGTGTGCCAAGATAAGGAGTTGTGTAGCATATTATTTGTACAGACTAGCAAAAAGCACTCATTATAAACAAATATGATACACATAGCACCAAGGAATACTGCACCACTATCACTGCAGACAATATGTTTGTTAGCAGGAAATACTGTATGTATGTCCTCAATCTGACAATCTTAGTGGCAGTCTTTGCCCTGAGGTATCCAGTAAATGTCAGTTCCATCTACATCTGCAGCATCTCCTGTTACTGACATGAAACGTCACGTGATCCCATTGTTTACTCCTGGCACAGACTGATCCAGAGCCAGCTTGGGCTGTGAAGCCCAGCATGGTGAAGTTTGATAGTGGATGAATGAGAACTGATCCTAAATCAACTTCACGGTGCCAACAGAAGCCAGAGCCCTGTAATGAGGGCAAACTCATCTGACCTACATTCTTCTCAGTATAAGGATGAGGAATTCTGAAACACTGCTACAGGGCTTTTTTCATGCCTAACTCAGGACACCAGAGGTCTGTCTGGAAAGCATCTACACAATCAACCATGATGGTCATGTCAACTCACTGTAATTAAAAGATAAGGACGACATAGACCCACATTGAGAATGCTCCATATAGAAATAGCACACCCTTGGGTGGTTCTCCTTGAAGTTGACACTTTAGGCACGATTAATGAAGTGAGCCCATATTCCCCTACTCCACTAGCCCCCGCCTGGACAAATTGAAAACCACGACAAGGACATTGTGTCTGCTCCTCGCCAAACTGTCGCCCCCTCTCCACACCCCCAATAAACAGCCAGTTCACTTCAACTTGAGCATGTGCCTGCATATCAAATAACCATTAATACTGAAACCCTGTTCAGATTATAAGGGTTAGAACTTGACCCCTTCAAATGTCATTGACCCTCTAAATGATCACCTGTAATTGAACCCTGGGGACAGCGCAAATCATCCCCTGACTCCCTGATGCAGCTGCAGCAGGTGTGTTTTTCCATCTACTGCATACCACTCTAAAGCTCTCTCTGGAGCATGCTAATGCCCTCTGACAATGACACTACGGGACCACACACATGCTGCATCACCCTTAATCTCAATTAAAAACCCATTTTCATATTTCTCCATGACTTCCTAAATCAGCCACAGCAAGTAAACACCCCAAAAATCCGAATAAAGACAGGCTCCTCTGGCAGTGAGCAGGGCTCCCCTGGGGCACACCATGTCCCTTAATGAACCTCCAATTAGGAGAGAATGAGCCCTGGGCTGCGCTGTCACACTGAGGAGCTTTGAAGTGTACTGAATGCTAAACAGCTATAGCACTGTATGCTGCTTTAGAGGGCACACAGCTTGCAGACAATAGGGAACAACCACAGACAGAAAGTGTACAAAAGTAGCTCAAAGGCAATTCAGCTCACTGAGTGTGTGGGTGTAGCTCATACAGAGAGCAGGCTCAGCCGGGTGCGGAAGTTCAGGAACCTGCAAGGCTTGTTGCAAAGGTCCTAATGCTGGATAGATGCTCAGGTGGAGACATACAATGTTACATCTCCAGGCCTCGGGCAAGCTTCGCTTAATGAGTCTTCATAGTACACGTATAGGATTGGTGAACATTATCAGCATCTGCACATTACGGGCATTGCTAGTTCATCACAAAAAAAAGCACACAGTCACTGATGAATTTGCTCTGACTTGCAAAGCCATTTATCATGTAAGTCCATTGTTGCAATACGTGCTGTGAATCTGAAGCACTTCTTATCTAAGCCTGCGAGTGGCGCTCTCCCGATTCATTCTGTTTGGAAATGAAATTAGATTGTTTGACTCCCTGCAGGCAGAAGTCCTCTGACCAGGCAGCTGACACACTCCTGAACAACAGGCTGATTAACTAGAGAAGACTCCCAGAATGAACAAATGCACACTCAGAGACACACTGACCATGTGTTGTCAACAGCACTGCAGGCCACATTCTTGACATCCCAACTGGGCGCACAGCCAGCTGTTGGTTCACTAGTAACAGTTGCTCATACTCCTACAGGGGAATCGATTCTCCAGCTCCTTAGATAAGAAAGATTGGAAGGGGGAGAGGCATTGATAGCTTCTCGGTTAATTCAAGCAGAGGACATGTGATTGAGATGAACAGATTTTGTGGCTTCTGTTGAATACTACTGTGTGTGAGATCCTCACTCTCTCAAAGTGCAGATTCTCACTTAATTGTGTCGGCACCTCTATCTGGCTGAGTGAAGATACAAACTGGCTGCGTGGTGCTGGATCAATACCAGGCCCAGGCATATGGTCAATGATGCATTGATCCCCTGGAGTTCCAGCGCTTAGTTCGCTGGTTGTCTGGTAGTGTGTGCATGTGGTGGCAGCACACAATGAACACATAAACACTTCTTCACTGCTGCCGCCGCCTGGTAGGACTCAGCTCGGGCTTTTCCCTTGAGGGGCTTTGGAGGATGACACATTGCCGCTGGGGCTTTCCACAAAACTGAGTTACAACTCATTTTGAAACTACATGCTCAATAATTGCTGTGACAACAACAGAGGGGAATTATTTACTTCACTTCCACTCCTAGTTCTGGCTTCTTGTCTTATTCTTTCTTTGGTGGGTTTTTCTGCAAATTCCCATAATCTTAGCCAAAATCCTATTGCTCTGTCAGAGTCATGAGGAGTGGAATCAATATCAGTTCCTTTCTTGACAAAATTAAAAAAACCCGATCAATAATCTCACCAACCATGCTTTTCACCAGTGTTGACCCTCAGGCAAGAGACAATTAAAATGTTGAAGTTCTCTCCGGACCTTGTTTTAAATACTGTTCAAGTCGAGGTTGCTGTCTTTGGCAAATCTCCATATAAAGGGAGTTTACATCACAGATGGCCTCGGCAGAAGTAAACATGAGATTCAAGGAAAGACAAAACTTTGAGCCTCAGGGGACTAAACACAAAAGGAACGTAAAGTACACACAGACTCACACACACCCACCCACACACACACACACACACACACACACACACACACACACACACTCTGTGTGTGTGATTGAAACAAATGATCAAAAATTGTGATTTTCTTATGGCTCAAATACAAAATTTTATGAAATCCACGGGGCTTGTTTTTAGTACATGTTGGAATCTTTCCAGCCCTCCAATAAGGAGGCTGGTCTCCACGGCAACCTGGATGTGGGGTGAGAGTGGCCTTTGTCTGCAGAGCCGTGTTTGGCTTCTCCACTTAGCACCAGTTCCTGTTAGAAAACAAAAGGGAAGCAGAGCCAAGCACTTTGCGACAAGGGGACGACTTGGCCAGCCATTTGTCTAATGAGCGATCACTCACACCCTGTTGCAAGGCCATATGTTAGTTTGAATACTGCAAGTTCCCCCGTGTAGAGGACCAAAAAGCTGTTTTATCACTCAGTGCTGACTCCATGCAGCACTCTCTCGCTCTCTCACACACACACACATACACAGATCTGTACCTTCAGACACTCAGCTCAAGTTCAACGAAAGGAAAAAGAAAAACAGCAAAAACAACTGTGTAACCTACTTTGTGTTACAGGCCAGGGTTTCAAGCGCAATTCAAAGATCAAAACAAAGCCTTGAGGATAAAGCTTGTGAATGTTTGTGTTGTTGTGGGAGCCTCAGATGAAAGAGATACCCACATATATTGGAGGCCCCACTGCAAATAACATCTTCATAGAAATAGACCAAAAGTGTGTTAATGCCTTTGCATGAACAGTGCAGCCCCAAATTTGTGATTCTTTTATTGTACCTTGTAATTTGCTGCAGCGGAAGCACCTCATACTGTATGTGGTTATTGCAAAGTGCAAAACCGGAGTACTTGGTTGAAGACATGATTGCTTAAAGGATTAATCACATAATTTAAAGGATAATTTTGGTTTATTCAGATTTATTTTCATTTATATTTGACAAAACAATCTCACCACAAGGTTTGTTTGGACGCTTTTCTGGAGCTTTCAATCGTATCACAACATCTTACTCATCAGATGGAATTTGCCCGGTTGCCATTGTCAATGTTTAGATTTCCATTCCCTTCTAATGAGAGTGTTTTGCCAAGTAGCCTAATGCATCTAAAACAAAGAAAGAAATTCAATCTCAGCCTTGAATGAAAAGCATGGCAACATTGGTTCAATTTAGCATGATGCAGAAACAAACATATGCAGATTAACCTTTTTATTTTGAGGTAAACCTGACAGTGAACACCCAAAACTTTGGTGAAATTCCTCATTGAACAGGAGAACTGTAAGTGTACCACAAATGTAAACTGCATGAAATGATTACAACTGACAGTTTGGGTAATAATGTTGAAACATTTGTTTAAAACTGGTCATCTTATTGTGTTCATAGGTCTCAGATATTCATTAGTACAATCTTATCATTATCGATAGAATTATGTCCAAAACTCAGAAACTAAGACCTAAATTGTAATAAACCAGAATTATTCTTGAAGGCAATATTTACAAAATTGAAAATGACTCAGTATTCTGGTTATAATCTTACACGTCATTTCCACATTTATTTGTCTGGTTGGCTGCTTTTATGGTTATGTGCTAAAGACTGATTACAGCTGATGTGTCTGGGCCTAAATTCCCCTTTAACCTCTCAATCTATACATGTCTGCCGCTCTGCCGTGCCTGGAATACTAATGCTACAAATGCCAATGCAAATCAGTGGCTAACAAAGACCAGTGCTGGCCAGCTTTGATGGTAAAGGAACAAAAGCTCTTGTCTGCCTGTTTGCATGACCAGCTTCACGCATCGGCTCTCGCCAGCACCGTGCCTCCTGTTGACAGTGACAATGGCTTTGCGCCTGTTCTGTCAGCACCTTACTGAAAAGAGTCTGTCAACAAGCTCTTTCGGCTGTTTCTCTCGCTGATTTAACGTGTGTGGAATCACTGCTGGATTTGGTGAAAATCATTCATGGCAACAACGACGCTTTGGGAAAACTTAACAAAAATATGTTACACACATACTAACATACCATGTGTATCTGCTCGTGCCTCGTCCTTGTTCAGATGAAGCTGGTGACTCCTCTCTGTTTTCTCTCCTCTCCTGTTTTCATGGGCTGTTGTACAGAAGCACAAGGGGAAGAAGCAAGAGGTCAGGACTGAGCTAATGAGATGAAAAAACATTGAGGCGCCGGCAAAGACAAAGAAAAGTGGCACATTTGTCTTGCTACGTGTAATTCATTTAAGCAGAATAAGACTAGGAGCTTGAAAAACACAGAAAATAAAATTGTAGGACACTTAAAATGACCGGGTTTGCATTCAATATGTATGAAGCACTCGCTCCCAGCAGTGAGCTAATCTAAGACCGCAACAGTGTTTTATCTGTGTGAATATTTCACTTCTCAGCAAGAAGGCAAAATTAACAAGGACAGAAAAAAAAATACTGCCTTTAATAGTAGAAGCCTGGGCCTGTGTTCTGGGTAGATAAGATTTAAATTGTAACAAGGCTTGAGAATCTGTGTATCTTCTCACACACTTAATTATCATTTATTAGAAGACCCAACACACCAGCCTCCTCATACAGCTTCTGACGTGACCTTGTGGAGCATCTGAATTCATGCATTATTCACTGGAAGTAAAATACCTTGCTTTCTTACCACACATTGCTGGCTTGTATGGTATACCTCTTACCAAGTGTGTCTAATGAGCATAAATGCTTTAAACTTTTTCCTGTTTCTAAACTGCGCCGCAGTGTCTCCTAGCTGAAAATAACGATATAGCAATAAGAGCCAATTAAACTGCTGATATTCCAGCCTCTATGTGCAAAAATAGTCAGCAGCACAGTTTTGACTGACAATACTTTGGAGCTGGTTTCAAAGCAATGGCACTGACAACTACAGCATCAAATATGGCGAGAGCTGCCTACGGAGGCATGAGCAGCATGCAGCTCTCGCCACATTATATGGTGGAATACAGGCAGGGTATTCTCATTCTGACAGGGGCTGCGGATGGAGAATATCCCAGGAGTATTCTGGCTGATAGAGCCAGCCGCATCATCCTGCCGACACACCATATTGCCAGCAGACATCAGATTCACCAGGACGTAGAACCCAACTGACAGTGGCAGCCACACACCCTCCCCCATACAGAATACACAGCACTGATTACATCTAGAAAAGGCAATCAAAGTCTCAGAGTGAAAACGGAAAAATGAGTGGAGAGATGCACCGGAATGATACACTACCTTATCACAGAGCCTTGGATTCAGACACTACAGAGACCATGCTCAGGGAATCAATAACATCTCCACTCTGGCCATACATGCATGGGGAGCAAAAGGATGTGCAGCTCGTTGAAGGAGTCATTTACAAAATATTCACCATATGGCTTAGCAAGCATATCCCCAAGCAATACAACACTGTAATCCCTTTTCATTTTGTGTGAGTCTACTACAACAGCAGCAGCAGCAGCACAGGCACACAATCATCATCATCATCATCATCATCATGTCTGTAACCTAGTATTGAGCAGCAGAGTGGTCAAATTTTATCCTGAAGCCTGTTGCAGAGGTAGTCTCTTCTGAACCGCTGTTTGGAGAGCTATTAGCTGGTGGAGAGCAACAGTGCTGAGGGTCTGCATTATTTTTTTGGTTTCCATGGAACCCTTTTCACGGGAAAGTGGAGCACCAATAGGATTGCAGAGCCTCATTGAATCGGTTATGGGGGTGAGAAGAGAGATCAGCGCAGACGGCTGAGAAGGCACAACAATGGGACAAACCCTCGAGGGAGACTAGAAAGGCCAGGCCACTGAGGGTCCAACAAAGCGGGGAACGACTCAACACTAGAGAAAAGGTTTCATCTACATCTTCTCAATGGCTCTCCTTTTCAATAAATCTCTCTCGCCAACATGTCATTGACATTTAAGCTCACAAGCACTGTGAGCAATTCAAACATCAAGGCAGCCGCTAATTGATTAGCCTCTGCAGATATTTCAGGCTCTGACATTATTATTGCATCACCAGCATCTATCCTGTGTGCAAGTCAGTGGCACATTATAAATTATACCCTTCTACTCACATTAGATACTGTAGTTATTCCCCACAGTTCAATTCACAGGAGACAGAGCAGAGGAAATTGTAGCAGCCATAAGACAATAGAAGGTATCAAAGGTGCCAGTACAGTCCAACAGAAGTGCCTGACAGATGATCGAGCAGTGTCTCAAGTCCCCTTCCCCTACACTTCTCAAATGCAGGAATTTCTGTAACTCTTCAAACTGACAATCCAGCCTTCACTCTCACTTCACAGATCGATTGGTCAGCTGTGTGGATGTTAGAAAATAAGCAAGGTTTAAACTTCTCTCTCAAGTTCTTTTTTTATTCTTTAAACAACTATTTCTGCCATTTTTAGTGTTAGCAAACAAGTGTAATACCACAAATGCCTTCCAGGACAGACTATTGGACAATGTGCACCTTTATCCTAATATTTACAAAATATCATGTCTCGCCCATCTCTGTGACCACCGGCTTTTCACCCCACCTTCGAGTCTGGTGGAACAGCTGTAAACACTTTAACCTTCAGGCATGGTCAGATGTCACGTCGTACAAACTAGCTCTTTTCTAGCATACTTATGCCTTAAGGGGTCGGTAGGCCTGAAATGAAGTGTGTGTCGAATCATCAAACTGTATGTGACCACCTTAATACTGGAGGGGCCGCATCCAACTGTCAATCTTTATGGAGCAGGCAATCCATCAAGCATATCACCGTAATGTTGCGACTGGGCAGGTGTGCAGAGGTGTTGTTTTTCATAGTTCACACAACTACTGCTGATACTATTGTCAAAAGAATACATTAGTTTGGAGCATAGCCAAGTCTTTACTATGGTATATGGGCACTATTGGCTGGGGACTCGTCATTTGTGTTTTTTCCTTGCCTCCACAAGCCACCTCATCCTGCCAATCAGACAGGCAACCTTGGCCATAATGTCAGGGGTCAGAGAACAGCAGGCACACAGCGACACTTCCTCTGGGGACAGGAAGTGGACAGGAAAATGAAGGAGGAAGTGACAATTCTTCCATCTATACCTCGCAGCTGGGTTTGGCCTCAATTTCTCACCAGTGTTGACAAAAGCAAACCTCTGAGCTTCAGAGCCAACATCAAATTTAGAGAAAATAACATATGGGGCCTTTTACGGCCTGGATCACATTGTTATAAATACACTTAATAAAAGGAAAAATCTACAGCTCTGGATGACAACTCTCCCTGGTGATCTCCAGCCAGCTTCTGTCACAGTCCATATACATCATGTTGTAATACTACAGAAATAAGAAAGAGGGCAATTGCCAGCTGCCATATATCTCCTGAACGTCTGCTTTAATGAGGGCAATACTGAGGCAGAATTATCGCTCTACCCCATCTGGATTTATCGATCTAACAGTGTGAGTCAACCACCAGAGATAAAGATAAACCACCACGATGGAGAAACAATCCCCACTCTGATCAGAGGGCATCGCACAACTAATCACTCACTTTTCTCTCTCTGGCCACAGCTAACCCACTGTTTTCTTTGTTCTCCACTCTACAGTAGGTGCTCTCAGGGTTACACACCAGGCAAGAGTGTATTTACTCATCTGAGGTACACAATTATTCCAGCTGAAAAATGCAGACTGAACTCATTACACAGTCCTCTGTTTGCTCAGTGTTAATCGTTTTGGGCTAAATGGAAACCTGATAAGAATGCAGCCCTTGGAAATGTGGTCGGGGGCTGCTATTTTGATGCAGATGAAAGCTGACACTGTCCACCTCCTTAGTGAATCAGAGGCAAACATTAGCCAGGCCTCTTCTCTTTGTAGCAGGCTCCTCAGGCAGCAGCCCGAATCTCTCACCTCTGCAAAGATGCCCTCATCAAAGTACAGTGCTTAGTGTCTTACACAGACCCTTTCAAACATCTGCAACCTGCTTCTATAATTACTCAACACCAACGACTCTCTAGTGACACCATGATGAAGAACAGCGTCTGAACTACTTGTTGTTATTTTCTTTAACCCATGCCTGTCTAATTTAACTAACCACCTCATGCACCACCACACTTTCACCCTACTTCCCAGGCCCCCAAGGCTAGCCCTGTGTCTCTGAGGAGCCAGGGGCCTGGGGGGCATCACAATACCGCTTTGAAGTTGAGCGATTAAAGAGGAAAGACCTGTCGAATTGGGATGATGGGGCTAAGGTTGGGAGAGGGGGAGGATCAGTGTGAGGGACAGGAAAGGCCGTGAATACTGAGAGCTCAGGCCCCCGTGGGACACAATTAAGAGCGAGGCTTTTTTAGTGAGGGTTACAAAAACAGAGTAAGGATACCAGCAGTGCAACCCTCCAAGCCAAGGTAAGAGTTCATTACTACATACACACAGGGGGCTGGGGCTGTTAAACTCTCGCCAGTTTGTTCACCAACTCCCCCACCCACAGGCCCCTGCAAGCTGACGAACAGCCACGATAACCATTTCCATCCCAGTTAAATCCTAAAGCCCAGTAAAGCTTGAGAATCATGCAGCTTACGGCTCACAGAGCCTCCAACTCAGAGAGGAATTGAGATGAAGATCCGGGCTGCCTGCACAAAGAGGAAGTTTGCGTTTACTTCCCTCAAGATGCTCCCGTCAGTTTAAACATTATGAGTGCACTAGAGTTGCAGTCAAATCAAATTAAAAGACTGACAGTGCAGTGAAATGTTAGAGGTTATTGCAATGACTAAAGCTGCAACAAATGATTTTTTTCATTATTGATTAATCTGCTGATTATTTTGTCCATCACGAGATTTATCATTTGGTTTATGTTTAAAAATTGTGAACTTGTACATAGGATACCTTTCCTAGACCTATCTACCCTAATCAAAGAGACTCCTGGTATGTTTACCAAAGTATGGCAGTTACAACACTTGTAGCACAATAAATATACAAGTTTATTTGATGTGTTTTTTATGTTACTACAGCTGAAACACTTTGGGGATCACTGCTGTGCTGTAATAAAACATATGGTGTAATATGGTATAATATTTTCCACAAGACATTGAATGTAGAAATATGTGGCCGCTGTTGTCCTATAAGTCAAACCAGCCACTTAAACACGTGCTAAGAACACATCTGCTAACCATTTCTAGGCCTCATTTCAGTTTTGCTTAAATACCACAGAGCAGTAGGTTGTTCTATATATTTGTGGAAATCAGACTCTGTAGCAAAGATCACTTTAGCAGTGATCATCGCCACAAGGTCTTTAACAGAGGGAATTGTCCTCTACCTGGAACATTAGCGGTAATTGGGAAGATATGTCCTTAATATGCCCTCATCTTGACCCTCCTGCCTGTTTAAGACTCATGCATCTGCTTAGTGTGCTGACAAACAATGTGGTAAACATCTGAATGCAGAAGATACACAAGAAGTGGGAACAGATTTCTTTTTGCACAATCAGACCAGATGCAACTTCGTTACAAAATGAAAACCAGCGGAGGGCATTTGAGTTTGGACTCCTCCACAATAAAACTCCTCTTTTAAAATAACCATTTTGCTCATATGCACAGAAACCTAGGCCACTTAACAACTGTCTATACATTACATAGGAATGAAAATGAAAAACAAAAACGTTGACACAACATATGAGCCCCAATAAAGAAATATGATGAAAAATTGGGCAGAGGGACACTTGGATCTGTGCCTGGTAGTTACAACATCGGTTCAGCCCAAACTCTGAGGCCCAGTGGGTCTGGTTCCAATCGCTGATGGTTTTCACTGCATACCTTCATGACCACACCCTGAAAAGCTAACAATTATATTCACACACTGCTCTGAAACTCAGACGATGGTGGTGACAGATTGATTCCAGAACTAAATATTTTTATTTGGAATATTTGAGGCAAAAAGTTGTTGTTTTCAACTTTGTTCAAACATGGTAACACAGCACTGAAAAGGCTGGTAAAACGACACAAGGCTGAAACGACACATTTGCTTCCTTTGTTTACGAGCACAAACATGTGGGTCACATTACTTGACAAAAGTATAAACAAACATGGAGAAAGATGGCATGACTGCTGCCCAGTTTATATCCAAGCTCTGGTGCTATTTTATTTCACAACTCTGCCATGGCTATGTCAACTGTTGCCATTATATAGCCAAAATCTCTCCAAGTGTAAGCTAAGTGTAAAAGAAAAAGAAAAATGGTTGCTTTATCTGGACTAGACTCCAAAACACATGACATGACCTTAGAGTTTCCCACAGTGTTTTATAGCAGAGGTGGGCCACCTTGCCTGAAACAAAGACCATATTCACTAAAATATTAAAAATTAAAAAAAATTTAACAAATAACCTTCAGAGAGAAAGAACAGAAGCCCCACTTTACACAACAAATACTATACATGTAATGAAATGGTATTCAGTCCATTAACAATTAAATAAATTGATTACAAGATAAAATGTTGAGCTCTGGTCCAATCCAGTGTTTCTAAAATGACCAGGAATCTTTAGAAAAATTTTAAATATTTACGGTCAATGTTACTCTAACTGCAATATTTTAAAATAATGGAATCAGCACTTTAAGAATCAATATCATATCATTATTCTAGTCAGCGATCCCTAATTAAAAGGTACATTTGACTTTCAAATAATAAGACAATAATGTTTTGATCTTATACAGGCTATTATGTGCATGCTAAATCACTTACATAAGGTCAGTCTAATGATCCCCAAATGTAAATGTTAAATGCATGTTATGGAACATAAAAACAATAGGATATTAGCATTAATGTATAGTTTGTTTCCTGTGCCAACTACAAAGGGCATAAATCAATATGTACAGCTACACACTGACAACAGCGGTAGTTACTAATTTGGTACCACAACAGTCTAAGGATGAGCCGAGATTTGCAGCAAAAAAAATCAAAAAACCTTGTTATAGTAAGTTAGATAAAATTAAATAGAGTCCTCCAGCAGGTTTTCTCATCAATCAAATTCCTCCCGGGAGAAAGAAAAAAACAAGTCTTGTGTTGTAAATTATGTCTTTTTCAGAACAAGTAACTAACAAACTGTGGTGATGCCAAACATTGGACTTGTAATGAGTTTACATTCCAGTGAACGTAGGAGCTGCGGAGGCCACAGACTATTTAAGAGCAAACATTGTTTGACTTAAGCTTAGCAATAATCGTGCTCCATTGAAAAATGAAGCAGAAGAATGAAAGTCAAGACACAAATGTTGCACAATGTAGCATATAAAATCAGAATGCAACAGCACGTTATAGCAAATTCCTCCACACAGGAAGACGGTAGTCTGTGTATTTGTGGATTTGGCAGAGGGCTGTACAGGAGCAGCAGGGCAGGTGTCCCACTGGGTTACGAGAGCCAGAAGCCTTGCATCTGGATCATTTCCTCAGCCCAGAGGGCCTCCACACTGGGACCTCCTCGTAAAGCTGCACATGTGCCAGTGAACCCCAAATCCCTCTGAATCCTACATCTACATATATGTATGCCTCTATGCGTTGGCTGTGGTGATAGCAGGTAACAAGCTGTGACAAACTCACATCATCACAGAGGGAGAAGAAGCAGTGAAAATGACTCTGCTTTTTGTCTCTCACACTGTCAAATATGCTCACACTAATGGCCACAGTGCCTGAAAATGTGTTTGTGCATGAGGCACAAAAAAATGGTTTTATCGTTCGTATTCTTCGGCAGAGCAGGGGGTGACTGATGGCGGCAGGATTACTGGAGCAGTGGAGGATGAAACCAGGATAAAGAATTCTCAACTGTGTGAGTAAGACTTCTGTCCACTCTAAAAACCTCCTTTCCACGCTGGTTCACTCTAAGCTTGATACTACCTGGACAAGTAGTTGAAAGATATCCTTTGAGGAGATATCCTGCCTCTGAGTGAGTCCCAAGAGGAAGCCAAGAGGGACTCAAATGTGGAAAAAGGGGGTTGGACATTTTCCAGTCTCGTGAAAATGCAGCAGTGCTTTAAGAAACATTCCTGCGATCGACTGAGGGAGCCACAAGCGAGGAGATGTCAGGAGAAATCATGCTTGGCTCAACACTAAAAGCACTCAGAGAAATGAGATTTAATCTGCTGAGCTTACAGAGTATTAGCCAGATGTAAACAGTCAGTACCAGCTGTGAGAAAGTTAACTTCCACAGCTCTCCTGCTTGGAAAAACAATGCATAAAACATCAAACATTGCCAATGACAGAAACTCTGCAAACACAGATATTTAAAGGCCAGAATTAAACTTTCACAAGCTGGAGACGCTGCAGTTGTGGGAATGAGGCGGTTAAGGGTAACTGGCCACACTGAAACACTTTCTCTCAGAGAATACTCTGCCTCCAGGCCCGAGCTGTGGGAAAGGGAGTTTATGCAATTACATCACATTGATTTATGGGAGACAGAGGAAAGATGGGGAGAGGATGGAAACTGAGCTGCTTGGAGGCGGTCCAAGATTAGGTCCCCAAAGAAACACAAGTCAATAGGTTTATACCACAAAACATGATGGATCTGAGACAATTGTGTGGGGGATGAATGTGGTCAGGGAAGTGCTGGCAACACGGTGAGGTCAAACCTATCTTAAATTATTGGTTTTGATTCAAGACTCAAAACACAAAAGTATGAGAACAGCCATAATTGTAATGCAGTGGCTTCTCGATGAACCTGCTCATGGAGCACATACAGATAACAAGTTCAGAATAGCAATGACACCACTGCTGAGCTTGCTTTCAATTCTCTCTACTCTAGGGAACTGATGACAACTGTCTTGCTCGAGCAGATGCTTCTGATGCTGCCTTGAGTATTAATTGGGTTATAGTGATGACATTGTGAGTAACGCGCCCAAGCGTGCACTGCAACGTTAGCGCTGTAGCATATCTCGATCAGCGCACCACAGCCTAACAAATAAACAGCCCATTTAGTGCTCTCCGCTTCTGTAAGAGGACCACCGGAGGGACCACAGCTGGGATGTTTATAAAGAAACACATTACGGCTAGTCTGCTTATTTAAACATTTACATATGACAAGCACAAACCTTTACATGACTTTAAGATATTTTAAAAAATGCAAAAAAAAAAAATCTTCCACTTGTCTTGGAGATGCACGTACAGCAGACCTGTGAGCTGAAGCAGAGCGACTGTGTGACTGAAAAGCTAATCATGGGTAGAGGTACAGAAGCTTTCATAAAATTGCCCTGGATGAAGATTACAGATTGTGAAAGCCTTATGCAAAAGCCAAAATCTTTTCAGGAGTTCTGTTCTATAGTATTTATATAAATAAAATCCAGACTGAACCACAAACAACGTATGAGCCTACATGAGGAAGGAAAATAACTCATTAATTTTCACGGCACAAGACTTGTGTTGATACCAGCACAAACGGTGAAGCTATGAACAAACCAGGAAATAACAGAAGATATTGAGTGAGTGAGTGATGAAGTTCCACCACTGGTTATCTGAATTTTGCTAATGATTTCAAAATGATTTTCTATGATGTCGTCAGTTGGTTGTTTACAGCAGGTCCACATCCGTTTTCAACTACGTCCTCAATTCTGCACATTGACCATATAGAGTCCAGCCATATACTTGGTTTTGACCTAGTCTTGTTAAACTTTTCAAAATCTCCAGCTGTCTGCAAATTCTCAAGCCTCTTGGAAACATAAGAGACCTTTGGTTCAGGCCAAAAGCAACAGAATAAATATACACACATGAATCGCTGGCCAAATATTTAAAGAGGGTGTTTTGAAAGCTCACAGTATAGACTGGCTTATCAGGGGTGGGTGAGTGTGTGAGGTGAGGGGTGGGGGGGTTACTCTAGATGTGGCAAATATATGGAAAGCTTATCCAGAGATGTTTTGAGTAAGAAAAGGTTGGACATATGTTCCCTATTAGATAAAAAAAACAGCTTGTCCAATTCCAAACTGCCTGCAGAGATAAGCAAAAGTGGTTTTCGGTAATTGCTCACAACATTGGCTTTCCTCTCCTTCATTGTTTCTTTTGTGCATCACTATAAAGTCATGAGATGAAATGAAATCATGTCCGGTTATTGACTGAGACCAAATTTTAAAGAGAAAACTGTAATCTGCATTAATTTCTTGTTTTGTCATCTGTCCAGTTAAAGCACCAGTTGTTGTTGACAGAGCAAGCCAAAAGAACCTCTACACATCCAGGGGCTTTCAGAGACACCCACAAAATTACTTTGGCTTCAGAACTAGCGCTGAGGCATTTCACATGGGATCCGACTCCTGCCAAATGTTATCGGGAAAGATGATCTGGGCCTGTTTCTCCGGGGTGCAAACTCCTCAAGAAATGCCTGAGCTGCCTGTTTTGTCCTCAAACACTTCACAGTTTTGAGCGTCACACACAGGTGGTCAATATTAGGCTGGACGACTTTGCTGTTGTCCTGTCGTCCTGATGTGGGACAGGTGACAAACCAGTGGGAAGCCATCCAAGATCATCACTGAGAAAAAAGAAAACCCTCAGAGCGTCTGTCCTCTTTTTAACACTTAAATCAATCAACACTGCAGCCAATTTATTTTCACATACTGGCATGCCTGCCCAGCCTGTGCTATCTCTGACAAACACATGTGAAGGTTATGCCTGGATTCTACTGTCAAAAGTTAGGACTGAAATACATTTTCATGAAAATATCAAACTCCTTTAACATTTTTCAAATGGTTAAACAGTGGCTAGCTCTCTTTTGCGGTGGATTCTGCTTTTGCCCTAAGCTTCAAAGAAAGGAAGGTGCAGTGAGGTGCGGATTAAGGAAAAAAAAGGGAATTATGCTTCATGGTGCCCATGTGGTTACCATAATAACTTTTTGCAAAGAAATTTTACAGGGAGGAAAATAGCTCTTTAACTTATAAAGATGTCTATTTTTATTCCTCTCCTCTTAGAAAACCATATTTCTTAAGAATCCCTTGTGGAAGTTGATCCACTGAGTTCATTAAACGCAGCACATTCCCTTCAAAGTAATGGTAGCGCGGTTTGCTTGTGACCGTAACACATAGGCTGGTGTTGACCGACTGTTTGCCCCAAGGACAGAGGCCGTGTTTTAGTGCAGTGACCCATGAATGCTGCCTCGAGTAGCACGCTTTTAAAGTGGTGGTGGGCTAAAAATTTCATAAAGCACCATCAAAAAATCATGAGACTCTGTGAGGCGCTTAGTCTTTGCTGTCTAATTGTTTTCCCCTTTGAGAAATAAAAATAACTGTCTACAACATGTACATCTGATCTGCTGTTAAAAGCCAATTACTCAGTCAGACAGGAAGTGAATTCATCACTATGAGAAACAGTCCAAGAACCATCACTGAAATCTTCCCACAGTCTGGTCTGGATGGCTGAAGGATGCTGGGTCGCTTGAACGACCACAGTTGGCTTTATTGCTATGCTGTAAGCCACAGTTCAGCACCTTTTTGTGCTGCAGTTTTCAACCACGAGTGATATATTGCTGTGGTTGTGGGCAATAAACAGAAAAAAGCACACCTGTATCACTCAAGAGGACTTTATATGGCTCACCCTCAGGTGAGAAAACATAACATAACCACACCAGAAGTGCAAATAGACGGATGACCCTCACCTACTCTGCTACTAGTTTATAAGTCTCTAAACATTTTCAGTTTCTTCTCTTTAACAAGCTGAAGTGAAATGCACGCGTCTATCTCAGAGGCTTGTGATCCTGGCAGGAGAGTGATCATTAGCCGGCCCTTCCCCCAAGCTTCCCCAGGTAGAGGCTGGAACCCACTGTGGATTTTTTTTAATCAAACACTGATCTGTTCCCCTGATGCTGTGGAGGCTGACAAGGAGCCGATATGTCTAATAGACGCGTGGAGAGTCTTGTCCTGTGGGAGGGACTCTAACACTGCCGTTATCCCGCAGGAGCAGTGGGGAGCAGTGCTGTGGACAAGGTGTGTGGGCTTCAAAGGAAGCAGAAAGCAGCCAGCCTAGCGGAAAGAAAAATGCCAGGGCTTTGTAAAACGTACTAACCCCTCATACTGGCATTATATTTGAATACATGTGTACATTATCAGAGAGAAAGAAGGGAGAAGGAGAATCACATTAGCCCAGTTATGTCTACGACAACATTCACTTCTAAGTTAAAATAAAGAAATCTCTGCTTAGCAAAGGTTTTTCTGAACCATGTTTACCAGTTGAATGCAAAACATTTAGCCTAGATTCAAGCAGATCCATATACTGTAAATATAAAACAACCCCAGATCTTGCTGAGTTCTGCCAGCAGCACCGAGGCTGCAGGGGTGTATGTGTGGGAGAGCTTGATGTACATTTGTGTTTGTGTATTTGAGGTTTGTACGGTTATCACTGACTGCAGACAGCAGATTCAGATGCAAACCCAAATCAAGCTCAAAATAAATCTCTTTGAGGTACTCTATAATTCAGCCACGCTGGAAAAGCCGAGACAGCAAACAAGGCTACGTCATATTTACCAACCACCAGTCCTCCCTGTGTCCATAAATCTGATGTAACTGCACCATCTCGACTTCATTTCAAGATTTCCAATCATCATCTATCCATGAGAAAGTGAATTAATGAGCAAGCTTCAACACTCAACATGTATTTAATTTGTATAAAGTGATAATGGGCTAATTATCTGGGTCACCATTAACAACCTCCTGTCCATCGCTACAATAATTTGTGCCATTTAAATTACCAAATCAATTTGTGGTGAGAGCAAGTGTTTGTATTTCCGTGTAACAATTATCATATCACATTAAACTGTGTGGTCCATTGTCAGTGATTAAAAATAAACAGGATATTTACAGAGGCTCAGATCCCCTTTAGGCAGAGGAAATAAATATGCAGAGCTGAGTATGTAATAAAATAGGACACATTATAAAAAGCCCAGATGACTAATGAGGGTATTCTTGTAAAGCTATATTCTCTCATTCCAGAAAATTGGATAGAAAGAGCAGGAGCACTCAAGGAGGAGAACCTGGGACTTAGAGAAGGAGAGAGAGGAGAGAGAGGTGGAGCAGAGGAGAGCTGGGACACAGTCGTGGCTGGGGCAAGAGAAAAAAGGAAGACCAGAAGCTGGGAGAGAGTCCCATTTCATCAGAAAAATGCCTGAGTCAGGAGACGGGAGAACCATTAGGCCCAATGAGTCAAAGGGAGAGGCTGTAAAAACAGATCTGGGCTGAGCTCGGCTCACAGTACCAACCCTGAAAACCAGCCACTAATACAGCAGAGCAGTGGCACACAATGAGGTGAAATGGTTTTTATGAAGTGTTTCTCCTTATGAGTGACGACTGATGTTATACATACTTCTGCAAAGGTACATGTAAATTCTATTTAGACTGATAAATCCACTGATAATAGCTTATTGCAGATAAATCAGTATGGGTGTATATGTTGGCCAGTAGATCACGAGGGATTGCATAACAGAAATGTCAAACTAGGTTTGAGGTCATTTGGCCATCACTGACAAGTAGACTTTTACACCATAAAATGTTGTGCTCAGTATCTTGGTCACAATCTAAAAAAAATAAAATAAAATAAATCTTAGGGATGTGTATCAGGTCAAGTATCTGTTTGTATGTGATATATGTTCACGAAAAAATGTGATTTTGGTAACAATAGGTTCCAGAGAAGCTGATGTATACTAGGGCTGCAACTAAAGATCATTTCAATCATTAGTAATCTGCCAGTTATTTCCTCAATTAATTGCTTAATCACTACTTCCTAAAGCCCGAGATGACAAGCTTGTTTTTTTCTGACAAACAGTCTGGAAACCAAAGACATTTGACTCACACTAAAAACCAGCAAACCCTCAAAGCTGGAAGAAGATAGAACATGGTAATATTTGACATTTTGACTAGAAAACTTAAGAAAAAAATTTGTTGATTAATCAGATAAAGTTGTAGATTAATTTCAACATTGATTATTAGACTTATCATCTGTACTGTAAGTCAGACAAATGACAAAGCCTGTTCGAAACTGGACCTGAAGCAGACTCGAAATCTGCTAAATGCATGTTGGCTTGTGTGCAAATGGAGAAGCATGTACCAGCTGTAACTTGGACTCTATTCACAACTGTGATACTCTTTATCCACCACACATCTTCTCCTCACATTGTGCGCACAATCCTCCACTTGTGTTGATAAATAATCTGAACATTCAGTCTTTATCAAAATCCATGACAGGAACCAAGTAATTTAAGCAAGAAAAAAAGGCAACAAGTGAGTCTCACATGACGTCTTTATCAATAAAATGTTGACATTTTGCCCAAATATTATCTATAGTGAAAAGCTCCAGTGTTGGGCAAACAATCACACATCCATAAAATGAGCTCTTCCTCCCTGGTGCTATTTGATTAGCACCCAGCTTCTTCCTGCCCAGTGTGCCAGCAATGCTGAACCTGATGTGAGTCAACCCAGTGCTATTGTGTGAATTTAAAAGAAATGATTGTTCATCCGGCAAACAAATGCCTTCATTTCAGACAGAAAAAGCATAAAGCTTTGTGGCACTCTGCTGTTTCTTTTGTATAACTTATCTTAGGCAGAAATGTGCTTAAACTTCAGCATCATTCAGTGGATCAGAGTTGTGCTCCAGTCTCTCTGAAGCCAGGCAGGTAATCTCCCCACACATTAGCCCCGTGTCACATACCTATCAGGCCCAGACTCCTGGCCAGCCTAAGCCCCTCTCTGAGCTTTGACTACATCTGGGGGATAAAAAGAGCACAAGGTGATGAAGAAACCTGCCAGCAAAAGCGGAGGGATTAACTGACTGCTCTCGCTCTGTGTAATGACCAGTGGGTCCTCACCGGCAGCCTTTAATGGACACCTGAGTGTCACAGTTTATTCGTTCTGAAAAACATTATGTGGAGGAAAAGATGGCTGGGGGGATTTCACGATAGATGTGATTTAAACATCCTGAGATGAGTCCGAGTGCGCCTTTGGCTAAACGCCTACCAAGCTGTGAGCCTGCCTGAGTGCCTCCTATCTGCCGAGCTCAGCTTGTCAAATACATACCTTTTACCTCATTACCTGCTCAGCACAGCCATTATTGAGGGAAATGGGGTGAATGCAAGATAACCACAAAGAATTCTTGGGTTGAGCACAAACAGCCTGCCTGCTTCCTCCTGATAAAAAGGAAGCGCAAGCATAAAGAGGCCCCTCAGCTTCCTGCTCTTGGTGAACTCTGGGGCCGCCAGCTGCCCCGCGCTTAGGTCACTCACTACTTCCTGGCCCATATGGAGGCACGCAAGGGACAAAAGTATGCATGAATATGTGACTATTACTGGATTATGCAGCATTTTCTCTTGTGTTTATGCATGAAACTGACTAAAAGCTTGACGTAAGGGGTTAAGAGTGAGTCCTGCCATAATTACCGATGGCTTAGGTTTTGATTTATAATGTCTGAGGTGACAATTTATTTTAACATTTATCATTTATAAGCAGTATATAAATATGTAATGAATAGTTATTGCATACAACGGTGTAGTTGTAGACATGTGTAAGGTCTTTAGAACGTAATTATATCTCCTCCTGTGAGGAATTCATAAGTGGAAGCTTGTACATGAACTGATAATGAATGACAATATAATATAAATATGCCTTCATAATAGAAGTTGAAGTTGTACTGTAACTACATTATAATGTGTTGGAAGAATTTATGTACGAGGCCAACTTATGAATGATAAATTAGGGAATTTAAGTAATATGTTGCCTTTGCAGCACTGGATTTCACCCCTTTATAGCATTACCATAACAGCTGATGTTCAGACTGTGTCGTGCTTTGGTTATGCTCCTGACAGTAATTTCACTTGTATGACAGAGCAGGGATGGGAAGCTCCACCTTGCCTCATTACTGAATATGAGACGATGTCATGCAGTTGCTTTATTTTGTTCTTTCATTCCCTGACAGAGAGCAACAAACAGGAGCAGGAGGTTTGCAGTGGCTTTGCTAGTTGTGTGTCACTGAAAAGGAGAAGATATGCGGCTAGAACAGCGACACTATATTTTGGCATTGAAAATAGAATTTGACATTGAAAACAAAAACTTGAACTGAAAAACATTGTATTGGCACCGAAATAAGTATTGGCACTGAAAAAGGTTCCACTGAAAAATAAAAAACAGGCATTAAAAAAAATACATAATATTATTATCTTATTTCATTTTGATATTTTTTTTATTATGATGTGTTTTTCAATGTCAATATTCAGATTTTTTTCTTCATGTCTGTCTTTTTTCAGTGACTGTTTTTGTTTTTCAGCCTTTAATGAATGTTATGCTGTTTTGGCAGAGGTCCGCTGGAACAAGTGCTAACAATGGCTAATACACGTCAGTTAGCTAACCTGTGCTTCACAACCTGGTCATCTCCTCCTGCGCCGTTTGTTTTGGGGTTTCAGCCAATACCTCTGCTCATGTGACTGCAATGAATTCTGCTCTGCTGCAGTTTTGAGTGCTGAATATTTTTGCGCTAGCACGTTGATGAGAGTTGTGCTGCAGCAGTAACACTGGCCTCAAACTCCTACTAAACAAAAGACATCACAGGGCGGGAGACTCTATTAACCAGAGGTTAGCTAGCTGACTTGTATTAGCTTACGTTAGCGCTCATTCCAGCAGACCTCTGCCAAAAGTACACAACATCACTTAAAAGTTCATTTTAATCCAGACCAGTCCCATGTTTAAAAAAAAACAAACAAACATAAAAACAAACAAAACGCAGACATGTGCAGAGAGAGGCAGACTTACCTGCTGTCCAGGAGTTCCTGGTGAACTTGTGTAAGCCACTGTGTAGCTATGTGGCCCTGTCAGGCCACTGAAATAAAAAAATAATAATAAAAAAAACACACACTCCTTGCTCTTCCCCTCAATGCCATTGTTTCATCTTTCAGTCCATGTTTTGTTTTCAATGCCAAATTTTATTATCAGTGCCAAAATTTAATCACTGTTCATTCTCAATAATCTCCACCAGCATCAGAAATTAGTAGAAGACATAATAAAACCAGTTTCCATTCAAATTCAGCACAATTTTATCTGAATTACCAGGAAAATCTGCCCTCCCATTAACGCATGTTTCCTTGCACTGATGTTATGAAAATATTAGGATTTGAGATGGACATTCTCCATTCGGGTGCCATGAAACCACCCCTCAAACAAATGAAAATGATGTGGAAAATGAGATGGAAATATGTTATTTATGTTTGTGTCATAGATTCATTTGAGAAATGCTACACTCTCCTCATTATTCCTCGCAAATCTGATGTTTACGTCTGCTGCGATTTTTCATCTCTTCAATGGAGCAGAACTTCGGTCGACATTAATCATGTATGTCATGATTAATTTGTTGACTCTTCCCATTGTGATTAGGCACTTTTTGCTTTAATCGATAAACCAAATTTTCCACATCGCCAAGCTTTAACAAACAACTAAAAATCCAGTTTTCCGCAGCCACCAAACCAGGCTGGTTTATATGGGTCTGAGTTTTGATATGACATGACCATTACCTAAAAAACTGTCTTCAGCAGAGAACATCAAACCACACTATTTGGACATTCAGCGCTTACAAACCATAGAGCAGACAAATATAATAACATACACCTTTGTGTCTTTTAAACAGCTGATGAAAAATGCACCTTTCCGAGAGTAAATTATTTCTGCCTGCTGAAAAGCAAATTTCATTTTCTCATGTCTCCTGACAACAAAGATGCTGAACCCATTACTGGCTGAGGCCTCTGCATCACACACATTAAATGAAGGGTCCTCTAGCAATCGAAAAAAGCAATTTTCTCATTGAGCCAATAGATACTCCATTTAGTTCCGGGCTCTCTACGGACCATTGCTGCCGTACCGGGGCTGATACAGGGGAAAGCGAGTGTAGAGCGATGACCCAGCCTCGTTTTCCCTCTGCCTCGCTGCTCTGAACCCATCGATATAGATGCAGACACGCTCTGCAGGCAGGATGAAGAAAATGAAGAAGAGAAGGGAAAGGGACAAGAGGAAGAAGAATAATAGATAAGATGATGCAGAGAGGGAGATGGTTAGAGAAGGAGGAGGGAAACTGTGGTGAGGCAGGATGAATCAGAGATGAAAAAATCCGCGTCTGTGATTAGAAAGGCCAAAAAAGAAAAAAGGAAGAAAAAAATGAGAGAGCAGAGGCAGAAATCGGAGGCACCCATGTGGAACTGCAGATTGATTAATCTCAGGCCTTTAATGAGCAGTGCTTTGCCAGGCCAGGCGGCATCAAGTCAGTCACCCCGTCCCTCTCAGCAGGAGCTGCCATACACTGCAATTCACACTTTTCTATCTCTGCCAAGGAGAAGCAGTGAACTCACAACACACACTCATACATATACACACGCACTCACACACAAATATACACGCACTTTCTCTCCATCTCACACTTCCACACTTCCATTTGTTTTTGCTGTTCGTTTCTTTGCTGGCACTGTGAATGTGTGATTAAGAGCAACACATTATCAGAGGCACTGATCACCAGTGGCAAGTCTCACACCAGGTGTTCTGTGTCTGGAGGTGGAATAAATACCAGCTTGGCTCGATGGAGATTTGAATCCACTCTAACATGCTCCCTCCTAATTGCTATCCTCTGCAGCCTGCCGAGGAAACCGAAAGCATCGTTGCTGACCTTTATTCCCTGTATAAATTACACTCTAGGTTTACAAACCCTGTTGTTTGCATTTGTACTTGTGTCCTGCAGACATCACTTCTGTGTCTGAGCAACTAAACTATTTCCCAACACTCATGTGAATCAAGCTGAGGAGAGAAAGGCTTCAGGCGAAGTTTAGTCATTCATGTTGGCAGCTGTTCCAAAAGCATCAATACTACTGTTTCTTTTTTTTTTTTTTTTTTGACAAGGCTAATGTTCATCCACAACACAGTGAACAAGCACGCCTCTGTTTTCAGTTTGTGTGCTTCTCTCTCCCTACAAATCTCCCAATCATTTAGGTTTGGGAGAAAGCAGAAAAGGGTGGAACAAAGAGGCTGACAAAGAAAAGAGAGGAATCTTTACATGATGCAGCAATATAGCAGCTGAGGCCGTTAATCATGACAGAAGCTGATTTGTCAGTCTGTCCGAGCCGCTGGGGCGTGATATGATTCTTTTCTCCTCTTTCCTCACACACTCTGGCCGCCTCAGGGAGATGGAGAGCCACAGTGACTGCTTGTGACTTTAACTTGAGGCAAGAAAATCCAGCACCACACACACACACCTGGACACTGGTGTGTGTTAATGGGTCCCTGGGAGCCTATCTCCTCTGGCAAAATCCGATTATAACCTGATTTCCAGGTGTTACTGTAACCGGAAGAATGTCTTTTCTCGAGTTTTGTCTGACTTTTTACTCTGTATCTGCACTTTTTCAGCTGCTGGTGTCCTGGTTGAGCATCAGATTTCTCTCTGATAACATCACCATGAAATTTGCTTGGACATTTGCAGAGTCACACGCTCAGCTCTTTACAAACCAGCTGACTGTGCCCTCAAAAGTATTGACTTTTCCATTCCAGACAGAGGAAGAAGGTGGTTTTGGATGATGCATCCCTCTGATTAATGAAAACCGACAGTGAACTTCTGCCCTACAGCAGAGGTAGCGCCCAGAGACGCCCATCTCGTGACCCCCATACATCTCTGCCCCCCCCCCCCCCCCCCCCCCCCCCCCCCCCCCCCCCTCGGTTGTGGCTGGACCCCCGTGGGAAGGATGCCAGCCTAAAGACTGACACACATCGCTCGGGATTGCCCCTGCTGTCATGTTTCTCATGGTGTGATCTAGACTCTAGATGTTAAAACCTGTAAATTAAACCACATTTCCCATTGATTCAGCCTTTGTCGTCCCTTAAGCGATAGATAGCGACCTGAGCTGAGGGCAACTTAAGTCTACATGGTATATATAATAACAATGTGTTAAACGACTCAAACTGTTAGACCGAGCTTTCGCTTCTTTTTTTACGTTATTACATTTCTCTAACAAAATGTTAACGCGGTTCCTCCAACTCAACTAAACAGAAAGTGTAACTTGCAACAACAAAGTGAGCTGAGAATCAAACGCTGCGCACATTAGACACGATCCTGTGAATAACGAGCTGTCCAACAAAGAGTCACGAAAACAAGCGAGGCATTCACTTGAACTGCAGTCATTTCTCCTTCGTTTGAACCCACAGCCTTCAAGTTTGGGGGCACTTTCCAAGAGCAGTGACATGTTCTTACCTCAAAACGCAGCTCAGTGCCGAAACCTCTGGCTGTGGCGAGCTGCGCCCCTGCGAAAATGTCAGTGAGCAGGGAAACCTGGGACTGTCGGATGGAAGTGTTAAAGTAAAACAACAACAACAACAACAACAAAAGATGCTGGGGGATGTCCACGGAGGTGAGTTGTGCCCTGCAGCGTCCAACTAATAAAATCCACCGCTCCGGGATCTGCGAGCCCAGCGTGGAGCAGCGCGCAGTGCTGAGCGGAGACTGGTGCGCACACAGTTTGGTGAACTCACCGAGGCTGAGCGGCGCATCCCGCTGCCTGCTCTGCTGCGAGGGGCGGAGACTCTCCGCCGGCGACGTACACGCCTCCGGCTTCACCCTCCACCATTGTCAGTCCAGACCCAGCTGGAGCTGCACAAACTCGGTGTTATTTTTATTGTTGAAAGCCAAATGTATCATTCTGTATTCTTAAGCAAAGGACTAAGAAGTTAAACTGTCGGTCTTATACATTTCATCATTTGTTTATAATAATTAGATTATATTTATATGATATACATTTTCACAATTTGTGCTTTTTACTTTCTCTATACTTCATGACAATTCTCTTAATGTGTGACCTGTATTTTACCCCTCAAAATAATTAAATCAATGCCTGTGTAAATCACCCTTGTCGCCTGTGACAATGTTAAATAAAGTTACAGACACACCCACAGCAAAACACCTAACTCCTTGCAACAGAATGCCTTTTACCAGTGCAACAGACAGAAGTTCGCCCTATCTATCTAAATTAGATGCAATTAATTCTTCTTGATGGGGCCAGTGAGTAGGGTTTAAGGGGATCTTTTGGTAAAAATGGAGTAGCCTATAATGAATAATCACCTGAAACCAGGAATAGTAGTGTTTTCGTTAGCTTAGAATGAGCCCTTCATATATAGGGAGTGGGTCTTCTCCCACGCTGCACCACCACCTTGCACCACCATGTTTCTACAGTAGCCCAGAATGGACAAACCAAACACTGGCTCTAGAGAGGGCCTTTTGTGTTCTTACGCTACCTGAAGGCCACTGTAGGTTCTCCTGCACACTTGTAAAGGTGAGGGGCAGGGTTTTCAGTCGGTTGCAATGTGCAACCTCTCCGCTAGGTGCCACTAAACCCTACACGCTGATCATTTAAACGCGTGCGACATTTTGGGAAAAAAACGTCTTCGCTTTCTTGCTGAGTTTGGTGAGAAGATCAATACCACACTCGTGTACGTAGCCAGTTAGCTTCATTTAGCATAAAGCTAACCTAAAATAAAGACCGGAAACAGGGGAAACAGCTGGCCTAGCTCTGTGTAAATGAAACAAACTCTGTCTGGCAGCACCTCTCACCAGAGCTTCTCAGCTGCTCTGTAGCCTTATATTTAACAGACAGATACGAAGGTGGTATCAGACTTGTCTTCTAACTCTTGACATGGCGGAACATAAGCGTATTTCCCAAAATATTCCCCTATTCCTATTTCCCTTGAGTGATAGAAGAAATTATAACTTTTTAAATTGTAAAGTCACAGTCAGAGGTCAGAATTTTGTTACTTACTTCATTTGCAGAATGAAAATAATTTGAGCAGAATTCAGATTTTAACCCTTTTCATTGAAGATGATCACAAAGCCACATATTTGCTGGTTCCTGCAGTTTTTTAAAGGGGAGGATTTTCTGAGCTTAGCTGTTATGACGGCAAACTATATATATGTTTGTTTTTGGATTCTTGTTTAGATAAAACAAGACATTTGAAGACGTCCCCTCATACTGTGGGAAATCTCGCATTTTTGATATTTTATGGAAAAAACAATCAATCAAAGTGTCAGATTAATCAAAAATAAAAATAACCATTATATGCAGCCCTGCAATATTATAATATAATATTATAATATAATATAATAATATAATGTCCAATATTTTTTTCATGTGATTTGTATCTTTCTCTCTTGTTAGTCTCACGAGGGAAATGCCTTTGAAGTTTTCTTTGGAAGTGTAGAAACCGAGACACAAAATAATGATCTTTTACACATCAAGACATGGTGAAAGTCAACATCCTATTTATACGGATGAGAAAACTTGCTGTCACTTGCTTGTGGGCAAAGTAACGAAAAAGTTCTGCAACACGACAAATGGCTGCCCCCAGTGAGCATCCTAAGGGTCAAAGTAAAATTTCTTTTGCAAGACAAATGCATTTTGCTTTTTAGAGAAACAAGCTCAACTCTGTTTTTGATTCCAGCAACAGATAAGCGACAATTCTCAAACTGGCAGCCGATAGTTACTGTGTGTCCCTTGTTAATTATTCATACTGTGTGTCTCTCTCACAGCCAGAAAACAAGAGCAGTGCTTTTGTTTCGGGTTTAGAGGGGGTAAGAGGGGGGCCTGAAGTGTTTTCTATCCCTCTGTGCTCCTCGTGTCACAAAATCTACTACAGATGGAGAGCAAGATAAGCGCTGCAGAGACTGATCTTTTTGCCTTCTCCTCTAAGGTCGTGACACTGACATTCCCAGTGGCATACGTGATACTTCCAGCCCCCAGCCTCCTTGTGCTCTCTCCTCATCCCTTTCTTATTGGCCCTCAGGACCCCTCTGCAGTTTTAAAGTGCATTTCTTTAGTCAAGAATAAACAACAACTAGCAGTTTAAAGTGAAGTTTAAAACAAGGCAGAGATTAGCGTAGAGAAAGATTAGATTCAAAGACTGGCCGGGAGTTCGGTTCAGACGTAGGGCCTCTGTCTGTATAAGAAAAGCATCACAGGAATGGCTTGGCTGCAGAGTGAACAGCTGTGAGGTATTTTCTTTTTGGCTCCTTGGGTATTTTCAGAGGGCTCAGAGAGTATAGAAAGGCTGAGGTGAATCACTGACTAAACAGCCTCCTCCCCCAGCTCTTTGAGCGCTCACATGGATCACTGGTGTTGGGGAGAGGTCCTCTCCTCAGACCCCGACACAATTCAGTTCAGTGATTATTTGGTTTTCTTAGATAATCAGTGATTGATTAACAAATGCAGTGATCTGTGGCTGTTGTGATGTAGTACACCGGTCAATGCACAGCTCCATCAGTCTACAGTCTCACATCCTGACCTTTCAAGCATGGTCCAAGTCACTTAGCAGGAATTCAAGGAAACAGTCTGAAGTTGACTCAGATCTTAAACTCATTCAAGAAACGATTTTACAAAAGCTGATTCTGATTCAAGAGAAAACACGGGATGTAATTTACTCTCCAAACTTTAATTGATGACATTTGAGATCATTTAGATGAGACAACGGAAGGTTTTGCTGCTGCAGGGAACAAGTACAAGAAAGTATTTGTTTGAGTGAAAGCTTCCAGCTAAGCCATGTGGAGGTTAAACCATGGGGAGTTTGGATTGCATGCTGTGTTCATTACATGTACAAAGATCATCTGAAACCCCTTTTTTTGTTCCAGGCATGATTTGTTGTACAGTCTACTTGTTCCTCCTCCATCCAAGCTGCTGGCAATGAAATTTACTCTTGTGTCCATGTTAATCACATAACACACACACACACACACACACACTGATAGGTGGACTATGCTAGCTTAGAAGCCGTTCCTCACATGCAACATTCTTATCGCACACAAACCCATTTAATTCAATTTACACAGCCCGCGCTTCAATTTCACACACATGGCATCATACCACATGCTATCTCATTAAACAGGCCGTGGCCATGCTTCACCAGCTCGCTCAAAGTAGGCCTTATTGTTGTGCACACATATGCACTCACACAGGGGGATATGATCTTGAGGAATTTCCCTGGCAACAGCATTTGAGTAATTTAATATTTCATTTTGTGGTAATGTGATGCTGGTTTGTTTGGTCTTAAGTGTTTTTTTTAATATGTAAATATTGAGCTCCTGTAAACATGGGGTGTAATTTCACCGCTCCGTGGTTGTTGCACACATATAAAACCGTCTCTTCCCCATGTTGAGATGTGGTTTAGGTCCTTGGCACTGTGCAGGCTTAAAATGACATCAAACCCTCTGTTTCAACTATGCAGCTTCTTTTCTACTGACACTGGTGTACATACAGTTGTCATTTTGGAAAAAAAATGTATTGCTCTCTTGCTGAGATTCAGATGAGAGAATTGATACCACTCTCAAGCCTGTGCGTTAAGTCAGGCTGCAACTAATGATTGTTTTCATTATGATGAATCCGCTTTATTATTTAGTCTGTGAAATGTATGAAAAATAATAGTCAAATTATTTCCAAGAGACCCACCACAGCGACAAATGTTGGTTGCCTCACAAAACAAGACAAGACTTTTGGAAATCGCTGTGTTAAGTTGCTGTTCACCAAGAAATTGCTCCAGCATACAACCCCCCCTGTGAACTTGTCATTTTTTACAAATTTGTGTCAAACTATCTATTTAAATGTAAATTTATTGTGGGTGGCAAAAACAGACTCAGTGACTGAACATAAACGGTGTGGACCGGGCTTACTTTCACAAAAAGGCAATTAAAAAGTGATTTGGCAACTTTAAAAAAAATAAATAGAGCAGAAATCACAGTAGGAGGATCAGCTACAAAACACTGATGATTGCTTTTAGGGAATAATTTACTTTTGAATTTTGATTTCATTCGGTTAAACAAACAAAGCTGCAGTGGTCTTGTCCCCCAACTGTGCTGTTTGCCTTTCATTATTCTGATGAATGTAACATCCTTAAGACACAGACTGACATAGCCTACATAGACACAGATGCATACACGTAGACAGTGAACACATCCTTGCAGCCTCAATCTGTCAGGGGGCATCAGCCAGCACCCAGGGGAAACGTGCTAAGCATCACAGCTTCCTGCCCCCCTCTACGACTAAAGGACTAGGATCAAACAGTGAGACAGGGTGTAGATGGGCGAGACTCATCTCCTGGATGCCCTGTAGGGGAACCACACACATACACATCCACACATTTGGTTACACTGTCGCTGAACAGGCATGCTTGCCTTTAATTTTCCATTTTATTGTCTGAGTCATAATGTGGTTCTTCAACGTATAGGTGCCTCGAGGTGGAAAACAGTTCTTCGTCACCTAGATATTTAAGCAGAAACTATTTTCAAGAGGCAGTAAGAATTTGTCTGAGACACCATTCAAAATCAGTGTGCTTTCACATGAAGTCATCTGTGAATTCATGCATCTCCATCTGGCTTAGTGAGCCTGTCTGCAGCTGCAGCCAAGTTGAGGGAGAAGCGGTGGAAGAAGGTGACAATAGAAAAGGTTTCACTCACTTTAAGGTGGAAGGTAATGAATCATCTTTATATGGAAACACCTTCATCTTAACAACTCCTGCGGTAACAGTGTGTGTTACCTGGCTGTAACCTAGCAACAAGCCCCTGATGCTGTTTACAGGAATAATTGGATAAATCCGTAGGAAGCGGTATATAAAAGAAAATCCGAGCATTAACACAATGATGTGGAATTAGAAGCTTTTAGCAGTAGTTTTATGCTTTGCACTGTGTTTCACTTCAACTGTGTCTGTGTGCATTCCACTGCATTAAAAACACCTGTAGGCAGTCTAGTGTGAGGCTTTTCTCCACCTTAGTAATTACGAATGTCTACCTGCTGTAGCTCAGTCAGTGACAGGAGCCCCAGGATACGAGAGAGAGCGAGGCAGGGAGGAAGAGTGGGAGGGAAAGTGTGGGAGTGTGGAGATGTATGTCAATCTGCCCAGATATTTTATACACCTCTGCTTTCAGGAATTCACACAACAGAAACATCTGCTGGGTCTGCACAGACACACACACATACACAAGGCACCAAGGCTGTGGGAGGAGAGGGAATGGAGAGTGTAAAGATGGAAACAAGGAATGGTTGGACCATTTTTGCCCTTGCTCCTTTTTATTGTACAGTAAGTGTGCTGACTCTCCTTCCACCCCCCCACTACCCACCCAGAGTGCAGCCATTTCTTTGCTGTCTGGTGGTGACAGACCAAGCGTGGCTGAACTCCCTCCATATACTGTACCTCCAGTGTTCCCAGGAGGATGAACTGGTTGGTGAATGGAGGAAAGTAGGCCATGGGAGCCACCGCTGCATCCCCCCCTCCTCCAGAAATCTGATTCACTGGGAGGGAGTGATCCATCTGTCTGTCACGCAGGGTTTCTCCTCGGTTACGTTCGGGGATTTTGTTTATCTCAGACAAAACATTCATTTTTAATCGTGTAGATTTATTTCCTACATTCAAGAAGTTGCTTTACATTCTGTGTGTTTTGACAAGATGTCAGTCTGTATTTTAATTCAAGCAGATCTACAAATGAGCCCCTTCTCCTGTCAGAGGACTGTGGTTGCACATGCAGCACAAGCATGAAGCTCTGTGGTTACTGGTCTAGCCCAGACACGTTTTCTGGTCTGAGAGTCTTGGAAGGTGGAACTGTGGGATATAAAAGATTTTTTTAAATGGATTATAATTTGTGGAGTGAGGCACTGTGGCACGGTACACTGTAAAACACTGTGAGCTGATTAAACTTAAACATATAATACTCTTCAGACTGAGCTGACTTTACCAAATTACTTTTACACTGAATGAGGCAGTAGCCTTTACAGTGGAGCTCCCCTCTCTGGTGACTGAAAACAAAGTGGTCAGCCCAGCAGTGATGCAAAGCACATTACATCCTGGTTAAAAGCTTATTAAAGACGTCAAAAGCCACAGAAATAATCACAGTGTGATAACACTGATATCACTGCCTGGTACAGGACCTGCAAAGTCTCAGAGCGCAGGTCCCTGAACACAACACTACAGAAAGGTTCATAGGTGTCTAACTCCCCCACTACAGCTGACATCTAGTGTGTCTGAAAGGCCTCCAACGTAGTAGCTGACCTCTCCCACTCTCTCTTTGTGCTCCTGGCGTCTGGAAGGAGGTTTGAGAGCATCAAGACCAAGTCTGTTAAACTAAGCAACAGCTTCTTCCCCCAAGCCATCAGGACTCAGAATACACTCAGGAAAAACACAGGAGCCTGTAGACCCCTCCACCCCCAACAACATTTCTGTTGACCTTTAGTGGCACGGTACAGTATTTTTGCTTCCATATATGTCAAGTGTGCATTACAAAAATAACAATAAAGGAGCTGAACTTGAACTATAGATGACTGCTGAGTTATTAACCAGTGCTCAGACATAGATTACAGTTACATTTTCTCATCCCTAATTATGAAGGTTTAGTTCTTAATTTACAGCAAAGGCCCTAAAACTCTGGTTGTTCAGGTTCGAGCCGCTATTAATCCAGAGCCAGTGTAAAGACAACATGTGAGGGTGCATCCGCAGCCTTTTTAACTTAGAAGTGTAACAGATGGACTGAAGTGTATACTCACCATCATCAAGGTCAGTGTTAGTTTCATTATTATAAAAGAAAACAACCATGACGTAATTAACTTGTATTAAAGAGCACACACTGAAGTCCTCATTATCTATATTTTCCTCAAATTACAACACAGAAGTCTCTATGTTCAAATTTATTACATCGGGGAAAACCTGTATCATTTTGTTTTCAAGGGTGTTCTTAAACATACACTCAGAAAACTACACAGAAAACAAGACAAAACAAAATGATCAACTGGAGGAAAGCAATCAGCGAGAGCTTTACTGTAAACACATGTAATTCATTTCAGGATAAAAGAGAAAACCAAACGAATAGCAGAAATAGAAAACAGGAGTGGTCTTACAGAAGAACCTTGAGGTACACCTATTTGCTGAGTAGACAAATATGATTTAAATCCTTGTACAACAACACATTGCTTTCTTTATCCAAAGTCTTAACCCCCAAACATTGAAGATGTATTTTTTTGGAAAGATGTTTTAAAAAACTGGGGGTCATCTTAATTTGAGGACAAGACAGCTACTAGTTCATGAGATCAGATATTCTTTTTGAACTGAGAGAGCACCAGTGTAACTACAGTCTTTTACAGAGTGTTGCATTATGGGTTGGCTGTAGCCTGAATGGAGTTAAATTGGTTGCTAGTCCATTTATAGTAAGTCTTTCAGAGTTAAATGGCCCTAAATGTGTTTCGTTAACCCAGTTTAACCTGCAACCTTTCTGAAGGATAGAGTGACATGGTTTGATTGTCATGATTAGTGAAAAAACAAGCTTAGAGCATCTCCCAAAGTCTTTACTGCAGAAATAAACCAGGGAGAAAATGTCAGCCAAGAATTACAGGTGTCACTGGTGATAGGCTTAAAAAGTCTGCAAGCCTCCACCTGTCAGAGAAAATCATTCTGAGAGAGAAATGACAGCGAAGAGGAACCAACACGCTACAGTCAGCTGGTTAGTGGCTACACCCACTGAGAAAATGACCTGCTTACAGACATCTGACTGATGAACGCTGTCACACTGACAAATAGTTATGGTAGGATGACAAAAATCAGTTCGGACTACAAGCCTTGTTTTACGAGTGTTATTTTGTAAGGCACACAGTGTGATCACTCACAAAAATGAGATGGATTACTTAAGGTGACATTGCTAACTTCATAAGTGAGCATATTAATTTACCTTTTCTTCTGGCTAATGTCTCAGTGCTGTGAAAAATAAATATTGTAATGTCCAAAATGATGTGAATTTTATTCATCAACTTGATAATAAAAGATTGGATGATTCCCCTAAACTGCTGTATGATGTTTTACAGTGTATTCTTGTGGTACGTCTGCTGAGGCCTGGATGTCTGGTTAGAGAGCTTTTAACGTGAGAACAGTAACCGGGTGTGGAAACAACACTGTCATGGTGGTCACTATTTTTTCTCCCTCCGGCCTTTTGGAGACCCTGCTGACCGAGATTAATGTGGAAACCTGTTAATACAGTTTGAGCTGGGGGACTTTCAGGACCACAACTATTGCTACTCTCCAGTCCCACTATACTATGGTTGTTTTTTAATGTCCTATAAGCCGATAATGATGTTGCCAGAGTTTATTTTGGACCTGCTACGCTTTACGCTGCAGCCTTTTTACAGATGCCCAGGTAATTTTCCTCCTTCCCTTCAGAGAACTTGTATACATAAATGAAATATGGATGCAGCTCGAAATCAACTCCAGCAGCATCCAATCTCTTGAATCAACTTTGGGGATGTTTCCCTGCCAACTCCTGCTTGGATACCAACACTTCCTTAGCAACTGCATGGCCAGTGGCTATATATGTGCATTTAATGCTGACAGGAGCTGCAAGGCTCAGCTGTTGATGGAACACAGTTATCCTTTTTCTCATTACTCTCTGCTCTACGTGAGATCCACCAGGCCTGAGGGACATACACGTGTGTGTGTGCACCGTGTGGCCAATAAGGAAAACAGACCCGCTCCTGGGAAACACCTGTCCAATACTCTGAACCGAAATCTCAGCATACAAACAAAGGATTTTTTTCCTCATCACACTCCAGATGTCATCTGATACGGATGTAAACACAACTCCCTGAAAAAAAAAAAAAAAAGCGAAAATTGCTCAAACATGTTGAAAGTGCCAGAACTGGCATGCATAATTTCATTAGAGATTATAAAACACAAATCAGGTGCTCCTGCCGTGAGAGCAGTGTTTGCAAACCTGTTTCTACATGAGCATGAGCTGCATGCTTCCTCTGACACACAACACAGGGAATAACCAAAAACCAGTGTCCAAAACAAAACACACTGCGCTGGTGCAGGTGTTTCCTTTTGGTCCTGTTTCCATGGTTAAATGAATAAACACCTTTGGACAGAGAAAAGGTGATGTCATGCTGAGAGAAACCTTCACATTTCATGTTTTATTTGGATATTTTTCTCCATCAGACAGTGAGATGCAACACTTGACAAACGAGCCAGTTGAAAAATTAAAAATGTCAGAGTGGTGATCTTGGAGGAGAAAACAATATAAACACAATTTCTTTATTGATCTTTCCCATTCTCACACAGACCATACTGCATAAGTGGGATCCACCATCAGCCCTTAATAGTCATACAAGGCCAGCAACAAAAGCTTTCATTTCCTGAAAACCCCTGCCGCCCAAAGCATTGTGCTCAGCAGCCTTCAGTACTATGGCGCCATAACAGGCTTTCAAATATAAATCTGGAAACATGTACGGCGGATTTAGAGACTGTGCAGATTGTTGCTAGTATTTGATATGTAACACATATTTGTTTAAAACTACTATGATCAATATGTTTCTATTAAAAGTGGATCAAATGACTATGTAAATGTAAAAGGAGTTGCTCTTAGAAACACCTGACTCTTGAAACTCTTCATTGAAATGAAGAGTGTAATTACAGCTTGGTCACCTGCTTTGGCTGCAAAAGTCATGACACCAACAAATCTGTCAAAGAAAGTGTGGCGATGGACAAGAAATGGACATTTATTTGTGAACCAGGGCAAAGACGATCTCCATCACGTCTGAGTCATGTGACACATTCATTTACTGAAGATCTCGGTCTCATTATTTGAAGATGTGATTGGTGTTCAAAGATAATCAAGGTGATTGATTGGAACAGTCTATCATCAGAAACCGAGGCACAATAGTGCAATTATTTCCAGACAAGGACAATACAAGGTTAAGGTGGAGAGTGTGATTGAACATTTAACCTTGAAG
The DNA here is from genome assembly GCF_046630095.1 of Trachinotus anak. NCBI lineage: Eukaryota > Metazoa > Chordata > Actinopteri > Carangiformes > Carangidae > Trachinotus > Trachinotus anak. The sequence continues at coordinate 10,420,803 of NW_027273853.1, read as the reverse complement.
CACCATCAGCTGTGGAGCTTCAGGGTTCGGCCAATGAGCTCAAAGTATTAGCTGTGAAATATTGTCATATCAAAGTCCTTTGTAGAGATCCATCTGTTGCAACGGCAAAGAATAAATGCCACATGTCACACACTATGTGAGATGGATTTAAAACTTGAAAGGGGAAAGCAATAAGGGAATGAAAGCAAATAGGAAAGGAAAAGCAGCACAGGTTGTCTCTTATTTGACTCTCCTTGTCAAAACTCAGCAGGTGACTCCTGGGGAAACACAAGACTGCTGAGTTTCATATAAAAACTCATTTTTAAATCATAAATCTGTGAGGCCAAGCCCATCAGGGGAGAAATGATGCCTTTGTCAGTTGGCAGTGTACATATTCTTAATAAAAAAGATCTGATTCTTTGATACGATATTTATATTCCCTTGGGACGAATGTTCAATTTGCTCCGACTCCACGATCCCACTCTGAAACTGACAGATACATGAAACTTTAACATGAGATGTGAATTCAGGGAATACTGCTCACATGAAACATGAAGCCCCTCCATCAGTTCTCCCTGTTTAAACGTTACAGGAAGCCTTGTTGTAAATCCGCTCCAGCCACTCACCTTGTGTCAAGAGCTTCCAACTCAGCTGCTTCACATTTCTTTATTAAACTGTTTATCCTGAAGGAAATGTGCATTAATTACTGCTAACGATACAGATGTTCGGCGCCGAAGGGCCTTGTTTAATAATAAAAGCACTTTCCTCTCTCCTGGAGGCGATGTGAAAAACTACACGCTACTGCTACACTGGAGCAAATTACCTCTCATTTTCTTTCAGGCCAACACCAGTCAAAAGATATCACCCATGGGTCCAAAAGAGGAGCAAAGAGAGATATTTTGACTACAGTGCGTGTTTTGTCTATAATTTACACTGACTGGATTCACTCCTATTCTGTGCGGTATGTGGGAATTCCATGAAAACAAGCACACTACACACTACAGGCAAAACCTATAACATCAGACATCGCCTCAGCTGCACATCCGTCAGCCTGACTTACCCTGTCACATCCCTGTGTGGGTAAAACCAGCTGACCCGTGTGACGCCGTAACGATATGAGGTCATCTGTAGCAAGAAGTTGGTCTCAACACTTTCAATATGTGCCATTGCACAGATTACAAAACCACACAGAGGTGGTGATGATAATCAAACACAACTTAGATTAGAGACTAAATCCATTTTCTATTTTTATAGAGTAGATCCAGAGGGTCCGAATGAGGAGCTGTCTTTCATATATTTGCATAAGTTGCAATAAATCCTCCTTCATGAAGGTTAAAATGTTCAGTTTTTGCTGTTTTAGAGAGGTGTTGAGTGAGTTGTATGAATCGTTTTGGTGGATGTCGTTAGCTGTTGAATTGTGTTGCGCTGTATTTCTGTTACTCTCTCTTACCCTCGTTGATAACAGTCCTGTGCAGAGGTTTTAGGCACCAGTAGTAAAGTTGGGATGATTTCTAAAATAATGCCATGAATAGTCAGACACCTCCCTGATGCTACTGTGTCATTGAAAAGAGTCTAAACATCTAAGGTGCCTAAAGCCTTTGCACATACAGTATGGTGTGGACACAATAGAGAGCCTATTGTAGTATTCCTTGTAAACATGCAGGCATTTTTCCCATGAAATTGGACTAATTTACATTGTTATGTAATCTAAACTGTATCTAATCTGAGGAGGCCAGAGGAGGAGGAGAACAATGCGAGTATCTAGTAATGTGGACTTCCTCCCATCTACAGTATGAGTGATAGTGGTTACAGGCGGCGGGTAGAGACAGGGCGGATTGTAATCAACCAGCTATTTGAAAGAATAGAACTAACTATACTGTTTTGTCTTCCAGATAAGGCACTATCTTAAAGGGTTCGTGCCTATCCTTGCAGGCTGTTAAAAACTGCTAGAAAAATAAAATAAAATCAAAAAATGAATGAAGCTACTGCACAAATGAAAATAGTGACTTTTCTACAAAGTTAGACTGTAGTCATGTCGTACCTGAGGCTATAAATACCGGAATAATAGGATGTGAATTGTGGTGGTGTTGTCAAAAGACTTGTTAATGCCAAATGTCAACATCTGTACAAAATAGTGATATTTTAACTCTGTCTTTGAAGAATAAATAGTCCAGCTCTGATTGATAAGGCTAAATCAGAACATAGCCCCTTAAATAAGTGTAAAAGACTTTTCTGCTGAGTGAGAGGCGAGATGGAGAGGAGATTCAGGCCACCTCCTCTGCTCACTTCTTTCCCTGTGAACCCTCTTCTAATAGCTATTTAATTCATACTACTAACGGATTATCAAAGCCATTTAAATTAGTCATTATGGAGAGGATAGATTGTGAGACAGCCATGGGAGGTGGGTCACATTTACCAAAAGGCCTGGAGGAAAGATGAGGAAAGCATGCAAATGAAATATAAAAAGGGTGATTTTTCTTCTCTCTCTCTGTAGATTCCACAGGCTCTACTTATGATTTAATCTGCTATAAAGCTGAGCCCACTGTGGGAAGCCCTCAGGGAGGAGCCTCTATCGTGCACTTTTACCAGAAATAATGTTACAGATTCAAAAGAATCTTAAGAGAAAAAAAGAGAGACAAAAGAGGATGTGTGTGTTAGGGAACAAAGCTGGAGAGAGGAATGGAGAAGTGAGGTGACGAGCGTGAAATACTGGAAACACAGAAGCTAATGAAATATAGATCTCAAACATCACATTGCAGTGACAGGGTGACCTTGTAGCTGGTGAGTGCCATTATGAAAAGCTAAGAAAAGCAAATGCAGTTAGTTTGGACTGTGTTTATTTAATGTAAGCTTGTATTACTCTCCCTGTTTTCCCTTTCCCTCTCTACATTGCTTGGTTTAGACATGTTGCAAGTTGGCTGGACTGCACCCAGACTGTAAACTCCCCGTCTCAACAAAAGCAAAATTACCTTCCTGCCTGGTTTCGACAAAAGTAGCAGGGTGTGCGGTGGGAATTTTTCTCATCCAGACTTGTTTAACATAGGTCTGTAATATGTTAAATAAAGAATAGTTTGATGTATTGAAAAATATGCTTATTAGTTTTATTCATTTATTTGCTGACAGCTGATCGATGAGAAGATTGTTACCAGCCTGGCTCTGTGCAACGGTAATAAGGTCCGCCTTCAAGCGCCTCTAAAACTCACCAATTAACATGTTTTATCCTGTTAATTTAAAACAAAAGTGTAAAAATTTGAGGAATTAGGTGCCACACTGTTTCTTTATTACCATTGCAGGTTCTCATACCCTAAATTGGTGTCTTCACTCGCTTGACTTAAACATACTCACATCCGAGAAGCTTGAATTAGTTGTTTGGTATTTTTTCTAGATAAATTACCTAACCAAGTGACTAATTATCAAAACATTTGTAAATAATTTTTATTTTTTGTTTGCCAAGTAATAAATTAATCAACTAACTGCTGTAGCACTGGAGTTAAAGAATATTGTGCACGCACTGCATTATCAGCGCTTTGCAACAGAGATTAATGACTCAAATCTGAGGCACCGCTGGAGAGTGAGATTTATATGTTTGTTAAACACAATAAAAGCCCCGTTTATGTTACATTAAAATCCTACATTATTATTCCTGTGTGTGAGATTAAAGGGTGCTGGGAGATGCACTGGTGCAGCCACACATGAGCACGCAGTCACAAACGTCTGACACCGTCCACTTCATCAGGTCATGTCTCTGCGCACCACAGGCCACCGGCTCTCCACCGTGAAAATATCCTCCAAACCGCATAAATATTTATGTCCATTAATAGTAAAGAGGCAGCACAAGTAGAGGCATAATGCAATGTGCTGGTCTTATTTTCGAAGGAGATGCACTCCAACTGCCACGACGTCTCTGTCGCCATGACAACGGAGTTCAGTGAGCAAGCCAAGCAGGACTTGGCATCATCAGTCTGCTCAGACAAAAGTAGCATGATTCTCACGGAGAGGGGAAACGATGTGCTCCAGCAGCAACATGCATGTTAATGTTAACTTGTAGCTACTTAAACATCAGGAGGACACGTGTTGTTGAAGCAGAGAGTGCACACAACACGCTTCAGTGTTACCTCCGAGAACAGGCCACACCACAGATGTCAAAGTGTGGATATGGACGTGATTAGATGATCTCAGGCCATTTCTAGACATTGTTACCAAATAGCAGGAGCCACACCGAATACTTTGACCATATAAAGACGTGGATGCTTATGAGGAAAGCAGATGTGAGGAATTACAAGCTATCACATTCACATTCCACAGACCAATGTGTGCCTGAGTCCAAGTCCAAAACATTGTCTTAACAAGGGGCCAGAGATTTATTGTTCTCCTGCTTTCAAATGTTAGGTGATGGGAGAATTTTGAAAGAATTATTATACATATGAACACCCTCACTCACTATAAACAAACAAATAATTTCACCCTTACCTCACCTTTCTCCATCTCTTACGCTTCTCTTTGCACTTGGAGCAGCGACACTTCTGGGATTCACGATAGATGAGGAATGAAGGGGAGTCTTTCCAGCTACAGTTCAATTCAATTCAATTCAATTTTATTTGTATAGCGCCAAATCATAAAATACATTATCTCAAGGCACAACAGCTGGTGGATGAGAAACAAACGAAAGACAGGAAGCACAGATAACGCTGAGGCGTGTGTCAGAAAACAGAAATGAAGTGTTATTAGAGTGTGCATTGAACACAGCAGCTCACGAGGGATTAGAGGGCCGAGCAGCAGGAGCGATTTGCTCAAGAGAGAACAGCTTACTGACTTTGTGCTTTCAAGGTAACACAGCTTTCACTTCCAGACTCAGCATGCGTGCATGCGCTGGCTCAAAGTGCCTCCTGCAAGATTAACGAGGAAGTTTTCTCATTGTGTGAAATATCTTCCACCAGAGGATGGAGCTGGAAAAGTTGAGTTTTTTTCCTGGTGAAAAAAAAGTTGTGAGTTAGGGTTTACATCATACAGTTAGTCACTTTCCCCACGATGACCAAGTTTCTCTATAACGACAAGAGTCTGTCTCTCTAAGACTTTCACCTTCCAGCCCAGAGATGACCTTGTGAGAGAAGCAGAGACAAAGCAAGGTTATTAGTACACCACCTTTCAAACACAGAGGCAATTCAACATGCTTTAAATGAGACATGGATTGCATGGACAGGGAAATAAAATCAATTACAGTCGAAAAAAAATGACATTAAATAAAAATAGATCAAAAAGAAAAAGTCAAGGAAAAGCTTTTACTGCAGTTAGTGCGGTAATAAGTTGTCAAATTCAATAAAGTAAATAGAAGTAGAGAGAGAAATTTAATCAGTTACAGGTCGAGGGTTTGTCACGTAGATTTGAAAAATAAACTCAGGGCACATTTAATATCATTAGAAATAAGCTGTAGCTTGAGCATGTTTCAAACCACTGGTCCAAAGTTGAGACTCAATTAGCTGAATGCTTCCTGTAGATCTGAGTGACCTACTTGTTTTATACACTTCAAACATATAAGAACTGTATTTTGGCCTTAGCCCAGAGAAGTGATTTATAAAGTAGCAGCAGCTCTTTAATATCTCTTCCATAAACCACATAGAAGCCAGTGCAAAGATTTAGAGGATAATTCCAGTCTATTACAAATCGAGTCTTATTTTCATAGTCTATGCTATGTTCCCTATCGATAATAATGAGGTTGTACTTCAGGTTGACTGATGAAATCAGGGCGTTCAAAAAAAAGTCAGACTTGACAGAAATCCCCAAAACCTCTTGGTTCAATTTTGCCTCCCCCATTTTTAAAAATGTTCTTTTCAATATTTAGGGTGTGTTCACTTTCATTTTTACCTCCAAATAAAATGATTTAGATAAACAGATTTAACTGTTTGCTTGTTTTCAACCCCTCTGATCGTTTGACCCCTCACATTTCTTGCCCAATCATTCCTTGTACTAACTTCATGTTACCCGAAATCAGCAAATACTTCTTGTATCCTTTATTTATTCAGGGAAGCCAGGCTGTCTTTTGCCGGAGCCCCCTGATCATATTCACACTTTACACACATTCACATGAGTTTGACTTGTTGGCCACCGGAACCGTACGGCGGGGGTGGTGATGAAGACGGGGCAAGCACTACTTTTTTATTTTGCACACCTAGATTTATCCTACCTGTCTACAGTCAACAGCCCATTTCTTTAACCTTTAAGCCAGACTGCTGTGAATACAGTACTATTTTATTCAATAGAATTATATCCAAAACTACAAAATAAGAGCCAATATTCTCAGTTCTGGTTCTTGTTCTAACTGTGGTAGCATCCCTCTGGAGATTAATGAATCTTGTATGGACATTAAACCTGTAATTCTTGCTATTATTTTAAATTGCATCATTTCCAACTATGTCAGGATTTATTTGTAATCCGTGTCCACTGGAAAACTTGCCTGTCGTGTAACACTGCTTCTTATTGTCCACCTATTAGACGTGATGTTATGTGTTCAGACTGCAACCCCCAGCATGAAGAGTGGGAGCAGGACAGAGAGACCCCATGTAGAGACAAAAGAGATGAGGGTGTGGATGAAGACCAGCCTGCCTGCAGTGACAGCAGGACGTTCTCACACACACACACACACACACACACACACACACACACACACACTCCTACCCTCTGTGTCCCACTGATATCAAACCCCAGGGAGTTTGGGTTTTTTTGGGGGGCTGGTTGGAGGAGGGAGGCGGGGGTTCTCAGCTGTGCCTGAGGACAGTGAGACAGCAAAATCCAGGACATGAACACACACACACCCACCCATGCCACTCATTGTTATTAACACAGGTCGTCAATTAGGCCTGACCTAGAAAGCCTGTCTGCACGAAGGCTACACAACAAACTGAAACAGACGGGCTCAAAACACTCCAAATCCCCTCAGTCAGCTCACTGTCTGAAAGCCTGGATTAACTCATATGTAAACACAAACATTTATTAGACAAAATACATGCAGACAGAAAATGCCACTTTAAAAAGAACCCTTCAACCCCAAGACTGGTGTCCAGATGCAGTAAGATGCAGAGAGGAACATAAAGACAGCGTGGATACAGAGCAGCTATGGAGGAGCGCCAGCACCAACACTGGGAAACTAATTTAAAGCCTATGAAATGGCTTTCTGTGCAGCTGACAACAGATGAGACAATTAGTTCCAGCATGTCCGTTACTCGTTTCTGTCACTGTGCAGGTACTTCATGTTTGTGAGAAAGCTGGCAAACCATGTAAACAACACTAACCTGCAGTGGGAGATATGAATACCCTCACCTTTTTGTCTCTGTGCTTTTTCTTTCCTTCATTTGGAGGGCAGGGAGCAACTGTCACAGGTTGAGTGAATTAGCAGAGGAGGAGGGGGCGGCAGCGGAGGCAGATGGATGTTCTGAAGGTGAAGAGGGTGAAAGTCATCCTTCTGTGCCAGGCATGTGCTCTCAGTTAGTGGGCAAGGGCGTGCCAGGGGCAAGCAGTCGCGTTTGGCTCTGTTCCCTGCACTGAAACGCTGTGCTTTCATTCATGGTTTTGTCTTAAGAGCTTTTTCCTCCTCCATTGTTACTCAAGGCCTGTCTAAAGGGTTTATGCCTCTGACTTGTGCTAAGCACTTGGGGTGACAGAGCCAGAGCTCATCACAAATCCTAAAACCCTCTGCAAATGCTTTTTCTCCTTCCTCGCTGCTCTCTGTCTATATTATTGTTTTTCACTCCCCCTTTCTTCCTATGTCCCCTCCTTTCCTCTGTCTCCCTCCCTCCTCACTCTCTGCTCTCTTCATCTCTTAATGCCTCTATCTCCCCTCCACTCTCACTGTGACAGTCGAGTGCAGCCGCACTATAATCTAAGCCAGATGAGGTAGAAAAACACAGGCTTCCTCCGCCGGTTGCTTTCCCCATTAACCAAGAGGCCCATCATTTCTCTCTCCAATCACAGGGCAGACTTCTGAGGTTTACTAGCACGTCTGCATATGCACTAAAGCAGATGAGCCAGTAAAACTCTTCTATGAGTGATTTATAATGACACTCGACGGCGTTGCTGCTGTCATTTTCTATCTCCTCACCACAGACTATTGGGCAGTGGCTCTGAGCCATACTCATGACACCTGTTGAGAGTACTGCAGTGTCGAACCTGTTTTACATAATGTTCTCTTTTTATGGATGGATCTGAAATTCCAGCATATTTAGGAAACTGAAGGTACTTTTTCAGAACACATGGGTATGTAAACGTGGCTCCTGCTCAGACCAGATTGAGTGTCCAGTCGCCATCAGGGTTGAGCTGAGGCTCCGTCCTCTCTGTCATGATGAGTTTGGACTGAAGCTTTCATGTAGGACTGTTTGACTCTCACTCACTGCTCACTGCTAAGGCAGAAGGACATCACGTCCCTCTGGGGACAGTCTCTGTCCTGCCCTGTCACTTTCACTCCTGTATCCACAGGCTATGAAGCGCATAGCATACAAGTCCAGACTGCATTGAAGCAGAGCGAGGGAAGAGGAGGAAAAGAGAGGGAAGAGGATAAACTGGACAGTCAAGGCAGAGGATCTATATTTTTTAATTAAAGCATTTTTGACCCAGCATTTATCTGAGGTAATGGGATAGTTGTGGGAAAGACTTTTTTTGCTGGCAGTTAGATGAGAAGATTGATACCACTCTGATGACTGTATGAAGCTACCATCAGGTGACAATCGGCTTTGCATAAAGAATGGGAACAGCTCGCATGGTTCTGCCCAAAGGTAAAGAAATAAACCTACCACTCACTAACTAACATGTTATATCTTATTTATCTAATCAGTGACTTCCTCTAGTCTGGCCAGCAGTTTCCCTCTGTTTCACTCTAAATGAACCGGCTGCTGACAGTAGCTTCATATTCACAGATGTGAGAGTGAAATCAAGATACTCATGTAACCCTCAGCAAAAAACGAATAATTGTATTTTCCAAAAATACTCTAATGTCATGCCACAGCACGTTTCAGTGATATAAATGGTTGCACAAGAAACCCATTTTGAGGGTCTTCATGGGGTGCAAAAGGTTCATTAGAGGAAATAAACCAGAGACGTGATTCTTCACCTGGTTTTGTGTGAACAGTTTTCATCACTTTCCGGGGCAGGTGAGAGAAATCTCCTGGCAGCTGATCATCTAACATCGGAAAAGGCAAGAGGGGAAAAGGAGGTTGTTACATCCACAATCATGTGCTCCTCACTGGTGCTCCGTGCCAAATCAAGCCTTTTTCGATATTCTCCCTTGTATCTTTTCACTCACTCTGATGACCACGGCCTGGATGACTGAGAGTCTTCACAGACGTCTCTACCAGGCATTTTGGGAGGAACAACCTCAGAATGGTACAGGGAGAGGGTGAAAGCAGAACTGAGGCAGCCTCTTGGATGAGAAGTGAAACGTCTTCAAATATCTTCAACCGAATCCAGTTGCCCTTGATTCAACCCACCTTGGATTCTCACCCAGATTCTTCCCCCTGCCTCCCTCCTTGTGTTACCCCCTTCATCCGCCCACCTTTGGCTCACAGCGGAGGGTAAGTGAAGATAGTGAGATTTCAATCAGCAGCAAGATTTAGGAAGTGAGAGAAAAGAAACTTTCCTCTAACAATTCATCATTTTCCAAGTTCCCCCCTGTGACTACTCATCTCTTACAAGGCAGATCTATGATGCTGAGGTAATAACACCAGGAGGAGAGTATAGTGCTGCAGGAGATCAAGCTCTGGATCGCAAAATAACACACTCAGTATCGAGCCCCACATGAATCAAAATGACAAAGCCAATCTAGCGACAAATTCTCTCTCGCTGGCTGTAAACTGCTCAGCTCTCTGGATGGGTGGATACAGGAGCACAGGCTGGGGAGATCGTGAGTTATATTCCAAAAGTAAAATTAATTTAGGTGCACAGCCTCTACAGCCCCACCTCTCATTCCCCACGGTGGAGTTAATCACATCCTGGTTTATTGGACTAGTATTCTTCCCAGTGATACAGGCTTTCACTTTTTGTGGGTGCACATGTGCATCATAAAGGCCTGTCAGCTGAGATGGGAAAGGTCAGTAAAAGTGAGTTCACTTATCCCTGCAGCTGCCTGTTGAGAGTAAAACTAACCAGAACCACAAGCAAACCTCAGGAGGGTACAGTACACTCTATATATACAGCTTGCTTTCCCTTCTGTTGGCTCTAGATGAACTATGAACAACCATGAATGCAGCAGCTCATCAATATGTGAACAAGAAAGAGCAAAAGGTTTCAAAGTCTGACGCTGTGGGCCCCCTGAGACAAAACTGAGACAACTGGGGGGTTTTGGGGCTTTAAACGGGAAGTATGATGTTGCCATGGAGTGGGTCAGTTAGCTGTAGCCAACAGTTTAGTCTTGCTTCTTTTTGGTCTACATTTGTTTACACACAGAGCAAATTGGCACCATTAAAAGTAAGCCAAATTAGCTGTTAGCCGTACCTGTTAACTTTGACTGGATTACATAGAAACAACGAAATTACAAGAAGGAGGCAAATTGTGGCTGCATGTCTCATAGCGCTTCCTTTGCACCCCACTTCAACTAGCCCGCCTCACATTATGAAAACCTATAGTCCAAAGAATACAGGTATCTCTGGGCGCAGTGATAGGTAATTGGGAAATACATCATGTACGTGAGTGATGAGATGGAAACATAAACAATAGGAAGAGGAGGGCCGAGGAGAGAAGGGGTTAAGCCTGTTTCTCTAAAGTGTCCAGGTGCAACGTGTCCCACCCTTCAGGCTGTGAGAGTCTCCATGCTGGGGAGACCTTTAATAGCCTTGAGATGGAAGCGCACCATCCCCAATAGTCCATAAAAGACAGTGTTCCTCTGTCCCATTCCACCCTGTCTGGCCCCATAAAAACTTAACTGGTCTCACATGACCCCCTTTGTCCACTAGAGCAGTGATTGGCTGAACCCTCAGAAGCAATAGGTGTGACTGGGCGGCTTTAGACTGTAAAGGACAAAGTGGTTCACTGCTTCAGAGATGAGCTCATCCTGTCCTGCTGGTCATTCTGAGCAGGGCCCCTTCCTCCATCTGCTGGGCCTGAGGTTTGAAAGGCAAAAGTTTCCAATATTACCAAACACAAAAAAATTGGAAAAAACCTGAAAAAAACCTACATCAACTGATTATATTTTAGGCCACTTGGGGAGAGTGATACATTGACATAAGATCACCAAACAAAGTTGTTATGGTGAAAACTGTAGTGTATTAAATAAATTTGTTCCTCGATATATTGGAGCTTCTTTTTGGTGATATGCAATTTACCAAAAGATAAAAAAGGGGGAAAAAGGGGGCAGGTGGGCTTTAAAGCATAGATTATTAAGATAGAGCAAAGAATGTTTGTCATAGAAAAGTGCAAAGACGCAACTGTCACGTGAGGACATCACGGGGTTACTCATCTAGAGTAAGAAAGAGGTAATGCACAAACAGATACATCTAAACACAGATGGTAGTGGGCAGGAAAAACAATAAACAAATAGAAGTAAAACCATAAATTTCTAAAGTAAGAAAGTAAAAAAAAAAATCATGACAAAATTCTGAGCTATTTCCAGAGCTTTTACCTACATCCCACCTCAACTAGAGCCTTTTTGTCAGCACAGGTGAAAGCTAGAAAGGGAGGCTGGAGTTTAAAATACTGTATGAAGCATCTTATTGTTTTCATTGTGTGACAAATGATGGTACAATACAGTGTTTATGAGATGGTCAGAAGGTCTGCAGTCAGTCTGCAGCAGGACAGTCTGGACAGAAGCTGTGTGCAGTGACATGTGGGGGACTTTTCCTCCAGTGTTTGCTTGTGGTTTAGAGATTTTGTTTTTCCTCAGCTGGGGGAGGTTGGCTGTTGTGACCAGAGTGCAAATGCAACACCATGGGATCCCCCCACCGCCTGACCTCTGCTGACCTCTTCCTTTTTGTCACAACGCTGAGGTTGCAGCCGCTCAACTATCACGGATAAGGAAGTATGTGGCCAAGGGGGAGGCCATTAGTACTGCCCTGACTTTGTTTTGTGCTGAAACAGGATCATCTACACACACAGACACACTTCTGCTTAATAGGAGCAACTTCACTTGGGCTTCAAACACCTCCAGCCTCCTTTCCTGCTGTCCACAGTCACAGTCTGAGCCATTTCCTTAAGAACCTCTTCCTAATTCTCACTCCCCACCTCCTGCTCACAAACACACAACCTTTTGCATACACACCCACAGGCACTCCAACACATTTGGCTCTGGCTAATGTTTTACTCTTCCATCTTTGTCTTTAGGTGCTCTTCTGCCAAAAAAGTAATTAGGTCACAGTTTATCTGAACAAAAGTACTTGCACAGTAAATGCGTCTCCAGCTTGCTTCTTATGAAAAGGATATGTACACGTATGTCCTCAAACTGGCTGGATTAAGAGTTCCTTTCTGGGGTCAACGGAGCTGAAAGCCTCAGATGTTCTCGCCATGAACTCATCCTGAAGCTTATTGAGCTAAAACATCTGGGCCCCCTACTTTCTCTGCGCAGCTTTCTACTGAGCGCAGAGATGGATCCTTCAGGATTTGGCCAGTGGGCAACACACACACACACACACACACACACACACACACACACACACACACACACACACACACACACACACACTTTGTTGAGTGACAGCGCCGGAGAGGCTGTGGTGTACTACTTATAGGTGAAAAAACCAATAGCAGTGGCCCGTTTGTCATTACTCCTGTTAATGTGGCACAGCTGTCTGCCTGTCACGTGGCGCCAACCCTACCCAAATCCCAACGTGTTTTGTGTGTGTGTGTATGTGTGTGTGTGTGTGTGTGTGTGTGTGTGTGAGTGCGCACGCAAGTCAGTCTTGGTTGGCTGCTCCTCCTGCTTAAAACCCCTCAGGAGAAGGAGACAGGAGGGCTGCGAGATGCCAGTGATGTTAAAGGTAAGACTTCTTGACTGTGATCATTACAGAGTTCGGTGGAAAAGGCCAGATCCCCTGCTGTCTCAGTCCAGTGTAAACATAGTTCCCTCTGCGAGGAGGAGACAGAGAGCGAGGAAGAAAGTGGGAAAAATAGCAAAATATAAGACAAGGACGGGGACTGAGAGAAAGGGATCGCACAGACAGCCACAGCAGGGGGCATGCTGTTCTCCGTATTAGACTGTCAATGAATCTCATTAACATGGCTTCTCTAATCAGCATCCGAGAATATTCCACTGAAGGCCATCCGCTCTGCTCCCCACCTCCTTCCTCTCATTGTGATTACACTGATGCATAAATTTACCATTGCTTTTTTTTTTTCTCTTTTTATTAAAGAGGTCTGGTTTAAAGTCTTTACGAAAGCAGCTTCTGTTGTTCTCTGCTTCCATTATGTCCTGTGGCCTGTCTTTACATGTGAAACACAGCAGGTTGCCTTGTTAAAGATATCCACTCTGCCCTCGTCACATCAGGAGAGGTTTGTTTTCCACCATTTCAGCTCCACGCAGTGAAACTAAATAGGCACTCATGCTGAAAGCCTGCCTTGTCCAAATGACAGCTAACTAGATAAATACAGCCAAAGTACTTCCAAACGTTGCTCACGGTGACACAAAAAATTTGGAGTTGTTTGAACATTGTAACAGTTATTTCTGAGACGGTGACAAAAGTCTTCTTCGTCTTTCCACATTTGTTGACACCTCTTAAGAGTGCTTGCTTGTAAATTCTGTCTGTGTATGTGTGGACGAAAAGCAAAAGGATGGCAGAATGTTTACATTTCTAAAATCATTTCCGTTTTTCCCCTGAAACTTGAGAATGCACTCTTAGGGACAAATGTGTCCCAGGTCTGTCATTCACATGTGTCACATGACAGGGCCCTGCAGGAAGCTGGCTGGTTTTTTACACAGGAAGGTGTGATCCCATGGAGCAGTGTTTGTCTTTCTTTATTTGCCCTCTGTTTTTCCTTAATGAGAGCAGCTGGTATCCAGCGCAAACACACTCCCGCTATTGTCCAGACACATCAAAACAGTAACATTTGATTCCTTAGTCCTCAGAGAGATTTGCGTGGCATAAGATGAAACAGAGGAGATTCGAGGTTGGAAGCGAGAGTCATGCCAGAAACATTCCCAACACCACACATGCTCATTCTTAAATCATGATCAAGTCCTGCCAATATTGGAAAATCTGAATTCCAAAAGTACAGCATCAAATGGGAACAACACAGCCTTGTCTATCTCTCTAACATCTGACAGAGTGACTAATGGGAGCTACTGAAGCTTCACTCCCCCAAAGCCCCAAACCTAAACAGATTAAACACACTCATGGACTCTGCGTCTCTCCCTTTATGTTTTCTGAAGCAGCCTTGACTTTTCATGCAACAGTTCTGACACACATCTTTAGGTCCACGCTGATTTACTATCTGTCCTCTAAGTCCTCTCCCTTATTCGACGCTCTCCAGTGGCTCGAGGCAGCTTTCCCATAGTCCTGTGTGCTCTCAGGGTGTGTTCCTAGCACTGAATGTGCACATAGGATAAATAAATCACATACAGGCCCTCTGGAGAGCAGACAAACTGACTGGAACGGGCTACAGGGAATAAAGAAGACATCTGGCGGAGGAGCTGGAGCCTTTCTGGTGAGGAGAAAATGACTTATACAAAGCCATTATGTTAGCCAGTTTCACCAGCGCTCCACAAGTTTAACCTTAGCTGTGGTAACATGTTTGATAAGATTACTTAGTTACTTAGCCAGTGGTGGAATCTAAAGTACATTTACTCAAGTAGTGTACTTGAGGTAAACTGAGGGAAATGCTAGACTTTTCACTCCGCTGCTTTTGTTTGAAACCTTTAGTTACTAGTTACTTTGCATTTTAAGATTTATGTGCAAAAGATATGATCATTACCCAACAGTAGGCTATGTACAATAGTTAAAATTAGAACAACCTTGACCTGCTACAAAAATAAAATGCTTAATGTATCAGTGACAACAATATTTTTCTGCATTATAAGCACTTTTGCTGTCAATACTTTGAGGACATTATGCTAATACTTAAAACAGACCCTCAATAAAGAGTTCAAAAAGTCATTTAAGGGGCTGATCGTGACAGTATAATACATCATTTGCCTTCCTAAAATAATTTTTGGAAGTTATGCTACAGTAACTATTCATTTTAGATTAGATTACAGATAGATAGCAACTATTTTAACATTCCTTAAGTATTTAGTGGCCAAGACTTTTCTTAAGTTATTACAGTATAACCCAATTTAGTAAATCACTTGTTTGAAACTAGTATTAAGTCAGTGTCCTTACTAAGAACACAGGAATTTTATTATTTTAAGGATCCATAAATTCCAATTTCTTTCCAAATAATCTCATAAGCCATTTCCTGGATAGAACTAATATATATAATAATTAAAGGTAAAATCAGTGATCAGTTGCACTTAAATTTATTTCAAAATGCTAATCTAGCCTAGCCTTAGACTTTTATTCAAATGACAGCATGTGAGCTACACATGCAAAATGTGCCTTCAAACCAATATACAATTCAGCATACATGATTAACATTTCCATTAATAAATATATGAGCAATATTCCCTAGAGTTTAAATGGAGCAGCTTAATGGAAATTCATCTGGAAGTAAATAATAAACTCAGCACAGCCTTGGAACATGGTCTTTAATTTTTCCTATAATTGGTACCAAACTACATGGTTCTTTCAAGGAAAAATTTAAGAAAATAATTTGGAAATAACAGGCCTGTAAAATAAACCAAATTTACAAATAGCTGGTGCAATAAAATTCCTTTGTTGAAGTTAAAAGACAGCTGAAACAGTCTTTTTATTGTGGGATGAAATTAACCACTGACCAGAAGGAGAGATCACATTTCTGTTAGCCAGCAAATGAGTCATCTCAGAGGGCTTATGTTGTGTGATAGCACATACTGTTAGCCATTTTGGTGAGGCCATCGCATTTGTAGTCCATACACAAATGCTGCCGTGGAGGCTGGAACAGTTGATCCCGTATCAACCACGGTCCCAGTGGGTTAGTGAACACAGATCCTATTAAATAGTGTAGCTGCTGCTGCATTCATATTCAGCAGAGGAGGAGGTGAGGGGGGGGGGGGGGGGGGGGGGGGGTGAAAACACACATGCACTAACCTCCATCTGCTATGGTCAGGTTTGGCACAGAGTCAGCAAGTCTCTCCAAATGGCAGAGCTTACTTTGTGTGTGTGTTAATGTACACGAGTGCAGAAGAAATTGAGAGAGAAAAGAGAGACAGAAGGAGATGGATGGGAGCAGCGAGGAAAGTCGGCTGGAGGAAAAAAGAGAGAGACGAAGAAGCGAGAACAGCCACCCGCAACAAATCTGCTGCAAGGCTTTGGTATCGGGGTGACAGGTGCATTATCATAGGTTAATGAGAAGACTAGGGCTGACTGTAGCTGCAATCAGGGGAGTGCTGTCTTCACGACCACCTCCATCAATCAGATCCGACATAAACTCCCACTCAAGCACCAGCACATCCACAAACACACCTAGGTATATTCAGTATTCCAACATATACAGGCACACATACAAACACCCCACCCATACAAGTATTCATTGCAGAGCCAGCACATTATAGCTTATGGGGTCCAATGATACAACAATATTGTGCCCTCAGCTTTGTACAAAAGATTACAGTGTGATTATGAGGTATTTATGGGCACAATGAGAGATAATTAGCACCTCAAGCACAGCCCTCAGTTGTGATCATAAAAAGGTGTTAACTACGGCTGGTAGTGGAGTCTGTGATCCCTGTAGAAAAAGAAAGTGGTGGAAAAAGTGTGCAGATTATTCATTTAAAGGCCCTGAAAACATTTGTTCCCAATCAGTTTCTTATTATCAGCTACTGAGTCAGACACGAATACACTATTTCCTTCAAACAAATTCATTTTTAGCATGCAATATTTATGAGGTTGACTATGACTGTCAGACTGGATTTCAGCAAGAAACATCTCGTCACAGAGTTTAACATTGGTCTTATTTTGAAGTTACGCTAATCTATCTATCTATCTATCTATCTATCTATCTATCTATCTATCTATCGACCCCTTCATCCAGTCAATAACCAGCTAACATGTTCAGCAGCAAACATGCTAGAAACATGTTAGCTGCCAGCAAGCGACATACATTTCTGTCCATCATAACGCAGCGTCAGTGTCGTTTAGACTGTATTTCTGAGCAACCTAGTCGGCAGGTTGAGGATGTTGAGAATCTCTCCCACTGGGTGAAAATAACCACATGAAGCGTCAACAAACAAAAGCATAAAAATGCTCCCAGCTCTTTCTGTTAAGCTCACTAGCATTTTGCTAGCTTTGGCAGCATGCAACCAGATAAAGTGTGGAGTATCTTTGATGCAACCTACAGCCACAGAACAAAACCAGGTCTTCTCAACAGCCTCACCTTAGCAAACAGCACAACATATGCTACTGTTTATAACCTCACCAGCTAGCTAGTGTGTAGAGCGTAATTTAAATTAAGCAAAATCCGATCAAAAACATAAATAAACAAGAAATCTAACCAAACATTCATTTCCTGCGGTTTGTACTTGACAGTTTTTTATTCTCAAAGCGGATCTGATTTTAATTACCTTATACTGTTGGTGGTTTAATCTACAACACAAGCCTACATCGTATTCATAAATTGATCATACGTTTTTGACATATTCTTTATTATTAATTATTAATTAGTAATGCTGCCAGATAATTTAATGTGAAGTCAAAAGATGGGGAAAGCCCCTCTGAAATGTAGTATATGGTAGCACCAAGTGGAAATAATTAACTGAGGTACTAGTTCCTTATTGTACAGTATCTGGGTAAATCTACTTTCCACCATTGAAAACAGGTCTTTGCAACCTGCTGCTTTTGTGGTGTTTTTGTGAAATACGTAAGTAAGTGGTGCACAGTTGTTTCCTTCTCTCTCTGTCTTTACCTCCATCTCCATATCCCTCTCTCTCCCGCCCTCCCTCCTCCATCTCACTTGACTGGGGTGGAGACTGTGTGTTTTCACATACTCATATTGCTGATGTTCACCAGTGTTTCGCAAGGCAGTGGAGCTGTGCCAGAGCGATTTCAGAGGTCTCTATTCTCCGCAGGCCAAAGAGGCCACATGAAGAGGAGAGCTTGCCCTTATCAAACTGGATTAGCCCCCACCAGGAAGGAGAGGGAGGTGTAAAGAGGAAGAGGGAAAGGAAGGTGGCTCTCAGTGTGAGTCAGTGTATCATTCGTCTCAGGTGCTGGATCTCACAAGCCGCTGGGCAGGAAATGAGGCGGAGGACACCCACTGACCTGCAGCCACTTGCCGCCTCTCAGCCTATCACAGAAACAATTTAAACAGCTAATGGAACTAGGCTGATCCTCTTTCCATCTCATACAGGGGCACTGTGAGTCATACTTCTCATTTCTGATTAGAGCTCCCCAGGCTTAAAAGTAATCTGCACCAGACAGGGGATAGGCCCAGCTAGTTATGTTATTATACATATCTACTAGACGGATATGTGCAACAGACTGAGTGCACACTGTTTGTTTATATATGATCCCTTAGAGAGATTAAAAACAGGAAAGCCAGTGCAGGAGGAAGGGAGTAGGCAGGGGGGTCAGCGTGCAGGTGGAGGTGGGGTCTTTGTGGGGATGACTGAGGGGCATGTGGGGGTGCCATCTGACCATGACACAATGTGAGGAGGATGCTGAGGGGAAGGGCACAGCGGGCAGTGGGGGCAGCCACAGAGAGCCCCTCACCATCACCTGGATGAGCACCAATGGAGCGGAGAGCTGACTAAAAACACACATGGATAGGGAGACAAATGGCAACACAGCGCGAACATGCTGGTAAACATACATCTCATTTGCACAAACTCAATGCAGTAGCGTGAAATGTATGTATCCTCCATATTAACAACAGGCTTACCTGCCTATCACACATTCTCAAGAGACAGGTTTCTCAGATAAGTATATTCTTTTAAACCTCTCCAGGTTACTCAGTGCTTACTGAACACATGGACCTGACATCTTCATTATTCATCCTTTTATTTCATTCGGTCTCAGCGGGATCATCATCTGTCCCACTTCCTCTGCCCTGGACTCACTGACTGACAGCTCTGTGGAAAAAACAGAACAAGCTTTCCTTCCTCATTGTGTTTGTCCTGGGCAATGTCTGTGTGTGTGTGTGTGTGTGTGTGTGTGTGTGTGTGTTCTGATGAGTTCAGCAGCAGTAGCAGCAGCAGCACACTATCCTGGCTGTAGCCCCATTAAGTTTTCCATAGCCTGCATACAAAGAAAAAATAAACTCGTGTGCCCAAGAATTGCAACTATATGTTTTATTACCAATTAATCTGGTGATTTTTTTTTTTTTGAATAATCACTTTGGGCTGCAACTAATGATTATTTTAATTATCGATTAATCTTCCAGTTATTATCCCAATGAATTGTCTTATCTGTAAGATGTCAGAAAATCATGACAAATGACCATCACAATATCTTAGAGTCCAAACTGACAGGTTCAAATGTCTTGTTTTGATCAACCCACAGTCCAGCACCCAAACATTTTCAATTTACTGTTGCGTGACAAAGAAAAGCATCAAATCCTCACATTTGAGAATCTGGAAAGAGCTGCTCAATGAGGGGGAACGTTTGGCATTTCTGTTTAAAAAACAAGTAAACCAATTATTCCATTATCGAAATAGTTGCCAAATAATTATATTTATTCAATAACTAAATGGGTAATTGTTGCAACTCTATAATGCATTTAAAATGCTAAAAAACAACAACAAAAACACCCCAACCCCCAAGTCCAAGGTGATGACTTCAGATTGGTTGTTTTGCTCTGCCAACAATCAAAATCCAAACAATCAATGTTCCAGTTTATTCAGTTTAGGCTGATGTAACAGAGAGACAACAAACAAATTCTCAGTTTTTAGGAGCTGGAGCCGGCACATGACTGATACATTGTTCTGATAAATTATTCAAACAATTAATGGAATAGCAAAATTGTTGATTCGATGGACTAATTGAATTATTGTTCCAGCACATTTTGAAGTTCTAGTGGTGAAACGATGAGGCCGTTAGACCAGAGATGCCAGAAACAGAAAATAGTAAGATTTTGGATCATGTGTCTGGAAGGTCATATTGTGAATGAGAGCGAGGATTATGACACGCAGCAAAGGTCCCTGACCAGACTCCAACCATGGTCATTACGTGCCATGCGCTGTAACCATTTGGCTACAAAGGCACATTGTTGTATGTTTTTTGTTTTGATCTTGACTATGATGTCAAAAGGATGTAATCAGTTTTCTGCCTATATAAACCTTATGCTTGATCATGTTGGCCATTTGCCCGACAGATATCCAGTTGAAATGTTGTTGCTTTTTCAGTATAATACAGCTTTGGGAGCTCTAATCCAGTGTGAGGATGCTCTCCATATCTTTCCTCCCCTCGTGTAGCCCACAGCTGTTATTCTGAAGTTTAATATCGCATTGTAAATGAGAAATTGATGTTTGGCGCTTGAAGCAGTCAACATGGACAGAGCTCCCTGATGAGCTGTGGCTCTGTTCAGTTCCTTGAAAACAGTCTCTTGAGCGAACACTAAGATGTACTCATTATACTGAGGACAAGTGTCTTAGACAATAGTGGATTAGCGCAGCAGTCTGTGCTGTGATTGTGTTGTTTTGCTTCAAAGCAGCGTTGGTCTGTGGTGAGGTATTAGCTTCTGACATGATATGACATCATGAGACTCCCTTTCCTTGATAAGAGTCATTGCACTTAAATCTTCTGGGAAGAGCTCTTTCTTATTTATTGCAGAGGAGAAATCCTGTTATTGCAGTGAAATGAATGGATGTGGAGGTCTTTGTTCTGTTCAGCCACAAGGTAGTCAGACTAAATGAACAGGAAGATACAAAGACTAAATTAGGGAGTAATTGAAAAAAGAAATGAATTAGCTTAGAGGTGTAGAACTAGCAAGGCAGTGAAATAACTAATTTTCTTAAGAATTTGCATAAAGCTCATAATTAAACCTGCAGCTTTTATAAATAAGGTTTAGCATCTTTAGTTTCACACTAAAACACCATAACCTACTAATTTCTTGCATTTCTGTCTGAGCTAGTGACAGTTGAGTATATACTGCCACCTTCTGGTTGCTTTAGGTACAAAATCTGATGTCTGACCACCAGGGAAAGATCAAATAGTACTGAGTCTGAGTCTGAGAAAATAGCATCTGTATGTATTTAAGTTCTGTGACCACTGTTCAGCTAGCTTTTATAAGACAAAGTGAAATTCAAGCTGCGTTCAACAGAGTCTAGTGAATTTAAGTTTAATAGTTTTTCAATAATAAAAACTAATACACAATAGGTTTTTAAACATGGCTTACAGGTCCACAAATATTCTTTTTACCAAACAAAATCAATCTTTTTTTTTTTGTAAAAGTGTAAAAATATCTTAAACACAATAAAAAGCCTTCATTTCTCATTAAGTTAAATGAATGTTTCAATTTGTCAGGTCATAAAATAGAGGCTGACTGTAACTGTGAAAGACACAACTGTTCTTTTATAAAACGGCCAGTTCCCTCCCTCTTGTGTAGCTGTAACATAATGAACATGATTTGAAATAACTTACGTGAGATGGCATGAAAAACTACAAGCCACATAAAAGTGCAATCTATCCACTAAATTAACCATGAATTCAGCCATAATAGTGTGTTCAAAATGAAGAGGGAGGACTGAGACGATGAGATGGATAATAAGTGGGATAAGGACACAGGAAACATTTTTGTAAAACAATTCTTTGCAACAATAGTATGAGTTGTAAACGGTCATTTTCTGGTCATAGCAGCCTCTGAAAATATGCAATCATTGCGAGCTTCCAACTTTTTTCTCTGCTCTTGTAACTGATAATATAAACCAGGCAAAATAACTTCTCGGAAAACAATCATGCAGAGAGGGGAAAACACATTGTGGTCACACAGCTGCTGTTTTCAAGTTACTGCTACAATTTTTTTTTTTTTTTTTAAAATAAGATTTTTCAAAATGAAGGCAGGTGTGAGGATCTTAAATAAAGATGTTCAGGCAGGCGCTACTGGTAGACTGTTCACAAACTCATCCTATGCTGAAGAAATGAAAATGTAACTTCAAGAGTGATGACAGATTCACTCTGAGGGTTTCAATTTCTGATTCTGACCAAAATAAAGCTGACAAGCTGCGGTGGCAGCCACATTCTGTACATCAGAGAAAGGAAACAAAGAACAATAGGACTCTTAAAACAAGAGTATGATGGTGCTAGCTTTTCCATGTAAAACGCTGACTAAGCACTGAAGTGCCGTAATCCCTAACCAAAGTCGTATATACAAAAACACAATGACATGAGAATATAAAAAAAGAATAAAAAGAAACAAAATACATCATACACACATCATACACACAGTTACTTCATGCAAAACTAGTCATTTTGGGAAGCTACTGGTTACCAGTCACACACACTCGAGAGAAAGACAGTCATATCATATAGAGACGCTGGGAGTCAGGAGGAGGAGGAGGAGGAGGAGGAGGAGGTGGTGGTGGTGGATGTAAACTAAAGTTAATATTAGGGCTACTGGGTACAAGGAGCTGATGATAGAGGCCAAAACCTCCACCACAGCAGCCCTGCCCCGGGCCTCTCCTCCACCCTCTGCACCAAAAATACCAGCTGCAGGATCACAGAGTAGCATTAATGCTTAACAGCGGCTACCATGCACACACCCATGTCTTCCTGCCTCCCTCTCATCTCCCTGCCCCAGAGTCAGAAGATGCTCCAGCTCTCAGCTCACCAAATGCCACTAAAGTGCTCTCTCTACTACAATGTAAGCGCTTCTTTTGAGGTCAGCAAAGAAAAACAAACAACATGTAGATGAACATTTGCATAGTATCAAACTATCAGGTTATCAGGCTTCCACCAAAAAATATCATAAATGTCTGCCTAGAAAACACAAATGATAAGATAACAATGGTGACTTGGTGAACTTATGTCCAACAAGTGTGTTTGACTGAGAGGTGTGTGTGTTTGTGTGTGAGACATATGGGGCATGAGACAGTTGCACAGCTGTCAAGACAGGAGGCGCTCAAGTGGGGGAGACAGCTGTCTTATTTTATGTGTGTGTGTGCGCACAAGAATGTGAGACAAGGAGAGAGAGGGAGAGTCCATCCATCTGTGTGTGGTGTGAAGCTGGCTCCGTCTTCAGCTCAGTACTTCGGTACTTTGGTGTAATCCTCCTGGACGACGCTCTTGCACAGACACATAGAGAGAATCATCCCGAGGAGCTGCAGGAAATAAAGTTGACACCTTAGTTATCAGAGATGAAACTGACCAGTGGAGCATTCACTCAAACATATATGTGTCAAAACCAAAGAACTGAATCATGAATGCATCTCTACTGCATCGCAGATTTTTGTGTGTTGAAAGTAGGGCTGCAACAAAGAATTTATGTTGTTATCGATTAATCAGACAATTGTTTTCTCGACTAATTGCCAGAATATAATGAAAATCACAATTTCCTAAAACCCAGAGTGATGTTCTCAAAGTCCCAGTTTACTGTTACTATCACATAAGATGAAGAGAAGCAGCAAATCCTCACATTTTGGAGGTTGGAACAAGAGAATATTTAACATTTTTGCTTGAAAAACTAATAACTTTTATTCGATTATTAAAATAGGTGACCATTATTTTCCTGTTGCTCCCCTAATCATTTTAATAATTTAATTGTAAAATCAAGCTCCAGTTAAAAGATGTGAGATGAAAATCCACACTCCTCGTTCTGCGTAAGAAGGCACGCCAAAGATTAGCCATCATCCTTTTGTTTTGGTCAAAGGAATAGTTTAGCATTTTTGGAAATTTGCTTATTTGCATTTTTTTGAAGAGTTAAATGATAACAATCTCATGTCTTTCCATTAAATATGAAGCTGGAGCCAGGAGATTAGCATAAAGACTGGAATCTGCCTACATGCATCTCTAAAGCTCACTAATTAACATGTTACAGTGTTTCCTACAGAATTAGATTTTATTTGTGGCAGTAGGTGATGGGGGCATGTTCTTAAATTAATTATTGGATAATACTGTGAATATGGCACTCCATGGGAAACATTTTGAATGCCAAGTTCTTTGTGACAAATAAATAACTGAACAACATATATGGCTCCATTGTTAAATGCTGTGTCAAACAAATAACAAAGTGAGGGTTGATTATATATTGTAATGGGCTGGCGAGCCCGGCCCCGGCACAGCACAGTTTGTGCGCCCTGAATGACTGAGAAAGGGCAGGTAAAAACTTAATGTATTTCTTCACGGCCCACCGATTCGGCAGGGATTTCTCCAGAGGGGGAGAGAAAGCGGCGCAAGGAGGGGCTGAGCAAATCAATGTACTGTGCACAGCTCTACAGTAATTTTACCAATTTGAAAGTACAGAAAATTAGAAAATCAATAGTTGGAGATCCACCTTGATATTCTTGCAGGCCTCCACAAAAAAAAACATATTTGTATGGGGGAACACTGTGTTATATCTCTTTTATTTAATCCATACAAAAACTAGTTTGATGGAGGCTTTTATCTACAGAGATCGGCCTGCTCAGAGCGGTCTCAATCTACTCCTCTAACTCTCAGTAAGAAAGCCCACAGGGCTATATTTTCCAAAATTGTGAAATATTCCTTTAACTCAGACTGAAAAAGCCTCATACTTGCTTTGGCTAAACTAAGAATGCAATTTTTGTGTTGAGTGAGGACTGTGGATTTTGTCCCCTATTACGATGGCAGGAATAGATTCAAGGCCAGTATGGATGGGAGGAACAGTGACCAAACTCATGTGGTATCAAGATAGCGATAGAGATTTCAGAAATCTCACAGAAAAGTTAATTGCAGCCCACACTGTGTGACATGGATCTAATAGACTTGGATACAATATCAAGGTTGATGTATGTAGCCTGCACGATGTTCCTGATTCCTAGGCTATGATGCAAATAAACAACAATGAAACATGAAGTATGTCATCCACCTGAAACCACTATAGTGGTAAACAATGCATGTGTCATTTCATGCTGCATTCCTATTGGTTGGTGGTAGGTCGTAGCAGCAGTCAAACTGCGAGATGATCATCTTAAGTTTGTAACACTGTCAGAACTTTTTCCCAGACTTTCTTTGGCTGCAAGTCCATGACGGCCATCTTTGAATCTCTCTCACAGTGTGTCATAGGAACACTGTTTTGGAGCCTTGACCAAAGATAATGCTGCGTTTCTTTCACAATGGTCATCTTTTGTCTAGAACAGCCCAAAATTGCATAGTGTAAACTCGTCTATAGACTAGTGTGAGGAAGGGATAGAATACTGTACCTCCACAACTGCCACACCGACACACATTCCCAGAATAACCCCACAGTTGTCCAGGAGCCATTTCTCCACGCTGGTTATACAGCCCTGAAGGAGAGAACAAGACAGGGAGGAGAGACAGAATAAGGCTGAGAAAGACACGGAAGCAGGGGGGAAGGGGGCAGCGAGCCAACACGCAGAGGAGAGATGAATGACTACGTGATCCCAGCCGGACATGAACAGAGCCTTTTCAAAACACATCTGTTGGCTTTGGACTGAGTCAGTGAGGGGAAGAATAACACGGCTTAGCTGAGCTGAGGAAAACAGTACAGCTAGAATAAAGTTCCTGAAACACGCAGACCAAACAACAGAACAGTAGAGCTTTCCTGGTATTTGAACAAATCACAAAGCACAATCAACACGCCTCAGCTGTCTGAATTCACTGTGCTGATTAAGTGCAACCACAGTGCCACACTGAGCTGGCACCAGGAGTTACACAACAGGAGTCTAACTGACTTATGCAATGAGTAAAGGTGTGAGGTCTATCAGAACAATGCAGGCATGTTGTAGCATTGTTCACCCAGCTGCAGGAACACCAAGCAAGACTGACTGTGGTCTGGACCTAAAGATAAAATGTTTCACAGGCCTCAGTGGAGCTGGGTAGCATTTATTACAGAAGACAGTTTAAATTGTGTCATGAAAGATGTCAAGATGGCACTGTGATAAATATAACTGAGTATACTTTCCTGGAGTAGTTCCGTTTAACAAAACTTCTACTTTAACTCCACTACATTTCATAGGGAAATGTTGTATTTTTAATTTCACATTTATTTTACAGATATAACTTCCTAGTTACTTTTCAAATCATCATCTTATATTGTCAATATGATCAGTTTATAAAATATCCATTGTCACAAAAAGTTGTTAAAACAACAAATGCTTTTTACATGTATTCATCAATGGATAAGTGATAATAACCACTGCAAGGTACATATAAAAGTATGAAACAGACTTCTGGGGTGACAATGACAAAATGTTTTAGCACTTACTGTCCTATGTAGCAAACTTTTTCAACAATTTAAACATGCCAATTAAATGAAGAAGTGGAAAGCCAACAAGAGATTAAAACACATAAAATGTTACGTTCGCCTTCTCTGTATCACTTATTGATATTGTGAATGAAAGCAAAAACAGTTAAACTAAGTGTATCCAACAGGCCTGTTTGGTGAATGAATCATGGCTGATCAATCAAAATCACAACACTGGCAACTGCATAAAAAGCTGCACTCCAGGAAAAAAGTCCCTTCTCAGGAAAAGCAGTTGGTTCAGCACAATGAGGCAGACAGCAGGCAGCAGTTTCACATGTTGCACGAATGATTGAGTGAGCATGAAAAGTATGAGGCCAAGAGGCACAGCTGGAAGGTTTTTACAGCCAATCGCAGAATTATGCTACTCTCTAACTGAAATATATTCACACATACTGAGATAGACTTGCAATTGGACAAACTGGATAAACAGCCATTGGCTTCATCTGTAAATTCAGATGTGTGATTTTCAAAGTGATGGTCAGCCTTAGTGCAGAAACAGCATGACAGATTTAAGATGTATTATGTACCGTTTCATAGACGGGTAGATCTGTGGACATGTGCTCACACAGGCCTACTTCCTGGATGTCTGTGCCAGCCAGGCTCTCGTTGCGACAGGAACATGCGTAGAGGTTCTTGGAGCTGTTCTTGATTGAAAGGTTCTCAGACCAGTTTCCTGGACCAGTCCATCCACAGCACTTCATCTGGTGATATAAAAGACAGGCAGGATGTGAAAAACAGACGCATTAAAAGAGATCAGAGACCAAAACTAATGGTAAAATAAATCAGAAGGCATAACTAGAAAATCCATTGTCTCAATGAATGAGCATTTCTATTGTGGTGTTTGTGATGACTCTCTTCTTGGCTGCTGGGGGAAAGAGGTTTGGCAGGAAAGAGAGAGAGGTGCAAGGAGACAGTGAGTGTGGAGCAATCTCACTGCAGCTTACACCAGACCTGTTTTTATTTGCTATGGGCTGATAAGTTTAATGTAGCAGTTCACCCAAAGCACGCCCAAAGTCTCTAAAACCTCTGCTGCCAAAAATGAATAAAATGTTGTTAATGCTCCTCAAAGGATTAAAACATTAGATTTGAAAAAAGTCAAGAAAAACTTTTTGTTTAAACAATGTCTCAGTTATTCAGGAAAACTGTTCATTGTGAGGTCTGTGGGTTATGCAAAGTGACAAGTAGCTGTTGAGTTTAAAAGTTAATTTCAAATGCTTTGAGTACCCTTAAGTAAATTTCAATCATCTCTATTGTATTGTATTATCTGCATGGCTAAATACCACTCGAGATATGTAAAAACTTTCAACAACTTCTTGTAATTTTGGCGAAGTGACACTGTAGCATGGCCGTGAACATTACGCCCAGTTTACAGTACTTCCCACTAGGTGAAAAGAACTACAGAAAAACTAAACAGAATCCAACATCATCACTAATTAAAGTGAGTTAGTTTATTTAAAAGAAGCTATATACGGTGCGATTGTATTTGGTTTCATCTGTTTAAGAATTGTTCAAAATACACGACACCGCAAAAGCAGCTAAATTAGGCGCGTGGTGGGGGTAAGCATACACAAACACTCTTGAGTAATGGGAGGTTTCCTAGTTTTTCCCCAGCAGACACGGTGTGGACGCTGCATTACAAAGAAAAAAACATGCAAATAGCGCTGCAAGGTTAAGAGTTGAATTCACACCAGAAACACCCATTCTAAAAATATGTGCACTCATGTGACTGTAAAGAAAAACTCTGACCACATGGCCTCTGTTAAACCTCTGTTAATCCAACCTGCTGCTGTTTACGTATTTACAGATGTATTAATGGGACCAGCAATGTTAAATGTGACTTTATTAGAACAGACTTATTCAATGAATGCAGTTTATTCATTTTCATTTTCAATGTTGTGTAAATAATGCTGAAAATGCTTACAATTATGGATATGCAAACTGTCAATTAAACTAGACTTCTGGGCATGTCTAGTACAAACCAGGTTAAAGAGTCAACTCACCGTCCTCTGAATGAAGTCCCATGTGTGCTCTGTGGTCCTGTTCTGGCCGGTGTAGTTGATAATCATGCCCTTTATGATGTTGGACATCTCATATTTCAACTGGAAATGAGATGACAATACATTATCAGCAATGCAAAATTTAAGGGTCACACCAATACTAATCACTTGTTGCTGTTGATACAAATACTACAGATTACTGTACATAAATGGCATGTGTGTACTTGTTAGTATATAATCTGTGGTGCATAGCAGGCAGTCAGTGTTGAAGAACTCATCAATACTAAATCTTTTTCTGAAATTTACTAGCAACATCTGAACTTAATGTGTGTTAAGGGAAACAGCACGGGTGGCACAGCCCTGTGAAGTCCCATGCTGGGCTTAAGAATTGCACAAATACAGCAAGACCACAGAATAGTGGCAGCAATGTAGCTTCAGCGCTCTACTGAAGATGAGTTGGAGCCTCACCCTATTCTGGGAAAGGGCACCACCCTGCCCTGTGGTGAGCCTTAAACACAGGGAGCGCGTCTAAAGCTGCAGACTTACACATGTTCACAGAGATGCACACAAACACATGTACACACATGCATATAAGCTGGGGGGCATACAACTGAGAGGGCCACATCAGGCTCCACCTTTCCTGCTTCTTAGAGGAGTGAGGTTTATCAAGGGAAATGCTTTTTATGTGCTGGGAGGGAATGGCCATGTTCAGAGTGTTAAACTGGTCCCTGAGGTTGGTGTGTTCAAACACAACACTCCCTTCACACACACAGTGTAAACACACAATGCTTGCTCTATTATTTCAGTCTGAATCTAGTACTGTTATTTTCACCAGTTTGACAGAAGGAAATTTAGACCAAAAAAAAAAAAAAAAACAGGGTGAGAGTTCAAATTATACCTCAGTATGATAGCCCCATTTATGGTGTATTGGTAACTTAAAAATTGCGTTGCATGACCTGTCAAAGATGTCGAAAATATCCACAGATGTAAAACTCACAAATGACGTGATATTTGGATGTATTCTGTAGTCATGGATGTATTTTCACATCCACCTGCATCTGACTGTAATTCTTTTTTTAAATTTTCTGAACATTAAATGTTTTGTTTCATATTTTACTGGTAATATTTTAAGTAAGTTATTGGCAGGGTCCTGAGCAAATCTGTCCTCTTGAAATATGTGTTAGTATTGTAGCGTCATTTTGTCGCTGCCATGTGAATTCTCTGAAACATCAACTTTGCACAAGTTCAGAAAAACATCCTTGTTTTCAGCATTTTCACGTCATTTTTTTAAAGATAATCCAACAGGTTTTTAAATTGTTTATTTATCTTAACCTCAACACATAAAGGAACACAAGCCTTCTTTAAGCCTTCTTTCCATTCTTGAGACACTTAGTTTTCACTGAGCAGTGACAATATGTGGGTTTTTGTGACCTGTCTAACCTGACCTGCTTTGTCCTTTCCTGAGTATTAGTGACTAAAGTTTCCCCCTGGGCTTGTTTATCTACTTATTACTGTTTGGTTTCCTTTTTCAAAACTCAACTCAGAGCAAAAGCTGAAACATATATTCAATCAACTCTAATGATTTGGTGGTCCCACCTGTAGGGGGCACTGTATAATCAGAGACTTCAGTAGAAAGTTGTTTCCATCCCTGGGGTGACAATTTACTGTCCTAGATGGGGCAGTGTTGGGCAGACCAATTTAATATGTCAGCATATGACAACAGCGTTAGCAACACACATTCCCCATAAATGTGTTTGCCCCCTCTCCCTCCAACACAAAACACAAAAACACCCAGAGGTGGAAATGAGACAACAATGGAAACTTTCAGTGTAAAGGCCTGCCTGCTACTTCCTCTACAGTCGTCACACATCTCTCTCAGTCCACCTGCTTCATCTTACTTTCTACTAGTATCCAACTTCTCATCAGTCAAAAAAAAAACAACACCCTGTCACTTTCCATTCATTGAACTATGAAAATGTGTTTCATCACAGGATGCAGGGGCCTTACTAATAGGTTTAGCTAAGACCTAATGCAGCCAGACACAGCCGTGAAGAGGGGAAGAATAAATACCCATTAGGCTCCTGCTATACCAGTGGGAGGAAGGATGGTGGGAGGGAGAGAGGGTCAAATTAGGAGAGAGAATAAAAAGGGAACAAGACTAGGTCAAAACCTAGTACATGGCTGGACTGTGTCATAGGCTATTTGCATTCTTCCTAGTGTCAGCTTGTTTATCTGCTTGCTTCTCTCCTACTCTCTATGCTCACATACACAGTATATCAATACAGCTGAATTTCCAATGAAGCTGTTCTCATTTACATGTTTTTCTGTTTCTGCTGTCAAACAGAACAAGTATGAAATAATAACTTCCAAGCCATTTCCAAGCTGCTGCTCTGCACTGCTAAAATCCTTATTTAATAACCACAACATCGGCTGACAAAATCCCACTGCACTGGGATGCTCGTATTTGAAGTGACCCGAACTGAGACCATTTGCTTCAAATGCGCTATGTTGGCAATACTACAGGCTGTAAACGACTCCCTGATAAAAACAAATTTTATTTTGAAAGAGCAAGGGCCAGTGACTTCCAACTCATTTTGACATTTGCAGTTGCAGGGTTGTCCCCGTGGTTGTGGTCCCACCAGAAATTAAGAGGGGAAAAAAATAAATAAATACTGTAGAAAGTGACAAAGTGACAAAGTAAAAGTAAGAAAGAAGGGAAGTGAGAAAATTAAACTGATAAAGTACACTGATGCTTACCGGCTCTCTTTGGAAGTAAATGAGGACTCCAGCAGTGACCTGGGCGATGAGGATGAGCAGGAGGCAGGTGAAGTACTGTGGGGGATATAACAACATTTATAATCCAATTCCTTAAAACAATGACAAAACTTCTTGAAATCATTAATCTTCTATTATAAATTATGTGAAAACAATCTATGAAACCAATGTCACGATGTGAAAGGGGCCACCTGCAGCTCCCACTGGCTTTACACAACTTTAAAGCAACTTTTGTTTAGCTGTTCAACCTGCAACTTTGTTCTGGTTCACTCTCACTACTCTCACAGTGTTGGTTTTGGTTGAACACGTCTTTCTTATTTGCAGGCAGACACAGTTAGCAGTTAGCTTGTGAACATAGTGGAGTATTTAGTATCTAAAGAGTTAGTTGATAGAGACCAAAAACTGAGCTAATAGAGAAGAGAGTGAATATTGGACTTTTCACCATATCAACTTGGTGGTAAGGTGGTAAAAGGTGATGAGGTGAATGCTCATAATTTGTTCCTGCTGCCCCAGAGTGGCCATTTAAAAATCCCCACATTACATAACAAAAAAACACAAGAAAGAAATGTTTGCCTTTCATTTTCAACTGCCATTACTCTACGCTTACAGAGACATACATCTCAAACATAATCTCTGAACCCTTCACCAATAACAATGTAAGCCATTAAAGATCCTACCACAGCCTTATGTATGGCCTCCCTGAGTGTAAATGTGGTGTGTGCGTGTGATGGGGGGTCTACTGCCAGCTGGTCACTGTCACTGGAAGAAGTAGGTCACAGCAGTTCTTCAGTTAACTCCTAGCAGGTTTATCACTGTAGAGGTCATGCACTCATCCCCACTCTTGCTGTACCCCCTACATCTCCCCGGCTTTATCCCTGTCACTCCCCCACCTCTTAGTAAATCCACACATGCTATGAACCCTCTGCCCACACATTAACGGAAATGCTGAAGGGCTTTACTGTCAGCAAGAATCTATCAGGTGTTCTTAGTCAAGCTTGGCATTTCAAGCAGGTGCATGTAGCTGAATGTGTCATGCAAAACAATAAGTGTTGCTTTTGTATGTTTTAATGGCAGTGCAATAACTTCAAATACACAACAGGGAGGTCCTGTAGGTGCAATTAAATTACTATATCTGATGAGAGAGGCAAACAATGAGAATTTTTTAATATGTTATTTTTGTGGATTTTGTTTCTTTACTATAGACTCAACTATAAAGAGATGAGGGTGAGGTTGTAATTTAGGATTAAGACCTATTTATTTTCTGTCATGTAAGATTGAGTTTCCTGTGTGGTCATAGATGAACCATGGTCTGAGTTTCTGATGCACATTTTGTTGCTAACTACCATGGTGAAGGTGTTAACCTCCCGCTTGCCTCTTAAGAGAATGAAACCAAGCTGTAGCATGTAAGCATTAGAGGTCAAAGTGAATGTTATTCCTCACCAGACCCAGAAGACAACGAATTTCGTAGATAGCTCCTATGCAGCCGAAGAAGCCCATGGCCATTGACAGTGAACCTACTCCGATGAGGATGTATGACGCCACTTTCACCGTGTCTGATGATTCCTCTGGTAAAAACAGACGTAACAGGCAGAAAAAAACAACAAGAGAGTTCAACATACATAGAACTACTGAAACCTAGATGGTCACTGCAAACTGCATCATCTGCTACAGTTTTATAGCAAGAGGTTGTCCTTAAATTCAGTTCCTCACTTAAACTCAGCAGTTTTTTAAATACAGCAAAAACACCAGGACCACATTGCATATATAATACAGTAACCCGCACAGTTTTTAATGATAAAATAACAGCAACAGGGTCTTTCTATGATCTTTGCTCTTGTTTCTGCTTTAACCACAGTGTTAGCTTGCACACAAATGCAGCACAGAGGAAGGACTTGCTCACATGCAAAAGCATTTGGATACAGATGGTAACAGTGAGCCAAAATGCTTCACACAGCAAACCTTCTTGTATTCTTGTTCTTTTCTCCCACAAAAATTATTTTAATAGGACTCCAGAGAGAGTTGGACCAAGACAAGACAATGCGTGGCAAGATTAATTGAGTTCCCTCTTTGGTATGTAGAGCGGGAGAGATCCAGGAGGAGGAGGGGCTGGCACTGAAATGGAAGATTGGAAGGTTGGAGAGGAGATAAACTGGAGCCATTATGTGGCTGTGTTATCTGGGCTGGAGGAGCTCCAGAGTCAGAGCTCGGTCTGCAGATGAAGCCAGACTTTGAGTGTTGTGAAATGGCTTCAGTTCCTAAAGATTCCTGGGCGAAGCAAACCAGCCAGAGCTCCCGGATAACTCATTTAGTGAAGAAGCAGACTGGCACAGCAGCTTCTCCACCGCTGCTTTATGAATATAATGCAATGTTGCTTTTTGGCTTGGTCACTAGGAAGCTGAATAGATGTATTCATTTCAAATTCCCTTCTCATATTATCTGCTGATGCTTCATGCAGCAATCATCATATACAGTATAAACCCTGGCAGATACACAATGAAAATTAATTATCCCATAGACTATAAAAGTTGTCTTTCTATATGTAACTCTCTTGTGTAAAAAAGTTAACTGATAAAGAAAATAATTGTTAGTTGTAGCCCTGATACAATGAAAACATATTTTATCTATATTACATTTTATACATATACAGTATATGTAGTGTACTGAAACACCTTTGATGCACAAAGATGTCATTACATGCATGTACATGGCTGACTCTATATGGGTTACCAGAGATGTGGTGGTTTGAGAATAACTGAAAGCTAAAAGTACTTGGGTCAACATATGCAGTGTTTATGTGGCTACAGGGTATTATTTAAAGGGAGGCAGACAAGCATACTGTATGTTCTATATTCAGCCCTCTGTTGAAGCCTGTTATTATTCTCTCACACACACACACACACAGCAGTTGAATGTAACGCTGGTGTGTGTCATTATCCACAGGTTCCTTAAAAAAAAACTAATTACCCGAAGAATTTGGGGGATGCATGAAATGCTTTAAGCACAAATATTAGTGACTGTTACCAGTCGAGAAATGGAGCGAAAACTTTGAACTATGCTTAACATGTTGAGTGTTGCCAAAGCAAACAAAACTTTTGCAAGAGACTGCTATGGCTTTAGTTGATGGCAAAGTAGATCAATATCTATAGCTGAGACAGAGCAGAGAAAACAGTGACACAAATGTCTCAGTGCTGAAGTGGCACTGCATGATATGTGTTAATAGTTCTTTCTGCTAGATACAATGATTTTTATCACAGCTATTAGTCTTACTGTTTGGTGAAAAGATAAAGAGCTACTTCACTGCATTTGTGGAGCATTAAATCAATGAAGATGTTATGAACCATCAACATAATTTCCTCCATGTAGATCATAAGCAAGTATTCTATGATTATTAACTGTGGGAACTAAAACTGAAAAATATGTTTGTGTGTGGTTTCCCTGCAACCTAATGAACACTTGTTCCAGTAAAAACATACAGCCTGAAATTAGAGAGAACGTCATGCAAGTCTAATGCAACCTCAAAACAATTCTCTGCTGTGACCACTTTTAAAGTTTTCATCTGAGCAGTTTTCTAATATTCTTCGAACTCTATGGTAATACATCAATTATTTGGATTGACTATTTCCTCTGACATCATGTAGCAACTAACAGTAAAACACAATCAACAGGAGTTTTACCTTTCAGCCACAGATTCTATCTTACACTCTTAAAATGAAAGCCTTTTAATAAAAAGCTTCCTCTCGGGGACACTCCCAGGTGTGTTAAAGTTACAAAGCGACAGATACTCTACTTGACAAGTTTCCAGCTGTAAAGCTAACATCTGTGTCCTTCTCTGGTAATTCTAAAACATACATTTCTCCTGAAGTCAGCATGTGGTTGCCTGGTTACTGTGCTGTTCTGTCATGCACCATGGCACGTTTCCATGTAGGTCTCTGCTAGATTTTCTAAAATAGTTCCTCTGGTGGTTTTCATAGAACTTTCCATTTAAAGAGACAATTATGGTGCCCTTCAAGAAAGCTGCTGAGGGTGGAGGGCGGACTGTTGTCTGTAAACATGACCGGAGACACAAATTCAGTTTGTATACAGCTGGAGAAAAGTCACAGCTGACATTATGTACAGATTTTACAATGTAAACATACGAAGATCAACTCTAGAGTTTAAGTGGTCTAAAGAAAAAATAACCAAGTTCTCTTTTCTCTGTTCATCACTATGGAAAGTTTCTGAATTAATCTGCAGCATATTTCCAAACTGTGCTTTGGCACACTCTCTGGCTCATAGACCTTCTTTCCAAGGCTACCTTTTGTTTAAACATGAGGCAAGCAATGTTTTAGCGAGATAAACTAAAGACATCATATCACTGGGTAAAATATCAGCAGCACTACGTTGATATAGTGGGGTATGCATTTAGGGGAAGATAGGCTTTTAACAGAAAAATAAAATCCCCCTGCTTGGAGTCACTGGGACAGCTGCAGAGCCCTCTATTAATATCACTCATAAAGAATGGAAACTGAAAACACAGAGATCCTGTTTATGGTCAGGCAATGGTACAGCTTCTGAGGGAGCACACAGAGTCAATAAACAGAGCTGTCTGCAGCTCTGGTTTTTGTTCCTTTACAAAGTGGTCAAAGATTTCCAGTGAGGTTAGAAATCCATGGAGACAGGGAGGAGTTGAGGTTGACCCATCCTGGATACAGGGAACAAAAAGACATGGAGGAGAGAAGGTCATCAAGCCCCTCATAGGAAGGGATATCCTCAGGGTATCAGTGAAGCAGGATCTCTGCTATCTCTGGAGGAACAGCTGGATTATCATAACAATAGGACTGGGGCTGGCAGGGATGATGGATACTGTACTGTCTTTATGTTCTGAATGCCTTGCTGGAGATAAGCAAACTCAGCTCAATAATAACCTTGGGGTGATTCCTCCCTTGGCAGTGACCTTGAGAGCCAAAATAAGACCACAGGACTCACTCCGACTGGTTTAGGACACAAGGTCAGTTCTGAATGGTCTTCGTCAAAACTCCAACCTTTTCACAACTCATTAGTCAAAGCAGCACAGACCTCCAGCCTAAATATAGATTTCTTTAGCCCTGCCTCAAAAATGGGTCTTGCTCATCAAAAAACATTACTTAGTTATGGATTGGAATCATTTTGTCTGTAAATTTTCAGAAAATAGTGAAAATTCTCAGCCATGATATCCCAGACCTCAAGATGACATCTTCAGATTATTTGTTTCTGATCAATTGTCCAACATCAAAGCAAATTCAGTTTGCAATGATGAAACAGAAAAGCAGCAAATATTCACATTTAAGAAGCTACAACCAGGGAATGTGTGATAAAAAATTAACAATTATCATTTACCAATGTAGTTACTAATTAATTTAATTTAATCAACTCATGATTTCAGCTCAAAAAAGATGATGCAGTTCTGTTCAAACAGTCTCTATAAGAGCACAAAATCTCATAGTCCTTTCATATTGGCACTATGATTATAAGATTATAACCACATCTGAGGCTTATCCGAATGGGTTAACACTCCTTGTACTCCTAGCTTTGTCACCAACTTCATTATGTTCATCTCTTAAAGGAAAGGGACATTACAGTCTAATTAAAAAAAATGCTGAATTTGACTTCCAACAAGTGTGAAGTTGCCAGATAATAAACTAAAAGAATTCCTCTCTTTATAAACTGGGAGAAAACTTCACTGCTGCTCTCGGCAATGCTCCATCTGGGAAGAATACACTGAAAGCATTTATAACAAGATTTATGGCAACTAAGAGTTTCCATGCTTGATTCCCCATTCTTTTCAGGCAAGGCTGGAACTGGGTTTCATTATGTTTTCTTTAGTGTCTTCAAAGCAGATAACCTAGGTGAGACACACTGTGACAAAACTGATAACTTTGCCTTTTACAGCATGCCATTTGGAGGCTTGGTGTCTCTCTTACTACACAGTGTCTAGAAATAGATCTGTGACAACATCTGTGAGGGTGGGAGATTGCATCTGTGCGCCTCTGCCATCTGGGGAACTGAGACAACAGGCAAGTTCAAAGTACATCTCTGTGGAAAGTGTGGGGAAATAAAGCTGCTAGTTTCCAACATAGGATGAAACGTTGATAATTGAGAGCATGTCACCTCCCCTGACTAACCTACTCCCCTGGATCTCAACAGATGTGTCAGTTAGTGTGTGAGTGTATGTCGACAGGGCAGACTAGCTGAGGAAGGCATCAAATTTCATCTCTTCGTCATATTTTTAGTTTGTTGCGAAAATCCTTTTGTGGTTCCTTGGGAATGAGTCCTGAGGGATAAAATCCACATAAACTGTACAGAGTAGGTCAGGGGTTTTTGGACTCGACAAGCACACTCTCCAGTCTCTATTTCCCATTCCACTGTGCTAAGACGAGCTGGGTGAAAAGTGCTGAATGTTTGTTGACTTGATTGTTATCATAAAAGGTGTGTGTGAGTGTTACAACACTTACGCAGAACAGCAATGAAGCTCTGGTTATCAAAGAGAACCCACAGTCCAAAGCCCATGATCAATGCTCCAAAGATCTGTGGAGAGGAAATATACAAGATTCAGGTACCAAATCCTCATGTGAGAATAAAACAGAATTTGTGCTGGTATGTGTTTAACAGAGAGCCTTATTTTTGCTTCCTCCGCCTGTCACATCTGGGATGAATCAGATTCTAACTCTTCTCTTATTCTCTCTTCTGTCTCTTTCTCTCACAGCAGATACAGAGGGAAAGAGGATATGGAATAGATCACAACAGGCACATTCCTCCAGTCTTGAAAGATCTCCACTTTGTTGGATTTTATCACAATTAACATCCAATAGTGTTAAGTGAGGAAAAGGGGTCAAGACTATGAGAAATAAGAAGAATCATCATCTCCAGCCTGGAACATTTTGTCACCAGCATCTGAAAGCCTCAGAAAATTATCTATTTTGTAATGAGGTGTTGAAGTTCAGAACTATGTCGAGAACCCTTGTTTAAAAGTTGTGGGGCACTATAGTGGGGGCAAAATCCATAGATGACAGACTTTGTTGATTCACCAGCTTCCCCCGTTATACCACCCCTCCGCAATCCTACAACAATAATTAGAGCCCTGGTTAAGAGCTGTTCATGTAAAGGGACGGCCAAGCTCCTCGCAGGCATCATTAGCCCACCACTTCCTGGCTTCCCCTAGCCTCCCCTTGTCTAATGTGTCCACATGGACAAACACCGATACGACACACACACTTCCTCTTAGACACCAGTTGAGCATTCACATCAAAGGTCTGCATCAGGTTTACAGCCGCAGACTCATTGGAAAGGTCTGGACACCCTCGCAATCAGTTTTAGGAGTCTGGGGTTTTATCCACCCCTGGACTTTATGTTGTGGCCGACGTGAGTGAGGAGGAAACAAACAGAAACCATCTGCTGCTGTTTATACCTGAATGTGCTGAGGTACTCAGTAAAGTC
This sequence comes from Trachinotus anak, assembly GCF_046630095.1. Lineage (NCBI taxonomy): Eukaryota > Metazoa > Chordata > Actinopteri > Carangiformes > Carangidae > Trachinotus > Trachinotus anak. Next base: position 10,382,182 of record NW_027273853.1, on the reverse strand, counting down.
TCTTTGCTCCAGGCAGCGTCAGAGCAACATTTCCCTATGTATCTCAACTAATCTCTGGTGCTATTTGAATAAGGACGCTTACTCAAACTAGAATTACAGCTTCGTGGTTGTGCGCCTCCACCAAGCAGCAAAGTAGCAGGAACTGTGGTCACAATCTCCCATTCCTGTGATACAGTAATGACCAGAAGTGTTTTTGGAGAACATATGATGCCACAGTGAAGTTGACCTTTGACCATTTGGATATAAAATGTCATCACTTCATCACTGTAGCCTTTGAGACAGTTGTATTAAATTGTGTCATCATTAGTGTATGAGTTTAGGTCACACTGACAGTGTACAGACAACCCAAAAATATAATGCTTCTGGCCCTGGCTGTCGCCAGCACGAGGGCATAACAAAAACCTGAAAGGCATCACACATCTCTCAGTGCATCTTGAGTGACTCAACTGATTCAACTCAAGGAACATAGCATACCTACCTTTCTAGCTTGGTTAAACAAAGCTGCTGACAAAGTGTAAGTCATGTGACACGATTCTGACAGTGCATGCTATGCATGTGCACTTATTGCGGGAAGACCACCAAGCAGTCATGAAGAAATAGGATTACTTACAAAGAAGAGGAGGTTGAAGAGGAATAAAAAGTACTTGGTGACTGTGATGCATCCTTTCCCCATGTTTGCGCTTCTGGAAGACAGTAGTAAAGAAAATGTACATCAGATATAAATATGACAGTATAGTCTGGGCATGTAAGATAAAATAAGAAAACAGACACAAGACGGAAAAAAAGACACAAACAGAGACAGTTAGCCTTGAGATAGCCTGGCTTTAATAGCATAGAGGAGAGCCACAGAACAAGCACACAGGGAAATCTTCACAGTTGGGCTCTTGATTAAACACAGCTTTAATCTTCAAAGCAACAACATTGGCCTAATTTATTTTCAACAGGCACGTTTCTACAGACTTTAACAGCCTGACCTGCTCTAATCTCCAATTCTATAAGACAACAATTGGCCCGTTGTTGTACAGTATTAAGTTTTATGACAATATTGTATGCCTTTGAAAGCAAGTTTGTTAATGAGTCCTGTTTTATTCTCGAGAAAAGAGGAACCAGCCTAGTCAGATAGATCGAGGGGAAGACCACCACAAAGTGGCTCGTGGTTAAGTCATGATGACTGTTTGGAGCCCTTGACAGCACATGTGGTTAGGCATGCTATTGTAATAACAAAAAGAGGGAAACTAGGCCAATCTACAATTGTGTTTACTAGCAGGCTAGGTTAGAAACACACATCTTTGACAGTTAATTTCATTTAAGTATTTCAAGCCAAATATACAACAAATGTATCTTATTTATTACCATATCCAGTCATATTCAACAGGTCTGGCTAATGTCATGTGACCAAATAACAGACAACACAATAATAAAGTGAATCAGACCCTCGCTCGCTGTATGATATTTTAAATTTGGACATGTTATGGTTATGTTTGCATTGTTTTACAATCAGTTTACCTCATACTCATATATATTCCATTTCAATATGACTGCATTCAATGACTTCTCTGTGTGTAACATTTTCCTTCTAGAAAACACCTGCAGGCCAGGCCAGCACCACACATACAGCACAGTAGGGACACTTTATGAAACTCTCAGGCAACATGGTTCAGACCAGCGTCCATAAGTCCAAAGAAAATATTTACCACAACCAGACCTTTTCCTTCAGGGGAGAACTGAAAATATAACCAGCCATTGTGGTTATTTGAGGAGTCTGAAAATACCCTATGAAGACAACTCCCCATGTACCAGATGACAAGCTGTTCTCTTCTCCTTGTCTCTTTGAACATCCAAACTGTAGGTGCTTCCCAAAGCCGACCATATTGTGTTCTTTGTTGTAAAAATATTACTATTTTTGAAAGCACAACTTCATCATCTACAGTTTCAGTGTGTATTATTTCTGAAATAAAGGGATACTTTTGCTTTAAATCCTTCAGAAAAGTCCATTATTTTGACAGATCAGTCTATACTTTTTCATAATGGTGAATTTCTAGTTTTTACATAAGAGTGAAGACAAGCACATAGCACCGAAAATGAATGTTGTGTGAAGGCAGAGCAAGAAGACAACGTAATGTTTTATGAAGCAAAATATCACTTTCAACAACAACTATTGTGTTTTATTACCAGTAACTGACTTTTGTTACCTTGGAAACACTGTAAAATAACTTGTAAATAAAGCATATTTACTTTGTTGACATCTCTGTCACATCTGTCTGCTAGACTTCTATCTTCCTCTATCTTATCTTCCTCTTAGTTGATTAGCAGTGTTTATAGACCCAAGTGAAAAGTGAAGCAGTAATATCACAGTTGCAATCTCTTGTCAATATGTGCATTATGACAAACAGGAAATTAATTACAGCCTATTTGAAATACAAAACAGAGTATTTGAAAAAGAACCTGCCTGATGTTTACTTGCTAGTTTTTTAACATCTGCATTACTTTCACTGTGTTATTGTAACACATTGTTACAATTATATAATAATATGATAGTATTGGTGATTAAAAAAAAAAATCTTTTTTTTCCCTGTCTAATCTAACCTTCCCAACTAGATTCATGGTTCAGTTGACAGAAGTCGGGAATCACTAGGAATCACAGTTTGAACCACTTGGTAAACAGTAAACAAATGCAAATATGGACAAATAACTGTGTTATATCTTTCTGAGCCAACATGTTGGCTGGGTTTCAGCTTTATGTGTAAGACACCATCTGTAGAGCAGGCCTATTAAAAGACAGGCTACTATTACTAAACACCTACTCTTATTATTACATGTACTAAATATTCGATAACCTACATACCAACACAATTTCATGTTTACAAAACTGGACACAGCACGATGCCCAAGCCTCGCAGCAGATACCCCTGCAAAGTAGATAATCCTTAAAGGAGATTGTTGGTCTTAATGTCTAGATGGTGAGCAGCAGTACAGATTAAAAAAGGCTTAGTTATGACTACCATTGTTTGTTGACTGAGCTCTGTCCATGCGAGAACAATGCTAACAATGCCCCAAAGCTACTTCTTATATTTTTCAAACAACAAATTAAATAGGCTATCAGGCCAAGCCCCATTTATTGTAAAGCAACCAACTGACTATATTAAGGTTAGGAGTGAAGCCAAACCAAATTCTTTTTGCACAACTTCCATGAAAGCTCACACATGGAGCAGATAAACTGTGGCACTCATTTCTTCTGAGATACCTTGGCAAACCCAGTCACTCTGGGTTCCCTGAAAGTGAATGACAAATCTCTTCCAAAGAGAAAATAAAGACTGGAAAGTGGAATGGAAATTCAGAGCAGAGCCAAACAGCTGTTCCAAGGAACAGTGCCATTGCAACCTTGTATAAGAGCTACAGTAGTACTTCTAATGCTGCTGAAATCAAGAGACAATGTTGTTTATTTGAACTGGTGCGAATGAAAAAAGGCCAGAGGAGGCTTGAGCTCATGGGCAAAAACCATGTGCAGAAAAAAACGACTTGCTCTGACAAAACTGCAAATGAGTCACCTGAACTTTCCAAATTCTGTAACCTCACACAGCCATTTTTTCCTTCATAGCCCCCATTTTCCTTCCTGTGGTTTGGCAAAGGTCTCATCACCATCACACAATTTTGGTGGGTTGTACTAAAAGAGGTGTTCAATTGAAATCAGTGCTTGTTTACTGTACAAAGAGGCAGTTAAGAAGTATGGGATACAGAGATGATTATAAAGACAGCATGAGTGGCAGATGGCAGCTACTGTCTGCTATGTACCCAGCATGGATCAACTACGGCACAGTTGTACACAAAAAGTCAGGCGATGTGCCAATCATATATAAATCCATTTACACATCTGCGAGGCCATTATGCTGGCATGAACCTGCTACATCACCCTGGTACTAAAGCCTTTAATGCCATGCAACAGTGTTGTTTTTTCCTCTGTATAGACAGGATGTAGTTCATTGTCTACAGCGGTGTGTTTTGGTGACTAAAATGAAAAGGTGAGCATTTTTGTTTGAGTAAGAGGAAACAGTTCCACCATACACACCAGGAGTGAACAGTATAGAAAGTACACCAGTATGAATTTGGCCTACTGTATGAATTTTGATTATAATGTATATATATATATACCTGTAAGGCACCCACAGAGCTAAAAAACTACACCAATGGGAGGCAGCAATGCACTAAACCATGCCTTGACTGCTGAAAACAAGAGGGCTTCGTCGTCAAGCACCAGCGAATCGTCTAGAAAACAATGAGTCCATGCTGCTTTGTTAAGAAATGAAGAAATGTCTGAAAGTGCTGCACACAACAAAGAGGAGGAATTGATAAAAAAGACCAGTGCAACTTCCATCGTAGGTACATGGTTCAGGTTGAAAAAAGTCAGACAACGAGCAGAAAACAACCTGCAAATTGTCGGACGACTGTAGTTGCAAGGAGTGGTAATACAAGCAATCTTATCTGTCACCTCAAATCATGACATATTCTGGAATGAGGAAAGCAAAATAATGCATCCAGCACAAAGGTCAAGTGAACAAAGCTGCCTTAACAGTGGTTTACCCCTTCAGAGGCATTTATATTGAAATTTTAGGAAAAATAAATATATTGTGATAAGTAGTTACCTCCTGTGCTCCAAATTATACAGTGATGTGAATTTTAGGCCTAACCACCCAGCCCTAGCACATACATTCCCAGAAACAGCTATTCCTGTAAATTCAGCTTTGTGAGTAATATTGCAGCTTTCAAGTGAGAGAACTAAAGATGGTAGTAATGATCATTTTCATTATCAGATCATTGTTTATGTCTAAGGCTTTCATTCGTCTGAGTCAATCTGTAGTCTAAACAATGCTTAACCAGCTCATAAGCTTCAAGAAATTCCGTGAGATAAAGGGGATTCCCATTTAGCATCTATGGGACTCTTATACCATGTGACATAAAAGGATAAAATCCCCTGCTGGTGTTCAGTGCCAGGTAATGTCCCAACGTCTAGTAGAAATGATTAAGCTTCTATGGCAACAAGACTAAACAGAGCTCAAGTGGCTTAAACCTATTTCTACTAGATATGACTGATCATCTGTTTAAGCATTCAGTCTAACCAAACTAATGACGCCTATCGCAAGTTACCAGAAACAGATGCATCATTATTGCTATTGCAGTCTGACCATCTAAAACCAAGCACCAAACTGTTAGTATTATATAGAATTATGTCAGTGTTATATAATATAAAACAGAAAGAAGAAAAAGATGTGGCTTCGGTGACAGGATGAAGACATCAGCTCACAGCAAGAGGTAAAATCCTCTGTACTTTCTTGGCTGAAATTGTTTCTGTCACAACCAGCATCAAAAATGATACAAATACCATTAACCTCTCAAAGCCCTATTCGATCCATCTATTACCAACAGTATGGGGATTCATTCAGTGATAGCCTGAGGTTGCAGTGTCCTACATAGCATCGTACAGCTGACCTACAGTTTTCTAGTGTGGCTTTTCAAAAGGTATATAAGCTACTCAGTGGTATACTGCAGTTTGTAGATACGGCAAGCAGCTGCCAAGCACATAGCCAGGTGAATGCTGATGGTGACCAATTGGAATATTTTGACTAACCCAAAAGAAAACTTAAAAAACAAATGCTCAGCATACCTATACAAATAATGTTGCTGAGTAATTGATGAATCCACTAATAATGTTTTCAAGTACAGGGTAACAGGGTAGAGAATGGAAAGTAACTGAGGGTTACTTTTTCTTGTAAACCACAGTATTACTGTAAAGCTTGTTACCTAATGTAAGAGGGCTGCAAAAACACTGTGGTAACTGGATGTTGTCTTGAATGTGTGTGGCTTACACAGCTTCTTTTCAGTTTTGCCACATGAATGCTTTGGCTCGCCATGGTAACGTGGTAACCTGTCAAAAATAAGTTTGTGTCCCATAGAGCCCTCTCTGACTGCTTTGTTGTACAATAACAGTGCATTGCTAAGGAAGATAACACTAGAGTTGCACTGTAGTATTGTTTTGCAGCATCATCAAACCTCATCCAAAGCAGGGGTTTGATTCTTATTTTCATGTTGTTTAAGCATACAGTACACTTCATGCAAGCAGATGGCTCCATCACTCAAGAGAAAGTCTCTGAAGAGGCTAAAATACACTTTAAAGTTGAGACACTAAACCCTGTGATGAGGACACTCTGTACACAAGTGAACCAATACTTCTGCTAAGTCAAATCATGATGTTTCACATTTCTCCATGTGCAGAACGCATGAAAGCTAAACCTGGAGGTTCTTCATTTTCAGGATCTCTTGGCATCTGCTTTTTATGTTAAAATCCGTCTTAAAACAATAGTCATATATGAAAACTGGCAGTGTCTTTTTCTTATAACAATTCCTCCTGTTCACTGTCCATTAAAAGATCCCTTCCTTAATGCGCCTTCAGTGTCAGTGATATGGGTCAAAAGCCACATAGTCCTCATTTTGTGCAAAATGCATTGTCAAGTTGATTTAATGTGGAGCTTAGTCAAATGAATATGTTTCATTATTTATAGTAAAAAAAAATCCCCCTTTTGTGTTTCCCAGCTGAGCTACAGTTAAAGTACTGTAACAAAGAGAGATCTTTATAGTAAAACGTTTGTTACTCTGTAAGACATCCACTTGATTTAATAGAGCCAAAGATTAGCTTCAGATACAGTTAAGATGAGGTTTTGTTTTTTTTTTTTAATAAGGGCTGCAGATTTTGTTCCCCATCGCTTACACTAAAAGCGCACTATAGGGATCTATTGATGATTACAGCATCAAAAGCCTCTGTCAGGGCTCAGCTGAGAACCTGACTTTTGATTTACAGCGATTGTGAATCTGTCTTAAAAAAGATAACAGCGTACAACGTCACAAGAAGTGAGGAGGAAAATGACGTGTAGGTAAACATGGCAACCGCTGTTCTTTACAGTAGTTTACAGTAGTTTACAGTAGGATCGGGTCTTTCCATTGTTAACGCTAACAACATGTGGAGCCTATACGAAAGCGACATGAAATTAATTTCGTTCGTCTCGCAGCTGTGAACACTTTATCTAAAGTTATATAAAGCCAGTCGGTTCGGTTATCGTTTCCACCGTTTTTCACCGGCCGTTTAAAAACGTTTGTTACGTTAACGTCAACCGTTTACAGCTAACATCACGGCAGATTCCGCTTGGTTCGGTGGGAAAAATGCTCATTCATGGCTGTTCTGCGGCTTGACAGAGTTTTGTGATGGCAAAGCAGATGGCCGCTAACCTACAACCACTTCACGCACACTGCCGTGATGTTTTACTCACACTAGCTGGTTAAAAGCGTGCGGGTATGATTGAAACTTACTTGGACTTCTTCACCCACAGACGGTAACAGCTGGCTGAGGGTCGAGCGTCTTCTCTCCTGCCTGTCGGGGACTGAAGTGTCTACACTGTCGAGAAACGAGGTGTGTGCATGTCTGAGTCCATCTGCGTGTGTGTGTGTGTGTGTGTGTGGGAAAGTGTTCACACTCCCACCGTGCGGCAGCAATGGTGAGCTACTTTTTTTAACCCTCTCTTGCCCAGTCCAAGTGTAAAAAAGGTGCTTGTACTCGACTTTATCACTGTACCCTGCTGTATTTTCCCTTTGTGCCACTTTATACTTCATTGCTCTGCTCCATGCAAAGGAAACAGGCCGCACCTTCCTCTCTACTACCATAGTGTGGCACCTTTAGGGACTAGTTCATTTACAAATGAAGACTTTTGCTAATAAAATATAATGCTTTGTTACGTATCAAACAATTATTTAATGCGCCTATTTTCTCAAACCTGAGGCTTTGCTGCTTTTCCTTGTAATTATTTTTATTTTGAATAATTTTTATGAATTCGGTGGTTTTGATATAAGTGTTGTAAACGAGTCACTTTGGGTTCTGGGGAATTGTGATGGGCATTTCTCTTCATTTTCTGGATTTTTGCAAACAAAACAATCGACAATTGAGAAATTAATTTGGAAATAAATCCATAATAAAACAAATCACTAGTTGCAGTCCAATAGTTAAGAACTTGTTCCACTTCCATGATATAATATATATAATATATAGTGTTGGCAGAGGTCATTTTCCTGTATCAACAACTACTTTTAATACTTTAATTACATTTTCCTTATCATACTTAAATACTTACTGGGCAACACTTTCAATGCGAGACTTCTTTGAGACTTGCACTAATGGGACAGTATTAATATACTGTGTGGTATTAGCACTATTATTATTAGTATTAGGACCTGGAAACCCCTTCCAGCACTACACACAAGTGTATTTTCATGTAATAACATATAATTACTTACTGACTAAAATCTGACATTTAGAAAATTGAAAAATACTCAGCAGACAGTGAGCAGTTTTTACCATACATTACTTAATATTTCTTTTGTGCAGTATGGTGCAAACTAATTGTTAATTACATCACAGGGACACTATCAGTCCTTGTAGTACTAGAGAAACATTAATGGCAGCTTGTTTTAGTCAAATGTGGGCAGCAACATTAGACAGAGACTGTCTAATATCTTCTATTAGTTTTTAACTGATGATACATTAGAAGTTTGGGTTATGGTCAGTTGTTTTGTGATCATGAGAAGAAAGTTTCCTTGTCTGGTCCGATGAAAAATAATGCAAATTAGACCAGAACTGGTTTTCTTTACTTTTATGTTGATCATAAGTAGTTGCTGGTTAAATCTGACAAGATGTGTTTCTCTGCCTTTTAAATGATCCTTTGTGAGCCATTCTAAAATACTGTTTACCTTCATGCCCTAAGAAATAAACCAGGACTCAATATATTAAGTGGAAAGTATGGGGGGAATGCATACACACAGAGACACATGGGAGCTTTTTGCCTATAAACAACCTCATACATTTCCTGTGCCTCACAATCCCCCTTTTCACCGTTTGCCCAACTTGTGTGTGTGTGTGTGTGTGTGTGTTAGTAAGTGGAAAGGAGAGAGCATGCTGGAATAGGACAGGAAAGGTTAAGCTAGAATATGTGGTAGGTTACACCAGGTATATTCATTTAAATTTACTGAAAATATCTTTGTGGGGACTTGAAGATGATCGTGTTGTGACAAGTTCAACACATCCCAAACAGAAAACACTAAACAAAGAGTGAGATTACATAACAGCCCAGTCTCTTTGTTGAGGCATGTTGGTAGATTCTGTTTTGTGATGCATTTTGTTGAATTTAATAGGACATTTTTGCTTAAAGCTCTCCACTTTAAAGGTTACTATGGGTAAGCAGAAGGTATTCTGTTAAAGACTGCTCTAGGCTTTTAGCTGTCAAATCAATGAGTGTATAAAATGAAAGTCTCCTTGTTGCTGGTGGGAACCAATGATACAAGGACTTTCTTTCCTCCCTTTTCAATCAAACCTGACACACAATTGCTCCAATGACAGGATTTGCTGCTATTCTTCGTCATATGTGGTTAGGGTCTTTAGGTTTTAGAGTGTTGGATGGACAAATCAAGTGATTTCATGTGATTAATATCACATAGGGCTTTAGAAAGTTGTGACTGTGAGAAATTGTGATTTTTTTTCCTGGCATTTTATATGCCAAACAGTTCATTGAGAGAATAACCAGCAGATTAATCAATAATGAACATAGTTAGTTGCAGCTCAACATATTTCTATCAAAGGGAAAACATGGAACAAAGTAGATTGCACTGCTTTTAAAGTCTTCAAAATAAACAAAAGTGTTCTTTATTTCAAACTAAATAGTGGAAATCCATGACAATTCGTCTTTGAGGTACAGTATAGCACATATATACATAAAAACACAATGCTACAACTTCAAACAGTTTGACCTGGTATTCTAGTCACAACAGTACAATATGTTTTGGATCTACATCAGAGGGAGTGAATAGCTCAGCTTACCATTCCATTAAAATTTCAAGGACACGATTTACAAATGCAAAATCTTGACTAATTTACGTCAGAGAAACAAGGAGGATAAAAGAGCCATTTCTTTGCCTCCCTCCTACTGCCAATCCCCCTGACCCTGCCCATCTCTTCTAAAATAACCTGCTTTACAGACCTTTGAACATTTCACAAGGCTGATGATTTGAGGCCTGTAGTATCGACGGAAATGGAATGACATTTTACTTGAACTCCATAATTACCATGCTAGTCAGGACAGAGTGGTAGGTTTGGGCACATAATGTCACTCAGGAGAGTTGCATCTAATTAAACACTGGAAAAAGGATAATTACTACTTTTCAGGAGTATGGGAGACCTCACCCATGTTTCGCATTCCCTATCTGAAATGAAAGCTCACCCAAGTAAGAAGCACATATGCCTTCAGCGCTGGACTTGTATCTGGAAACCCACAATCACTGTGACCTCAGGACCACTCCCTTCTGGGGCCGGACTCAACATGGTCATTTGCAACAATATGGACCACCTTTAGAGGAGGCCTACAGTATGTTCGTTGTTCGACTCAAAATAATGTTTCATGATAAATTTAAATGAGTGAGTATCTTTAGACTAAGGCCAGTCTTTTTTACTGGCCTTAGGTGCTGGAGAGTATGAGCTGCAGAGGTTAGAGTTAGCGTTGCTAGCACAACTCTAAAACTGAGCTGGGATATCACCTACCTTAGGGCAGCAAGTATTGGGAGGTAGAAAATGTTTTTGAACAAATTGATTGGGTGAAAACTGTCAAATGATGGGTTATGTCTGATTTAAAGCAGAGTTTAACTTCCTTATGAATCAGCTTTTCCTTTTCAGGCTTTCCATTTTTGGCTAAGACATCCATTCACCCCATTAACATATTTATCAACTTTGCATTGTAACTGGTGGCGGCTTGCTGCACAGTTCGAGCTATGTCTTTTGGTGGATAATATTGCATGCATGACATCAAATCACAAATGTCACTTGAATAGGTACAAAATAAGACACAGCAAGAGAAAGATCAACCTTGGAAAATCATTTAACTAATATTGAACAAGTTCCCTGTTCGGTTCACAAGAACACCACATAATAGTAAATAATTTTATTTACATATATATACACAAGAAGTAGGATGCAGTGTTGATGACTGTTCTTTTAATTAATTTTAAGGCAAGACTAAGGATATGGTGTATGTAAAAAACTGTGCTACATCACTATAGAGGAACCAGGTCAGGTTTGTTTACCCTGCACACTGACATGCTCGGCTTGTGACACTAGCTTTACGGTAAAGGTCACAATGTTAAAATACTTTCTATAAGATCATTCAGGCTAAAGACCTGCCTAGCAGTACACACACACACACTAAGGAGAGAACGACTATTTTCAAGTCCGTTCACATGTGCATTCATTAACATTATGTGTAATAATCTCAGAAGTGTAAATATTCTGTACAAAACGATTCACTTGTGTTCACTTTGGTAGAACATCACGACTGATACCTCAGGAATAAAAAAATCCACTGTGTCCCTGAAAATTCAGTGATTCAGTATTTCATTTTGGGCAGTCTAAATTTGAAAATGATTGATGGACACAATTGGGAATAGAAACTCACCTTGAGGAGTTTCCTCATTGTGCTGGACCAAGAACTATCAGCAGTGTAAGAAGAGGGTTGTTGTAATTCATCCAGCATTTAGCTTATCTGACTGCACCTGAATCTTACACTAAACACAGTTGATGCTAATTTCATTCAGTGTGTTCACTGGAGAGCTGTCAGAGAAGCATGCAAGAGCACAGATATCCAGGCTTCACTTTGGCATACATACAGTTTGAGTTAACATCAACAGCATCACAGGAAACAAATTTTAGACAAACTCATGGTCCTTGAGTGTGATTAAAAAGCGGTGTCAAGATGCAACATTTTATCAAACAGGTAATACTAAATACTGAATCTGGAAATCATGTAGCTGTACATCAACAACACAGTGAGATATTTGAAATTACTCCGTACTGTACATATGAAATCATAGAACTAGGTGACATAAGAACGCAATGCGCTACCACTAGTTCCTTCTTTATAATAACAGCACTCAGAACTGCACAAAGGAGGAATGTGTGTCAAGAGGGGCTTGACCTCACAGCCCAGTGAAGGAGTAATTCACTTTTACTATGAGGTTTCTTGTTCTTGTTATAGTTGTCTGGAATGTGAGACTATGCTCATATGTCGAATACTGGGGGTTGCAGTAGGTTGGGTCCGATGGAAAGGGGCAGGGTGCATCCATTGACAAAGTAATGCTCAAGCCCCAGTCAAAAATAATCCAAACCTTCTGACCCCACGTTTCTGATCTGTGCTCAGCTGTCCCCTCCCTAGATGTATCACACAGGTAGCTCAGATTTTTTTCGGCTTGCGGCCCAGGTGATAGTAGTAAGCCAAAGTGACCACCAGGAAAAGGACTCGGCTGAGGAGCAGGAGCATGGCAGCACTGGGCAGGATCCCAATCTCCATTAAGGTGAAGGATGTCACTGAAACCAGAGTGCAACATTCACTATTTAAAATATATATATTATTTCATCATAAATAAAAAGGCACAGTCCACAAGGTTTGGAACAAATGCAAAGTGTAAATCTTATAGGATAGGTTCACATTGTCTAAGTGTGTCTTAAAAGAATACTCACATACCCATATGTATATTATTTTTGTTCGTAGCCACTGTTCGTCAGTGTTAAGGTGCCTTTAGACTGTGCAACAACTACAATCGTGTAAGATTATTACATGTCACACTGTGTGAGATGGGTTTAATGAAATCTTGATCTCAAAGTGTGTCAGACTACAATATCAGTTTGAGGCTTGTCAGATTGTGCAATGAATACGTGGTGAATTGTAGAGCCATGACGTACGTGGACAAAAGTCCAGTCAGTGTATTCACGTGGCACATTTAAAAACAACAACTGCAGTCCAAAGTGCTTTATAGAGAGAGGAGGGATGGGGGGCAGACAGAGGGGATGTTTATACTGTTTCAGTGTACATATGGGCATGAGTGCATTTTTCTAAGCCTTGAAAAAGTGTGACACCATCCTTAAATAAAATATAATCCTGCGACTCCACTTACTAAACACAAGAGGGCAGTATCAACACATACATACAAAGCACACTGGCAAAATCAGTTCTGACCATCAGATTGTATCAACTCAAGAAAACAATGTCACTAAGTGGGATAGAAAGCGAGGGCTCTTAGAGCTAGGGGCAACCAGACATAACTACAACTGTAAAATGATGTGTTGAAAAAGTGTAATCACCTAGAAACTGGACAGCAAAGTAGCAAGCTTCACTGAGAAGAGTCCACTGGATGACGATCTTCTCTGCTGTGTACAGACCATTCCACATGATGAGGGCCAGGCCTGGAAAATGATGTGATAAACGGGAATTTATAGGCTCAGGGGCATGGGAATAAAAACAGAAAAAAAGAAGCAGCGCAGCAAAGAAGACACTCAACAGCAATTCCACCAAGTAACTACATGGTGTTCTTGCAGCTGAAGCTGAAGCAAAATTGTAATCTACAACATGTACATGATAATTGGCCTATTGATTCTGCTGAATGCTCTGGCTCATTGATTCTGATAAAAGCTTGTGCTAAATCATTTCATTCCCCACCATTCTTCCAGTTCATTTTCCTATATTTCACTCCACCCACACAACCACACACACACAACCACACACAACCACACACACACACACACACACACACACACCCACCAGTGATTCTGTGGAAACGAGCAGGGGTGGGCAGAAAGGTGGGAGGGCTGATGGACTGTATCCTCTCTCTGCCAGGTTCCATCTGTGTGGCAGATGAGACCCCAACCTTCGCCCCCTTTACTGCTCCTTGTCTTATAAGACATCACCTTTTTTTTTTTTTTTTTTGCTAATCCCTGCAGCCCTGCTGACATTTAAAACGAAGAAGCCAGTCTTTTGTTGGCTCTTTGAGACTGAATGCTGGTTCATTCATATCTTCCTCCACAGTGCCATGTGTTTAAGGTTTTATCTCTCATCAGGCACTGCAGTAATCATAGAGGGTTATTTTTGATTTGCTCGGATTTTACATTAGGATTCAGCAAGATATACATACAATGTGTTAGAGCACAGTATGTGGTTTCTCCTTAGTATTCCTATAATGTCCTGTGACGAAGCAAATATTGTGGGTTCTTATGTCTATAGCAGATCTAAATGGCAACGTTCTGGCATATGTCAGACTTATGTCATGCCTGGCTAAGCTCAAAGTGACAACCTGGCAAAATTGACTGAATATATGCTAAGTCTTTCCTCTCACTCTTTGTTCTTGTCTTGCGTTCCCAGTTAACTTTCCTGTCAAGGAACTACCTGTGTGCTACCTGCGTCTGTCACAGGCAGGTTGTGCCTCTTCACAAAGCCATCAGAAGCCCTGTAATCACTAAATAAGTGACTGACTCACCGACGTGCCTGACAGTCACAAACTAAGGCCATTAAAATAAGTGCTTGTGTCTCCAATATAATTTCTCTGTAATAGGGGAACAAAGCACAAATGCCATGATGCTGTTCCTGGCATGTTTACAAGCATTGATTGCCTCCTGTAGATGGCGTGACATGAACGAGCAAAAAAAAAAGAGTCAATTTAAAGTGTGAGTGAGCTGTAAAATTTGAATGTAGAGTAATACACTGCCTCCTCTAAGCTCAGACCCCTCCCCTCCATACACACACAAACACACGCACAGTACATACACTGTCCTGCCATCCCCCACTGTGTTCCCACTGGATTTAGGCCTGATACATGAGGCCACAGAAACAGAGGCAACTGGAGATGCTGCTGTGAGTATTCTGCAATATTGGTCTCTGTACCCTTTCCATGCCCTCATAGTGAACTGTAGATACACAGAACTGAATCAAATTATACAGGCTCTGTTTGTAGCCTAAAGGACTGATGTTTCAACACCACGAGAGCTTTTTGTACATTATGCAAATGCTTATGAACTGTAATGAATGCTTTAGAAAACATTAACACAGTCAGACCAACAGTACACCAGTGTATATTTTTAGCAAATATATAAATAAATATTAAAACGTTGCCTGTCAGCATTATTACAGCACTGTGAATGTACTCCTTCATTACATGCAGTATACTCAGTGTCGTGCAGCTATGTATGAGGACGCATGAATAGCTTTCTGCATTTATTATCTGTATGCCTTTCTTGCATCTTAGCAGAGAAGCCTTACTAAGTAGTGCTCCTCCATAAAGGCGAACAGAGATGCTGGTCATGGAGAGCTCCTCCTCAAAAACAACCTCATATAGCTGGTTGGGAAACACCAGGGCCTGTGTGGGAAAACAAAAGCACAACACAGCTCTGTCACATCAACACAAAAGGATTCTGTCTTCCCCAAACATCCCATAATGGCCCTAAAATGTAGCAGTATTGACAAAGTATCCCTGTTTGTGAGTTAGAGTCACTGTGCATGCCCTGAACACTGAGGATATTGAGCATTTAGGTGATATGGTCGACAAAGACAAAGCTGTTTCTTCCTACGTCCGTCACTACACTACTGGTTTTATAACACGATTCTCCTGATTTCTAAAAAGAGTGCCTTTTCTCCCTCCTTACTGTGCAAAATCTTGTACTGACAGAGACTACACAGAATTGAATGAAGACTTCTGAAGTTATGAAGGTCAAACAACTTCTGCACTCTGTTATTAATGTAAGCAACACTTACCATCACAGCCATAACTGTGAAACCCACTGCTGAGATGAGGATCCACACCCTAAGAAGAGACATTACATGACATACTCCACATCCTTCCTGTAACTAATGTGATTGTACATTTGCTTTCTCAGAGCAAACAAGACGTTGAACTTTACTGGAAACACATGATCACACACAGTGTGCTGTGTTAACTGTGAGCAGCTGAAGTCTCACCTCAGCCCGATAGGTTCTCGCACTGCAAACTTCATCTCATTTCCAAGCATCTGACTGATCTGTAAGCAAACAAGAACAAGATGAAAGAAAAAAGGAAATGAGTAATGAGAAGGGAACTGTAATTGCAATCAGTTCATCTTAACAGGTATCTATTATGACAACATTCAACAAAGCACCACATGACCAAGAATAAAGTGCTGTGCATGGAGGTGTATTTAATGTTGCTAACACATCTTTAGCAAGCTACTCGAAAAAAGCACATTAAACAAAGCAGTGGAAAGAAAAGAAGAGTGTCAGAGAAGGATCTATTAAGATGTTAATTAGAGACTGTAAATGTCTTCAACTCCTTAATCACCCCCTGGAGATTAAAAGCGTATGTCATCATAACATCTTGCAGTGAATTATGGATGAATAACTAACTACCAAGTCTATGGAAGAAAAAAACCCTTATTTGCTACAAACTGACTTAATCTTAGCAACACGAGAACAATTCAATATGAAATTTATAATCCTGAACGCCTGTAGAAAACAGAGGGAGAACGTTTTGACAAATTGAAAGCTATGTGAGCCACAGTGTCTCTGATTAACCAATTGTTCATTCCAGTCGAATACAAAGACAGATAATGGTTAATATTTCATGTAATGCCATATAGAGTGAATGTTATCATACAGCAATATTGAAAAGACACGCCAGAGTGTTTCCCTGATAATATCTGCTGGGATAAGCATCTCTTATTACACATGCTAGAAGCTTGCTGGAATGCAAATAATCAGCAACATGATGTTCTAGCTATGCTCCACGAGGCTCTAATATAGTCACTTCGACCTCTCCAAAAACACAAATTTGAACCTTCCAAATACACACCGTGTCTCCATTTCTGTTCAGCATGATAAATATCAATCTATAACTGTGTAAGTCATAATTAGTCAATACACAGAAAATGTATTAATGACACATTTGATGATCAGTTATCATTTAAGTTATTCATCAAGCAAAAATGCCTAATTTGCTGGTTCCAGATTTGCTCCCTTTGTCTGTTTTACTATCATTGTAAATTTGAGACCACACAATTATTGAAGACATTATGACATTTTTCTCATTTTTCATTTGCTCACATTCTGACTACACAGTTATGAGTTAATCAAAAGGATGCAAAAGAGCAAGAGCTCTATACAAAACCAAAATCAGTGTGCTAAAGCACCATGCAGTATTCATGATGGACTGTATATTATAGGTCCTTTGAAGTCCTGTGTATGTATATCTGTACGTGCAGTGCATGTCTGTGCATATATGAAAAAAAACAAAGGAGAAGGTTCACAGGGGAAGCATTTAGCATGTTGCTGGGGGACACGGGCTAAGAAAAGCTGACAATTTCAGTTTCAGACTTCAGACAAGGAGGTAAAAAACTGTTCCAGACAAACCACACAGAGAGCAAGTGAATCAAATGCTTGAATAGACAGTAACCCACATAGAAATTACAACTGTTGGTTGACTGTGAAGTTAAATTCCTTCATCCAAAGCCTTCGGGTCCTATCACAGTCCTAACAATTATTTCCCTTCAACATTAAACATCTCTTCCCTCAAATACTTTTCTTGTGTTGCAGTCAGAAATAGCATCACTGAAACTAAAAATACACTGAAGCATGAAAACCACTAAGGCAGAGGAGAGGATTCATTTTCATAGTGTTTAGAGGGAACTCACTATCAAAAGGCTGTGAAATGTCAGAGTGAATGAAACAAAATCATTCATGTCATATGCTAGAAAGATCAGGACAAGGGTTTTCAATGGTTTTGCCTTTTATCATTTTGCACCATGTAAATGTTACTGAGCTTGACCTCATGCATTTAAGAATATTATAAATTATGGCTATGACAATGAACCAATTTCAATGCAAAACATGATTTCTATTATCCACATTACTTATTCCAAGCAAGATGTAAATTAAAATCAACAAAATTGGTTTGTTGAAAGTTTTGTTTTACATATAAGACTTGTGCAATTAACAGTGGAACACAGGTCATAACCGTGAACATCTGCCGGCTACTTTATTAGGTACACCTTGCAAGTACTGGGTTGGACCCCTTTTGCCTTTAGAACTGCCTTAATTCTTCGTGGCATAGATTCAACAAGGTGCTGGAAACATTCCTCAGAGATTTTGGTCCATATTGATTTGTCGGCTGCACATCCATGATGCGAATCTCCCGTTCCACCCCATCCCAAAGGTGCTCTGTTGGAGGCCATTTGAGTACAATGACCTCATTGTCATGTTCAAGAAACCAGTTTGAGATGATTTGAGCTTATCCAGCAGCCATCAGAAGATTGGTACACTGTGGTAATACAAGGATGGACAGCAACAATACTCAGGTAGGCCATGGCGTTTAAACGATGCTTAATTGGTACTAAGGGGCGTGTGACAGGAAAATATCCCCAGCACCATTACACCACCACCAGCCTGAACCGTTGACATAAGGCAGGATGGATCCATGCTTTCATGTTGTTGATGCCAAATTCTGGCCCTACCATCCAAACGTCGCAGCAGAAATCGAGACTCATCAGACCAGGCAGCGTTTTTCCAATCTTCTATTGTCCAATTTTGGTGAGCCTTTGTGAATTGTAGCCTCAGTTTCCTGTTCTTGGCTGACAGGAGTGGCACCCGGTATGGCACTCCTGTTCAGTGCTGTAGCCCATCTGCTTCAAAGTTTGACATGTTGTGCATTCAGAGATGCTCTTCTGCATTGTTTGTAACGAGTGGTTATTTGAGTTACTGTTGCCTTCCTCTCAGCTCGAAGCAGTCTGGCCATTCTCCTCTGACCTCTGGCATCAACCAAGCATTTTAGTCCAGAGAGCTGCTGCTCACTGGATATTAGGGTTGTGAACGATAAACCGATGCGACCGGATATTCGGTTCAACAAGTGAGAGATACGGCTGCATCGGTAGCAGCCTCCTCAATCGATACGAATTATCAATGAATTCCTAGATGAATCGGTGATAGAGTCATGGATCGGGTATCGCGAGACTTTGAATTGGTTGGCGGCATTACACACGCGCCAGGTCTCTAAAACAACGCGAGAGCTGAGGCTGCCCGCGAAACGCCGTAGATGCCTAGCTGGTATTAGCATGAGTGATAAACAAGGGACGACCATGGATGTATTATAAGACCTGGATACGGCGCCGCTGCTCAGCCTTGCAGCCAATATTTTGTGGCCACTCGTGGTATTGCAGCGAAAAATCCCCCTGCGGCCCAAAAAGCATTTTTCCCATAGACCGCAATCGTATAAAAGAGGCCTGTAAAATTTTTAACAGGACACCTCCAGCTGTGCACACAGCCAAATATCAATCTTTCTAATGTATATTTTTAAGGCATGGGGTTTTAATCTGTGTAAAGGTTTTTCGAAGCTCAGAAAAAGCTCAGAAAAGTCTTTTTTCTCTGAGTGACGTCACCACTGTGTACGTGCACTCTATCCGCGGTCCCGCTGTGTCTCGAGAACGAGCATGGTTGCTAGGTTACTGCTAGCGTCGTCAGGACGAGAACAAGTTAGTGTGAAAAGTGAATAAACGGCACAAAGGTGAGTTTTCTTCTACACACATCAAGGTTCATTGATTTTGTGTTTTTTTTTTTTGCCGCATTTATTTGTCACTTCTTACACTTTTTTCAGGAATGTAAATGTTTTTAATCGATATATTCGCCGCATAAGTGGGTTCACTAAGACGCCAATATGATTTTTCATAACTTCCTCTGTAACAGTTTTCTTCAGGTATTTTAATTGAAGTCATTTAGCTTCTTTGTGATAGTTTCTGTGATCTGTGTGCCAGCAGTGTCTCATCCTGACTGCAGTTCACCAGCCTGTCATCCGCTCACAACAACCTTATTATTATTTTATAGATTGATGGCCTTCACTGTGACAGCGGGTTCAAACTATAACTGACTCCGGCCTGTAACCCGGTTATCGTTCTTACACTGTATGGAATCGATTCGTATCGAATCGGTCTGTAATAAAAGGATATCGTTTTTGAATCGAATCGTAACCTGTGTATCTAGATTCATATCGAATCGTTTATCACAGAGAGATGTGCAACCCTACTGGATATTTTCTCTTTTTCGGGCCATTCTCTGTAAACCCTAGAGATGGTGGTGCGGGAAAATTCCAGTATATCAGCAGTTATACTCAGACCAGCCCGTCTGAAACCAACAACCATGCCACGTTCAAAGTCACTTAAATCACCTTTCTTTCCCATTCTGATGCTTGATTTGAACTTCAGCAGATCGTCTCGACCATGTCTACATGCCTAAACGCATTGAATTGCTGCCATGTGATTAGCTGATTAGATATTTACGTTAATGAGCGGTTGAACAGGTGCACCACTTAAAGTGAGTGCATATTGACAAAGGAAAACACCCTTATTAATGATGTGATTGTAATCCCATCCCCATCCTCACAGTATGTTAAAGTAAGATTTTAGATTCCTAAGCATTTCCTGTTGCCCATGGCTGCAGCTAGCTTTGATCTCAGAGCAGAAGCTAAAAATATTAAATTAAAGAGTTACAGACTAGACCTGTTACATTCCTCCTTGTACTGCGGTTGAAACGCCTGTACATAGATCTGCCTGTGCCAGCTGTGATCATGTGACCAGGTGATTCAGCCTTCCTGTGCCATGGTTTCAACGGCTGTTTTTGACAGGAACACATAAATATTCATGACCGGCATGAGAAACTGAGCGGCAACTGATGGCACAGGGCTGGCTTGGGGTGGAATAGAGCGGAAGGGAGTTGGCGAGAGATGGAGAAACAGGAAAAGGAAGAAATACACAATGCTGTTTGTGGAGGGACAAACGCTTAGTCACAGCCGCTATAACGGCCTGGCTTTGTCATCAATCACTCAGTCAGCTACAATCAGTAAACAAAATGCAACTTTTCTGCCAGAGAGCATGAAAAATATTCAGGAGAAGTAGAATCTGTTATCCACTAACCTAAAATTTTTCACTTGAGTATGTACACTTCCCATCTAATGGATGTTGGTAGTTTGCACAGTCACATACAGGGATAGTGATCAAGATTTTATACGTCTCAGTGGTAATCCTCTGGGACAAAAAAAATGTTCATAGAACATTGCTGCATGTCTTATTTATGAATGTCTGAGCTCACACTGTCAGAGCTTGGTTGCTGCAACATGACCTTAGCAATAAAGTGGTGTACCAGTGTGTTACAGAAGCTGTCAAGAATACCATGGACAAAAGAGGCAAGCACTCACATACAGTAGCACAAATACAATACTACAATACTCCATCACTTAAGTATAAGTAATAGGGACTGTATTCTTATCTGGAAGCAGTAAAAGAAGCAGGAAGAGACAGTCAGTGGACCACAGGAGCACTTCCCTCCTTTGTTTACAGGAACCACAGGGATAAAGTCAACTGTTTCCTCCTCCAAACCAACTCCTGCTGTGCAGCTAACCTTACATTTTGATCCCATGGGCCTCTTTACCACAAGCACTTGTAGCAAGGATGAATGGAACAACTCGAGTAACAGCACAATGCAGGAGAGTTAGTGAACAATTCAACTGTATGAGCAACAATTTATTTTCTAAATTAGGGTCAATGTCACGGTTAAATAGGGAAACCCACTTTTCAAATCAGCACGTACAATAGGCCACGTTAGGCGAGGCATTGTCTCACTGTACTCTGCACTATTATAATCATTACAGTAAGTATCTAACCTCCAGAATCTTTCTCGAATCAAATAAGTGTTTTTCCTCTCTTTATCTTTATATGTATCTGTCTCAATCACAGCGCTGCGTGTACGGGATCTAAGTGGCAGATGTCTAGGTTAAGCTCCTTGCTAAAACATTAAGACAGGAAACAAACACTCTGGGGGGCTGAGAAAAAGGAGCAGACATTTCATCACAAGCTACCAGCCACCACCGTATGCCTGCACCCTTCTGTTCTGTTCCCTGCTCTCACTTGCCTGATTAATATTTCAGTGAGGAACAGTTTGCTGTGCCTATGCTCATTTTATCTGATTAAAAAAAAAAAAAAAAATCTGTGGAATCTCGATATTTGATCCCTCTGAGATGGAACCAAAAATTATTGTCGGTCTGCAACCTTGCTGCTCGACATGCATGAATATGACAAGTGTTTTTGTGTCTGCTGGTATGAACCAGCATGTGTGCTGTTGTGTTTTGGTATACACATCACTGTACACTGTCCATATGAATATGCAAATGCATGCTAGGCAGGAATATAATACATGAGACGCAAGAGGCTCCCAAGGGAGCCAGTCACATCTCTGTGGAGCTGAGGGTGCTCATCGGATAACGTGATCTAGATTCACTGAAGCGTATGGAGCAAATGCACACAGTAGGACACTATGAGAGCGATGAGCCACTTAACAGACCATTGTGGCTTTTAAAAGGAATCCATAGCTCTTCTCAGGGTTAATGAATGCAACTGTGGTTGAGCGCCATTCTTTCTTATGCATTGCAGCAATATTATCCATTTGACTGATGATGGTTTAACACATGTGCTTAAATTAATAACTAAGCTTTTTATTGCACTGATGCCTTTGTTTTCTGCATTATTTCCCTATTATGGAATAAAAATGACTGGAATGTGTTCATGTGATGTAATCTGACCTTTGAGCGGTGTACTTCGCCATCATCATCCTCGCCGCCAACTCCAAGGATCTTCCGGCTCTTAAGACGGCTTATCAAGTCTGTCTGACTGTGCTTCTTCATCAGAGGAGGGTGAGGTTTAGAAGCCATGGTGCAAACACCTGATGAAGAAATGGAAAGAGAGGTACATGGTTGGAAAAGTAGCAAAAGCAAGCATTGTGTGCATAGTAGTATTGTTGGAGGGGATAAATTAATAAATGAAATGGAGAAAGAGTGAGAAAGAGAAAAACACAAGATATTCGTTTTGAGTTTCCATTTTCCATTATTTTAAAAACATCAGCTGAATATTACTTCTGTTACTATCCCTCTCTCCGAAGAAGACACGTCTCTACAGCACAAGCAGGAAGAGGTATCTACCAATCTACAAATAATCCCCTTGAGGACTTGACTTATGCAACACAATTACATAACACAGGTCTAGCAAATACAAACACATAAAACCTCCCTTTTAAAATCAGACTGGAAGCAGGAGGCAGATGTCCTGTAGGCCTGCTGGGAGGCCAACAGACACAGGTGCCTGCTCAGTCAATGTATCCGATACTGACCATAGGCATGCTTTACACGACCAAACACACACACAGACATACATATGGACACACACACACACACACAAATGGAGCTGGGTTTTGTGAAGACTGAGGGTCTTACTTTCCTTATCGATCAAGTTCCACTGACAACATGTGACTCAGTAAGTGGAAGGTGGCTTTCATGTGCTTGTATTGTCTAGAGCAATACGCCCTAACTTTCAGACATATCTATGTCTCACTTGAAATGGCTCCTGAGTGCCGCTTTACTCTCACAATGATTTTATCATTTACTTTTTTATTTTTTGTCAGTGTCTCACCAGTTATCCCCACTGCTGTGATTAAAACAGACTAAAGCCACATTAGTTAACATAACATTAGTTTTCAATTAATTTGTATTTTAACTGTGTTAATGCATAGTGCCTGTTGATTCAAAGAGGACAAGCAAAAGTTAAATCAAGAGAGAACATCATCAATTCAATAACGTAACATCCACCACAGCTGGAGGGAAAAAGGCATGCACAAACAAGTGCACACACAAATACACAATGGGACGGCCTGTCTAAAAATTGATGGCTATTCCACAAGGCAATTCTCTAGACGAGTAAAACAAGAGCAATTATTGAACCGCTCTCCTAAGGATGAGGACAGTACCTCTAACAGAGAGCTCTGTCCCCAGGAAAGGAAAAAAAAAACAATCAGTGCAAACAGGAAACAACACAAAGTGCTCTGTTTTCCACCAAACTGGAAGTGTACCATCACAGTTAGAGGCACCGACAAAGCATCGAGTAAATATAAACAAATACTGGTTATCTTACAGAGGCTAACCTGCACAGCTAGGGCTGCACAGGAGAACATAATGCTGTAAACAAATGAAGTACATGGAGTGGACAATATCATGAAAATCTATATATGCTTAGATGCTCTGATACAAAAGCCCAGCAACAAATTTTACTGAATGATTTATTGGAATTTGTGTTGAAACAACAGGTCAACTGTCTGTTAAACTGATCATGATTTCTCCAACTGATAAATCAATTTAGTCAGTTACCCAGTAAAAATTAACAAACACTTGCTGGTTTCATCACCTCTAATGTGGTGATTTGCTGCTTTTATCTTTCATGTCACTGTACATTTTAAGCCTCTGGACTGCTGATGAGACAAAATTAACAACTTGAGGACATCACCCCTAAATAATAACTTACATAACGACAAGCCTAATTGATAATGTAAATAAGTTGTAGCCATACTTTGTTCTTCTATAATCCACTTCCTGCCACCCCGTGTTTGGGAGGGACAGGTGGAAACTAGAGAATCTGACCCCAGTGCAGATTTTTATAAATATATACTTATGTACTGTAATTTATATTTCAAGTTTTTAACACATTACATCATTTTACCAGATGCAGATGAGTGCCCTTTTTTCACATCCTTCTTTTTACAAACTAAAGCACTTCATAACACACTGAACAAGTTTTCTTTCACCTACAATCATTTCAGCAACACCTCTTCTTCTTGTGAACTTTGATGGAAAAATCCATGAGACATTTGTAAGCTTGTTTTCATGCTCAATGAATCAGTACACTCACAGAGTGACTGTGATGAGACATTTGCCTCTGGCTAAATTATGTTAATTATCAGATGAAATGGACTGTCAGATTGACAGATTAGTCACAAAAAAAGTTTCCAAGAAGTTAAATCAAATGTACCATCATGGTTTGCTTTATTACACTGCATCCTTTGTAATGTGATGGTTGCATATGCATTCACTGCTGTATCAAGCCTACAGCAAGGCTACAACCTCCCCATTGAGAGAAAAGTAAACAGGCAAATCATTCTTCCCTGCTTTCATCGCCACATTGTGGTGACATTGTGGTCCCATGAATTTTGATCTGTTTCACCACCATGACCCCATCAAAATCTGTGATAAAGCAGCAAGACACACCTCACTGCATGCATTGGTAAATCACACATTTCTCCCACATGCTAAAATACCCTTGCAATTCCCTACCAGTGCTCCTTGACTTGCCAGAGTAATGCTGTTGCAGTTGCCTAGCAACTGTCAATGGACCAATCGCTTCTTCATTACTGAAAGCACCTTTCATGATTGAAAATACCTTTGATGATGAGGTCTCTGCTGAGAGTCACTGATACTTCGCTGTCGTAGGTGACATTTTAAGATGAATCAAGAGACTCAGATTGGTATTCAGTCAGCTGGAGTAGAGACATGCTTTCCCAATGAGTGTCTTCCTGTCAGAATAAAAGGCTTAAAGAGCTCCTACCTTACTCTTTAAAGTTCAAAAGCAGATACATGGTAAACCGCTGTCAATTACAACTACTGTTACATTAGCGAGATCACTGTTCATGTGATCTCACCACTTCAGCATGGCAACATGCACATTCAACTGAGTAGTGAACCCAAACACATCGCATCTGGATGATGAAACATGGTATGAGTTGTGTAAAACAATGACATTTTGATTGAGCTGTAAAGAATGAATGAAGAGAAGCTGAATTTAACAGTAGACAGGAGTCAATTTTCAGGCAGCCGAGATTCAAATTACAATGGACTCAGAACATGTAGAGAGACACTGTTCAGAAATAGAGTGATAGATTACTGCGCAAAGGACTAGGAGCTGTCTAGGTGCCGGTCTGGAGAAATGTTGCTATAATACAGCTTTAAATGCCTTCAAGCCCTATTGGCAAAATATTGATATCTCTACATACATGGATACATAGAGATGTTTTTTTTACAGTGAGAGCACAAATGGTCCTGTAACTTATAGCAATTAAGTGCTTCACAACACTTCAGTAAGATGGCTGCTCACCATTATAGGAGGTCTGACTCCTGTTGATCCAAGTGAAGGGAGATCCTTATACTTACTATGCTCCACAAAAGTAAGAAACTTAACCAGCTAATCTATAATCAGCCTTTGATGGATTGAATATAATTTATAGACAAGAAAATTAATCAAGAAAATTATCACAAAATTTATCAATAATGAAAACAGTCATTAGTGCAGCCCTAAATTGAAGTGTCTACAGAATAAAACTAATTAAGCTCCTACTGATGATATATGAAAAGTATATGAAATATACAAAATGAGAAATGTCTTAGTGATTGAACTACCAGGATCCAGAAATGCCTCCAGAGCACTTCTCACCAAAATAAAACCGACAACTTGATCATTCAATAACCAGTGCTATGTTAAAATAGGGATAATTTTCAAGAATACATAAATATTCCTGGAGCAACTGCTTAGGAATGAAATCCTATTTCTTCCCAGGAAATCCTATTTTCCATTTAAGGGTTTATTAATTGAAAGAATTTGTCAAATTTCAGCAATAGACGGTGGTTAATTCCCTGCTCCAGAAGACAGGCACATCAACAAACACAGATTCCTAAAAGCGTTGTATGTGTGATGATGACATGCATAAATAACAGCTTCGAGGATTTTCAAAAAAAAAAAAAAAAAAAGATAAGAGGCAGGTGTATCAGGGATGTATGTTTCTACTGATGCAGTCTGAAGAGATAGGACTCCTTTCACTTTTTATGACAGAGTATGTCTTTCTAGAATATCAATGCATTTACCTTCCTGAGGGTTAAACAAAAGGAAGAACGTATAAATTAATAATCTAGTGGACGAAAACCTGAGAGTTGAGTACCAGCAATAATATGAGCAAAAAACAATACTCTCTCTCTGTTCTTACTGCAGGTTTTGTAACAGAACATGTGCTGTGGAAAAGATAAGCTGCTAAACATAGGAGGAAGATACTGTGGGAAAGGTGAGAATTCCCTGAGAGATCTCTGGTTAGTGACTAGAAAGATGTTCTGTGAGAAATAATTGTATCATACGAACAAAGCAGTGTGTGGGTGTGGAGGAGCAACTGTGAACAAATGTGTTACTCAAAATAAGAAAGCAGACTCTACAGCCTGTTCATCTCCTCCTCTTTTCCATAAATAATATGAGACACAGTTGCCCAATGGTCTCCAAATCCGCTCGCCAACATGTTTGGGATATCTAGCAGCACCATATAGTGCCAAGAGCAGATAAGGCAAAAAAACAATTCCTCTACTCAGACTGTAAAAACAAGTGCGGGGAGTTAATCCTCAATGAAATGTCTGTCTCTTGTGGCCACTCAGAATAATTTACTGACCTTAGTCAAAGTATTATCTCTGATGGTTAGTGTTAATGGTATAGATTTCTCATTATCGTGAGGAATACTGGAGCTTCAACACAGTATAACTTAAAGCTGAGGACAGGAGGATCCAGTCTCCCATGTTCTGTTGGAACTGGATCGAGCACCCTTGACCCTTATTGGATTCAAGATGTCATAACAGTGTTAAGGAGGTGCTTGTTTGTGTTACTGGTGCAACAGACTAAGCCATCCCCTCTGCCACTTTTTAGGGATGACAGTGTTAATCTGTCAGTCAGTGTCAACTTTGGTTCAGAGTGGAAAATCTCTAAAACTACTGGAGGGATTGCCATGGAATTTTGTACAGAGACATTTATGGCCACTGAAAGATTAGTCCTCCATAGCCAGAACTATCTCAAGAGTGCTCTGTCAGAATGGTCTGACCCATTATCATTCTGCTACTTATGATTAAAATGGCTAATTCCTCAGAAACAAAATGCAACAAAACACAGCAAAGATGTACAATTCAATTCTTCATCAAAACTTGCCATTTTTGGTGTGTAGGTTAGAATAAGTGTTGGAGCATCTGTGTTTAACAGCACTGTGCTGGGCAGGTGACAGGTCTGTTTAGTGTTTGTGTGCACTGAAAGACGTCACAGCATGGAAACAGGGGAAAAGATTAGTGTGGTCATCCGGATGTAATGTTTCTATTACTGCTGATTGATAAATACCTATGACTACTGCAAAGTTATTTTACCAGGGAGTGAATGCAGATTGTACCCTTTGACTGACAGTGACGACAAAGCCAGATGTTAGTGGGTTTTGTTAGTGGGTTAGTGTAAAAGGGGCTTTGGTGACAAACTTAACATTTATTCAAAAGTTTATTCTGTAGATAAATGTCCCCTTACTGTATCTTTTTGTCAGTGATTCACAAAACAGTTCCACAATTGGAATAGACCTCATTATACAACGTCAACAAAGTCATGTCTGTAGCTCACATATATCAAATTAGTTTGAGTTTCATTGAAAGGTGACAATTTGTTAATTTGTCTGCCGACAAGAGTGGATGAGATAACACGCATAACCATACAACATCACCAGAAAATAAAGCCTCAAATATATTCTACATTAATATTTTTATGAACATTATTTTAACTGCCTGTACAATCTACTGTGTCAGCTCTCGTGTTTGTTGTAGATCAGAAACACATTTTGTGGCTGACAGAAGAACATGAAGGGTCTTAAATGGTGCCTTTTTTCTTCCTGTGGCCTGCATGATCACACATTTGTCGCATTCAGTTGACCCTGACGTCATCACTGCTTAGTGGAGAGTGGGCACTGGTAGCAGAGAATGGCACATTATATTGTATAAGTGGAGATCCAGCTATCCAGGAGTGCTGAAACTCAGATTTCTTCAAATCAACTAATGTAGTGGTTTCCCTGCCCGGCACATGCTGACTCTGATGTAGTGGAAATTACAAATGAGGTTCAGTTGTGGCAAAAGGGCAAAGAAAACAGATGAATACAGAAAGCAGCGCTTGTGACAGCTGGTCATAAACAAAAGACAATGGAGATGGCAGTGAATTCCTATCTTGAGTTAGAACAGGCCGCTAATACATGCCCTGGAAACTGTACTCTATACAACAGACAGGGGATCTGTACATGCTGGCGGTCTGACGAGAACTGCTCCTCAGTCACTATCAATGGATTATTGTGCTGAGTCTAACAGTTTAATACTGTGAGATCATCTGAGGACAGTTAAGATGGAATGAACTAGTCCTAATGATTCCTGGGATTTGGAGTTTCCCTGCCCAATATTCAGTTATTAAATCACAGTAAACCATGGGAGTTTACCCTCTTGTTGGCTGACTTCTTCCAACGTGATTATGTAAGCATGTTGCTGGAGTGGTTATTGAAGATCAGTGGGGAGTCACCATGGCATGCAGAGCCGAGTATATCAGTAGTCACCATTACTGTAATGACATTTTACAACTACATCTGTTAGGGCAAGATTTTTAACAATGGAAATGTGTTGAAAAACACTGTTTCAAAGTTATTGGTATCACAACTAAATGCTGTAAGACATCAAGTAAGATTGTGGATCTCTGAACAATGATTTCAAGTACTCAGCTGTAGGATAATAACAGAGTTCACAGTACAGCAGTCCAGCTGGGTCTCTGTTGACTCCCTGCTGGTCCCTCGTTCTAGTGAAGGCAGATACTCCTTTACTGTAAACTTGGGCTGCTAAACACTATTAGAAACACAAGAAACTTGCTTGTCCAGTTACATTAAGGCAACAAACAACCCATATTGGAACACTGTCGAGCACCCTGTAGGAGCAGGAGCCAAGTATATCAAATTAAAAAAATAAAAAAAAAATTATTTCCTCCATGGCAGCAAAACAATTTACACAAGCCATCAGATACACCTTTAATGTAAACGTGGGCTCCTAAACACTATTAGACACACAAGAAACTTGCTGGTTCAGTAACATTAAGGCTAACAACCCATATTGCAACACTGTCAAGCACCCTGTAGGGGCAGGGGCCAGTAATTGCTACCTTCAAAGAGAAGAGTTGTGATATTATATATATATATATGTATATATATGTGTGTGCCTAGCCCTTGAATATAATCCGTCCACCATTTATTCAAATTTTATTGCCTGAAAATATTACTTCTTTTAAATTTGTAAATATATGGCATGGTAGCTTTGTACTCCTCATCTGCAACATATGAACACAATGTATAATTCAGTGGTGTGTTAGAAAGACAGGTGGTTTATTTTTGCCATCTGCTACATAGTTCTCGTGTGTGTGTGTGTGTGTGTGTGTGTGTGTGTGTGGTGGTGGTAGTGGGGGGCGCTATAGCAGTATAAAGTCACAGCCAGTTGATTGTTTGGTGTTTCTCTCTCAGGAGCCACCTTGACACAGCAGGCTCACTGTGACACCAACTCAGAAGGTGGTGAGGTAAAGCAGAGCTGACACTTAGTGCACACGCACAGCTGGGAGGTGAATGATCTCTTCCAAGGAGCACAACCATCCGAGCTCAGCGGGGATCCAGCACACATGGATCAAACGTACACGGCGACAAAGCTGGCACAAAGCTTCAAAGCTCTTCACTGCAATGAGAAACAGCCCACTAGTAATTATTACTACTCATATATAATTATTATTTTTACTGTTACACAATGACTAACAGGGTTATTGTTGATCTTCTCTTCTCTGCATAGGCATATTATTACAATGTCACTATGATTTTAAGATATGTGATAATTATAATTGCATAAATGGGCAGATGTTCTGTTTCATTACATTTCAAAAAAACACAATACAATCAAAAGCACCTACAAAGCAGCACAAACTGCAGCCTCCACAATAACCATACAGCACCTCTACATATCTATACATATCTGAAGAATTAAGCCATAAGAAAAATTGAAGATATTGGTGGTGTAGTGGAGTCACAGGTAGCTAGAAATACTAGATGTCAAATGCTTGTTGTCCAGGGTAACTGTTAGCAAAGTCTAATTAAGTGATCTAATGAGGCAGGGTTAATGAGGCACAGCAAACAGTTATTAGTGGAGAAAACCTCATGCTAGAGTGCTGTACTTTTTTCTTCTTTTCTCTTGTGGGTAACAATTAGACTTATTACTCACATACACTTATAATGCAGATAGCAACAGACACAGTGAAGCCTTTAAACGTTGCTTGGGAGACTAACAGAAGCATCATTATGGTTATGAAGTTATGTTGTCCATCTTGGTAAGAGCAGAGAAATATGAGTAGCTATATAATAACTAGACTCTAACAGGTAATGATCAGTAATAGTGGCATTTTGAAATCACATCAGTGGTTAAATACTGGAGTTTATGAATGGTGGTAACTCTGCTTTATTGTCAGTGTTCCTCTCTTGCAGAGAAGAGAGAAGAAGTCAAAAGTAGGCCCTTTCAGCTGTATCATACTGACAAAATAATTTCATGTTCTGTGGCTCCCTGAGGCTGGTAAGACTAGAAACAGAATGTAATTGTTGATTTTATAGCCAACAATCATTTGGAGGTCTTATTCTACTATCAATTCCATTGAGCAGGATGAGTTTTGGTCATACAACCCACTGTGGCCTGTAGATAAAAAGATTAATTCCTCCCCTTTTGAGGAAAGATTAAGAGAAACACACTGTGAGGAAAGCATTGTACATAAATCCTGGGGCTGTAGAGGTGTTGGTTAGTTTGATAGATTAAAAGGAGAGCTGCAAACTTGGTCTGGGCCTTTGATCTATCACTTATTCCCATTCTATATGACTTAAAGCACTACACATATTTTTATAGCGGGAAATGAAGGCAAAACCAAATTGGTCCTCTTTCTAACTTATTCTCTTGTTTAACTCCATGCCATCTAACTTTCCTGTTTACATTCCTCTGCCTGTCTGATCTTGTTGACAATTGTGCTGAAGAACTAAACAGGGAGTGTGATAATCTCCAGACATGCTTCTGTGTACCTAGGGAAACCCACAGGGCTAGGGACATTTACTTCTTTCCATGTCAGGGAAGAAGATTTAAAGCAACTGAAACAGCTTTCTGCCTGTCCTCCTGCAGGAGCCCTAGGATTTCGAACAGCAATAGAACAGAAATGCCTTCTCTCAGTGATTTTTGAGGTCATACCATATTTGAAAATACTTCTATATGTGCTACCATAAATAAGTGTGAGTTTCACAATAAATAAAACACTGTTAATTGTAGAGAGGATTGATTCCTGAGGTACCACAATATGACTATTTCAAGCCCTTGACTTCGACCCTCCTTGCTCAGCTTGTCTTGCTCGCTGAAGTGCTACCTGGTTGCTAGGCAGCCCTGCTGGATGATAAAGAGTACTCATTTTAGGGCTCAATCTCCGTCACTAAGGATTTCTTCATGTGCAATTAATTGCTCAATAAAGGTCAAAAGGAGATCCTTAAAATATCCAGCATGTTGCCATTTATTCTGGCATCATTAAATGTATGCATTTTAATCCATGGTCATCTCGCGTCCTCCCATGAAGATGTGTAAGAGAGCTCACCATACAATCCTGTGCTCATCATTCCAGGCACGATGGTGGTAATGGATGCGCACACACACAGGCTGGTTCATACAGCAATAAACACACTTACATTGCCTGTAAAGTTCAAAAGAGCCAACAAGAGGGCTCCACAGTAACAGCCACTGATGTCAACATTAATGTGTGCAGGTGCAGATCAGCTTTTCAGTATAAGGCCAGAGGCACACTAGACCAAGCACAACATCATGTTGACATTTCTTCTGTCAGATGGCCAGTGTGAAAAATTACCTTATTTTACAGCTCACACTGCAACAACAGTGAGGAAAATATCAAATGGAAATGGGGCAGCAGTTACCGTGGCTGGGCTACCTCGCTCAGATTTTACAAGCAGCAAAGGTAGTAATGGACTTTGGCTGGGTCAAGTAAATCAACTGAGATATTATACAGTTTGTTCTCAGCTTTAATCGCTGTAGAGACGGAGGGTTCCAAAACACAGTGCAATGATCCTGCAATTAGAAAGCTTTCTAGTCATCATTTTGTCACAGTTATCTAGTGTAGTATAGCAATGCCACACACGACTTCCCCTCTACTGTGTGCTCACAGGATGTCTCTGGTTTGTTGTGCTCTCGACGTTGCACAGCACAGTGTTTGGCTCCAACTGAAATCTGCAAAACTTAACCACTTTTTTGTCAATGTGAAGCCACTGCTGCTTTTTTCCTTAACTACAATATTTCAGTGTTGCTTGCTGCCATCCTCATAGCATGTTTGACTGACTCAGGACCAGCAGGCTATACAGTCACCTAATCATGACCAGAGCTAGGTATCATTTGAGACAGTGTTCATATACAATACCTGACTTTTTTTGCATGCTTTATTTTAGGGATTCAAACATGTTTTAATATTTTTTTCTTTGTTCATAAAAAAGGTGCCCTGTGGAGTTTTGTTTATACTGCTTGTTACCCAACAAAAAAATGCATTGTGTGCATCCTTCAGATATTTTTGCTGTTTACCTGAAAATTGTCACAATGAAAATAATTGCCATATATATATATATATATATATATATATATATAAAATGCAATTATATATTGTATTATAAACCACTGTGGAGTGATTTGCTGTCTGAGAGGCCTTCAAACTCATAGATCTAATACACAAACTGGCTTCTTGGATCCTATTTCATCGTCACACGGGTACTTGAAACAACACACCCCCACCACTGCAGCCACCTACATTATTTCTAAAGGAATAATATAACTTTTTTGCATTAAATCAAGGTAAAAGTAACTTCATTTCATTGCTTGTCAATGGCGTCATATCCTCTTTGTGTAACGACAGCAACTCCCATGATCCCACACTACTTCACTTCACCATCTTTTGTTATGGTTTTGATTGGAACAAGACAGAAAATTACTAATTGTACTTTAACACAGTTGCATTTTCTGTCTGAATATCCATTAAGAATCTGACCAAGCATTCGATACTTGATATTTTTCTTTTCTCAATACTACAGACATAATATGGTTGGTCCTCAAGAATTGAAGTGTGATAACCAGCCCTAATTATGGATCTAGTCTATTGATTACTTTTCTCATATTGTGCAAAAAAATACATTAAAATTATGCTACTGTTGTAGGTCAAGGTTAGAATGTTGTTTCTTATTCTTCTGAGACATCCCTTGTCTCCAAGCTACTCCAATGTATAAAACAAAGAAACTTCATTCCAACATTTCATCACACTGTCATTGTGTCTGTGTTTCCCTGCTCTGACAGAAACACTTGAATCAATTCCCTCTATCAGTAAGCAGAGCACCTTCCACAAACAGTGCAATACACACAGCTGCAACCACATCAACACTGGCACATACCATCCTTTTTACTATTCAGACTTCAGACTGTGATTGGTTTGTCCATCACCCTCCCACACTGCAGACAGAGTGCAAATAATAAAGGTGCTCTGTGACAGAAAATCAATACTTCGAAACATTGCATGTTATAACCTGCTAAAACCCCAACATTCCTTTTGACTGTCTGCAGAAAATATAAAACAATCTTTAAAAAAAGCAAAGCACCTTCAGCGGCATGTCTTTCAGCACAAAATTTGTTTTAATCACAGGGATAACAGCATTTATGTAGTCTTATTTTGTTGGCAGACAGCAGTGGATTGTGCAAAAAAATCAGGTGACCGACAATAGAATTTGAGTCATTGTCATTGAGAAATCATCTCTTTTGGAAATGTTAGGTCCTTGTTAGGCTCAACAGGAGTAGTAGACAAAGCCCACTTTCAAGCAGACAGACCTGAATGCCATCTTTGTTTGTTGGCCACTGGTTTCATCCGGACCAAAGCTTGCAGCAACTTTATTCTTCCAAACATCTCCAATTCTTAAATATGTCTACAAAGTCTGTCTAGACATTACTGTGTGTGTGTGTGTGTAAAGCCTTTGATGTAGGGAAATCACCCTTTTGCCCTAAATAAATTCAAGCCATATAAAACTGCCAGAGACAGCTCAGGCTGCCTGTAACTTAAATTGTTGATAGACTTGAGGTGCACCACTGTCTCTTAGAAGTCTTTGAGTAGTCTCTGAGAAGACCTGAAGCTAATTAAATCACTTTTCACTTTCATAGTGGGAAAAATAAATAAAACTGGTGCTGAATAATGTCTTTGTGTTCATGTACCTGACGTTTACTCTGAATATTTCCAAAGTAAAAACTTTGATATTTCCAACTTGCATCCAGAGGAAGGTTCTCAATAACAGGGTCATTATTGCCAATATTGTCACAGTCTATATTGTAAACTCATCTTCAGATAAGTCAAAGCCACCCCTTGGTAAATGTGAGTACACCCACTCAGCTTGCTAATCAGGTTTTTACCAAGCACAAATGCCATGAGGGCTCAGCTGAGTTTACACAGAAACAAATGAGGGAATCAACCTAAGCCAGTGGCAAAATCAATGGCTGCACACGGTGGCTGATGTTCAAGCACGATGAGGTAGATATCTAATCAGGAAAAAGGTTGCATTTATCTCCTGGCCCTATTAGCTTCGGTTTATTCCCTTGGTGAGAGTCTGTTTGTGACTGCACGATTTTAATCCATTTAGAAGAAAATGTAACTTTTTAATAGTTTCTCTCTTCTCCTTCTCATTAATGTCAAAAATCTTGTCCAGGACCAGCAATCATTCAAACAAAATATCAACAGATGTATAAAAGAAGGCTGAAAATACAGTTGTGAGAATTACTGTATTAATCAAAATATTTTCTGAAATATACAATTACTACAATATTGCAAACGCAGAATAACATGGAACATAATCAAATTGATATTCAATGCAATGAATTCTTCTTCAAGATTAAACAAGACCTTTCCATTAATCTAATACAACATATTCATTATTTAGTATCTTTGTTTTTCACTGCAGTTTTCTAACACTCACTGAACATCATAGTTTCATGAAACAACACAATATGATCATACTGTATATGCAGATAAGTATATAAGGTAAGTATATAAACTATAATACAGACTTCTTGCCCAAACCTAAGATGTAAAATCAGTGTTTGCTCCATATTTGCTCCACTGCAAATATTTTAATTGCAAGGTACCATGTGACAAAATAAATAACTGAACTATAAATATCTGTCACCTGCTTCTTCCCTAGCTGGCTCTCCCACAGCAGCATATTGGCTGCTGTCCTCCTCCTCTCCTATATCTCTCTGTTCATTAGCTGCTATCCCTTCCTGACCTTCTCTCACTGCTTCAGCTTCCACAGCAGCACTGCTGAAGCCTGGAAATATTCAAAACCAATGAATTGGATAACTTATCACATTGTTCAGATTGTTCAGCTTATCCATGTGTGTTATATTAAATCTCTAGGTATTCTGCTTTGCTAATACCTCTGGTCCAGACTGCTGGGCCTCCTCAGGACTAGTCCTTTTGAGTCTTTGAAAATATTTTTCAATATTCTGGACTGATGGAGCAAACATTTAGCATTTAAGTTAAAGAATTAATATTAACATTATCCACTTGCACACGTAGTTGATACTGACTGCCAGCTATGCGAGCCATCTTCTCTGTAGGGAAAAGCAACAGCAATCCTTCCTCCCGCGCATGATCATGTTCCGATTCACAGATAGGTCCATCAATGTGTTTGTGAGTGAGACAGAGCAAGTGAGAGGAGGCAAGGAGGGGCTGAGTGAATCAATGCGTTGCACGCAGCTCTACAATGAAATAAGGTTTTACTCATTTGAAATAGTAAAACTAGAATTATCACCTTGCAGTTGTACACCTCCACCAACCAGTCAAGTAGCTGGAAATATGGTCACAATCTCCCCTTTTGTTCCTGCGTTACACTGTTGAATAATAAAATAAAATAAAATAGAGGTGTTTTGCAGAATATGATGATGTCACAGTGAAGTTTTTTTCTTTGACCCTTTGGATATAAAATGTCATCACTTGATTTTATCCGTTTCTCTTTAACTGTGCCATAATTAGCATATGAATTCTTGACTTATGGCCAAAAACATGTTTTGTGAGGTCACAGTGACCTTTGATCACCAAATTCTAATCAGTTGATGCAAGAGTCCAATTCAACATTTGTGCCAGATGTAATGAATTTCTCCCTAGGTGTTCCTCCTATATCACTTTCAATGTGAGATCACATTGACCTTGACCTTTGGCCTTTGACCACCAATATCTGCTTGGTCTACTTAGAGTCTGTGTTTGTAGTGCTGATAAATAAATCCTAAACACATCAACAACACAACAATCAAAAGACTGACTGAAAAGCAATGAATTAGTAAAAAAACAATTCATGTGTGCATTCACACAGGGTTTTCAATGCACAACGCCTGAGCCAAATGAACCGCTTATGTGTGCAATATGCTTATTGTTCTCTACCGTGTTTTTGGTGTCCTTAGCAGCCGCAGACTCTCCTCTCTGACACAAACACAAAGCGGACAGCACACAGGTGGGGGTGGAGACCAGTGAACTTTTTACTGGAGCTGACAACAACGATAGTCATACACTTTAAGTGTATTCAAAACCATTGCAAGTAATTAGCATACTTTATCAGACCATCTGTTGAACAAGCTTTAACGTGTAGAAAAGCTACCTTTTTAACTGCTCGTATCCAAATAATTGGGACTAAAAAAACTTTCCCTCCATGCACTCGCCGTTATGTTGCCGCTGGTCTCTTGTCTGCACTCCCAATCAATCCCCTTCAAAACTCAACATGGTCTGGCAGCCACAGAGGGGCAATCCTCTTCTTCTCCTGGTAATCCCTAAATTGACACTAACTAAGCATCATACAGGATTGAATTTCTTTCCCAGTCTGACCATCACGTCACTGTTTTGGCCAATGCCCAGGATGCTTGCTTGTGCCTATCTACGAGTGCGAGCACATACTGGAGCAACAGCATGCTGGCTGCAGTTCACTTAACAGCCACCAGTGTCATTATTAACAAGGGTTTCTGAATATTACATATAGAGCCCTTAAGGTACAAAATAAGCAACTTAACTCATCAAAATGAACACAGTATGTTAGAATGAAAGAAGTGCACACAGTCTGGGGTTATTGTGTGGCATTATTAGATGAAATAGGATTCAAATTCAGTGTTTCCCACAGACCAGGTAGCAATTTGCGGCGCTCCGGTTGGGGGAATGCACCAGTGATGCGCTGGTTGATTTTCCCGCGCACCGCTGGCATATGTGCGCTTGTCTGTGTGTGTGCGTGTGTGCGTGTGCCTGTGTGTCCGAGAATGACAGAGAAAGAGCGCTATGCGGAGATGAATGAACGGAACGATATTACGTTGAGAGCATAGACGAGGGAAAACAACAACAACAACAACAACAACGGGGAGAAAAAAAACAAACAAAAAAAAACAGAATCATTCTGTGGCGGTTGGTCTCCATTCTGTGGCGGTGCGCCACAGAATGGTCTATGTATGGGAAACACTGAAATTGTATTTCACTCAATGGAGCATATGAATCAACAACCATTAAAACTACATGATGTTTTGACTACAGAGTGTGGTCTTAACAAAGCCAGTCTTGTAGAGCCACTATGTTACAGCCGCTTGAGCTCTAGCATTGAGGGAAGGAAGTTCAGTGTCAAAACTGTTACCAAAGGTGTCCTATAAGGGCAGGAAGCAGATTTTTCCTAGCAGTGTCGAGCAACAGTGTGTGCGTGAGTGAGTGTGTTAAATTCATTATGTTTTGCGTGCAGGACAGTCCTTGGTTGACTTCCAGGCTGACCTACCTGTTTCAATCCTTTCACACAACAGGGGCTAGGTTGTTCTAGCATGCCTTTACCTGATGGAGGTATAGGTGACATTTAGTACTGGCACCACCAGCATGTGTCACTCCTCACATTATGAGCCCTGGTGATGAGTTACCATGTCTGAATTCTGTTACTGTTACTACACTGTCTTATTGCTGTTCATATGGGTCATTCCATTACCAACATACCTAGAACCGTTCATGTCATGGATTTTCATTAAAAAAAATTAATTAATGTAAATCCTATTGCTCTACTCATAATACTTTTTTGGTTATAAATTTTTTAAGTTTGGTCCTCAGAGCTACATACTTACTGTTACTTTTGCAATTCTTTGTATGTGTAGCCTAAGCCAAAAAAATTGCTTATTTTTCACTGAATTGGGTTGACATTCAAATAATTATTACATGTATTTAAATACATTATTTCGCAATTTCAAACTTTTCTGGATTCACTTCTGGCATCATCAACTAGTAGCATTAGAAAACAATAGAGCAAGTATGGGCTAATCCAACCTGAAACAGGTTTGGACGAATTATTGCTAAATGGATTGCAACATATCCAGAGGTATACAAAAGAGTGCACTCATAATTCATTTCATTAAGTAGTGAGATTTTGGAGCCCTGTCACAATCCTACATCCTACACTAATGAAAATGTTGATCTTTCAAGTTTGGCTGATTCAGCGGTCAGTTGATGATGTTAGAAATTACTTCAGTAAAGTGGGTTTTTCAGCTCTGAAGCTATATTTAGCTAGATCTATGCCACTAATTTTTCTAAGCATGACCAAATAACTTCTATATGTGATATAACTATATTAATACAACACAGAATCAACATTTGGTTGCATCAAACTGAAAACTACTGGAGAAATGAATTATCCTTAAGGTTTGTTGGATATTTGGTACAAATTTCAACTCAATCCAATGAAAAGTAAGCGATTGATGAGGCTTCGAGTAAACATTCAAAGACTCTCAAAAATGACATAGCAAAAATGACATGAGAGCTCAGAGGGCCAAATTTAAAAAAAAATTGTGACTTAAAAGTATTTGTAGTACAGCAAAAGGATTTTGCAAGGTCCCATGAATTTTACAGAAGTTTCTACATTAATTGTTTTGAGAAAATCCATGACGTTCTGACGTTCTGATTGAGTTGTCATGGACTGACCCATATGCTAATGTTTCCTAAAGCTTTTAAAATGCAGTGTAGTTAAAGCAATTCCCTGTGAATGATGCATCCTATATATCAATATATCATTTCAGTTTTTACATACTGAGGGCCAAAGGACTGAGGGTTTCGTATTCTGTAAAAACTGTACCGGCTTTAGAGGCAAACTGAGGATTTGGGTCTACTAACATAAAACTGACTTGTCTTGAAATTGTATGCAGACTGGTTGTCATACAAATAAAAATATACTTGTGAGAGACCTGCATACTCTTCCATGGTACTGGACTGGGTATCACCCTGGTAACCAGTTTGGCCAGTTACATTGGTACTACTGCATTTTGGCCTGGAAGCGGCTGAATGGATGATTATGCCAGACGAAAACTATTTTGGAACTGTGTCATAAGATTCCCATCATTATCTAAACCATCACACAGGAAAAAGTCTTAAAAGGCACATTGTTGACCAAAGGTCGGCCAAGCTGGACCAGGGACAGACATCTTTTCTGCTAAAAACACAGATGCTGCAGAATGTGTTGACATTTATTCAACAATATTTGACAATTTATGCAAACCTCTGGTTTTGTTTATGTCTGATTCTATTGTAATCCATAATATCTTTTTTTCTAAATCTAATGTGATGAAGATTTATTTGTTTTAAAATAAGCAATATCATTTATAACTTAACACACACAACACTGAAGGATTTTCTTGATGGATGGATACCAACTGGCTCCTCTGGTGATAAAAATGAGAAGGATGCCGAATCTGGTTGGTTGTTAGCCCGTGATAGACAGATGGTTAACCAAATCACCTGCCAAGTATTTTCTGAAAGCGCCTGCCCTTTTCCAAACAGTTTCCGATGAAGCCTTCCCAGATGGTTCTGTGTGACAAACCATCTGGCTCATCAGGTTAGTTAATTGACCAAAAGAAGCAATTGGAATAAATCAACTTCTGCTATGGAAAATATTTTAGGACCTTTTCAGTATTTTCTGACATTTATGAGATTAACAATAAGATAATCAACAGATAATCAAACATTTTAAATGACTTTTAGCTGCCACTCTATATTACTTTAAGAATTTAATTTTTGTTCAAATATGATATGACATTACCCAAACACATCTCTAAAAGGTACTGATTGCTTTGATCTGCCTTGTTTTTCTACTTTTGTAACCAAATCAGTGGTTTTCTATCCCAATCATGGAGAAACTACTTTAGTGAAGCAACCTCTACATGGACTGATATGTTAGGTAATCTACAGTATATTGCGCTAAACTAGTCAGAGTTGTCAGTTCAGTGGGATCCAAATGTTTACTGATGAGCTACGGCTGAGCTCCAACATCTAAATGTAATCAGTGAGTAAATGAAAATGACAGAACGACTGTAAGATAAGGGTTCAGCAACCTGCACAGGAATGTCTCTGAGGTGATAGGGTGAACCTATGGAGAGATAGTTAAATTTTTAACATTTAGGAGCAAAGACATTTCTACTTCTTACGTCATTTTGTAAGAACTGAGTCCTTCCAGTAGAAGGTCAATTAACCAGATATATAATGCCAGTGCTGAAAATGTTATATGTGATGTAGGAGAAGTGAAAGGTGACTTTGTCCAAATGGCAAGGGTGAAATGTGAGACCATTCAAAAAGAAGTTCCATGCACTCACAGAAACAGCAAAAACAATCACAATGCTCCATTGTGAGAATGAATACATACGGACTCCAAAACAAGGAGGCCCAGACATACCAATTAGTAAACAATTATACAACAGTGAAATTAAACAAAATGATGAAACTTTTACTTAATGAATTTACACCTCAATGAAGATGACGGTGCTTCTGCTGCCACTACCATTTTTCCCAATTTCCTACAAAGTCCTCTAAAGTTAACCTGTCCATGGAAAATTACAGCATATGATTTAAAATAAAAAACAACAGCTTGAGTCTGAAATGTCTTTACCAAATTAAGTAGTAGCTCCCTAAAAGTGGAAGAATTTATTCTGAGACAAAAAAAGAGGACTCCAGCAAGGCAAACTAAAGACAGTGCCGCATGTTGCACAACATTACAAAATGAAGTTAAGGGGTTACCAAAGATAATGAATCCCAAATGAGATTTTGCCAAGTTTATGACAGTTGGAATTGCCTGATTGAATGACTTGCCAAATACAGAAATCGTCCACAGGGTTTTCCCACCACTCAACAATGGAATTGCTTTTCTGTCTCTCCCTGATACAATCAATGAGTGGGGCAGCATTTCACTACCATAAAACGGCAAAGTCTGAAAAGCAGCATATGGTCTTAGCTTCTCTAATCTTGTCCACTGGAAATAAACAGAAGCACATCTGCTGTAGGGTCATTATTAAGCCTATGGCTAACCCACTGTCACACCAGACTGTAGGAAATTAAAAGCAAAGAAGCCAGGAAGACAACCATCCTCAGTGGCAGAATAATATTGCTGGTACGCAGTAGTCCCTGGAGACAGACCAGAAGTCAGTACAGAAAGATGCAACTAAATATAGCTTGCCACCATTTTGCTTAGGTAAATCAAATTTGTTGCTATTTAAAGAGTAAATCTAAAGCAACAATCACAAAAACAACACAAGCAGAAGACAGCCACATTAAATTATATTCTTAATTTATCCATTCTCTCATTATCAAAAATATATAAATAACAAAAAAAGTCTTCAGGCAACGGCCACTGTTTGTGCTAATGTGTCTGATCTGTCAGGGACAAGTGCCTCAGGCACATACAATGGTCTGCAAATATGCATTTTTACAGTTTAACTATAAATAACCATTTAAATTATAATGCTTACTGTTTGTTGTGTCATTGGTGGATTGGGTTGTGAACACAAGTGTTAATTAAGCACTGAGGGGTTAAAACAAAAAAGGGGTCACCATCTGCTTTGACTACCCAGCATGCAGCATGCCAAGAGTGTGTGAAGGACCTGTGGGACTGCCCAGGGCTGTTCTCAGTGCTACTGCCTGCCCCAGTGCCTCTTCAAAAAACTACACAGAGACTCACAACAATCTACATATGCTACTGCTTAATTCTCCAAGGATCATTTCAGCCTCACAGCCCAGCTCCACTGAGACCAGCTTATCTCTCTATCCAGTCTGGGTAGAGGGCATGGGGGCTGATTCAAAAGTTGCAAAGGGAAACTATTCTTTTTTTCCACTCGGTTTCATAGTAAATATAGTACTCCTTCCACCAGTAGTAGTACCCCAAAGTGAATGTGACTGCTTTAAATAGGGAGGTCATGATATACTGTAATATTTCCAATGATCACGTGTCAAGTACAGTTTTATGATGTTGTGTTCCATATTCATGTGACATAAAGAGCTGTGCTGTTGTTCTGCATGAGAGCCATTAGTGAGAAGCAGTTGCAACAAAAGCTAAAAGAGTCTTTGAGGGTTGGATGAGGTGACAATACCCTGCAGTCACAAGCGTTCCTGGAAAAAGAAAACAGTCTAAAAGGTCAACATCCAGGCCAGATCTGACCCATTTACCAGAGCCACTTCTGCATTCAGACAGTTAAATGCTACCATGTTCACGGTGAAAATAGCTAATGTTTTTTTAATGCTTGCGTTGGATAAAAGGACAGAGATGGTGTTGAACACCTACCTCTTCCAGAAAAATTGCTGATGGCTACATCAGCCCAGCCACAATTTCTTCAGATATCCACTGCTGCCCACATCAATTTCATTCATTTTCCACCAAGCTGAACATTTTGTCACCATGGACACTAAGAACAGAGAAGGAAGCCCCATTATATCTTTTTTATTTCCTTGGCCAATTAGAAACACCCGCAGAGCCTGGATGATCTGTTGATTCCTGATCACAAGGTGATTATAGAACAACTGTGCTACTGCTGCCATGGAAATACAGCTTGAGTCATGACGAAGGCAAATCAAACAAACACTATACAACGCTCCTTACAGGGGGGTTAATATCCCTCATTTGTCTCCACA
Organism: Trachinotus anak; assembly: GCF_046630095.1. NCBI lineage: Eukaryota > Metazoa > Chordata > Actinopteri > Carangiformes > Carangidae > Trachinotus > Trachinotus anak. The sequence goes on along the minus strand of NW_027273853.1, from coordinate 10,338,555 downwards.
TTCAACGTCATATTTTTTTGCATTGTGATATTAGGAATGAATTAGCCACCATGTCACTTCCCTCATGTTATTGGCTCCAGTGTGACTTAAGCAGCCAGCAGCCTTGAGTTAGGTTTTGTTGTGTGTTGAACTGCTTGTACCATTAGAAACGTGGGCATGTCCATGCACATTAGGCAGTAGAAGGAATAAAATACGACTGTTCATTGTCTCCAATTCCACCTGAAGCACTCATCAAATTCAGGAGATTGTAAAGTAAGCTTACATTTCAGTCACCCACTGAACAATCCTCATGGGAAACAGGACTGAGACTTTCCCTGCAGACTGCTAAACAGTAAGTTATAGCTGTACACAACACCGACAGCATGATTGTTCATTCCTAGTGCTGCAGCATCGCTGAACTGCACTTGGGACAAGTCTTGACACACCAAACACTAACCTGAGCTGGTACATGTTATAAACAGACTCTCCCACTGAGTGATCCACTTCTCTTGAGAACAACAACAGCTATTCTAACACACCTGTAGTCTGTCTCATTTCATTATTGCACTTGATCTTACTTAAAATCTCAAGGGAAATGTACATTTATACCAAATTTTTATACAAACATTACAGCACACTACTGTGTGTCTCCCCTTCTCCTTCTGATAAACCCGGCTCGTACACAATGGCTTTGTTTCATGAAATATCTTCAGGTTCTGCCCTAATTGGGCATTTTCCATGACTCAAATAGCCAGATTCCAGCGTGTTTTCGATTTCGCTGTCTTACCACAGCGGTTAATCCACCTTTTCTTATGAATTATAGAGTTAATTAAATTATATTATGAGTTAAATTTCCTTTAGAAAAAAATACAGTTTATTCAGCGTTTTAACCTATTTTAGAGTATAAAAAAAGTACAATTTATCAATGAATAACAGAAATTTGTGTTATGTTATTGGTTGCTGAAACCAAACAGGAACAATGAAACACGTCCCTCATGCTGAGTAATAGCAGCACATTTTTGCAGAGGGCTTCTCGCTGGGTAACCAAAATAATTAGTTAGTCAAAAACGTTAAGCTTTAACTTCACACTTTGTCGCTTCTGGGTGGGGTGCAGCAGCTAAACGATAGAAAATATGTGGATTAAATGAAGGGGCCCATCTACTTATGAAGCGTTTTCCTTACACACAATTGTTACATTGAAGAAAAAGAAAAAAAAAAAAGAAAAAAAAAAGTTTTTCTTTAACATTTTATTTGACAGCGCTGTCGACCACACTCGCACAACTTCTTTTGTACAGTTTCCCCAACTAAAACAAACTATTGCTACAACAAAACAACCTGATGAAGGCATAAAATAAAACATCTCTTAAAGAAATAGTCGGCACGCTTTTCCAAAACGAGTAGCGCGAAATGACTTTAGCTAGCAGTTACTGACTGTCAGCTCTCCAAGAGGTCGACAGACTCAAAACACAGCTCCAAGTATCTTAAAGTAAAACTGCAGTCCGTGGGGAAGACACCAGTAAACATATAAGACGTGTTACTCACAGTAGGAAGCGGAGAGGTGTCCAGAGAGAGGCAGACGCTGGCCTTCAGTTCGCGCAGGGAGCAGGGAGGACAGTGAGGAGGCTCCTCGCAGCTCCGCGCGTTCACAAACCCGCAGCAGCGCACAGTCCGAGGAGCTGCCGATCACCGTAATAACCCGCACTCACACCAGAGCGCACACCGGATTTGCTTTACCGTAATACGCAAACTAGCCATACACCGCTAACGCGGTCTTGGTTGCCACCTCAAACTTTGCCTTAAACCTTTGATTTCATTAAATAGCCGATATCTGTATGCCTGTATGTTTAGTATTATTATTACTTATCTACTTATATTGTTGTTCTTTGGGATTTCACACATTTTTACTTTAAGCCGTGAGGCCGGTGACGTGGTGGGGATGGAGACAGGAGGATGCTGTCCAGGTGACACACCATCCCGGATAATGCCGCCCACCCACTCCACGGTGTGCTGGTGAAGCACAGGAGCATCTTTAGCAATAGACTTATTCCTCCACGTTGCACCGCAGAGGGTCAGACGATTAGAGTCAATAAAGCGTCACTGAACTTATTTCATTCTTGTGTGCAACAATTCAAATGAGAGCAATAGATATATATATAAGTGCATCTGGGCAATTATTATATACAGTTTCACTTATATTTATAGTGTATATTTTTACATCATAATTTAAGGACATTTTTACATTTTATGTTAAGATTTCTATTTTTCACATTTTCTATGTTTATATTTATCTTATCTTTATTCTTTACCTCTTAAGTTATTCTCTATTCTTCTGCTGTTACTCTTGTGGAGCAACTGCAACATAACCTAATATCCCTCTGGGGATCAATAAAGTATTTTGATTGATTGATTGATTAAAGGGTCACTTCATTCAATTAATCGATAAAATAAAATCTATCTATCTATCTATCTATCTATCTATCTATCTATCTATCTATCTATCTATCTATCTATCTATCTATCTATCAGTAAAGTCTTATCTTAACCTATGATTTGATATTGATTTATTTGTTGATTATATCTTAAATAAGTGAAATAGGAGCATTAAGTAGCAGAAACGTGACATACTCATATAAGGTCCAAGTACCTCGCCTCTAAACTTTTCAAAAGATCTCACCTCAGTCACTGTTTGAGGCCCACAGAAGCAAAATATTAGAAAAATGTTTTACAAAAAGCAAAGCTGAGATAAAGTCTCAACAATGAAGACCAATCTGTGCAGCAGATTTTTGCTCAATGCTGTTCAGTCACTCATGCATTAACTTTAACTCTGGGCACTTTAACCTGTAATGGAGTATTTTTACATTGCTTTACATTATTGTATTGTTGTACCTCAAGCAAAGGATGAAACACTTGTGTTTGGAAGATGATTACAGTTAACAGCAAAGACTTTTGTGAAGATTAACATGATGAAGATGATGAACAAAGTATGAAAGCAATGAGAAACACATGTACTATTGTGAGAAAATGAGCTATAGTTTTAAAAATTTATCACAGTCGTTTGAGAATCACGACTTTAATTCAACAAGTCTGTCAAAGAAGCTGAGAAAAAAATGGAAGATTCGCGGCATACATTAATTACTCAATCACTAAGCAATTAACTTCTCGTTTAACTCTTCAATGGGAATGCTTCAAATGTGTTACTCCCTGCCAAACTATATGGTGGCCCTGAGGTGCAAAACATACTGTGCATACCTGTGTTTAGACTATTGTATACTCATCAACGCAATTCCAATGAAGCGCCGTGCCATACCAACAGAGTATCTACTATACTAAACTATCAAAACATCTTGTCCCCATCTTGTCTTTGCGGTGTATGAAGTCAGGGTTGTGTGCCTTTAATTGCCTTTGTAACAGTATCAAGGATATTCACGCAGGTGCTAATAAAACAATCTCCTCGACTTTGAATAGAGGTGTTGAATGAGTGTTGGAGGAAGGACCTCTGAGGATTTACTAGCAGAAGCAGAATGAAAGGTGTGAGAGGGGAACAGTGCACAGAGGTTGGCGGTGAGTAAGACACATTTTTATAGAACATCTTTATGGCAACATGCACATATTTCTCTGAAGTGTTACTGTAAGCAAGGAAGCACCCAAAGCTTTATTTATATAGCACATTTCATTCCAGGTGGAAGCACAATGTGCTGCACAAAGCATGAGAGATCGCAGAAGTTGCAACCACAAAAACTATGTGGATATTGTGAAGATTAAACATTAGACACAAATTAAAAACAAACCCATAAATGATACATATGAATTAAAAACCATTAATAAAATAAAATAATTAACAACCAATCAGTAAAAATAAGAAATGCTAATTAAAACTATTAAAAAGTAGGAATAAAATATGATTGAATTAGATAATAGTTAGATCAATAAAATTATTTGACATATAAAACAAACAAATAAAAATAAATAAATAAAAATAAAATAGAATGGTAAATTCAGACCAGCAAACCAGGCTTCTGGAAAGCACAGCTAAAAAGGAATGTTTTCCGTTTAGATTTAAAAGGTGATATTAGGGGTGATCCTACCCCTAATATGATTAGGACTTGAACAAAGATAGTGACTGGATAAAATATCCCTTTTATATTGACCTAGATAACATTTTACACAATAAACCAAACTGTCAGCCAGTGGAGCCACATCATGCCATGATGCTCAATGGTTAACATTTTCATTTGAGTCTGTGGTTCATTGTACGTACTGTACAGGTCAGAAAAAAACAAGAATTGTTCAGTCTGTAATTTAGATGTTGGCCGAACTGAAAATAAAACACATCAATGTTAATCAAATGTAAATCGAAATTCCTAAGGAAAATATCTCTGAAAGAAAACACACAAAACTCATTAGGCTGACCAGTGAATAGCTGTGATGTAGATGTAATAATTCGAAGTATTCATAATACAACCAAATTAAAGTATTACCTAGGAGGGCCACTTCCAGTGATAGTTAAAACTTTCATCTTTAAGCATCTATTTTTACACAACAGATGGGCCTTCTTGGTAATTATGGATCTCAGTAGTGGAAATAACCTGTCAGAGGATATTGGAGAAGAGTGTAATCGTGTTTCAGTGGCATTTTCGCCCTGGCACCTGCATGACATCAACCCTTCACTATTTTATCAGGATATTGGGCATTGGAAGGAAAGCGTGACATTTAAGAGGGACAGATGATGGCAGTAGGTGGCTGTTACAGGTGAATGAAAGCCAGAGGTATTTTGTTAGAGATAGTAAGAGCAAGAGGTAAGGTACGCTGCTGTGAAAAGTGAAAACATGTATAAGCACATGAGGAGAGAGAAGACATGGTTTGTGTGGAGAGACGAGAGGGGTTGAAACAGGAAGTCTTTCCCTTTACTCTATGTATCATACCGTTTTTCAATACATAACCATTTTTAGCCTGAAGACAGAGGAATGTGCACATGTGCTCCATGCGATGTGAGCAACGAACAAGAAAATATGGGCTCTAAGAAAGGGGCTGGTATGTGGGAGGCATTTGTGCTTTGTCTTCACCCACACTCAAACCTGTCAAACAAACAACACTCTTCTTCCACCCCCAACATGCAGCAACCAATTAGGTTTTAGTATCACAAAACTCAATTTCTTGCCTCTTGCCCAGTCTTTCTAAAATGAGATTGTCTGGAACAAGGTGTTTGGTAATCAGTGTTTGTGGATGAAGGGAAGGAGATATTACAGTAAAACCCATCATGCTTGTTATGGTTATTTTGTGAGTTAAGATGTTAAGTCAAGCGCAACGACACTTCGTTATTCTACAAGTCTAAGATTGTTCCAGTTCACAATATCTTCATGTTGACTGCTGAAACTCTTAAAAAAAAAGAAAAAGAAAAACACCCCTTGTAAGAACATCAGGGCTGTTGGTCGATTTCATCACCAACCGCAAAGGCTCACCATGTTATCCAAAGAATTTTTGTCTTGTTACACTTACGAATAAAGATCCTTGACCACAAGGTAGACACAGAATACAGCATGGATTAAGAATAATCCCAGGTCATCAGATCCATACTAAACACTCAGTGGACCTTGATGACGCCGAGACTATGTTATCAGCTCACTTACAGACATCCTACCTCTTCAGCTAATCCTGTTAGACAGCCTTCCAGGAGTCTTAGTCTTATATTCCCCTGCTGTGCTTCATCTCACTTCACATCACAGGGTTCCAGGGTGTTTTTAAAGCATGAGATATCTCTCACATACGGTAATCATGTATTAACACTCCAAAAATTGAATCTTCTTAATCCTCCCTTGCCTCAGGACAGCAGGATATACTGTCTAAGAGCAAGATTGTGATATTTGATTCATTCACAGGAATGGATTATTCAGGCTTGTTGCCAGTGAGCTGAGAAAACTGAAACCAGTCATCACAACAGGAAGACTGTGGGAAATTGATGAGGACAGGGACTTCCTGGAAGAGAGCAAGAATCAGCCAATACTGTCCACAGCCAACATTGCCAGGTGAAAGGATATGGTGAAGCAGCCACTGTAAAACAAGAAGACGAGAAGTGATTTCTGGACTTTTGAATAAATGGAGAGGAGGATATTGACCCAAGTGGATAAACACTGTCCAATATAGCTGTCATCCATTAAGTTTACTGTATCAAGAGTACAACTGGCCCGGAGGTCATCCCTTCTGTCACATGAAAACACAAAGAGGAGGAGTGAGGTGGTGGGTCCATGATGAGCAGTGGTCAGCTGTGCCTCTGGATTGGTTGTTCATTTATCTGTGAGAATCTCCCATGAGGCTCAGCTTTAGCCCAACAGTTGTTCGGAAGGAAGGAGGCAAAGGTCAAGTATTATTGCAGTCCCCCCACTCCCCTGTCTGCATGCAGGCTTGTTGACCTGGCCTCCACCAGACTCAACAAATGCACAGCCAGTTAATAATTTCCTTGGCTCATCCTTTACTTTGAGATTAATCATTATTTTCTCTATCCGATCCTGGAGAGAATTAGAAAACCTACTAATCCAATAATAATCAGGACATAAACCGAATTACCTTTCTGCTGAATAACTTCCACAAAAGGTGAATGAAACAAGACAAGAAAACAGGAGAAAAGCAATATCTTTGTTGTACACAGTCAAAATGTTGTCTGTTAGAAATGCACTTGAGATGGAAATGTGCATCCTAAAACACTGCATACAGATTGCACAATTGGCTCTATTCAAATTTATTAAGCAAATGGAAATAGTCTTTTGATATGAAGGACCTCTCCGAGGTTTTGGCACATTGTGCTGCTACGTGGGATCCATCTAAATATTTAGCACCTAAGCTGCTCTTCTTATGGAAACAATGGTGTTCCTTCTTTCAAATATAATTAAATTTCCTCTTTGCCTCAGCCAAGAGCTATTTTGAGAACCTGGCTCTTATTTGTTCCAAGCAGGAGAAAATTATTAACCCAAACACAGGCTTAATACAGATTTGAGGGCATTTCGCCTCCCAGCTTTGACAACAGAGCCTGAGTAGTTGACTCTAAAGGAGGCAAATCTGATTTTATATGATGTATGAAACATTAATGTTTCACAAGCTGAATGATGTCCCACAGGTGTTGCAGAAGTAGTAAAAAACATGCAGAAATTGAAGCTTTAATATAAGAAGCCAACAGGTCTCAGCTATAAGACATGCTAATAGCTTCATTAAAAACAGATTAATTGTAATTAATTCAGGTTTGAAATGAAAAGAGGAAATGCTGACTGTGCCATCAGCTGACTGGATGCACAAACAAGACTGTACACCTGGAAAACACCAACAGTGTTTGAACCTTGTAAACCAATAAATATGATGGTAATTGATCAAAACCACTCCCATTACACCCGCATCTGCTTGGTGTATGCCGCAGATGGTATAAATCCGGGCCTGTATGGCATTTCCCTCAGGATCAACACACACTTCAGCCTCTGGAATGAATATATGACTTCCTGCACACGCTGCATACACGATTTACATATTTCATCATTAAGGGAGAAAACGGATTAGAGGAAGAGATGAATAATTTCATAGCCAATATGGACTAGCTTCTCTCCTCAGTCGCACTGAGGCTACACAAAGGAACATGCTGCAGCAGTCACAGAAACTGAACACTGTTTAAATATTTTATAAGGACACCTTTGTTTTGCTTTTACAAAACAGACTTGGAGCGTTTAATGAGATATTTTATAGAGGCAGGAAATATCCTGCCCTCTCAGACAACTTTACCCAACATTAAAACCACTGACAGGTGAGACAAGTAACAGATAACATATTATTACAGTGACATCTGTTAAGGGGTGGGATGTATTAGGCAGCCAGCAAACAGTCAGTGCTTGAAGTTGATGTTTTGGAAGCAAGAGATATGGGCATGACAGGGGCCGAATTGTGATTGTTAGACAATGCAGCATCTCCAAAACAACAGGTCCTGCAAGGTGTTCCCTGTATGCAGTGGTCAATCCCTACAAAAAGGGAAAACTGGTGAACCAGCAAAGATGTCAAAGGATCATCGATGCCTTTGACCCCTGTCCACTGCCAAAAGCACCGGCAATGGGCACATGAATGTCAGAACTGGACTATGGAGCAATGGAAGAGAGTGACCTGGTCTGATGAATCTCGTTTTCCTGTACATCATATGGTCGGCCGGGTGCATATGAAGAGATAGCACCGAGATGCACTCTTGTGAGAGGACAAGCTGTCAGAAACAGTCTGATGCTCTGGGCCATGTTTGCTGAGAAACCTTGGGTATTGGCATTCATGTGGATGTTACATTGACACGTACCACCTACCTAAACATTAAGGACTTCAAGCAGCAACAGTTGAAGAGATGGCTACAGCATGATGTGATATGACGAAGATTCTATCTCGACACTTCCTACCATTGCAGCCGAAGTGCCTATAACAGCAAATCAGTCATTCTCACGTCGTCGACAGTGGGCTGCAATGGTAGGAAGTGTCAAGATAGAATCTTCGTCATCCACGTCATGCTGTAGCCGTCCCTTCAACCATCACTGCTTAAAGTCCCTAACGTCTACTACAGGAGAACGACTGGTTTGCTGTTGTCAGTCAGTACCCCTGTCATGATTTCTTTGAGCTTTTATATCTCTTAAAAAAGGCTGGTCGCCAACAAGTGGCTTAAATGTCAGCATGAGCAATAGGAGGACCAATCTACTTTTCAGTCCTTATCGTTTATACTCGCACTTTTGCAAACTATTACTGACTTTACAAGAGGAAAAGCTTTTGTAGAAGAGGTAAGCACACTAAATCAAGCTACAAGTTGGACTGGTGATGTTGCAGCCATGCAACCATTAGCTTTTTACTTCTGGCGATTGTAATTTGGCTTCAAAAGTCAGAAAAGTGGTGTTCATTTGTGAAGATTATCATGCCGAACAGAACGTGTAAATATCAAAAACTCTTGTTTGTCGCAGAGCTTCTTTTCTTTTCTGCAGTAATCCAAAAGACAATGTAAAAATGATGCTAAATTCTGGACTGGCCTATGAAAATACATCAGCCCAACAGCACTCTGGACTAGTGCTATTTGAATCCAAAATACATCACATATCATGATATATTATGATATTTACTATGTGTCCGGCAAATACCTTTGAGACAGGGTAAAACTGTATAATATGATTCATCAATTGAGAAACAGCTTGAACTGTGCCCACAGGGAGATGCATGTGTGCAGTGGAATGTGAAAAACAGATTAGAGAAGAGTCCAGCTCACTGCCAATGATAAAGGAGGAGGATTTAAAGTTGTTGGGCCGAATCTCTAGCAAACTGAGAGATAAAAGCTGAGACTGTGAGTGGGTGAACAGGGTTGTCTTTGTCAGGGTTCACACCTCAGCAAACACCCCACTGCCCAGAGGCACAGGAAAAAACAGAAGCATGAAAAATAAATGAGAGAGAGAGTTTTCTCTGCAACACAAATAAATGGGCACAATTGAACTCCTCCAGTGATGATGATGGGTCTGCATAGCAGTATTTTGACTCTGTCCTAGAAAAAAAATCAATAAATGACTTCAGTAAAAGTTTGTGCTCAACTCAAAATCTACATATTTTAAGGGAAGTCAAAACTCTTTCAGTCTGCATCAGGCCCATCTTGTTTAACTAGCTGAGTGTTTTAGACAAGCTAAGCTCATCAAAGACGTTCTCATGTGAAGGCACATATTGATTTGTCCCATACCCTGCTGACAGGCCGGTCGTTGCATTGACGAGAAGAGAGAGAACTGAGAGTTCTGTATCTTTCTGGCTTCTCCAACGGGAAGTGAAATGAGACGCTGGCTGACACTCCTAAAGTCTCTGGTGAAAATATGACAGCTCTCTGAGGATACAGAAGGACGGCGACTTCCCTTACACTTCACTCTGCTCCCTCCAGTCCTTTATCCATGGATCAGGATATGTTCTCCTCTAGTGCACACTAAAAGCTGATGGCAAAGTCAGTGTGACCAGCTCCCTCAAAGTGTTATTGCAGTTATTTCAGGCGAATGCTGTCTTAAATGTCACTGGCTCAAACCCTATTTGGAATTTTGTCTGAGCAAGTGCAAATCCTCACAGAGATGAATATTTCCCAGTTTTTACAGTTTAGCTAATTCATAGTAAAGAATGCAAATTTATATTATTATTATTATTTTATTATTATCATTATTTATTTTTTTTCTGTGACTGTCAAAACTTAATATACACTGGCAGTGGAGCTCACCTATTGGAAATTTGAACCTCAACATCAAAATATCATTGAAATTACCAATATAACCTTTTTTTGCACTGAAATGTACTGAAAAGACAATATAGTGAACCTAACCTTGTCAGCTCAAGCCATTCATGATGCTAGGAATGGTAATAAATGTAAAGCTAAAAGTAATAAAAGTAATAAAAGATGTATTTGGATGGACCATTGCAGCTAACACCACCCACACACTCATCATATAACAAAACAGGCTGAAAGAGAAACTTTCTGAAATGTCTGCAAAACTAAAGAGACTGAAATACAGGAACATCATTGGTATAAAGTTTAATGTTGTTTCATTAGTCAGGGTCTAGTTCTCGTCTGTAGAGCTTCATCAATGTAATTTTTAGTCACGCTCAAATAAAACAAGGTCATAACTGATAGGCAGGGACAGGAAGAAGTGGGCTCAGAGTGTGTTCAGGTGTGACCGTCCAGCTGCCCCAGGGACACAGACGTTATTCACATTTCACCATGACACTGAATTTGAGATGTGAATAAATTGCTCAAGTCAGCAAACGCTTGGAGGAGACAAAATGACAGTGTGAGAGGAAGACAGGGAGGGTGAACTGTGGGAATTCCTAATGGGCCAAAAGAAAGATCGAGTGAAAAGAAGAGAAACAACGAGAGCAGTGAAGATTTCACTTTAATGAGCATGCTTCATTCGTGGGATTCGGGGACACATCAGAAAATAGCACAGAATGTTTTTCAAGATTTTTCTCATAGAATTACACAAAAATAACATCAACCACAAATAACAGCCTGCTTATTACAAAGACAATGAAAACAGCCTATACAATAATGATATATAGCTTTTGAAATGCATGGACTGACAATGCCCTGGCTACAATATGTGCACTGAGATTATAAATCTTCATAAAAACAGCAATAATAGAACTCACACCAGAATTCATACCAATATTTCCATCCATGGGCTCAAACACCAACATACCAATTACCTTGAGCAGTGAAACACCCTTATCTACAGCAGTGATATAAAAACATTCCAGACAGCTGAAAGTAGGCCCAGGAGGAAGGCAGGGGGAAATGAAAATGTTGGGTGATTACATTAAGGATGCAATATTTTTGCACTGAGAAGGCCTGATTGCTCGGGGCAGAGTTGATGATCTCAGGCCCGGTTGCTTCATCTCCCGGTCACAATGCTGCTGTGTGTGGAAATGCCAAATGTTTCATTGCTCACAGTCATTCAGTGCCTGAGCATCTGCTCGGGGTCAGGAGCTCTCCTGGCTGACATTTTCATGGTGTAGGTGGAAGATAAATGTGATGACACATGTCTCATTGTCACCATTAAAACTTAAGTTGTTATACAATAGATAAATGTTAATTGTCTTGATTGTTACCTTTACAGCATTTCATTTATCACCAGCAATAAAGTAATCTACACAGTGAGGCATTTGGTCTCACTGATCCTGCTAAATGGATCATAACTTTGTGTGTTTTTCCCTGTGGCACTCTGAAACATTATTAAACCAAATGCAAAATAACCAGCGATTGACTCAGTGTAACCGGACTGTGGATATCAGTGCTTGAAATGGTTGCTGTTTGATTGTTAGTCATTCCTTTCTACTGGAGACCAACTGCTGTTGGTTTGTTGACTAGCACAGGAGGCAACATTTTCATTTTCACCCATTATCATTATCATTATCACTTCTGCCCCTGATGACCTGCTTCTATCCTGCTGTGACACCTCTGGAAATCAGCCCACTGTTAAAGCAGGCTAAGACGTTTAGGGAAATACGCTTATTCGCTTTCTTGATTAGAATTTGTTGAGAAGATCAACACCAACTCCACCTGTGTGCTAAACATGAAGCTACAGCCAGCCAGTTAGCCTATCTTAGCATGAAGACTGGAAACATGGGGAAATGGCTAATCTGGTTTAAAGGTGCCATTATACTCCATCAGAATAATCTGTCAGATGGTGGAATAGCTTTAAATGGCTGCAGCCTCATATTTAGCGGAGAGATGTGAGATGGTGGTGTCAGTGTTCTCATCTAACTCTTAGCAAGAAAGCAAATCACTGTTTTCCAAAATGTCAATGTCTATTCCTTCAAATACAATAACTGTCCTGAGCACTGAATATGTATGTGTTTGTGTGGGAAACGTTATTAATGAGGAGGGTTGCAGGAGTCAGAGGCTTGGACGGAGATAATGCACTTTAACATTCGCACTCAGCCATCTGATTTGTTGCCAGAACTAGTGAGACATGGAAAACTCTGCTAACCCTCACAGACATGATTAAGCTCATATGATAGATGCACATTCAGCAGCACTGTGTCCTTGAATGACACATTAATGGTTTATCAATAGTTTTTCAGTGTTTGTTTGCCCCTCCACAAATATCTTAGGCAGGCTGTTAAACCATGCTCTGAGCTGCATATGAGCAGGACGGGAAAAGACAAAACAATCAAACATCACTGCAACGTTAAAGGATCAGAAACACAAGGAAGCTCTGTTTCTCTGGTGATTGTGTGTTTGATGAGAAACCTGCAGCTTTGGCCAGAGCAGGAGGTGAAAGCAGAAATCAAGAGCCCCAGCTGTGTTTGCCTGGAAAATGAAGTTGCATGAAGTTGGATGATTAGAGCCCAGAAGTGGTTCAGTTCATTTCTGAAAATACTGTTTAATTAAATCCTACAAAAGCCATAAGGGAATCCCCAAAAGGCAAGTAAAAGGTGCTAGAAAGTTTAGAATTAAGCACAGATTGTGTGAAAGGAAATCTGTTCTGGTCATTAGCGACTGACAATTCAATTTAGTAGATCTGAATTACCCTCGAGGAATAAATCCAATACATTTGACATTTCTTTACAAGCAATAATCTTTGGCAAATACTCGTCACTGTTGATCCTCTTACCGAAATAGGACTTGTTTTTAACACATAAAGCCAATGTTGAAGGAAAGGAAAATTAGAGATGATCAAGAAACAACATACAGCAGAAGTGATTAAAAGATAGATTGTGTTTCTTTGTGTGTTTTGACTCCAGCAGTGAAGCGTTAGCACTCGTGCTTGAAAACCATCCTCCAAGGAGTAGAAAGCCCTGCTACCTTCACTACTACACTAGATTGTTGTCTGTACTGGGTTTTTCACAGTTTCAAAAGAAAAGAGTTCAATCTGGAAGCTGCTTTTTCCCTCCTTACTGCTGCTTTCTGTCAGAGGCTATACTCTCCTTTATTCAACTAACCTTTCCAGCTATCGCCTTCCTTCTTCCTGTTGATATCTGAGGCTGTTTCAGGTTTTTTTTATACAAAATCCACTGATCAGGCATTTGACTTAAAAATCCAGTCGCTTCCCTTAAATAAATAGATTACACAGGAACTGAGATGGTATCTGTCAAAGAGAGGGAAAGAATTAGAGATGTTACATTTTTGATTTATAAATGTACAACTTAAAGCCCAAGAGGGTTAAATGAGAAACTGCAGAAACTTTGTTCTCAAAGAACAGGATTTTTTTTTTTAGCACAACAGGAAATGAAGCTAGAGGATGTGTGTCCATAGGTCAACTGAACTGAATTTGAATTTTGTTAAGGTTATTCATAAATATTAAGCGATTAAATAAGTGGACTATTTTTTTTTTAAACATAGAAAATATTTGATGATGAGGTTGAATGGGTACAGAATTTGTTGCATTGTGTTGAAAAAATGAGATTCAGTTTTTTTTTTTTTTACACATTGATGGGTCAAGATGAACAAACATCTTTGCTAAAGAATATTTTGAAGAGTCGGTTGTAATTGTGCAACGTGTTTTAATTTTGATGACCAGTTTGCACCTCAGTGTGTGGACTCTCAAATTTAGAAATTAGGCAGAGGGATGTAAACTAAGAAAACAACTGGCCGTAGAGTATGTAAGGCTCAGCCTCTCACGAGAGCCTCCTGCTAACACCTCCTTGAACGAGACACTGAATCCTAGTCGTCATCGAACCTGCACTCTGACCTTCCTGCAGAGAGGCCAAGACACAAGAGCAATAGGTCAGACAAATAAATAAATAAATAATGCTCAAGACACTGGAGCTATTCTGAGAAATGACAGATAGGGGGGGTACAGTATGTGGGCTGGAGGAGGAGGCAGACAGGCACTGTAGCCGACAGTATATAGCGTTTGGAATAGATGCTGCTGCTTTTTCCACCTAATCTTAATGTGCTGACATGTTAATGGTTGAAGAGCAACACCACCAAGTAATGCTAGGGATAGACAGACAAGGAAACAGACACAGCTGTCTGCCATTCAAGTGTTTGAATTACTGTGCATAATGCAGTGGGGGTGTTTAATTCTCTACAGAATACGCGCTTGAATGTGGAAAAAAAATGGACACCACCACGATAAGCTGTGATCACTTGACAGCAGCACAGACATATGCGAGATTTGGTTTTCGTCAAATTAGATTTTATCAATTCAGCCACGGATGACGGACAGATACGGAGATAGATTCGCTCATGAAAGTCATGAGGCGTTTTCCGTGGCAGTCGAGAGTGAATTGATTTGCCTGGGGAAAGGTGCAGGAGAAGAATAGGCATGTCACTCAACAATAGGCCCAATGACTTCTTCTGTCTCAGATTTCCCTGGACCTTGCCAAGCCTGGCAGGTGACTGGGCGAGACACGTGAGACTCCCCGCTCACCTGGGCTCACCAAACTGTTGCCATGCCAACAAAAGATACGGCTCCAAGGCATGCCGGGTGTGTGTAGAGACCATGCCAACACCTGCTCATACTTGCACATAGGCAGTATACCTGTGTCGATCATGTAGTGTTTCATATAATGTCACCTAGATTCAAAACTATGACTCTTTTTGTTGTTTTGATTTATTTTCTGGACAACACTTTGGTTGTATGCCACACAGGCCTGAGCTGCTCACGCTTGGGCTACTGAGACAATACTTGGTAGAGACATTTCCATAGGATTTGCTGATAATGCAAAAGGATACATAACGACAGCCCCACTCTTTGACAGAGTACTTCATTGTGAACAAAGCAAAGAAGGAACACGCAGAGGACCTCCTGTGCTCTGAACCTAGATACTAATCCAGCTCTCATTTAAAACTTTAGGAGGTTTGTGGAAAAACCTCCTAAAGTTTGCAAATAAGGTATCAATAAATAGCTTTAAAAAAAACAGCTGGAAACCACTGTGTATCTTAAAGCAGATGGTGGCAGTTCACTTGTTTGTTATGCATGAGCGGCCACATCTCTGCTGCCTGTTGACAAGCTGATAAAACGGACTCCGAGCTGGTTTCTGCCCTGATGGAGGAAGATGTGTATATGCTCTCTAATGAGCACAAACCCAAGTACACCCAATTACTTTACCAGCTAGGATGTTGTGGGAGCAGTTGAAATTGGAAGTAAATGCTTGAATTCAACAGTGTTTGATGTGTGTTCTTGGTGTTGCAGAGAGAACTTAAGCTCTGCCACTGTTTTTCTGGTTAATTAGAGTACAATCCTCCATGTCTATGTTTCATAAAGACTATAGCCCTGTTTGTGCCTATCATTTACTTTCATGACATGACATTTGTATTGCCAATCTTTAAAAAACTCAGGGGGTCATTTAACGAGAATCCTCAAAGACTCTTCTAACCATCTGGATGGAAAAACGTAAATGATGAATGATTTTTAAGCCGTTTCCTAACTTTTCGTAAACACAAATGACAAATGAGTGTCCTTGCTCAGTTTGTGCATCATGAACCAAAATAACACATTATATTATCAGTTGTTTATATATATATATATATACATGCAAAGTAATGGGTTCAGATTTTGTGTGTGTTTGTTTGATAAAAAAGAGCATAAATATATCTTTTAAGGCAACCAAGATTAGAAGTCCA
Source organism: Trachinotus anak (assembly GCF_046630095.1). Taxonomy (NCBI): domain Eukaryota; kingdom Metazoa; phylum Chordata; class Actinopteri; order Carangiformes; family Carangidae; genus Trachinotus; species Trachinotus anak. Next base: position 10,322,495 of record NW_027273853.1, on the reverse strand, counting down.
AACTTGAGAAACTATTTAAAAATCCAAGAGAAGGGATGTTTTCATCCAGTGGTTACAACAGTCTTTAAGGAAAGCAGTAAGTGCTGCGAAATGAATCTTTGAGTTCAAAGATTTTTTTAGCCTAATTATTTTTCAGAAAAATCAGATTTTCTGTGATTTAAATGTAATAGCAGATGAAAGGAGCAAACTGCAGTTATTGAGACGACTGATCATGTGTTGTTGGTTGCATTCAGAAAGTATTCAGACCCCCCTCACTATTTCAAATTTTGTCAAGTTGCAGCATTATGCTAAAATCATTACATTTCATTTTTTTTTCCCTCATCAATCTACACTTGATCATTAAATGACATTTAATTCATTAAAAAGGAAAATTTTAAATATCACAATGACATAAGTATTCAGCGACAGGCTACTTAGGTGAAACACCTTTGGCAGTGATTACAGTCTCACGTCTTACGACGCGTCTAGCTTTGCACACAAGCTCTGCAGATCCTCTCAAGATCTGTCAGGTTGGTGAAAAAACATTTTCAGGTCTCTCCAGAGATATTTAACACATTCTGAATGCCCTATAAATGTAACATTTTACATGCTAAATTAACTTATTGTGACTCTAATCAGTGAGTTTGACTGATCTCGACCCAGGAGTTAACGGCTGACTTTGGGGCACATTTTCTCATGGAAGAATGCAAATTGAATTGGCTACTATTCCTGGCCGAGGAGAAAAGGCAATCTGTGCTGTGTAGTCACTATTACTTCCACAGAAGGACAGAAGGAGCATTTACTGTGAATTAACCCACATCAAATTGCTCTATACATCAACCTCTGAAAATGATCCACAAATTGTTCAACCTCTGAGCAATCTTGGCATAAGGTCAAAGTCTAAAAAGCTAGAACAGAGGGAGAGTGACATTTAGTGGCATTAAGAAGACAGTTTAAGTGAAAGGCTTGCTGCCCACTATCTGTGTGAAATCTCTGACCCCTGTAATTTCAAGCAATTCCACTTTCTTTACTGACAACAATGAGTGGTAGAAGCATGAAATCCAAAGGAGAGCACTGACTGGAGAAGCTTTGCAAATGAGACCCACTTACTGTACAGCTTCAATATGAATCTGCTGAAGAAAAAAAGGCATTTCCTGAAAGAAACAAATAACATTAATTTAATACTATTCTCAATAGTCAGATGAGTTTAGAGTCCTTTTAATTAAGTATTGATTTTAAAAGCAAATAGCACCCTTTATTGCCTGGCTTTCTCCTCCTAATCTGTTCTTGATTTCTGTTTATTTGCCTTTGAGATCACCAGTGGAAAGGAGCGATACATTACCATAAATCAACTGAATGCGGGATGCAGTGGCTTTTAAGATGCGAGACAAGGCCACATCCGCTGAGTAATTTATCACTCTACATTACCTTGTCACTGAAGTGGTAATTTAGGGATTTGATTCTTTGCATATTCCTCTGAGACATAAATACCCGAGTGCATTTTACCACAGCAGCCAGAAGTGGGCAAAGGTATCTTATTATGTGAGGACATTTTGACAAGCAGACTCTTTGGCTGTTACCTTGAGGATATAGGAGGCTCCTGGGATTACTAATGAAGACAGTTTGTCCCTTGATTTAGTGACGGCCCATTAGTAGCCAATGACGCTGCCTAGAGCCTTCAATACAACATCACATACATTTTATTCCTTATTAACTAGCTGACACGCTGCTCGCTGCCAACGCAGTATACGCCCTTTGCTCATTTCATTTAATAGTAACACGTCTGGGAAAGCTTGTATGAGCTTGGCTGCATTTGAGAGACCATTGGATGGACATGGAGAGGAGAATTTAATTATCCTAAGCCCCCTCCTCCTCTCTGCCTCTCAGATATTGCATCCTGCCCTCATGTGCCAGCTGGGAAACAGAGAGAAAGAAAGCAAAGCTGCAAAGAGGGTTTCTGACTACCTTTGGATCATGTGGCTGAAAGTGTGAAATTGTTGCCATGGTTGACTGGTGCACCTGTGTGGATTCAGGTTTCTCAAGCGTCTGAAATTATACCAAACAAAAGTCTATCACAAGGGGAAGCAGACAATTTGGCAAAACAAGTTATTAAAGTATGAAAAAAATAACTGTAGGTGGTGATTAGTCCTCGCTCTTTATGAAGCTCTATTCCCCCGAGCTGTCGTGTGCAAGTTTCATTTAGCCCTTTACAGTTGTAGTTTATTTCATACTGTAGATCCTGAAGATTTCAAGCTACTCAATTAGTCAACAGATTTGGATCAACCTTGATCCAAGGCCAGCTGTTCCAGAACCACTGGAATGCTGTTGCTTTACCAATCATCCAGAAAGAGTTAATGAAAGCACTTTGATCCCTCTCAGTGACGTCAACAGCAGAGACCCCCTGTCAGAATAAATGAGCCTCAGTTTGCAAGGAGGGGAACAATTTAGCGACAGCAGCGATCTGTGACGCTGTAAGGAGTTTGTGCCAAAAGCAGTGTTTGTTGTCGGTAAATCTCACATGCTGTGGGGGCAGTGAGAGTTTAAAGTTAGCACACCAACTGTCACCTGTTGAGGGGAAACACACCACCCACTCACACACCTGTGTTTCTATTCAAACGCATATAGGAAGCATCAAGGCACAAAGTCATGCAGGTTTTACTTTGCTTTTGAAACTCTGACCCTTTATTTCTACATAAAGACAATGGCTCACCAGAAGATCAAAGAGGTATCAAACATCTGGAACATAAGAACATTTGGAACATTTTAAAAAACATATTAAAAATGGAAATATTATCTAACATTGTTTACATTCCTCCAATTTAAAAACTTCCTCATTATCTCACTGAAAATCTCAAATTAAAAACTGAAAAATATCCTAAGCACTCTTTGAAATGTTACATGTATAATGGAAGGTGAACAGCATTTCTAGCCTGATAAATCCAGTTATATATGATATCATGTAAAAAAAGAAAATCAAATTTTTTGCAAAAGAACAGCATTATACAGAGCATGACAACATCCCCGAGAATTTTACAAAATATCCAGTTTTTATGAAGAAGTGGTTTTCACATATAAAAAAGGCACTGAACTTTCATGTGTTCTGTGTATTTATAGCAGAACTGACATGCCAGTATTGAATGGTTTATGACTGGAACAGATCACAGATGGCCAGCTGTGTTTTAGACACAGACAGAGCTGGGTAAAGAGGGTCAGTAAACCTGTGATTGTAGGAATGCATTAGTACTAGACTGCCCCCTGGTGTCACATTAAAGAATGATAAGAGACCCTCTTCAAAGTCGAGGAACACTCCCACCCTCTGCAGCCTGTCCGCATCCACAGGAACAGGCACTTTGTTATGCAGAGCTTCCACCTTCTTTTTGTCACAGGCGAGGCACCAGGAGTAACTGTTGAAGCCCAGACGAGAGTTGTCCCTTTGGCCCTTCCTCTCTATCTGTCCCTCACACAGCCCCACCTTCCAGCGGCCATCATCCACAGACACGTTCACCTCCCAGTACCAGCGGCCCCCCTCCAGGGCACAGGAGGCCAGGACTTGCGGGAAGGAGCTGAAGCGAGCCTCGTGCTCTGCGTAGAGCTGCTGAGTCTCGCTGTAGGTCACCCTCCTGTTGCCCTCAGACAGCTGCAGCTTGGAATGAGCTGTGTCTGCATCCAAGAGGGGAACGGTACCATCTGTGCACAGGGAAGGAGATGAAAAAAAAAAAAAAAAGAATTTTCAGATCAGAACATTAAGACTAATTGAATATAGCACCTTTGAGGCTACAGGATGCATTTAGTCCTTTGGTTTAATCAGATGTGATTGTGAAAAGCAAGTGGAAGGTCAACAGGTTCTGGTATTAAAAAAATCCACTTGTCTCACAGAGCAGTCTGTAGAGGTCTCTGTCTTTGCCAGGCACAGTGATGATGACTGCGTCCAGCCGCTTCTCTGTCCACCTCTGCAAACATTTGAGCCGGGCCTGATCCACTTCCTCTGGAGCCTCAAAGTTCTCCACAAAGCTCCCTCTGTTACCAGCCCTGGGGAAAAGAAGCAGAGAATTCAGACTTAAGATTTTAAGACCTCTTCATTCCTTAATGATCCCATAAGGTTGGCTATACTGACATAGCTACACAGACACAAAAAAAGAAATACACAGAGACATAGTAAGTGAACAGCAACACTTAAATGCAACACAATAAAGGAAAAAAATCATGTGTTAAATATGCAAAAACAAATAAACAAATGACCAAACAAGCACACAGGTAAATATTCAGTAGGTCCTTAAAAGTAGCCATTATTATTTTATTAAACTTTATTAAACAAGATTGGATAAAGAGTCTGTAAAAATGGCCACACAGATACTGTATCTACAACAGACTGCAGCTGTTCGTAATATTCCTGTCAGCGTAACATCTCCACTGATCTCTTTTGCAGGTAAAACTGGTCACAGCAAGAGTCTGTGGATTAAACACGGTCACTGCTTCTGGAAAGTCACAATGCTACAGATTTTTATAAATGTGTTTTTTCATAATAAGGGTGAATTAGCCTTTTAAGAGTAATGAAAGTTTCATATATGCTACCTGTGCTCTGTTAGTAGCACATTTAGCTATTGACATGTTCAACAAATTGCTGTTTTTTCATGCAACAAGGTGGAAGTTGAAAGAAAATCACTTACAGTTGAGCGACTTTGCTGTACTCCTGTCATGTGAAGGAAAAAGACATTTTCTGTTGGTTAGTTTTCATAAGCCAACAGTATATCTTATATATTTTACAAGCAAACAAAGAGGTATTTCCTCCTAACACCCAGCTCACCATAATGAAGGCCTGGTCCTGTATGCGTTTGTCTCCCTTGGCATCAGCTAGCCCCTCTAGAGTGTGGAGGCCTTGCTGGATGGACAGCATGGAGCTCTGGAGATGACTGAGTTTCTCCTCTAGTCCACCCAGAACCCTGCTTTCCTCCTTCATCACACACTGAAGAGCTGATTGCTCCTCCTGCTCCAGGGCCTCTCTGATGGCTCTGTACTGCTGCTGCACCCCTTCTCGTGCCTCATTTAAAGCCACCTGGACAGATCAAATGTAACTGTTGTGTTACGTAATGTTATATTTTTCTCAGCTGTCATTGCAGTCTACCAATCACTCAAATAAATGAGCAAATCAGAATTTTAAAATAACACACAGTTAGTGAAACCTGACATTCAAGGAGCAAAACCTCAACCCAGATCTGCACAACTATAAGTTCAGTCTCAGCCTCACATTTTTTGCAAAACACAACTTATCACTTGCCATTTGCCATTTCAAGGCACTGCCTTTCAAAACCCCACACCAATGAACCAACTGATCAAACACGGCCGTCAGGTGCACAGACACTCAGGTGCTTCATTGTAAACTCATCGATCAAGTGTAAGAACTATAACTAGGCAACAGGTGAGTTTGCCTTTCCACAACAGCACAAGTGATATACAACTTTCCTCTGCTATCTACAGTAAAATCAGTACAATGTGTACTACATCAGTGCTTTTTAGTTCACATTCAGTATGTTTGAAACTATGCCTTTTACATTTTACACATATTTTAACTGGTCTACATGGGAGTGAGGTCAGTCCCCTACTCTCTGTCCCATTTCCTGTCACTCTCCACTGTCCTATAAATATACGCATCATGGGCAAAAAAAAAAAAAAAAAAGAGAGCGAGAATGTTAAGGAGGAGAGATATCATATCGAGATATCACTGCAAGGAAATTTAAACAAACATCCTCAATGACACACACATAGTTTTGATCAGGTCTCTCTATCAACATCACATACAGATAAAACAACTCTACAACAACTCTAAGGGTAAAACACCTGCAGCATGAATATGTGGAGGTAACAGTAATGCATACAGAACCTTTTTACATGTAAATTTGCAGTAGGTCTATATTGAAGTACACAATGTTGTCTTTCTTCCAGAGTTCTTTTGCACTTTTTTTATCTTCATAGGTGAGGCTTGCTTTAACCTGACAACAGTAAGAAGACGAGGGAGAAACATCATTGGCCACAGAGCTATTCTGAATGTCCTTGGCCAACATCGTGGTAACATCACAATGTCTGTTGCAATTACACAGAACGGGCTCCTCCACCACTATGCCAACTTAGGTCCTTACAACACGGCCCACAAGGTCCAAATTTTAAGAGAGACTACACACACTGTCACAGCATGAGACCAAATGGATGCAGCTCAGATGAGAGATATTGTCATCTCAGCAACCACTATTTTCACTTCAATACCTTCCACCTTCCTTAACCTTAAAAGGTTTATGATCTCCAGCTCTATGTCAGGACACCCCTCATTGAAACCATGGAGGAGGCCTGCGACCAAACTGATGCAGGGTCTGTGCAACGCTGGCCTTACCAGAAGACTGTTCCAGTGACTGAGTCTGTGATGTGGGTTGATGTTGAAGAAGAGTTGATGTTTAGGATGTAGATGGTTTTTTTTTTTAATGAATGATTCTTTGTTGTCTCCATGAATGTGCTCTGCTATCTACTATGTGGAGAGAAAATATTGTGTGTGTTTATTTGTGTGCTGCGTTTGGTCAATATATTCAAGTGCTTTACTCTAATTATGGGGAAAAAAATAAAAAGAACAACATCAAACCCAGACTAATTTAGATTGAGTGTGTGACTAGTTCAATTAGAATCAGATTGTATGAACCATGTGTGTGCCAGACAGCAACAAAATTGGGTTTTTATAAGTTGATGTATATTTTTGAATGAAGTGTTTCATTTTGCAAAGAATCTGAGGTCCTGCTGCTTGTGTGTGTGTGTGTGGTTGTATGAATTGCGTGTAGTGTTTTTGACAAATGAGCCCTTCTTTCAAAGCTGTGGTTAAGCTGTAAACCATGTCTAACCATATCCTCAGCTCACAAGAAAATTCTAAATGTACCATGGAGATCACCACATATTTACTTAAAAATTCATTTATAAATAATCTTTCTTGGGCATTTTTAAACAAATTCAGCTGTTCTCTAGTTTGAGAATTTATTTGTATAAGCCTTCCAACTCTGACATGAAACTGTGTTTGTGGTTTACATGACAGCTGAGAATTGCTACCCATTTATAGCTGATTATATCTGCTTTAAAAAAAACTGAAATCTCAATACAGTGCTATAACTCCATGGTGATTCTTTGGCTTCAAAACATGCAGATAAGTCTGCATATCTGTAATATCATATATATCACCTTGAGTCAACGTAAGAATAAATCTTATCCTGTATTACTGAGCAGTTCATGTAACTGTAAGAGTTAATTCTCTTACTCTGGAGGTCTCCTTCTTCTGCATAAATTCAGTCACTCTGTTCTTCACTTGCTGTTCAGCATCCTGCAGTTGTTTGATCTCTTCTTTCAGGTTCCCCTTTGGAAAAAGGTGCACAGAGAATTAAAAGAGAGAATTAAAAAAAACTAATTTACTGCTATGTCTAGTTTTAGATGTATCTCAACTTTAACCACATGTATGGTTCTATAATTCACCACTCACCCTGAGCTCTCTCTCTGCCTCCCTGATGCTGATGCACACATGGTCCCGGTGGGAGCCTATGACGGTACACACCGTGCACACACACACGCCACACTGGCGGCAGAAGATTCTGTTAATCTCTTGGTGCTCCTGACACCTCCAGGGAGAAATGTCCTCCATGGGAGGAACCAGGGTGTGATTCTGAAACACAGGGGAGTCCAGGTGGGGACGTAGGTGCTCTGTACACATGGAAGCTCCACACACCAGGCAGGTCTTCACAGCAGACTGATACCCAGTTTTAGGACAATAATGGCAGGGCACAGGGCTGGCTTTTTTGACTTCTGGCCTGGAAAAGATGCCAACAAGGCTAGAGGATCCTGAAGCAGCGGCAGGATGTTTGGTGAGTATCAGAGGAGGCTTTATGTGATGTACTGGAGACTTATCTTGACCTGGGGTGGAGACCCCAGGGGAGAAATCAGAGTTGGCAGGTGTGGCAGATTTCTTTGGTGAGGCATGAATTCCTGTCACTTGTGTGTCCGTCCTTGGTGCTGCGAGAGGTGCATCACATATATCTACTTCATTTGAGCTGTCAGAGTCATCCAGCGTGAGTACTTCTGGTTTACTATGGCTCTGCTGGGCTGATGTGTCTTGTGGCGGATCACTTTCAGGTACTGCCTTGCTGCCAGACTTGTCACTGGAGGATCTGCCATCACCACGCTCAGACTGTGCAGATTCTTTGTGCACTGTTTTCTTGGATGTGTCCACACCAGTCGACTGCCCAGGTTTATCTGAGAAGGAAGTGGTGGGAGTCTCAGCATCACTGGCCGACTCACGGGGAGATTCCACAGTTGATCGCTTTTTGTCAGGCTGCTCTGGGGCAGGTGTGCTGGCTTTTCTCTTCCCCAGGAGCGTGCTGGTGAGTGAGGGCCTCCTCAATGTCGAGTCAGATCCATTTTGTTCATCGTTACTGGATGTGGCTTAAAAAAAAGTTAGAGTAGAAAGTTGATTTAGCACTTTTATATCGATACTTCACATGAACTCCCACAAGCTGCCTATTGACCAACACAACTGCACTAAACCTTTAATGCCTATTGAGCAGTTCCACTTCAAGCAATTCAAGCAGTGACTTTGATCTTGCTTTCGTCTTCGTTATTATATTGCCTTGCAAGTTCACTTAGAGGCCATGACTTGATCAATACAACTGCTGGTGAAAATACTTCATTTTATTGATGATTTGACGAAGACGCTGTATTTACCGTGGTTTGGTCATGTTATGGCCACTACCCGATTTCAATAAAGTCTAAACGTGTAAAAGTATAAGCACAGATAGGGATCCTGGATATCAGATCAGTGCATCTTTGTGATTGATATTCAACTTAAAATCACCCACTCACAGTGCAACTGTGATTTGAAGTCGCTGCTTGAATCCCTGTGGCATCAGTCATTAGCAGTGAAATACAAATTACATAATGTGGAAATGGAAAAATCTTAAAATCATGGTGACGTATGTCGTATGTCAAACTGAGAGGGGACATACTTAAGAACACGTCATTAATTAGTTACACTTTAGCCCTCACTGACTTCTTGATAAAGAAGACAAGCTTTGGCCTCAAAATTACTATTAGATTGAGCCTCAATTTATGCTACTTCACACATATTGCACGGGAAATATTTTACTCCACTACATTTATTAGAAAGATATAGTTACCAGCTACTTAAATGATTAAGATTTTACATAAAACCTCACGATAGGCTGAATAAAAGGAACAAAACAAAAAGATTAAACCAGTTTTCCTTTTGGGCTTGTGACACCTTACAAAAATACAGTCTACAGCTGGAGTTATGTTCCAGATGTCTATGAAATGTTAGCAGTTCCACCAAGGAGAGTAAAGTAGGGTTGCTACTAATTATTTTCATAATCGACTAATGTGACAGTCATTTTCTAATTAATTAATCAATTATTATTATTCATTTGGTTTATAAAATGTCAGAGAAAAAATAAAAATTCCTGTTACAATTCCCCAAAGCCCAAGGTGACATCTTAAGATGTCTTGTTTTGTCTGACAAACAGTTATAGTTAAAGATATTCACTACAGCTTCTCATATGGTTGGCTTAGAAAATTATTATTTATTAAGGAAGATAGTTGCCAATTGTTTTTTTTGTTTGTTTTTTTTGCATTTTGAGAGTAAAGTACATAAAACTAGCTCCACCTCGACTAACTACAACAGTAAAGTGCTGCTCACACATTAGTGCATAAGTATTAACAATCTAATGACAATAATAATAATAATAATAATAATAATAATAATAATAATAATAATAATAATAATAATAATAGCATATATCAGTCACTGGGACCATTTTTCGGCGACTACTTTTGATCCTCAAGTACAACTGTGAAACTACTTGTGTACTTTTACTCCGGTTGGCTCTTTAATGCAGGACTTTTACTTGTAGTGGAGTACTTTCACATTACATTTACTTCAGCAAAGGAGTCTTCTTCAACAAGGACTGTATTTCCTGTTTATTAGTCGTTCGGGTGCAAAAGTAGCTAAAGAATGATGTGAGCTTGCATGTGTCTAGTAACATGTAAATTCATTAGCTAGTTCAGCGGGTACCCGCCGGAAGTTAGCTGAATTAGCGAGGGTTACCTGCCAGCCTCACCGTCACCTGTGTATTGGGCCACTTCATAAACACTTATTTCTAACCGAGCGCTTACAGGCACAAGGTTGACCCAGTTGTTTTCAGAGTACCTGCGGTGCTGCGAGGCTGAGCCCGCCGACTCGGGGCGGGCGGCCGTATAAAGCTGCGGTCAAACGGCAGCGTCTGGTACACAGTTTTACACCTCCACTCGGGACAGTGGTACGGCCCGTCCGGCGTTACGCTCCACAAGTCTCCGATACATCGTCGGCAGAAGCGGTGGTTGCACTTCAGGCTAACGGGGTCCCGGGTCAGCTCGTTGCACAGAGGACACCTCGCCGGAGTGTCCAACGATGCTCCCATTTTGTTTTGACTGATGTTTAGTTTCTGTTTCCGGGATGTCAAGCAGCAGAGGCGGAGCCACAGGTTTGAATCCCGCTTCCCGTCCCCACGGTTCAAGTCTTAAAGGTGCAGCGGTAATGAGTGTATCATTTACATCATCATCACAGTGCGGAAATATTCTCCTACAAGTAAAAGTCGTGCATTCACCGTTTTACTTAAGTGCAAATTATTAACATTAAAGACGCGAAAGTAAAAGAACTCATGACTTGAGGCAGATTTTTTCAAGCTCAAAGTAGACCTGCAGGATTTAGTACAGGTTCTGTAAACGAGATTTTAAACAATAATATAGCAGTAAACAATTATTTCTATGTAAAGATATATTGGAGTAATTGTGTCCTAAGCGTTAAATGAAGTCAAACATCATGTTGTAATTTAAGTTTCTCTGTTTTAGGTTTTGGTAACCAGACTGAGAAAGCGGGATGTTCCTGTTTGGGTCCCTCCTGTTAAACCGATGGCCTTCCCCACCTTTAAACACACAGGCACCGCCCACACGGGAGCAGACACAGTGCACAATGTCAGGTGAAAGTGTCATTTAAGAATTTCCTCCACTAAAGAAACAATTTTTCATCTAAAAAGGCCTCTAACTAAGAGGGATGAGACCAGAGCACAGGCCAACTGGTCATTGGGACAACAAAACATTCAGAAAGTTTGTATGTCTGATCGCAGATTATTCCAAAGCTGAATTTAGGCTTTCCCAGTCGGACTGCAGTCGGGCCCTGCTCGGTCAGTGGACCATCAAAACCAGAAAGTTTTTAAAGTTTTTGCCAGCTTCAGTGTTTTTATTGGTTCCTTCAGTGTCATTTGTGCTACGATGATAAAGTCCAAGGCTGAAATGCACTATTTGTATATGAATCACAGTGAAGCACGACCAAAGTTGTAACAGTACTCCAGCGTTTTTAATCAGATTATTCAGTCTCCTTGTGTTCTTGTCTGACCTGGTGCTGTCTCAGCATACTGCAGAATAAAAAAGGATATCAGTATACCCACTGAAACATAGCAGACTACACCTCTGACTAAAAACCTGTGCTACATAACATAATCAGATTGAATATAGAAGTGTTTATTAAAGGAAAAATATCCAAGTTGGAGCCTAGTTGTTCTAGGTTCTCAAAGACAAGTCAGTGGCTTGGATGAAGAAACTGTAGGAGAGAAGCAGCCTAAATATAAATGAGATGGATATACGGCCCAACAGGGCAATGGCTGTCTGTCATCCTGGCTACAGTGCTGAACAGAAACCTGGGGTTGTTCTTGTTTTCATCTATTAGCAATGACTATAGAAGAGACATTATGGAGGGCTTTTTTTTGTATGTTAATATACTATCTTTCCAAGCCTTGTGAAATTCTTCTAGATTGGTGGAACGCCACTTCCTTTCCAGCTTTTGTGAATTATACTCTAGGTGACAAGTAACTGCAGTGAAGTTCTGAACACTTTGAAATGAAGTGAAGTATAAAGCAGCATAAAATAATCCCTGGTAGGAGAACTGTTCAGATCCTTAATTTAAGTAGCAAAACCATAATGTAAATGTCCTCCATTCAAAATTGTACCTAAAAGAACAGAGACTCAATCTAGTTAACACTTTTTTTCCAATATTTATTTGTGATAAGCATTGTTTAGTGGCAACTTTGTCAATATTATCAGCTCATGGTCCACCACCTATGTTAAACTGGACAGTTTAAAGGCCGTAATGTTCACTACAATGTGTTTGGTATCATTTTAATGAGTACATTCTTGGCCTTTATGCATTATTCATTCGGTCTTTATACAGAAGTATCACCAGGAAAACATTCTTAAATGATCAAATGTATTAATCTTAGATGTGTTAAGACTGGGCTGGGATTTTCATTGTCTGTGCCAGAACCCCTTCCAGACAATTTTCTCAGGCACCCATTTGTATCATTCAGCATTTGTATCATTCATGAGTCATCATTCATGACAGGAGTTTGTACTGCGGAGCTTTAATTCACTAATCATGATTTAAAACAGAGTTGTGTAACTGTTTCTACCATAAGAGGATCAACAATTAACCTACCAATGAAATCTCAAATCAAAATACTGCTGTCATTTTATGCACTCACTGAGTGAGCTGCAATGAAATGCAATTTAACAAAATGAAGTTACTCCTCCTTCTAGGCTCTGGATAGCCAAAAAGGACTCCCATGAACCACACACAACCAATCAGCATTAAAAGGTCTGGATAAACCAAGTGCTTATTTAGAAGGTTGACAGTACTGAGTGTTATGAATCAGAGTAATAAGCTTTTAAACTGTTCTTTTCTATTCCAGAGGACAAAGCCATCTGAGCCACACAGACACTGGTTCTTGTGATGATGCCTTAAAGCACCAGATGGGAACAGTAATAGCTAGAAGTGTTATACATTTTTTTCCCTCTCTCATGTTTTCCTCTCAATAACATTCTTGCTGTATTGTGGTCTAGAAATGTGACTTGGATAAAAAGACTATTGTGATTTGTGAGTGAAAGGTTAATCTTATAATCTCGTAGCAGCATTTTCTTACCAACCATGTCACTTATGTTGCCTGGAATTATGAAGTCAAAGTGGGACCTATATTTTGTGCTGTGAATTTTTAATGCAATAATGGAAATGAAAGGCTAGCATTTGAATACAAAATTAAAGAAATAAATTAAGATTTTAAATGAATTTTCTCTTATATTATTAGACGTTTAAATCAATAAATACCTTAAAAATGTATATGTTATATCTCAAATCCACAATTAAGCTTTCAGATCCTTTCTTTAACTTTTTTCCTCAAACCAATTTTGAGAGATTGGCGGTGTGCTTGGAAAGACAGTGCAATCTGTTACATATCCAACACATGAAAACACAAAAAACACAACAAAAAACACAAAAAAAAAAACAAAAAAAAAGAAAGAAAGAAATCATGACAGTGTTTTACAGTGAAAACCTTTATTAAGTGTTCATATATTCTTAAAGGAATCTCTTAAATTTCTGTAAGTTAACCTCCTCCATATTTGCTAATTGTTTGGTATCTATAGAATATTTATTTACATAAGAACATATCTGGGCTGGGACAGGCCTTAGTCATCCAATATCACTAGAGATCAATCCTCACGCACACCTGTCACTTTATGCAATTCTCCAACTCCATTATATTACCCTGTATGTCCCAACAAAACAAAGGGAGAGAGGGAGTCAAAGAGAGAGAGAAACGGAAAGAGAGAGCTGGAGACAAAGACTGAGACAGGCAGATTTAGCTACACAACAGGACAATTGTGTGTGAGGCTGGCATATTGGTTCACTTGCCCAACAAACTATTGCACACAATGCACATTCACGCTAACATTCACATTCTGTATGTGCATGCACTCACACCCACTCCAATATAGCCACTGAACTCCCTTCACACACACACACACACACACATACAGAAGCACACTCGCACAGCTGCTACAAGTCCTGCAGCAGACAGTCCTAATAGCCCCATCACAGTGTAGATACCACAGACTATAAAATATTATATTTCTTCTCAAACTGAAGCGCTGTGGAAAGTTAGCTAGCAGGGCATTGAATGGGTTTTGTTAAAATTCCTAGAACATCTTTAATATTCACTGTACATACTTTGTAAATACAAGTTTTTTCTCTTTTGGATGATTTATATTCTTATAAAACAGTCTATTTTTTTTTTCCAGTAAATGAAGAGGAACAAAGGAGCATATGAGCAAAAGAAGAAACTAAAACTTTCATTTCATTGTCAAACCTTACATATGAAACACAACAGATTTACAGCAACCCGATATTATCTGAAATTTAGCAGTTTCTTCTTTTCACAAATAAAACATGACACACATTCTGAAGGTGATACACACAGCTAAGTGTTAACATATTTTAATATTCGTTATTACAGTTTGTTAATGTATTGTTTGAATGTACTGAATGTTGTGTACAGAGTTGTTTTCGTGGATATGAGTGAGGTGGCATGTGTGTATGTGTGTTTGTGTCTGTGCTCGTACTGCAGGTGTCAACCCTGTGCCCTCTCAGGTAGGTAGTCGGTAGTCCATATACTTCTCAATAGAATAACAGTCTCTGCCCCTGCCATGGTCTATGTAATGTTGTGCAAGGACTAGCTTGGGAGACACGCTGGGATTAAAGAGCACTGGGCTCCATCTAAGTGTTGGAAATGATGTGGGGACTGCGAGCAGGATGCATGGACTTCAAAGGTCGGGGTACACTGGGTTTTTTGGCAGGTGGATGTGAAAGGCAGGCTGGCTGGTTCAATAGTATTCTTCTCCTTCACAGACCTTCCTTTAAGTTGATGTTGAGGGGCTGGTACTTTATGGAAACGGACTCATGGTGATTCAGGAACCTGAGGGAAAGAAAGAAAAACTGAGTGTTGTGTAGAAACTACGTTCAGTTTTAAGGTATTGTATTTCTACTTAATGTATCCTAAATGAATTTAAATTTGTTTGGCAGACATTGATTGTCTTCTTTCACACCACATTAATCATATCTCTGATTAATCCTGTGACCTTTTTGGTGGGAGCCTGACCCCTCGACTGGAAACCACTGAAATGATTTGACCAGCTACAACAGTAGAATGCTGCTCACATTGTAAAACATCAGTATTAATAATCCAATAATGTAATATACAATAATACTTTTACTTTTGATCATTTAAGTACATTTTCCTGAAAAAAGATTTACTTAAGATTTTGTATACAGCACTTTTACTTGTAATGCACAATGTAACGTATATTGTTATATTAGTACTTTAGTCAATGAACTGAGTACTTCTTCTACCACTGATTTACTCTGAGATACTTGTACTTTATTTGAGTATTTCCATGTTATTTTACTGTATATTACATACAGACTAAAATGTATTTTTTACAACTTTTTGCCACATTTACTTGACAGCTACAATTAGTAGTTACTTCAGAGATTAAAAATGTATGTTCTTAACTTTTAATAAGCTCATAGAATATTTCATTGTTATATGAGCACTGTAAAGTTGTTAAAACTGGCTTCACCTTCACCACAATACGAAATTATAATTCTGCTTACACTGTAATACATCTGTAATTATTAAATATGAAATGTTAAATATGTATAAGAATATGTTAAATATAACAGAACAATCACATTTTGCATGGTGGTTTACATAATGACAGACAGCTCTTTGTCATGCTCATAGGGTAACATGTATATATATTTCAAGATGTATGTTATGTGCTTACTTACTATATAGGTTTCATTAGGCGTTGCCTCCCTCTGCAAAAAAAAACCAAAAAAACAACCAAAAAACAAACAGAACCACAGAGAAAAATATTAAAGTGCAACAACACAGTACTCAAGGTCATGCTATTAATAGACTCCCATGTTCACACGTTGCCAGACACATGCATCCTTCACCATGAGTGGCTGTACTGCACACAAACACCGGTAGATGGCATCAAGGATGAGCTAATTGGTAAAAGACTATTGAGCTGTTATGAATAATTCATAAATGATAGATTCTCCAGAGCCCTTAACTAAGGACTGGCACGTCACTGGGCTGCACAATGAGGCAATTTATTGACTAGTAAAGCTACTGATAATCCCATTCAAGTTTTCCCTTTTATGACATTGATTCTATATCTTTCACCTCGGCTCTTTATCTCTTATTTGTCAGTTGAAGGTCAGCGGGGATGGGGATGAGAAAACAGAAATTGCACAGGCCTCCTCCCAGAGTTGGTTATATTACTTTGTAAATTGTATTACTACATCCACAGATGATTAAACATGGCAGCATGATGATGCTACATGTGCATTACTGTCATGAGAGTGTGACACCAAACCGAGGCATCATCATCAGTCTTTCCAAGCCCCCTGTGCCCCTTTAAGATGCCGTTCCCTTCTCTCCTCCCTTCTCACTCTTTCTCCTCACTTCTTTTTTGAGGGTTGCTGGATGTCCATGCCTGTCTGGTTCCATTACAGGCTACATGGCATGGACATACTAATCCCATTTCCCACTGAGACACGTACCTGGACCCAGGCCTTTTCACAGTATCTCACTTTGTAGACTTGTGATAGTGATCCAGAATTACATACAGTATGCGTTTACAGCAGTTTCAGCCAGGACATTTCTCTCTGGCTGAACCATCACATCCCCTCACTGTATAGTAGATCTGTGGTGTGGCAGTGAGAGTCTGTCAGATATTCTTACTGATTTTGGATCATTGTCCAGTCATAGAACACTAGGGAGCAGATACGTGAGTTATGTTAAGATAATACTGAAAATGTCATCAACATGGAAGTCAGGCTGTCAGCTCATTTGCGATGGCATCTGGATGTACCTCATTCAACCATGACAAAATTTACATCATTTGAAAACATGCCATGTGGCTCTATCTGACAACAGATGCTAATTATGCAACACTACATACAAAATGGAGAAGTAAAAGGAGAAAAAAAGCAAAATAACTCTTTTGTTTTTTGTTGTTTGTTTTTTTTTTACTAGGTTTGTGTCTCAATGGATTTGGTTCCACACAATTCTCTTTCATAATAGATCATGGCTGTTCATCAAAAGGGATCAGACACAGGAAGCTATTAAGGGGTTAAAATAAGCGCACATGTTTGCTCGTTTATAGCTGTTGATTTTTTTTAATTCTTATTATATCAAACTCATTATCCAACAGAATTCCCTCAATTATGTTCAAATTGTACATTTGAAGCTTAATAAATTTAATGTTGCTTTTATTGAGGCTGCATCAAAAGCTCATTACGTCATAATTGTGGCTTTCATTTGTCACAAGTAAGCGCACCGCCTGTGATCCAGTTATGAATTCAACTCACAGAATCTGTTTGCCAGACAAGTGTATGTTTTATCACGACCTTATTGGGTGTGCACTCTCCATTTTCAGTCTGGTAGAACGTTGTGATAAATCAGATGTCTATGTTTAAAGCAAGCTTTAAAGTACTCTCATTTGCTTTAAGTATATGCTTTTGCCAGCCCACTATAGCGGCATAAATTGCATTGAGAGTTCACTTTTAGAGCAAATCAATGGCCCATAGATTTATAACCCAGTACAAGATTTAAAATAAACAGAAATTTAAGGGAATCACTGCCCAATTCTAGATGCATTCACTGTACATGTGGAGAAGTATTTATAATTTCACTTAATTAATACCAAAAAGAGCAATATAGATTCGGTGAAAAAGTGAGGCTAATGGTTTAAGAGGCTGTTCTCCAGAATCATTTTGACTTTACATGCTGGTAAGTAGCAGTCCTGCCCCCAGAGTGCTGCTCTGAAGCTGGCTCTGACTTTCAGTGTAGTGCACCAGCGGAAAGAGGGAATTTTCCCAGGGAAGATCAATAAAATATCACATTTTATCAGATTAGATACACTAGTACATTCTCACCCTTGCTTTCAGCCAGCAGCTCTTCAGACATGAGGCCGTCCTGACGGTTCCCCAGGACAAAGGCCAGGAAGGAGAGGATGAGGGCATCCAGGATGCCCATTATAGCCAAGATGTAGGCCCAACGCACTGAGCAGGCCCCCAGGCTGTATTTGTCTGTCTGCTCTCCGCACATCCGCCGGACCTCATCGCTGTCCCAGCCGTCAGGATAGATCATACAACCCAGCACCAGACAGACACCTAGTGGGAGGCAGAGAGGGGAAGAGTCAGTAAAAGAGAGGTGGCAACATGAGGGAGGATATTGGATGAAAGTGGGATGAGGAGAGGAAGGAGGAACAAAAGGTATAAACAGAACAAAAATGAATATGGGAGGAGAAGTGCACAGTAACAAATGAGGTCGGGGATAATGAGACTTTTTGGGGAAATGAGAGAAGAAGAATTATTATTTCAAGTGCTTTAAAAATCTCCACCCTTTCATTATCCTCTGTGGATAGTTAACTGTTTTTATTGCATTCATCACTTTGATTTTCATTTCTTCTCTTTGTTGGGAAGTGAGTGTCTAGACACAATGAGTGCCGGCAGAAGAGCAGTAAAACCTGCAGTAGACATCCACAAACAGCCATGGCCAGACACAATAGCAGCAAGAGATATAGACTGTGGTAACTGCTCTCGTCATATGAAAAACTGTCCAGGATTTCCTAAGTTGTTTTGTTACACAACAACATGGATTCTCTCCCTCTTGCATTTTAAGCAGCGGTAATATTAGATTTTAACTCCTATCTACTCATTCTCAGTTTCTGCCCAAAGTGTAAGATGTCTCTCTCTCTCATTTTCGATTTGAATCTCTCTCATCTTCAGTTTCAAAGAGATTCTTCTCTGAGGTGATGCTGCGGCAGAACAGCACAGAAAAAAAAAAAAAAAAAAAAAAGAAAGCCCATGCACAGTCTTGCAGCCTTTTCTCCCTCTTTGGATTTTCACTAACCACTCCTCATTCTCAGTTTTTGCCCAAGGGGTAAAATCTCTCTCATCTTCAATCTGAGCGAGGTTCTCCTCTGAGGTGATGCTGCAGCAGAACAGCATAAGCTGACTGCACAATTATCCAGAGTGCATTGCACATTAATAATAAAACATACTAATAAAACGAACCCACTTCTTTATCCCCAAACACTTGCTTGCAATGTTTCCTCTCTGCATGCAGTTTGTTCATGTATTTGGGTTAAAGATTTTGAATGTTATTCTAGTTAGTTAACCATGCAATCAGCATTTTTTCTACATTTTTTTTTTTTACTTGTACACATTTAAACAGAGATGTATGTGTATATAACTTATATTGGCCTTATTTGTAGCATTTTTTCTGGCTTAATCACAGTCCTAAAACCAAAAGTGGTAACAGTATGCTCTTTTCACATATGCATATACAAGCGCACACATATGCAGTAAATCACACACACACACACACACACACATACACATACACACTGCATTAACTTGTAGTACTGCTGCAGTATTTACTAGTCATGGAAATTAGCAGGTGTTGGGAGATGTTTCAGTGAGAGACAGGGAAATTACAGAGCAATATATGCTGCAGCCAAACCACATACCCAACAGAGCAGATCAGCCCCAAGACTCCTCTTCTACCTCCCCCGTGTCTCCAACTGTCATAACAAATTCATATGCGCACAGTGTTTCGGGGAGCAAGGACTCAGGTGCTTGTTCAGACTCAGTCAGACGGATGGAGGAGTACTGCGGACAGTCCCATGCCATTTACAACAGGAAAATATTCCTTTACTGGATTTTACTATTATTATTACTACTAATTAAACAACAGAAATTATTGCCATATACTGTAGTTTCAACATTACAGTTGTACAACCGTTTTATGAATGAATAGAGGCTGTTATTTGCAGTCTTCAGGAAGATTCATGGAATCAAGCAACAAGCCTTTTTCACTGAAGCAAGACTGAACTTGGCCGTGACAGGGATGCGATAGGGCCTCGCTCGGACCTGCGTCTGTCACTCAGCCCACACCAGATCTATATGCAGTAGCATCACAGGCTGTCAAACATCCTCTTGAGTCTAGTATGTGATTCACCTCCTGACTGAGTGTCACTGAGGCCCTGCTGCACGTTGTGAACAGCGAGTTGACAGTGAACAGGTCCGCTTCTACCTGCGTCACAGGAAGCCAGACCTCAACAGCCTGTCTGCCTGTCCACGGCGTGCTAACAAGCCTCTGATGTCCCTGTCAACGACACACTGACAAATACAGAAGCTGGCTGTGGCTGCAGAGGCCACAGAGCAGGCCCTGAACTCACAATACAGTACATTTACACACATATGTGACGTGTTGTTGAACTAAACCACCTTTCAATATTTTCTGTATTCAGAGCAAATCAGCGACACAAGGTGCTTGACAAACAACTATCAAATTGAGGGGGAGTTTAAAGCAGTCAGTGCTGAAGGAAAGAGACAAAGCTGCCTCCGTATGTCCTTGGCTTGAACATAGTAATAGCCCTGGTTTTTTGATAGAGCAGTCCAGCCTGAGATGGTGCTGATTAGCTGAACCAATCAGTAAGCTGTCACGTTTTTGGTCACCCAGGGGGGAAGCTGTCCATGCGTTATACTGATATAAATTTAACTTTTTCACCTTGGAATAAGAATGAATCCCTACCAACTGTGTTTCTCCTAGCCGTATGAATGCTGTGAATATTATGGAGGCTCATGTCGCAACATTCACGGAATAGAGGAAGCGCCATAGACGACCAAATAACATTTGATATTCTGTGCGTCAACACACATTACTATTCTCCCTCCCTCGTGATGTATTTATTGCAAAGGTAACAAAAGCTTTTCCAGATCCTTCTGGGTGTCTCTTGGATGCCTTTGGCTCAATTCAGTGCCATCATGAATATTACATTGAGGCTCAGAAGGAGAGAGAAGAGGCTCACAGACAGAGAAGGGGAGAAAGGGTACAGGAAAAAGACGAATGAAAGCGGTGTACGCCGACAAATGCTGATAGCATCAGGGAACGAGAGATACAAGAGCAGTGAAATATCTGTCACAGTCACTGCTGAACGTTATCTACTCTAAAGCCTGCCTCTACAGATGAGCGTCTCTGAGGGATGCTCCGGCCAGGATTATACCAACAGAGGGTGCCACAAATGCCACTCCCGTTTCCAGAAACAGCATGTGGTAAGAGGAGGAGCACATGTCCCCTCCATACACTGTAACAGTAAACCCGGAGTCAACTAATCCATAACCACACAACACAGTCCAGGAGACCCAATCCAGCACAGTGCGACATCCACTTACATAAGGAGAGGCTTAAGCAAAATTCACAGGGTAAAAAAATCACAGCTATAGTGCCATGCAGTTTATACCAACATCAATAATACCAGAGGAAATGCCAGAGGAAACCATGAAACCTCTAAATATATCAGGGGGGAGGCAGCGTGGCTTTCCAATTTATCTAAACATTTGAAAACATATTCTCTATAAAATACATTAATAGTATATCAGATATAATATAGTACAAACCCAAGTTATTGTCTTGCATTGTTTTTTCTTATTACCACAGATAACAAGCCAAACATAGCCATGAGTCATCACAGACATTTTAGCACTGCTTCACTTGAGTTTAATAACAAAACAAGGAAATCACTATCTAAAAATGAGTGGAAAACATTTAGTTTTATGCCAGTCCCCCAGAGCTTGAGCTTCTTTATAAATCAATAATTTTGCACCAAAAAACATTTGACATACAGTCCATGAAGAGTGTCCTCATAACAGAGTACGTAGCACAAGTACGTCTCATTAACTCCTAATGCAGTGCAGTCAAACATCATTAATGCAGGTTTGCTTCCTGTTTAGTTGTTGCAGATGTGTGTGTGTGTGTGTGTGTGTGTGTACAGGTGCCCACCGTGTCTATTAGTGCTGAAATGATCAGTTGATTCATTGATTAGCTGATCTACAGAAAATTAATTGTGAGTTTTTTGATAATCGGCCAATAATTCATAAATGAGTAATTTATGAATACTAAATAGGGGGATTTAAAGCGTTACACTATCTCATTATCTTTACATATCTGCAGGCTTCACCCACTCACACTGCATTGGAGCAAAACTTCATGCTGCAGTAATAAACTGTGTGCTCCAAATCCTCGCCACAGAAATAGCAGCACACTTGACAGAATGCAGCTGTCAGTTGGAGGCGAGACTAGATATTAACTGATGGCATTATCCTACCCTTTCAGCTTTGCCCTTCTCTCTGTCTCTCCTCCCGCTCCGGGAGGAGCAGGCAGGCGTAAAGAGAGGAGAGGCAGATTATGAGGCAGGGCGAGGCAGAGATACAGAGAGAGAGAGAGAGAGAGAGAGAGCACGGGGGGGGGGGGGGGGGGGGGGGGGGGGTAGATGTGGTGAGAGACAGGGCCCATGTAGGGTGCCACGCTCCTGCCCTGTGTGAAGCCGCCAGCAAGTACCCAGCACCGCACTAACGTCATGAGCACTGCCTTTTACACACACACATGCACACACACACACACACACACACACCTATCTGTTTGTATCTTTCTCTTCCTGGGAACACTGGGACCATGCACGTGGAAAACTGGGCTGAGAAATGCTTGTTGGCTAACAGCAGCTTATATAAGAGACTGTAGGTAGGGCAGATTAGGTGCAAACAGCGCTACAGGAAAGTCTGAGGGCAGACCAGCAGATGGTACACAACGATTTGATGGCAGTAGATTCGTCAGAAGCACATTGGCTCATTTTCCCAAAGAGATGACTAAATCCCATCGATACTGGAAGAATCCCATTGCCTCCTATAATCTCTGTGCGTCATTTACAAGTTCTGTAGGTGACTGGAGGATTCATGTGACCTCCAGAGTAGCAGCTCGACTGGATTTGTGTGTCAGGTTTACAGACAAAGAAAAATAAATCACATATAATGTATGTGAAAGACTAGACTTAATCTACCGCTATAGCATTTGGCTCATGCTTTACCGTAACACTGTCAATGCAATTGCATGTCTGAGTGTGTTCTCAGTGTTTCAGCATGTCATTGATTGCACTGGGTGGCAGATGGTAATACACAGTTTTGTGTTCTCTGCTCTTTCCATCACTTACACATCTGCAGCACATCCAAGCAGCCATGAAAATGGATTCACATTTTTCAACTCCCACAGTCCTTTGTGGATCCCATTTTCTCCTCTTCTCATTTAAATAGCTGTGACAAACTGAATTATGCATACGCACAACCCAAACTGTGCTATCTTACACTGCATACGCCTATCCAGTTATATCACAAACATACACACACACACACATTGATATATATACTGGTAAACATGCACCTCTTTGTGTAAAATATACACAGTGGCTTAAGTGCTCATTCATCTGTTACTTCTCATAGTGACACATCTTGGTGCTGATAAATAATAAGAGTGTGTTTACTGAGCTGACAGCCTCTCTGTGCCTGTGGCTGTATAAATGGCATTTAAGGTAAAAACTAAAAGTGAGCTCAAAAAAAGGAAACTGACACAGACGTTCTGGGAACAGCTCTGAGTGTTTATCCCAGTGGGGCTTCCTATGAATATGCATAGGTACGTTTGCTTTAATATAATAGCTAATGTTACACTCCCACAGGTGAAATGGTGACCTGAATGTGGGTAAAATCCTTCCACTTCAGTTCAAAGGGTTCCTTCTATAGGCTTCTTCCTTCTTAAAGAAAGAAACTGATTGGAATACAAAATACAACGGGAGATACAGAAAGGCAGCACCATTTTCACTCACATCCAAACAGAACAAAAGAACAGTTTGTGATTGTTCTTCATCGGCCAGTACTGTGATCTACTACCCCTAAAGACATGGTTCATCCCTGATGCTTGTTGTCTACGTTGCTGTTCTCAGAATTAGGCTCCAGGCAGAGTGAGAGTCCTGCCACTGCTGAGGCCCAGTGTGGCTGGGTGCTCGGGTGAGTCAAGTTGCTGAGTCTGGAGACAAGCAGCCCAAGGCCGAACAGCACAATGTGGGAGGGAGGTGGGAGCAGAAGAAGTAGCCTAAAGTTTCAAGGACCACACAGCTGGTTCTGCTTATTTAACTTATTTTAACAATTCCACGACAAACTGCATATATTCTACATTTCTGCAGGCGTTTTTTCAAAGCATACTGCATAGTGCAGTTTGCTGCAAGCGTTTAAATGCACCAGCAAGTAAGAGTATTCAAAACACTGCCTGCTCACAACTGCATTATATCACCATTCAATGATCACAGAAAACAGACTAAAATTTGACTGTGGCTCGTTGATTTTCATGCCATACTGGCATGAACTGATACTGTTGGCTTGGTGGAAAGTCTAAACATTTTCAGAGCGTTTATGTAGGTGTCTTGACACACTGAATAACACTGGTAAAGGGTTTATGGACTCCACTTTCATAGTGCTAAACCTTAGAAGGACAATCTATTTTACAACTTGCCTCTCAGTGGTCAAGGACACTTCAATATGTAAAAATGAAGAGCTGGGGATGGACCCACCAACCCTGCAGTTAATGGAGAGCCTGACCTACCACCTGTATGTTTGTGTGTGTGTGTGTGTGTGTGCATGCAGGGGTGGACAGTAACAAAGTACATTTATATGAATATTGTACTTAAGTATGTTTTTCCAGTAACTGTACTTTACTTGAATATTATTTTCATTGGAAACTCATGACTTTTACGCATCTACACTTACAAGAAAAATATAATGCTTTTAACTAACTACATTTCTATTAAGTACTTGTTAGTTTGAAGCAGAGCTTTTGGTCATTGGGATGAATTTTCCTTTATTTTGAAAAATGTGATAGAGCATACACTGTGTTCATCACAGGCAACTCCTGCACTGTTAGTCATGTTGTGCTGCTGCATTTTAGAACAGCTCAGTTTGAACTTGGATAAAGATGAGGCAAAAGATTCTTCACCGCAGCACCACGGCCTCATCTTGATCTTGCTTTGTCCAATTTTTGAAACGAAAACGAAAAGATTCCTTTCATTTTAAATGTTTGCTGTGTTTACCACGACCAAACCTCACACTCTACAAAAAAAAAAAAAAAAAAAAAAATGTCAGCAGCTCCTTTTGTTATGTTTTTATGTCCATTTCTACAAGCTTCTTATTCTACAGATTCTACAGTCAGGTTGTTTCAGAGTCATTAGGTTCTGTAAATGTGGAACAATACAACAATGTGTTGACACAAAAAAAATATACCTTTGAAAACTTAAGTATTTTTAAAAGCATGCACTCCAATACTTTAACTCAAGTAAAAATGTGACTGAACAACTTTCACTTGTATTAGAGTAATATTTGACTAGGAGCATCTATACTTTGACTCAAGTAAAAACATTGGTGGGACGTTGATCCTATGCACTCCAGTACTACACTATGGCTATAAGAGAAAAAAATAATGAGAGATATATAGGATTTAGAGTTTCATAGTTTCACACAGCATAGGCAGGAGATGAGCATACTTTTAGACAGCTGGTTGGATACAAATTGAAGACAGTCGTCTGAAAAAATACTTCCAAAGTGTCAAGGATACAGTGGAAAGTGGGTCAAGAGAAACTTTTAAAACTGACTCCAACTATCTCCCCTAGAAGATGAGGAAGAGGCTTCTTGAGATGAGCTGTCTACAGTCCAAATCTATTTCGGCTTCAGCTGCTGGCAAAACTCAGTGGTTGCTAGAAGGAAGCAAGGAGCTTCCAGGCATCCTCTGAATCCCACACTGTCTTCATCAATTTTCTGCAAAACGAGCACATAGTGCCCACCGCTTACCTCTCAATTCAATTCAAAGGATTACAAGGGGCAAAAAATGGTTTATTTCATCAAATCATCTCTGTTCTGTGCCAGAACAAGTCTTACAGAAACTTTTTAACCACCTTGCAGTGCTGCAAATAGTCTTCCCACAACAGCATATTGCATATTATAGTATACCTGTAGGCTGCAGGAAGCTCTCTGACCTATGCTGCAGGGAATAAAACTCGACTAGAAGGAGATCTTTAAATATATCATTTCCTCCTCAGCTTCAGAACAAGCCTGACGTACTGTATGAATCTAAAAAAGAGAGTGTAGCACATCTCTGCCTAACAGGGGGAGAGTGATAGGAGGCGACGTGTCTATCACCACCCACACACTAATTCATTCAGTCAATCAATTAAACAAGCAACTCAATCTATTAGGTGTGTGTGTAAAAAGATAATAATTTGTACCTCAGTAACTAAGATACTATATTGGCATTATGCACTTTAGATTGATCTGTCTGTCTATCTGTCTGTCTGTCTGTCTGTCTTTAAATCCTGCTTAGCC
Source organism: Trachinotus anak (assembly GCF_046630095.1). NCBI lineage: Eukaryota > Metazoa > Chordata > Actinopteri > Carangiformes > Carangidae > Trachinotus > Trachinotus anak. The sequence goes on along the minus strand of NW_027273853.1, from coordinate 10,296,289 downwards.
TCTGTAATAGATATAACATTTCAGGTTAAAGCAGAGGTGGGGTTGCGGAATTAGAGGGTGGGGGGAGGGGTAGAGGAAGAGAATTGCAGTGTAAACCGCAGTGAGCAGAGCAGGAGGGAGTCAGGCTGGGGTGGAGGGCTTATGTAACAGGTCCAGATGCAGCCTGTACCTCCACAGAGGATAAGGATTGGCAAGGGCAATGGGGATGAAAAGAGGCCTTTGAATTCTCTGTGAAAATACTGACTGGGCCACCAGTTCAGGGACGATGGAGGTAAACTGTGCCCTCTCAGTCAACAGTTAACATTAGGAGTACTCACCCGAGACAGACTAAGCGTCTGCGGCAGAACACGAACAAATGAAGATGTAGTTGTAACAGCATTTTCAGTGAAAATAGCTAAATGAAATATTAAATAAAATTAAAAATACAAGATTTCATAAATGCTCCCTCTAGCCACCGCTTTCTAACAAAATAGTGCTTGAGGGCTAGACTGACTTACAACTCCTGTAGCTGACACAAATTAATAAATTGCACAGTTTTAAATATTCTGCATTTGCAGTGGTGGAGGATGTATCCAAATTATGAAAGTATTTAGTAAAAGTAGCAAGTAGAATCATAATTTACTTACAATAACAAAAATAAAGGTACTCATTATGCTGACTAGCTCCAGTTATTATATTATTGGATCATTATTATAGGTACTAATATGTAATTTTGTAGATGGTCATGGTGGAGCTCATTCTAACAGACTCCTACGGTGATATCATACGTCATATGCAATGCATCATACTTTATAAACATTACACATTATGTTTTGCATCTCAACATGACATGTAACTAATGACCGTAGCTGTTGAATAAATGGAGTGAATTAAAAAGTACATTTACCTCAGAAATGTAGTGGAGTAGAAGTATAAAGTGGCATAAAAAGTAAGGCACAGGTATGTCAACATTTTACTCATGTGAAGTACTTGGTTAAATGTACCCTCCAAAACTGTGCATGTAAACACGTCACACATGAACACAAGCACACAGTGTCCTTTCTGGCCCACCTCATCCCTCCCTTTGTGGAATAAATCAGCAGGCCACTTCTGAGATCACAAGGATTAACTCCAGAAAATCTATAGTCCACACCCTGCAGGGCAGCAGGGACACCAAACACAGGGAGTCATGATGACGACTTGGCTGGCATTTGCAGTTTGTATTGCACAGTGCTACACCTAGACGCGCAAAGTGTGGGCTAATTAATCAGCATTGATCTGTTCGGTTCGAGGACTAAAAACATGATCTTAAATTATACCAACTTTGCTGCATTCACAAATAAGCTTTAAATAGTATGCCTTACAAAAATCAGCACACGGCCTTGAGTTTGACTCTCTTGCTGTGCTGCAACAACCTGGCCATGGTATGTAATTAAAAACACATGTTCAGTGCAGCCATGTAGAACCATCTATCCTCTCCTCACGGTCAACCATCAGCAGTAGGGAGAGCTGCATGGATGATGGTTCCCCAGTGCTTCCCACTGGCTATAATTAGATGGTTGCACTGACTGTATGGGTTTCTTAATTACAAAAACTTGGGACTCTAACGGTGTTAATACAGAGGTGATTTAAAAACAGATTACCTTTGTAGAAATGAGGGAAATGGATGAGAAAGCAACTCTGATTATTCCTCACTGTATGATTTTATATGAAAACAGGGGAAAATGGAAGAGACGGGTTTAAAGACAGCCAAAGAGACAAAGACAGAAAAAGATCTAAGGAGAGTCACAGTGATGAGTTTGTCCCGGAGAGATCATCCTGACCTCCCCTTTGAATTCTGAGATGTCTACTGCAAGGGAGTTATGGGAGGATTAGGACACAAGGTAGTGTTGTGTTTTCATTTGTTTTGTTTGGAAAAAAGGTGGTGGTGAGAATACACATCGGCTCTTCAAGTATCCCAGACCGGTTATCATCGCCTCTCTTAACCACCTGACTGCCACTATCAAGCCCCTACAGGCAGCCAGTGTGGATGTCAGGTACAGATTTCAGGAACCTATTTAGGATTTGAGAGCAGCTCTGCTCTCATATTTCTATTGCTTTAAAATCTCCTACGGCCCTGTATTGTTTGTTCTGTCAATTAACTCAATATGAGACCAGTTTCTCAATCTCTCATAGACACACTGCGCCACAGACACAGTTTTATTTCTCTCCAGTGTTTCATAGTTAAAAGTGCTAATGCACCTCGCTGTAACAACAGCAGACAGTACTCTCCCATGTTGTTTCGCTCTCTGTTTTACACAAATCTGCCCCACTGGGTATGTGGCTTGATGTGCTGCAGAGAGACATTACTCCCTGCTCTGTACGTAGCTGCTGCAGCACAAGTGACTAGATACATCAGCTTGTTTCTAACATGATGATAGTAACCGACAGGTTCCAAACTGTCACGGACTGCTGTTAAATAACAAAAAGGTCCACGGTAAGATTGGCTTCCTCTCATAGGCTGCAGTTTTGATGTCCTGGTGTGACATTTGTGAAAGTTTCATGCTACACATTCATTTAAAGGGACACAGTCAGACTACAAAAACTGTGCACAGAGAGAGGTGCACACTCATGAAGTTAATTTGGGTAGGCAGGCCACGGGTAATTTATTCATCAGATTGGGATGCATGTTGACAGAATCTCACTAACTAGTTTATTTTGCCAACTGTTTAGACACATAACATTAGTCATCTTACATTAGTGTGTGAAATTATGATGGCGGTGTGTTTTTGATAAACATTAGCTAAGTCACATGAGTTTGTCTACATCCATAAATACACAAAATAATGGACAAATGCCCAATTATGTTTAATTACTTGATATGAAAAGGTCTCTACAGCACCTGAATGCCACTAAGTCCACTAAAGGAAATATGAATTTACTTCCATAATGGCGTAAGTAGAATACAGTATGTATTGTGCCCTAACCAGTAACATAACACAACAGTAACACAACATAAAGTAACTGATTTTCTGCCACTTTGGGGCAGCACAACAAACTGTTAACACTACACTGACATATTCTCACTTTATATTGAAATTGTAAGCATAAAGTTGCTTGCATGCAGTATTTAGACATCCACCAGTTATAAAGCAACATTAGTATTGGATCTGGAGTTGTTTCAGGTGACCAAACAAATGTCTGCGTGGCTCTTTAGCGGCCGCTAACTTTGTCCGTCAGTTGTGTTTTTGGCACATTGCAAACAGTCATTTGACCCATTGTTAATATTTAAAAAAAAATGATTTGAGCAGCTTTAAGTAATGGTTGCTTAGAAGTTTCCATATTTTCTGAAAACTCGTTCCTTTACTGCATTAACTTGGTCTTTCAATGTACTTCCACAATGTCAAACCAGACTGAAGTGAACTGAACTATGATAAATACTACTTCACTGGAGCTGATAGAGCAGTGCAGTGTTATCTTAAATCTTCTGGGTAAACACAGTGAAGGCACAACATGTAAAAATAGTCAGGTTCACTCACTTGAACTCAATGCAGGAGGTCGTTCAAGGATGAATGAAAAAAACTGCAAAGATGAAAAACTTCTAATGTGTTGAAAGTTAATATATAACTTGTTTGCACAGTATTTTCTTTGTTTACTATTTTGGGATCAAGGCAATTATGGACAAAGCTTAACAGCACTTCATCAAATTAAAGTGTACTCCTTTATGCATTTTAATAGAAATGTAGTTCATCTATATGCAAATTCTTTGCTATAGCACAATGTCGTTTGGGATGGGCAAGTTGTTTTTCAACAAAGATGCATTTGGCCAAAACAGTTCCTCGAGCTCTGAGCAGAGAAGACAAAGGATGTGCTTCTAAAATGGCTACAGAATGAACTGAATGTGCCTATGTGAAGCATGCACAAACACACTATAACACACAGGAAGCAAAGCAACAGGCAAAAGCAACAGAATCAGCCTTTCCCTCAGTCAAGTACTAATCTGCTTTTAAAGGCCTGAAAGGTATCCAGACAAAAGTGCTCATTTGTAGCATTACTTCTGGAGAGCTGGAGCACACAGGTTTGGTCCTGCTGCAGCGAGAAGTGCAGCTCTATGACAGATGCTCTCATGCTGAACTCCAACACTTTCCACTTCTGCATTCAACTAGGTTTTAATGCTCCTTTCAGAACAATCCTCTCAATAGAGCTAATGGACCATGGGAGTGAAAGTCAGCCACAGAGAAACATTTAATTTTATATATATATATATATATATATATATATATAGAGAGAGAGAGAGAGAGAGAGATGACCTAAAGGATCTGTATATCCTCTTTTGGCTCCGCTATCAGAATCTTTGTTTTCTGTCTGTCTTGTCTTTCTGTTTAGATTCAGATCTCATATTTTCCTCTCACATCTTATCTTTCTTTTATTTTCTTTATTGTCAGCTCTGTTTCTCCTTAATCTTCCCACGCTCCTTTCTGTCAGACAACAAAAGTTTCAAATTTTGATGTGTTGATTCCTCTTGTTTGATTTTTATCCATCTGTATCTGAAGTTTATTTTAGCTGATTTCTTGAACGCTCTGTTTTCTGCAAACAAAAAAATATATGCAGCTAGAATGACATTCTGTTGAGCAGATACCACCACCAAGGCCAACAATCCTACACATCTTTTTTTCTCAAGTATAGCTTTACTTATTTATTCTTTATAATTTCCTGTTGTGTGAAATATCAGAATTATATATAATTCATACAGCTCCATAGCTCTATTAATTGTCTCATTACTATGCCGCAACTGCTATTGTTATTATATAATTTCATTAATTGCATGTTGAATGAATTACAAGTAGGCCTATAAGCGTTCTGAAATGCTGCTGATGCCATGGTCACTGTCACTTACTATTCATAAGAAGTACAACTTTGTGTGTAATGCAGATTCAGCATTTTCTTCCAACAGATCCAGATTAATATCTGATGTGCACCAGATTGTACAAAATAATAGCTATCAACACCATAAATATATCTGATGCGTATGATTTTATTTACATCCACATTGATACATTATTTCCTGAGAAGTTGACAAAAATGTCAAAAAAGTGCCCTATCTCGCACTGTTAAGGTGATGAAAAAGAAAAACTGTGGATCCTCCTCTTTCACCAGATCAGCACCAAAATTGAATGGGTTCTTTTTTGGCCCACACCTCATCCGTCCACCAAGTTCAGTGCTAATAGGTTCAGTACTTTTTTGCATAGTCCAACTGACACATTAACAAACACAGGTGAAAACATAACGTCCCTGCTGGAGGTACTGAGATGACCGTGACAGCTGGATTGTCTGTTTCCTCAGTTACAAAGAGTGTAATGTCATGAAAAGCAGCTCTGTAGCACAAATTAGTCTAAACTTAGAAGCAGCTGTTTAACTTCTGTGAAGACTGATAGCTGGTCTGACTAAAATATGTGTTGTACTTTCGTTTAGACCTGAAACCATGAGTCAATTATTTTATTAGTCAATTGACAGGAAATAAATCTAGAAACTGTTTAAGTAATCAATTACTTGTGGTTTTTCAAGCGTGAATACCACGCTATGCTAACAATAACATAGTCCCAACACCTTGCTTTGTGACAGTGAGTTTTGTTTTGTTTTTTTACTTATAACTACGATTAATTGAGTGAGTTGTAGGCCTAACCTAGTTATCTGTAAAGCTGCTAATTTCACTATTCAAATGAGATGTGCTAACAGCTAAAGTAGTGGCGAGAGTAGTTCCAAATGATAATACTGTATAACAAACTGAACAAAACAAACAGTTAACATGTGTCCAAAGTATTGAGCCACATCTGTTGGTGCAGGCGTTTTCCTAACTTTTGATTTCAGCTGTTATTGATTCCATAGTCATTCAGTAGCTGAGCTGAACTGGGCTTACCTCACCAGCTAAGAAAACTGCAAGCTTATTCCAGACAGATTAAAAAAGGCCATCCTTTAGTTTGTATAACTAACAATAGCTTGTCATAGTAGCAAAAACACAGGTGTTACTAATAACAGTAACAATGTCTTAGTAAGCCATGACAAAGCAGATGGAAGCATCTAATTGAAAATCAACCATCATTCAATTCATTATTTACACCTGTGTTTTTCCTGAGACATGGTTAACTCAATATAATATATATGCCAACCTCTTGCCCAGCATAAAAAAAATCATATATGATTTGTTAATGAAATGAAGCTTACCATTGTGGCATAAGCACAGAAACGATATTCCCTTTGGATAGTCAGGAATTTCCAAGACTAGCTCACTGGATAAAGATCTCATATGTTTAAACTTACTTCAGCTCTTCATCAGAGGAATCAATGCAAATGCTGCAGAGAGCACAGGCTTGTGCAGAATCTCAAAATAGATCCCTAAAGTATAAGTACCGAAGACGTTAAATAAGAAGCAGAACGTGCTCCCAAATGTAACTGTGTCATTTTGCTTGCCTAATTATTTCAGCAAAACAAATCTTTTCTTTCTTAATTATTTCTGGGAAAATAACAGCCACACACTCAAGCCCATGCTAATAAAACAGACCTAAGAATAACGTAAACAACCAGAGGGGAAAATGGAAATCTGACCCCTAAAAGCAGTCCTATGAAAACACTCTGTATCTTTCCAAACACACCACCCTCAGTCTGCACATTTTTTCTGCTGACTTTACAAAGCTTACGTCTTGCTTATTAACAGGTATGACTCATATCGGTTTTTCTTGAGAAGACACCATCTCAACCAACGTAGAAAAGGGCTGGCAGCCGACATGACAGAGTATGTAGGCCGGGTGTAAAACTATAGACAGGGTGTAAAACTGCAGAAGTAATTATCACTGACCTCACAGTCTTCTTAGTTAATTGGTGTACAGACCCCTGTAGAACTGCGGTTACAGGCCAGGAAAGATGGAGAGAGAAATGGATGGCACATACTGTACAGTACTGACTAAAACAAGGTTGTGAGAAGGAAAGAGGGAGGAAGAGGGGGCAAGTCAAGAAAAGAAAATGGATGAAAAGTGAGTGGAACGGGAGATAGGGTAAGGTCAAAATGAGCAACTGAAACGTGTTGAGATGCACAGGGGGGTGAAATTATGTGAACGGAACTGAAAGAGATAAGGCAAAGGGGCTTGTGCATCATGCATCTTGCTGTGCTCACCTCTGCGGAAAAAAAACACGCGCTAACATCTGCATGCCATGGACTTGAGCAGATGCACAGACAGAAATAGCACTTGTGAGGAAAGAAAGAGAAGGATACGAGTCCATCTAGGGCAGCAGGAGCACTTCTGCACTCAACTTTGTTCGGCCGTGGTAGACATTTTGAGATTTCTTATGCGTTCTGGAGGTTTGCTTTCTCCACATTCAACATTTTTACCTGGACCTCACAGAAAACTCTCTCCCTGCAAGGCTAGAGATGTGAGCACGCTCTCACTGACTGATTCAGGAGCTCTGTGCATTGGCGTGAGGGTATTATATGTTGTTAAGTGTTTATCCACAGCCTTTTGACCTCAGCCCACAGGGATTTGTGAAAGCTGCTGCATGAGTGGCATACAGTGGCATCACCTTAATCATATGGTCTGGGTCAACACATGCAGTGTGACTTTGACATTGTGACATTTAATATAGTGTTAGTGTATCTAAATAGCCCTTATACTCAATGAGGCATGGTAGAGTTATATAATGTTTTTTCATACCTATCATACCACAGATTCAGTATAAATCTGTATATACAGCCTCACAAAGGGAGAAAAAAAGACCTGTAATGATGATTGATGAAGCCGAGAGAAAGATCAGTGCCACGGAGCAGAGTGCAGTGCTCTGAATACCGACTGTGTCATTCATGTCCTTGGAGCAGTCTATCAGCAGGGATGAGAGACAACAAGCTCTGTCTGACCCACTGTGTGAATTTTAATTTCAGTTTGCTCGACTGGCGTGAGATGTGAGATACATTCATGTTGCCAAAATCTTTTAAGCAGGAAAATAGTCGATAAAGAAATCTCATTCCTTCTTCCCCTGTCTCTCCACACACACACACACACACACACATTCTGGCCTCCCATTTATCACTATCATATTGACGATTTGTACCTCCCTATCACAACATCAGCTGACAGTAAGGGGCCCATTACAGATGCCAGTGGGCCACCTGTCCTCCACAGGGCTAGTAAGTGAAGGCAGCGTGAGTTTAACCTTCAGCTAAGTGTAATGAAGTCTGACAGTGCTAAGCAGCCAGGCTTGCTCATTAGGCATCCCTGTGCCAGCCTGTCGTGGTCAGGGTCTCTCCTCTTGGCTTTCTCTTTCATCTCTTAGCTGCAGAAGCACAAAGCCCAGCGGTCTCCTCATTAGGCAGGCTTATTGCGTTAATTCAGACCAACATAACGCACTGAGCTGGAGTTGTTCCAAATAATCCCCCTCATTCGTGTTTTTTTGCTAACAGGAAGCTGCTTTGACCACTGGTAAAGATGAGCAGATATTTGGCGGCACTGGGACTCTGATGATGATGATGATAATGACTCTGATTTCTGATGACGGAGGCCTCCACTCACACTGGACGACATTAGCCCACAGTTACAGTGACAAAATGCTGCCAGCAGCTGACAACATTTAAACACCCTCAACACCCCCAACATACACACAGACCTGTTGGCTGAGCACAGACTGCTGATCATTCGGTAACTAACTAATCTGCATGAACAAGAAAAGACAGTTCACATTAAATTTGGCTGCTCTGTATAGATACAGTGCATATGCTATAATACCACACACATGTAATTCAGTGCATATGTCATATGGTTATGTAGTCTCAGAAAAATCAAATGAAATATGAAAATTATGAATTTGTTGCCAGTTTTTTCAATATCATTATTAAAGTTATAGGCATTGTTCCAGTATTATCATTTTTTTGTTATTTTATTATATTATTCAGACAAATGTACCATCATTTCTGGCCTTTAATGAAAAGGTTTAAGCTGCATGCATGTGCATGTATGGTGTGGTGTATTGGGAAACATCGAGGCATTTTGAAAAATTATAAGGTGAGGAACATTTCATATGTGACTACACCCGCAGTGTGTCCACTGATTCGCTGATTGGGCCCCTAAATACAATGCCTGTCATGGCCTCTGCGAAACTTCAGCACCATGGACAGCACTGTCTTTCCAGCAGTGTTGGCTGGCAGCTCCCAGAGAGATCCTGGACGCTCTCTGCTTATCTTCACTTTGGCTGCTCCCACTGACAATTCATTTATCTAATCAACAGATAAATTAAATTCAAATCCATCCCAGTGTTTAAGATATCAAGGTAACGCATTATGTCAGGGTCATTACATCCTTCAAGAGCTTGTCCCTGGGACCCAACATCTTTTTTTATTTTTAACTTAGAAAATATTTATATTGCCTGTAACTGTGTGTGTAGACGGGGAGATAACAGATGCAAGTTGTCCTATTTGATTTATATATGCTCTCCCTACATTTGGTGAAAGCATTGAGAGTAAATAATCCTCTGACACCCTTTCAGCCGGTGCACCCCACTCTAGATTCACTAAAACGTACTTACCTGATGCCGCCTGCATCCAGCCACAGATCTTGTACACGGTGGAGGTGCTGAGCAGGAAGAAGAGACTGAAGCAGCCGATGCAGGTGACAACGAGCATCATGGACATTCCGATGAAGAAGGAGGCGGCCTTGAACGCACTGGAGGGGATAGCGGAGAACTCGGTGAAGCTACCCTGGCAGGCCAGCTCTCTGGAGAGTCCGTCTCCGATGCAATAATGAAAAAGGCCGAAGTAGCCGGCCTGCGGCGTATCCACGCCATCCCCAATCCAATAGGGCTGTGAGAAGATGGTCACGTTAACGATACCGAACAGAATAGTGAAGATGGCCCATAAGAGTCCGATCACACGGGAGTTGCGGACGTAATTGGTCTGGTACAATTTCGCAGCTTCTGCAGATGGTAGCATTGATGCGGCAGATCCTGGTATCATTTTATGCAATCCCGAAGACTAAATGATTGTTGCGACGTGTCCGAGCACAAAGCGAGGACCGAACATTTAGCACACAAACAGTTGTTTTCTTTTCTGTTTGTTTGTTTGTTTGCTTTTTCACAGAATCATCCCCAGAACAGCGAGAACAAGCGGAGAATCTACGCCCGCACAACTGCAACACAGCCACATCTGTCGGGCGCGATCAGCTCATGACGTCGCATCCTAAAGCCGGGCGGTAAAGCGGAGTGAGCAGCTGAAGCGGAGCAGGCTTGAACCCTGGATATGGCCGATAACTCGGAAATCTCGGGCACTGGCAGAAACAGGCTCCCTCCCGCTCGCTCTGTCTAGCCGCCAGACGTGCACATCGCTGCCGCACCGCGCCGCTCACTGGTGTCCTTGGGAAGACTCCGACTGAAACAGAGGTGTATTATTCACAGCGACCCCAGCTACACGGCATGAGACGCGCACGTATCCTCATCAGCCCGAATACAAATAGCGGCAGCCTAAAACCAGCCTATGTCTCAGAGGTGGGTCGCGTCCAATAACACGTTAGAGGCCCGTGCTCACGAATTAACGCAGCCAACCATAACAACCATTAGGAAAATATGACAGACCACCCCCCCCCCCCTTTCAGGATCGTTAAAGGGGAATTAATGCTCCGGTTTATGAGAGCATCGCCGGGCTGTCAGTGATGCCGGGAGCCGGAGAGGGAGGGACACAGGCGGTGGACGCAGAGGCAACCCGTGTTGTGCGCGTCAATCTGTGCAAACAGTGGCACACACCTTCCGGATGGCGCTGCGTCAACATCCACTGAACTGACGAGACATCGGTGCGATTCTAAATACCCGGCACAAAACTAAAGCTGAACGCTTTTGCACCAAATGTGTTTTTCTAAACGCAAATCAAAGCCTTTGATTTGATTTATTTTTTTTCAAACAGGATATCCGCCTGAATCCCACGCGAGTCGTCCCCGTGTCAGTGTCACCTGCCGTGTTAAAGACGCAGACGACGCTGCTCGGCTGCATGAAGTGTGCTACTTTCCTGCCGGGAGGTTATGTAAGACCCCATGAAACTGCACACGACGTCCTGAAAAACCACATCGGCTAAACACACCGAATAGTATCGAGAGTGAATACTGGTTTTTGGATTCAAATTGCCAGAGGTAAAGGTTGCAAAGTCATTTCTCGCCCTTCAGAAAGAGAAGAATGTAAAAAAAAAAAAAAAAAATCATTACATGAAGAAAAGAATACTTCTGCAGCTTTTTCCATCTCTATTAGTATTTGTTTATTTGTGTTATGCACATAGAGGCTCCCAGCCCATGGGCATTAGACACCAAATGTTGTTGCAGTGGTGAAGCAACGTTTGTTCTCTTAAAAAGAAATCAAACGTACCATTTATAAACGTAGCGAGCCTGCACATAGAGATCTTTTACTTCATTTCTGCAGGTAAAGTGAACTAGGTCCACATTAAATAAAGACAATTACGCCTGGTGTAAATGTTCCTCTCATGTAGCTGTGACCTCTGGCTGTCTTAAATAACCTATCATACATTTAGATGAATTAATACCCATTATTTCTTCCCATGTTACCCTGGTAACTGTGGCTACTCCCATTGCATAATGCTGCCCCTATAGCACTTTAAATGATTGTATGGGCTCTTTTCTGTGCCAGATGCGTTGTCCTATATTTTGCTCCTTTTATGGCCACTCTGCATAATTTAGTTCAGTTGCTCCTGGATTAGTATTCAGAGAATTTACTGTAGAGTTCAACACTGATGCACTGGACTCATTCATCTGAGTGGGAGGAGGCAGTAGACTCATGATATCAGTGGTGCCACTACACTGAAATAGATATTTCATATATCTGGTTTATTTCTAACCATGCAAAATGTGTACAAACTTTTAGGTGAAGTACATAATAAACAATGAACAATAAACATGCATCTGTCATACCTCACAGATATATGAGCCTAATCCAGACTAATACAGATTAATCTGTATTAATAACAGAGACATTTCATAACAATTCAATAATTCTAATGGAGGAATATTTTTGTAAATCTGATTTAATCAGATTGAAAAGCGAGATGAAGCAGTACATGGTTTTACTATTATAAACAGAAATGTTGTACAACTACATCAGTATGAGATAACAAGCAGCATACAGAGGCTTTGACATTGTCAATTTAAAAATTGATTTCCCATATTTATTTCGAGACATTATCTAATCTTACACATTCACATTCATATAATCCAATACAACAGCTCTGCAATCAATCCTTGTGAGACTTAATGGATCTTTTGAGGTTATATAGTATGATGCTTACATTACATTGACAGGGTTAAAAAAAAAAAGGGTGAAGAAAACATGTGGCAGAGCTTTGGTCAAGGACTGGCAGGATGATTCTTATTTTGAGCTGTGCCTTTGTTGCAAAGGGGAACACAGTAACGACAAACAACTCCTCTGCTGCCTGCTCGGAGCATAAAATCGATATTTGCAAAGAGTCACACATCTGAACAGTGTTTCCTCTGTACTATGTGCGTGTAAAAATGAATAAACCATAAACAACAATTTCTGTTGACTGTGTTGACAATGACTGTTGCTGGATTCACCCAGTGTAGGTGGGAAGTACAGGGTGGGGTGCAAACAATGCATTATAGGGCCCTATACTGTCTAGAAGGGAACTTTCTACTTCATATGACAGAGCTTTAACACTGGTCCCTGCACATGACAGGATGTCCCTGTTGTTTCAGTGCTGCATATTCCAAAATAAATGCAGGAAATCCAATTACACAAATTGACCACAAATAAATACAAATGGTGAACATTCAAGGGGCATCTGGGGTTGCACTGTACTGCATAAACAGAAAAGTTGTTGAAACAGTGTAACTACATGGTTTATTCTATGACAATAACAGACAATAGAATACCTTGTGTATAAACATAACACATACAATATAACACATTATATTTAATTATTCCATGACCACTGAAAAGTCTGGATTCTTATTGGTAGGAAGGTGTGGATTAACTTTTAGTAACTGGACAGTCAAACCAGACGCCTATGATGTTTGTTCGCTAAATTAACTTTATACATAACAAAGGGCATAAACAGTATGTGTAATGCACTGTACTTTACTGCGTTTGTGATTTTCCTCCCTACCATTTTTGCTTTATTATATACGTTGACAATAGGAACTAACTAAGATATAGCCCAATTCATGAGTAAAGTTTGCTAATGTTACTGTGGTGTGGTGCAAACATATTGATCCTGATGTGGTTTTCCACAATTGATTAACTGTTTAGTAACTTGAATAAGATAATCTACTCACATACTGCTGATCTTCTCATTTTATGTTAATTAATTCATGAGCGTTTGTTTAACTTTTAGTTTGGGGGTTGATTGATTAATTGGTCTGGTCTGCTCAGCAGGTGCTGTGGAGATGGTTGTTTAGGCTGATGGAGAGAAGAGGAACAGCTGAAGGACACGTTCAAGGGCAGGGGACTTGTTTTGGTAACTTAAAGTTATGATGAAGAAGTGTAAATCTCTTGAAACTTGCCTTCAGTTGTTTTGCAGAATGACGCAAATATCTCTTTTGGCAGAAACAGAGGTTTTGGGGAAAAGCTGACATTATTTTTTCATTACTGTGCAGACCACAGCTTTTTTTTTTTTTTTTTTTTTTTTTTTTTTTTGTTTAAGTTGGTGGAAGAGTGTTTGAAGGATCCAAAAATGTCTTCCAAACCGAGGTAAGTCTTTAAATGTGCAAGTTGTTTTCAGGTTTGGCTCGTAAAGTGAGCTAGCTGACCCCAGTGTGTCGACAGTACAAAATGTCTCAAATGTAGTTAGGCATGTTTTTGCTGAGAGGAAAAAGTGAAGGATATAGGGGCAAACTCATCATAGGCTAATGTCGGACCAAATAATCCACGAAAAATGACCAGAGTTGTAATTTCTCCTTTTCACATATGAAGGGGCTAACGATTAACCTAGCTAGCTAGTTAACTTAAGCTAGTAACAGCAGGAAAATCACACCTGTGATTAATTGGTGTAATTAATGCTGGCTCTATTCCCAAGCAAGCAATTAAAAAAAACAAACAAAAAAAACCCATCTCTGTGCATGTATTTATGTATGGTTTCCCTGTTATGCAAAAATAACAATGTACATTGTACATTATACATCATTGCAGGCTCAAGTCATTTAAGTAGTGTAGCTAATATATTAACAAAACATAAAACAAAACGTTTCACCTTGAAGTATAGTGCACCACAAGACAAAGCCTTACACAATGATACTGCTGAATCAAAACAAAAATGTCACAAAGGCATTGCTTGGCTTTGATTTTATAGATGTTTCATTTTTCTAATTATTATTGTATTTTTTGTTTTTAATTTTTGATAACAGTGACAGTGGAGATAGAAAGAAGCAGGGAGAGACATGGGTACAACATGCAACAAATGTGCCAAGCTGGATTAGAGTTTCATCTTAACCACCTGGGGCCCTGTCTTATGAGGTGAGCTCATTAAAAGACACTAAACCTTATTTATCTTTTAAAGAGCTAATTCTACCAGGGTGCAGTGAACCATAATTCTAAAACAAAATGACCAGTTTAAGAAGCTTACCTGGAGCTGAATGCTTTGAACCACAGGCTTTTGATGTTTTCTGTCTTTTGCCTTGCTCGCCGACTTATGTTTTTGCAAAGTACATGACCTCCAGGTCATTTTTGTGTGTTCTCTTCGTCCAGCTCGCCTCCTTTGTAGAGAACTCCTTTTAGAAACTCTCCTCATTAATATCCAGCCGCTGCTGGAGGATTGACTCCTCATGAGTATCAAATTTGCTGTTGAAAAACTCTTTCTTGCTTTCTCTGTTTCATGAACACACTATTTATGGTTGTCATCAGTAATAGTTATAATGATATTAATAATGATAAAAGTATGAAGACATTAGATAAAAGATAAACTAAAGATAAATAGAATGGTTAAAGTGTCTAGGCTACTAGTTAAAATATTCCTACTCTTACTTGTTCTGCTATCTCATCCTGTCATGTTAACTGTATTGATAGAACAATAATTTAATAACTGTACATCGCAGTTTCTCCAAGCCCTGCAAAAATCTAAAAAAACTTGATAATATTCAGTGTCACATAATAAAGAAACCAGATAAACAAAAAAATAAAAATAATAAAACCATCAAATATTCATATTTGAAAAGCAGGACCAGACAATTTGGGGCATTTTTGTTGATTAATCAACAAACTAATCTACTATTTAACTAACTGTAAGTAACTGTTTGTCTCAAATCACAGATGTTTCATTGTAGTCCTATCTGCTATTGAGTGAACAAGCTACTTTGTTCCGGCTTGATACCTATTTAATATGAACTGTTAGTAGGAGATTGCTGTCTCATTTACCTGTAGATGGTGCTGTCCATCTGTTGCTTCATAAACTTGAAATGAATTTTCAAAAAATCAAGTGGGTGGTTGTCAATTTAAAATTTTCAGAATATAACTTATTGAATGATAGATTTTAGATTTTGCACATGTATTTAGCAACAGTTTTAATACACACATTTTGAGCATTGGAGCAAACCAGGCTTTTTTTTTTTTTAAATAGAAGCTTCCTAAGATCATTAATGTTTTGCAAAGGAAACCCTGCTCGACTTATAGTAGTTGTAGTACCTCATCTTACCACCAAGGATCAGTATAGCCTAACATTAGAATCTGGTGCAAACAGGCGAGAGGATAGGATCTAAGGATTCATGAGTTCTGTAGTATTGCCAGAGATATCAAATACAGAAATTTCTATTGTTGTTATAAATATAGCATATCAGAAATATTAATTATCTCCCATAATGCAGTAGTGTTTTAAGTATATTATGCTGTTATACAAGAAAGGCCAAAATGCTTTGGAAGATGATTTGTGATGTCACTAATCTCTTGTAATCTATCGTCTTATCCCTGTGAGAGTCGTGGCCCAGATGTAAAGGCCATGTCTCACATGCTCTCTCTCTCTGGACCATAACTCCCACTAAGCCTGGTGCTGTGCATAATGATATGAGAACAGAATCAAGAAATTACTTGGGAAACAGCTTGAGTTTTCCTGTTGAACTGCAAGATGATGACCAGTGACACAGAGCGGATAATGATAGCAAACCTGTGCCACAGGATGCCCACTGAGTGGGCCTTGCCTGGTTTTGGATAATGAGAAAAGAATTGTCACATTTGCTTGGGGTTTCCTCAGTTGAACTAGATTATTTCAAGACAAAAAAGCCACTGGAGGAAGCCAGGAAAAGGAGGGATGCAGAATGGGCTGTGACAGTGAATTTGTCAGTGTTTGCCAGAAAAATGAGGAGATTTTAGAGGCAATGCTGGGACAGAAGAGGGAACGGTGCCTGCAAGAGTTGAGGAGAAAGAATGGTTGGTAGAGGATGAGAGAGATTTGCCTCCATGAATTTTGGGATGAAAGATAGGCTTGTGTCTTTGTGTGTGTGTGTGTGTGTGTGTGTGTGTGTGTGTGTGTGTGTGTGTGTGTGTGTGTGTGTGTGCGCGCGCGTGCACGCTCACATTAGTATGTTTGAGCGAAAAAGAGGGAGTGAATGCCAAAGAGAGAAAGCCTGGGTGTGTTGAGATAAGCATGGGTCGTTGGGAGGTTGTTGTTTTCTGGGCACACTACATGTGTATATGCCTGTGTGCATGTGTTTGTGTAACTGATTGTCTTTATGTGTGCACATAAACAGTTGTTGTTGAGTCGTGATTTGGGACTGCACACAGTCCTTTTTGTTGACTCGCAATGGCGCCATTCTTGATAAGTGTCTCCTTCTTTCTCTCTCCCTCAGTTTGCTGATCTCTCTCTGTGCCCCTCAGTGTTTCTGCTCAGTATTTCTACTGTTGTGTACTTATTTACTTTTTTAATGTCGCCAAAAATCTGGCTTATCTTCTTTGTGCTGGGAATAGTGCCTGTTTATGATCTCTTGCTGCCATGCTGCAATCACTACTCACAGACCCACTCCATCACATAAACCCTGTGCTGAGACTAAATTTGTGCTCTGTGATGGTGGACAGCAGAACCATGTGGGCTTGGCCATCTGTTGATTTGTATTTATTTTACTTGTAGGACATCAAATCAACTTGCTGCAATGGAAGTTGGAATTTAGACAGTAAACTAAATGTATTGAATTGCAGACCTAACTTTATTTGTACCACAATTTTAAATAGATTTATTGTTGGGATCCCATGTAATTAAACTGAGAAAGCTAAAACAACTAATGGTAAGTTAATCTAACTACAGGAGAAACAAATCATTTTCTTTATTGATTAATCTATCCGTTTTCTGATAAATAAATTCATTGTTCTGTCAACAAAAGTTTAAAAATGGCAATCACTAGTTTTTAGAGCCACCGTGATACCTTCATGTCTTGGTTTGTCCAGCCAACAGTCCAGAGTCCAGAATTTTCAAAGTAACATGTTATGAAAACACAGCAGCAAAGCATTGTGATTGAACGTTAAAAGGGGATGTCTTCAAATGGCTTGTTTTTTTCAATCAAAAGATAATCAGTTTATGATGATTATACAAACTAGATAGCAGTCCAGTCCAGAATATCTTACTGGTCATACTGAATTTAATCAGGACAAATATAACAAGTGAAGAATTTTGGTCAAATCCTCAGCCCTGATTCACAATCAAGTGTTATTCATTTGTGACCGCGAGATCCAAAGATCATAAATCTGGCAAATATACAAAGTGTTGATGGTCAACTTGTCTTTTATTTTAGCCTATAGTAATCAAATTACCCTCGCTTTTATCTGCTCTATGAGTAAAACCATTCATTGAAATTCTTTGGCAAATCCTAGTCCTCTGTGCTTTGTTTTTCTTTTTTTCCCCTTGACATCAAGATTGTCTTGTGGTGTTGTTGATGCTAAATCACCACCAGCCTGCTGAGTGCCGACTCACAGCCTGAAAGGGCTGGTTGGATTGTGGGGAAGTTTCCGGACTTTTTATTTCCCAGTTGAAACTCAGGCTTGTCTATTGTAGAGGTGACCCCCACTGTGTCACACAAACACTCCCTCGCAGACTGTTTACCATCACAATGCTGACACTGGCACTTTCCCTCGCTGTCAGGAGGACTCATATTTATGTATTTTTATTGTAATTACATGGCAGTGTTTTTTATATTTCCAAAATACCCTTGTTTTCTACCCACTGGCGCTTTTCATCCACGACCGCAGATCAAACTGAGCTACTGCCAACACTTTGCTTCCCTGAGCCACTGAGAATAAAACCCACCAGTAAACAAAAGATAAAACACCCAAATGAAAGCTGGAGAGGAAACAAAATCAACACAATGAGAGGGGTTGTTGAATAGTTGTCTGATGCTGGCTGGTGTCGGAATTTGTTGATTACAGAGGGGGAATGGGTGTGTGTGTATGTGTGTGTGTTTGTGTGTGTGTTCATGTCTCTCAATGTTTGTGAGTGTTTAGGCCATCTACAGTTTAGTAGAATCATCTGAAATGTTTTGAAAGCCTGAATTGACAAAGTCTACTTCCTGTCTCTTTTAGAAAAATAGTTCCAGGCAAAGTCTTGGCTTTTGTTGATGAGAAGTCCAAGTGAGAAATCCACTGAAGTTGAAACAAAAACATTTAGAACAATAATCATATTATTCTAATGATTCTCATTTTGCTATACAAGATATTAAATTCTTGTAATATTCCACATTTTTCATATTGACAAGTAATCCCATGAAATTGTATGTGTGTCTGCAGCCTGATATTGCTTATTCCTCTGTGCCATTGACTGGCATTGTTGTGTAAAAACCATTAAAAACATGTCTCTGAGCCACATCACTGCAGTGGTTGGCATGGCCCTTCATTATGATGACCATGAGCACTGTAGTTTGAGTTGATCCCACATACACCCATGTTCTGCTGCTGGAGAAACTAGTGTACCAAATCCACAGCAGAAAACAGTCCCCAACATTCACAACTCAATTCACAATTTACTCATGCTTGAGTAAATTACTGTGCTCCACTTGTTTTGTGAAATGATTTAGGGGTTTAAAAAAATGAAAGTATACATTTGTTACCCATTTTTAAAGATTTAAATCATTAATTGGAATAAATGAATGTGCTCGTGCCACAGATAGAGTAGGGACGTACTGAGAGACAGACTTACACATTGTTGGTTTTGGTCTTTACATTGGATTTGTTGACAATATCAAATATACAGAATATTTTCAGGCCTATCCCTTAATGGGCTGACTGTTCATATCATGACAATTACCAGTGTACAATGTGTTGATGGGTGTACAATCCTCTCCACTGCCTTCTGGGATTTTTTGGGGAAGTTGGGGAGTCTGTTCTGTCTTTGCTTTTCCAGTTCTGACGCTCCACTGTCTCCCATCTGATTGCAATGTTTACACTGCTCTCATTAGACAGATAATGCCCTGCACCATATTAATGAGTGTTGTAACATCTGAGTGTGTGTTTGTGCCTGTGAGTGTGCAGTTTGAGTGTATATGTGTGCATATGAGTATATTCAAGCATATTTCAATGAGCATGGGTTTGTTTTTAAAGGATCAGGCTACCCTGGTATTGAGGTGTAGAGGAACATGCTTTTGTATAGGATCTGTACATAAGAATATGCACATTTGGTTTAATTGCTCTACCCCCATTCATAAAAGGGTGAGAGCTTTCAAATGGCACAGAAAATAAGCATCATGATGCCAATGTGACAGATCATGTCCTCTATGAGTATATATTGTTGTCAGGAACAAAATTTTCCACTGTTTTATTGAAACATTTTCAATATATCAAACTTTCTCACTCTCATTTAATATTTGGGATGATGCAATTCTCAAGATTTTCTTCAAAATCACAAAGTATAAAGTGTGTGTCCTGTGATGTACCACTAGATGGCATCCTGAGAGAGGCCTTGGTCACCCTAGCGGCACCAGTTTATTTGAGTGCAAGGGGGATGTTATAAAATAACACTCATGTCCACAGGCATACATTTTATATATGCCTAAAACTGGCTTGATATATTTGCTGCACTTCAGGCCGTTTTGTGACAGTTTAATGTATGAGTCTAATATTCTGTTCCTTTGCTCGTTGTCCAGCATTTTTATTTTGTCAATTTTATTTCTGCCAGTGCACAAAATGATTGGGAGTTATTTGTTTGCTGTTGATGCAAGCATAATAATATCCAGGGATATCTCTACACATTGTGGTTGTTAAGTGAAGAGAATGGCAGCATGGCATTTGAAACTTCAAACTTGAGACTAATCATATTTTATATAATGTGAAATGTTATTTGAAATAGCTCAGACACTGCACAGTGAAGAAGGCATAGCTCATACTTGACAATTTAAACTAAATAAAAGCAAATACCTAATTCTGCACACTTTGGTGTGTGAACCCTTTTTGTGCTCTGGGATGTGAAATGTCATTGCCGGTGATAATCTGTGTGCTCCACGGAAATTAAATCCTGTGAAACAACTTTTATGGTTGGGCAGTCCTCTACATGGCATCCTTGACTTGTTGACTGTCCAACAAGGTTCTCACAGTGGCTGCACTGAGCCTTCAGGAATGTTAAGCATTCTTAACTTGTGTAACATTTTTCTGTCACAAAAGGCTCTTGAGCAATGAATGTTCATTTATAGTGACAAATATATGCCCTGTGGCAATGAGGTGATGAGAGCCCTGCATGTTTCTGTGTGTGTCTGTGCGTGCATACACATGTGTGTATTGAATGTTTGGCATTGTGAGACAGGCCAGGCTGTGTTTGCTGTGCGTGACTGACTAAGAGCAGAGGCCCAGGAGCAGTCAGACATGTGTATAACCATGGACAAAGGTTACATGTGGAAGAGAGATGTTTCACCACACCAGGTCAGATCTCCTTCCATATACTTTGACACTCCTACTTCCTCTCCCTGTCTATCAGAACCACTGGTCAGTAACTCCTTTTTGGCTGGACCGCTGACTGACTGACTGACTGACTGATGGATCACATTTCCACCATTGGTCAGCAGAATGCCACATGACTGGGCTGTGTATGGATGCTAACTAGGGACTTAGGTTTACCCCTTTAGTTACAGGCAGTCACGCAGCCACTCTGGTTTCACGACTGCTCTAAAGGAGACAGAGCAATAACTAATCATCTGACACACCGAACAAGAGAGAGCAGGGGAGTGGGAGGGAGAGAGAGAAGCCATTGGTAACAGCTAAACTGAAGAAATAGCAAATTTCCCCAATGTGGGACTAATAATGGCTATCTTAATCTTAATCTTAAAAAATTAGCAGATCTGACTAGCATGTAAACAACAGAAACACCAGGAACCGAAAATGAGACACTACGCTTAGTGCAGCATAGCAATAAAAGCCCTGTTAAGAAATAAAGGGTTTTAATTTTAACAATTATAGGAAGTATTGGCTTTGTATGAACATGTAATGCAGTAACTTTAATACAACAGCCTCTAATACAAGCCTTCCTCAAATAAAAATGGTAAACGTTCTGCAGTTGAGGCAAATAAAGCCCCTTGTCACTGTTTGAGAAAAAATAGGCAAGAAGAAAATGGCAGAAGAGCAGCAGCTTGGAAATGGCTTATAAGTTAACATGTAGTCTTAATGGGCCACGTTTCAGTCACTATTTTATAGGCTACTTGTTCTGCTGTCTGACAGCAGAACAAGCTCTAAAATACAATATATGTGAGCAGAGATTAGGAGAGAATAGGACGTGGTGATTTAAGTTGTTTACAGGTTCACAACAGTTTTTGCAATATGCAGTCCAGCCATAAACTAGGTTTTGATCTAGTCTAGTCTCCATCTTTTCCACTATGTCCATCCATATGTCATCCCCTCCATATCCCTTCTCACTCTCTCTATCCCCTCAGCTCAATCGCACCACACTGGCTCTCTTTTCTTAGCAAACCTTTCTCTCATCCATTATTGAGGCTTGTTTTTTTTCCTTGAGTCTCAGAATAAAGAAGGGGAACGGATCTTTTGAATTTTTAATGCCCCACATGAAAAATGAATCATCAGTCATTTCTCAACGATACGAACTGGTAAACTTTTTGCAGGACACAACAGTCCAAGTCACGAGATGATGCGAGACAGGGAAAGCATAGGAGGAGAGAAGCATTGTGTCCTCTGATGTGGAGAGTGGTATAGGATGAAAGGGAATGGAGAAATATGGAGTGAAATGTGACAGAAAGGTGAAGAGGTGATATGCTTATTGAAAGTTTTGACTGCAATCATCACAAATGCACTCACATCCAAATCTCACAAACCCATACAAAAAAGTAGCAAGCAGAGAAGGTGGACATGATGGCAGTTAGGCTGATACAGATGCTCACTGAAAAGGACACAGATTCATCTCAAGCATAAGGAGATAATCATATTCAGTGAATACCTGGAAAGATTTGAATCCCAAAGGTTATGGTGGATGCTATTGAATCTCAGCCTTCTGGGACTTTGTTATGCATCAGGAAAACCTGTTAGAACTTGGTGCTCCATCTCCCCCTCCAGTCATCTAACCCATCACCCACTCTCCCCTCCCCTCTCACCTGAGCTACAGAGTGAGCTTTGCAGCTCTTCAAACAACAGCCAGGTCAAGGTCAGTGTTGTGAAATGGTAACAACCTTTGTCAAGAAAAACTCACTGTCAAACATGAGGTCAGTCCACACATCCCTGCATACAATGGGATTTTTTAGGCTTCCAGCAGCCAGCAATACGTGTAACAGGAGAAAGGCAAAAGCAGGTGGAGAATGGGAGTGTGTATGCACTAAAGTAGGAAAACCGCCAGAATGTTAAGGCTGTGTATGCTTGCGTGTTGGATGTATCTCTCGCTCTTCTTGCACTCTGTCTTTGATGTTTCATACCAGCAGCTAAGCGGGGTTATTTATGGTCTAGCAAGGTGCAGAAAATTATGAAACATTTTTTCCATGATGACTGCATGCCATGCATCAGCTCAATCACCATTGTATGTCACATAAGACGAGCTCTATGAGGCAAAGAAAGTAGAAGGCATGTAATGCCTTCTACGGCTATAGTGCAGTAAGCTTTCTGAAAAATATACCGTATCACTGTGGTTGCGACAGGCTGATCCACCCTCATCTAGCTATCCATATCATAAATCTGCCCCCAATGAAAAAAAGCTTAAGTGCCTCCCTCCTCTTCCTTTATTCCATATAAATGTACACATCTCAGAGCTTAAGGTGGGGGAAGAAGAAGAAATGGACCAATAGCCTGAGGGTGTCGTATATTTCTGCCATGAGCCTGGAGCATGCCTTCTATATTTATGCACTCATTTAGTTGTTTGTGTCTGCAGATTGGCCACAGCTTGTAGGAGCTCATAAATAATATCTGGGCAAATTGATGTAATGTATAGTACCCTGATGCCCCTCCTTTATGACCTTGCATAATCTCAGGTGGGAGGTTAATACCAACATGCACATATACAAATGATTGAATAGATGGTTCAATGTAAGAATGAATAATCAGCCACTATTTCAGTAGTGATATTTTGCCTATTAATGCAATGGGAGGCCTTTTGTCTTTATATATGTTGAAGATCATCTAGATCAGAAAGTTGTATAACTGTTCTATAATTTTTGTATTTTTGGTGAAATTTACAATATCAAGCTGGGCATTGGTGGTGTTTAATAGAGGGTTTTATAATGTTTTTATATTGCTCTCTAATGTTGGTTGCTTTTATTGTGTGTTTGCGTTTCCTAGTAGCCTTGGCCAGCTTATCATTGACTTCCAGCCATCCGTCAGGGGGAGCGAGGTAGTCTAGAGGACAGGGACAGGGAGGGGCCCACTGCTCTAGTTTCAGGAGTCAAATTGACTGCAGGAGGATGTTTCTGCCATAGGCCTTGGCTGGTTATGACAGTCAGGAGGATCCATTAAGGGACCTGCCCTCATCTATAACAGCGTGTCTCTGTGAACACCATTTAGCCAGAGGTACTGTTCTCACCAACAGCAGCAGCAGTGAAGGACATCAGGACTGTGGTTTACACTGTGGTTTTCAAGGCACCTGGGTGGACAAACAGTGATCAATCAGGACACCAAAGTAGCAAAGCAATCACTGGTGTCTTTGAGCCACACCAGCAGGTTACTTTACCCTCTCAATAATTCACCAGTCTTAAGAAGCAATTTCTTCTCTCCATAGCCAACAAACCGTGTAGTAAATTGCTGTGGAAAAAATCTCTCATGCTGAATGTAATATTTTACAGTGTGTAGAAAGCAGGTGTTTCATATGTGGGTTTCATCTGTACATGCACGATATGCAGAATGTATAGCCTGCGGCAATGGACAGAAATAGAACCAACAGCCTGGCAATGAAATGTCAAGAGACAAGGAGCAAGAGGTTCAAATGAGGAGGAGGAACAGTAAAGGCCCAGTTAATGAAAGAAGGACTGAACCACTGAAATTCCTCCATAACAACAGGAGAGAAACCAGAGAGCATCTATAATCATATCTGACATAGGTGAATGTCTTCTGTCTTCATTTTAACGCTATCCCATTCCCTCTCTGATAGTGATGAAGTTCTAATAAGGAATTGATTTTTTTAGCGAAAGGGAACGCGGTTAAAAGAGTGACCTTCTGACCCCATTGCTCATTGTAGGTGGGGCAGGAGATGGTCCTCATCCCTGAAAATCAATGCAGTACACCTCATAACCACCCTCGGCTGATTTCAGAGGCCCAAATGTGTCATCAACATGTCATCGAGCATACGTCTTCGCCAGAGGCGACAGGACCTTCCCCACCCGCCCCTCTGTCGGATGAGGGGGCGTAAAGTAGCATTTCCCCCAATTCAGTGAAATGGTGCAGAAAAGAGGAGAAAGAGGGACACGCCTCACAGTGCCTATCAATCCTGAGTCTGCAGTGCTGACCTCCTGTGAAACTTCATCTAGATGCCCTCATCTATCTGTCGGTGAATGGGAAAGGAGGTAAAGGAGGAGGGGGTGGTACTGGAGCCAGCAGCCAATCTACCCTCCCTTCTCAGATGCATAATTCAGTGTTTCTCTCACAACAGCCTGCGCTTCGAAGGGCTCAGCTCCCCCCAGCCATGCGGCCAGCAGTCTGCTAATATGAAAGAAGCTCAGAACCCACTCTGTTGTTCCTTAAGGCTTTCTGGCTCTACACACTCTCAGCCATACTTGTATGATTTATTCAGCTTGTTCATCCATGGCGTGAGACTCGGACCCCAATGGACAAGTTGGGAACCACTTTTGTCTTTGTCAGGATCCAGCCGCAGAATTTGGCAGAGGAAGTGTGTCGGCATCACTGCGGGTTGTCAAAGTGACACTGGAGTAGCTTAACCTCCCACTGGTGGTTAGTTTTACTGCTCCTTCTGAGAGGCCCACCACTGAGCCAGTGTACAGCAACCCTGCCTTGTCCTCAATATGCAACCAAGGAAGGAAGCATGGAGGACAAGAGCACAGGGTGACTCTTCCTGTTCCTCCAAATACAGTCCATTTTTGCCACAGTCCTTTAAAGTTCACTGAAAAAACTGTATCTACTCTTGTTTATGTTTGTCTTTTTTGGTGTGCAGCAGCTTATACCTTATCCAAACCTATCCATGTGTCTTAAGATAAAAAAAGTTAGAATCATGGTCTTCATTGATAGTCCCACAAAACATTTCCCCAGTGTAAGGGAGTTTTAGACTGTTGTGGTGTATCTGTTGAAGGAGGGAGGCTAGTTTTTAGTTAGACCTCCAGTAGGGGTATAGTATTGGCTGAAACCCAAAACTCCACATGGAGAGCCTCCTCACTGAGCCAATGGACTACATTTTATCTCCCTAAAGAGGTATATTATTGAAACCTGGCACCACCACAGACATGAATTGAAACTGTAACAATAAGTTTGTCTGCTACTACAATGCAGTGAGTAGTTGCCAAACTGTACCATGATTTTCTAGAAGAAGGGTCAATGGTTACTAGACATGGTGAAAAGCCTGTTTTACAAGCTACAGTGTAAACACACATTTACACCTGCAGTGGCGAAGCAAGCTGTATGTCCTAAATTATTTCATTTTCATGAATGTTTTTAGTAATTGTTTGAAAAGAAAATAGCTATTTATAAAACTAAACTTAAACTTAAATTGGTGATTTAAATTGGGGGGCAAATAATCTTGATCAAGGAACAGATTTGGTTTTCAGGCCCTAATTTACTGTCCTCTGTTTTAGAGCCTGGATGAACCTTTAGGTATTTCATCACATGGTTGTGTCCTTTGTGTATGTAAGGTTTTGTTTCTGATTCTGCATGGTCTTCTTGATTAATATGTGAACATATTATTTCACTTTCTTATCTCCCCTAAAACAAAATGCTCTCTCTGCTCGAGTGCTTCTATTATCTGTTTGTGTTTTGCTTCAGAAGCAGAAGATGATGGTGATTCTTTAATTGCTACTTGGCTCTTCCTGCCCTCACTGTCCATGTGCTGCTCCAGGTCAGACGACCTACTGTGACGTCAAACGTAATGAGATGGCATAATGGCCTATTAAAAAGCTTGGCGTAAATGATGGCAAGAGGAGGGGTGGTGGGGCCTGAATGAGCCTAGCTTGGCCCTATGACAGCACTGCTCAGGCTCATGACCATAATCCATCAGCCTCTGCTGATGATGAGATCCCCTCTCCCAATTCATGATTGGAATTGCCATTTAATTGCATGGAAAGTTTCCACCCTGGTCCAAGCAAATGGGTTTGATCTCACTCACTGTTGTGTTAACATTTCATATCCCATCCTTATCTCTCTGTCTGTTGTGCTCTCTTGATCTCCTCTCTAATAGAGAAAAGCATAGCTTGGGGAGCAGGTTAATTATGGAGGAGCTCATTACTCATGTTTAATTATTGCAACTAGATTTTCAGCTGATCAAAATGTTTCCTCTTCTTTTCATTGTGTGGGGTGAAGATGCTTCTGTGTTTTACCACTTCAGTGATTGATTTCACTTTAGCTGAATATTATTGTCTTTTACAGAATCCCTTCTCATTAATCCCTGAGGATTTAATGGTAACTACAAAGCTAATCAGGTAAAGGATTATTTTGAATTATTTTAACGGATACGATCTTGGAACATGGACATGTATAAATTATTTTTTGTCAACCCTAACAATTCATAGTTACACCTGTAGATGATGGACACAGTGTAGGTTATACAAAGGCTTTACTCTGCATAAACTGTCACTGAGCTGCCAGTGTAGGACTTGGTCATTAGCTAGCAGTCATTAGCAACTTGTTTAATTGAACTCATTTACAGGCTGTGCTAATCTGCTGAGGTGACCTTGATTCTGCGTCTGGGTAATGTTTATGCCAGTGCAGCAGAGTGTGTCTCTCTCTGTATGCCATTATGGGCACAAAATGCAGTTAGGCCCATGTTTGGCCATAAAAGACTGCACTTCATTAGTCATAATTACCTTTGCTGTTGCCCAGAGAGGTGATGAGTTTTCCCACTCTTACTAGACTGATGCCAGGAGAGCAAAACTCATCAGCAGAGATGCTGAGGGAATGGGGTGCTAAAATCTCAGTTCTCATCTGTTCCTCTTTTTCTTTCCTCTTTTTTTTTCTCTTTCACTGCTCACTGTATATCAACCTAACCCCTATCGGTGAGCAGTGAGGTTGTAAATCTGGGGCAGGACAAGTAGCAAATGCATAGTGGAGGAGAGGAGGGAAGGTGTGAGGGGGTGCTTGTTGGAGTGATAGATTAATGAGGCATGGCCTTGTCTGTGCGGGGTGTGTGGTTGTCTGTATGGGAGGCATATATTTCTATGTACATGTATCCTTCTTTTGGCTCCCATGGCTTCCCTTCTTCCTGTTTCTGTGGTCTTTCCACCAGTTATCTGGATTTTGTAATGAGTATTTCACTTTCTTTATTATTTTAATTTAGTAAGTTTACTTAAGTTACATTAAAACAGATTTTGTGTGAACTCAGATATACTAAATATTTTGCACCATACATATATTTTGCACCATACATAAACAACACTAGTGAATGACCAACAGATACTTGGATGAAGATGAGTAACATTACCATGCAGCGCACTACAATGCCAGCCATATGTTGACACAGTGACACAGTAACACGGTGACTGCCACACACAGGGTTGACTTCCCAGTTACCAGAAACAAACACAGAGCAGGGACACAGAGGGAGGAATAGATTTTTCTTCTCTCCAGGTCCAGCGAGTTGAAAGGGAGAGCTTCCCTCAGGGCAAACGCTACAGACTTACCATCTGATGGGGAGAGAGAATAAGGAAAGAATAAAGAAGAGAGTAGGAGAGAGACAGAGTGAGTAACAGTGGAGGAGCGTAGGAGAGAGAGCTTGGAGAGGGCAATGATTGAGAAAAGGGCAACCACAGAGAAAATAGATTAGTCTAAAAACTGCAACAACAACACTTTGAACAGTATGGAATGCCAGAAGAGAAGAGCAATTTAATGGAAAATGGTTTAGATATAAAAAGATAACATGCTACTTTGTCAGTGTTACAGGAGTAGAGTTGGCTGTTTCTCTTAGATATAGGGTTGGTCGGAGCAGGGTTGTGAATATACAAAGGACATAAGCCTGTGATTGGCAGACACATTTGTGATGGAGACAGACAAAGAACGAAAGCTCTGTGAGCACAGTCAATAGCCATTTAGATGAGACGAAGTGAGAGATGACAGCTGAGCAGAAGGGTGTGAAGAGAGGAGGATGAATGAATGAGGAAAATGCTGGGAGGATGGGGAGAAGTGAGTGGGGGAGGTCCTATTGTATATTGTGGTAGGATGGGACTGTCTTGTGACCTCTGACCTGTAATTGGATCAATGAGTGTGTGGAGCACTGTGCTGAAGGACCTACAGTGGAGGATTCAGTGGGTTATTTTATTTTGTGTAAAGGTGTGGCTGTGTGTTTCTGGATGCATGTGTTCAAGGTAATGTTTATCTGCACCTCGCTGCTAATTACAGTCTCTAGCCATCATGATGATGGTGGAGCAGGTGTGCACGAAGCACTGTTCTCTCTGTCATTGGTAAACTGTAGTGGAACAGCTATTGTCCTTGGTTTTCATGATTGAACTTGCAAGTGCATAATGTCCTTTTTTTGAAAGCTGAATATAAAGTTGGGGAACAAATTCCACAGGGATTTTCTCTTGTACATTATCATCATCATCATCATCATCTTTTCCTGTTCAGAATTTTCTTTTGACTGTTTTCGGCTTATAAATATTTCAACGTTTGGTGAGGAAATTCATAAATACAACTGTGTGTGTGTGTGTGTGTTGTATTTGCATTTTGGTTTCACCTTATTAAGCAGGGCCTCATCATTGATTGACTCCCTTTAAATCAACTAGCTGTCTGTGTGTCTGTGCATTTGTTTGACTTGTTGATCGCCTCCATGTGGGACCACCAGCTCCTAGTCCGCTGACCCATATAATTAAGGGCAAAGGGCTCCCTCCTATTCATAACCACAAAGATGAAGGGCATATTATCATCTTTGTCATCTGTCTCACTTGGTCCCCACTAGCCCCCAGCCTTACCCCAATGTATCTCTTCTTCTGGTCTTGTTGGAGATTTTGACAGTCTGAGTGTGTGCTCTGTTTAAGAGATATGTGTCATGTCTGACCAAATCCTTTTGATTTACCCAGCCCAGGGCAGGATGTTCATCCATCTGTGTGGTGTTTACATGCCAAAACAGCCATGATCCACTGTGTCTCTACAACATCCACACCCACAAAATCCACATGCCCAGAGCCGCTACTTATCTCTGCTTGTTTACACAATGCAGCACAATATGGATCTGGCTACAACTTGGCTTAAACAAGGTAGTGTGTTGCTGCGTTTAGCCTGTGGAGTACAGTGGGCTAAACCTAGATGGTAAATAAGGAGGCTGTGTGCCAATGTGGTCTTTGGTTTGGAATTTATAAGCTCCCGTGACATCTGTGCCTTTCTCTAATTGGCATCATTCTATCTGCCATAAAGTCCAGCATAATAAACTATGGAATATAAAATGAAGCCAGTTGGATTTGATATAGCAGATTCACACAAACACATACAATGATCTGACAATCCAGCCCCCTATGCAGGTTGATTGTCAGGTGTCAGATTCTGGTGTGGTCTGGTATTGCCAGAATTCATCCTGGGAATAAAGGAAAACAGAAAACACAGTGAGCACAGTGCTTCCTGTCCATGTCTCTGGAGGCACACGATCGGTGGGTTCTATGGAGTTGTAGAGATGGATGCTGGGCAGCCAGTCTTTGTGCTTCTCCACCATGAAACCTTGATCAGGGATATGGGAAGGAGGAGGAGAAGGAGAGCTGGGAGGAGGAGGATGGGCTCTAAGAGGGGGTGTGAAGCTACTGGTTTAAAATGAGATTTCCACTTATTTATTTATTTAGCTGAGCTCATGGCTCAAGGCTGTCTTCTTGTTTTTTGTTGTATGCTCTGTGACCTCAGTGCCCCCTTCCCCCTCCCCCACTGTGTTTTCAATGTGAATGTATCTGCAAGCGCAAATACTGTATGTGTGTGTGTGTATGCATGCACATTTACACCTCTGCTACTACTCCTTGTGTGCGTTAGCACTGTGTGAGCGAGAGTTTGTGTGTATCTTAACAGTATTTATGAGTGTGTATGAGCATTTTGTCCTCACTATCACTGCATACGTGTTTATACACTCTCCGTCTTGTATGAAGTGAGAGCCCGAGCTGGTGTCTAGGGATGAATGGCATCTTTTGGGATATATCTGTTTTATTATGTGTGCCACAGACATGCTGTGCATCTACTGCACACACAAAAAAAGCAACCTCTCCTAGGCTGTTTCTGAGCACAATGCCTGAAAACAGCTCAGATTATGCAGGACACAGCGGAATAAGAACTAGAGATGTTTTGTCTTACTTTTTTTTGGTGCAAGTTTATGGACATTTGCCCTAACCACACTAAAATCGATATTGTATCTATTAGGCTATAAGAATTAATAGAAGGGTTTTTGTGCGTTTAAGATTTCAGGTGTTAGAACATTTCTTTATCATTTATCTAATTGATTTTCAGCCACACACACAGCTTTTGTTCTCTTGAATGCAGAAAAAGTAACATAAGGGCTTTGGAGCTATAATGCTGAAAAGTTCATGTCAGTAGGTGAGCTCATTGTTCTCCTTTATCCAGGAAACTTGTGCCAGAACCCCTTGAGAAAAATTATACTTCAGGATGAGAAATATATGTTGGTTGCCCCTCTAAACAAGACAACATGTTCAACGATTGTTCCACTCATTGTGCTGTTGAATGCCACTCAAACACTAGCATTCCTGTTTGTCTTGACTCTGCTGTGTCCTACATAACTTCTGCCTCCTGTCCTTCCTAATTGCTTGCATGCTGGATGTTAGAATGGGGAAACGGCTGTCTGTGGTGTCAAACCATTCAGCACTCCCTCCGTCTGTCTCCGTCACAATGTGGCCATGTGTCTGTCATCTCCTATGTCTCATATTCCTTGGCTTGTTCTTTCACAGCTCTGTTGCCATGACTGCAGGATGGGAGGGGGTTTATGACAGTGAACTGGGAGCTGAACTGAAAACATGGAGTTTGGAGAACAGATTTTCTGTCTAGCAAATGCAAAAGAAGTATGAGTCCAGCGGTCTGTGGACACAGGCAGCCCTGATCATGCACTTTGCCATGCTCAGAACTCACAAAGAACTATGACTCACAGCTATTGAAAAATGTATCACACTTAAATGATGCCAGGTCATGTGCCTCCACCATTTACACTCACAGACACACAGTTGTTGTAGCCACTGCAGACAGTGACGTCTGTGAGAACCCCAGCATTTGATTGCTTTTTCTAAAGATAATTCATGGGTTCAGCATTGTGGCATAAAGTGTGGCTCAAAAACCATCAGGACAACATGCACCTGCACTTATTTGCACTCTACTTATTTCTGTGTGTGTTCTGTGGAACAGGGCTCCTGCAGCGAATGATGCAAAATGCACTTACCTCTGACTTCCTGAATTGAATATCTGCACATGAACTGAACTGAAGCGGCTACAATTGATATTTTACAATAACTATGTATCAAATGTCAAGAAGGGGGTCACTCATGGTGATCACCCTACAAAGAATTATCACCAGAGCTTTATACTGAATTTCAGCTTACTGTTTAGCTGTCCGATCATAACTTCACTGTTGACAGACAGACACAGGTAGCAACTAGCTGATGAACATGGGGGGACATATAGCAGCTATAAAGCTATAAGCAGCTATATAAAAGCCAGAGGTTTTCCTCAGGTGTTGGTGGATACCAAAAACTGAGCGAAAACAGAGTAAATATTAGACTTACTTTATCTCGGTGGCCAGAAACAAATTTACAATTGAACAATAATGATGCCCCATAACTGCTGGATGTGAAAATTGGCAACTGTTTGCTAATTGATTTACCATATCAACTTAAAAGGTGATCATATGTCAGTTCTTTGTTCACTTGTTTTCCAATGCGATCAGTTATTGCTACTGCTAATTTCAAACTTGAAAAATTACTTACTTAGTGATATTGTACCTTGGAAATTTTGGAAAGATAGAAAAAACACAGCACAATAATTTAGTAATTTAGGTAGAATGGATGGAGTGATATTTTAACATAATGGGTATCATAATGGTATTAAATTGTTTATGGAACCTTTCTTATTCACAGAGGCTTAAAAAATTCTTAGAGATGTTTATGATGAAACTATGGTGTAATAACAATAATGTATTCAAAGTCATGCTCTACCCTGAGATACAGGCTGTGGATTGCTATGATATAAGGCACAAGGCAATGGGTTAGTGCCAAAAACTTGTACTCCCTGTTGTATATGCTCGATTATCTCATATTTCTTTTAAAAGTAAACTAAAAGCCAAACTTGAGAAATGGGCCAGGTGTTGCAAAGGCCAATGCTGAAAATCTCGGGTTGTAAAAGGAGTAATGAAAGGCTGAAAGCCTAGAGATGTTCATTACTCAACACATTTTTCTCTACTTCAGAACAAGACCTGTGTGTTTCATCAACATGTTTGTATTCATGCAAAAAATCAGGAATGCTCTGTGACAAGCAGTTAGTTGGCGAGTATAACTCACCTTGGTAACAAATGGTCTTGACACAGTGCTGGTCTGAAGACACTGTGGATGCTTCTCTTAAAGGAGCAATGTTGGTTATGGTTCTTCACAAGATAGGGTCTGCTCTACAGTTTTACAGGTAGTAATAATTGAACAATAGTAATGACGAGTTTTAATTCAGTTATGAATATTTGTTTGAAGATAAAATTAATTTGGAGAAAACTTAACTGAAAGACGTCAGACAAGCAGAACAGTTCTTGCCTCTGTGCTGGTGGCAGCCAGGGTGTATTGTTTTCTGGTTGTCCATACGTCCGTCTGTACGTATGTTCGTTGGCCCCATTCTCATGGACAAGCTATGTCAGTAACGCTTTGACGGAACTTCTTCAAATTTGGCACAAACATTCACTTGGACTTAAGGATGAACTTTTTTAATTTTAGTGGTCAGAGGTCAAAGGTCACGGTGACCTCACAAAATGCAGTTTTGGCCTTGTGAATGCAATATCTCCATAATACCTCAAGGGAATTTCTTCAGATTTGGTAAAAATGTTCACTTGGACTCAAGAACGAACTGAAAGGTCAAAGGTCAAGGGGACCTCACCAAAATTTCACACAAATGGTTCATATTTTTAATGACTCTGGATAAACAGGGACGTAATCTAAAACTAGTCTGGGTCGCAGAGACATACAATCATGAGCGGGTAATTCTAGTTATATCCTGATATAAATGCCCTTGTTTTAATCATTCATTCATTTTAATTATTACGTACATGTTTTCTTAGCCCCTTGATAGAAAATATTGCCAATATAATTATTCAATAGTATGTTATTCTGCAACAGGGCTTTGCTTAGTTTACATTTAGATAAGGCCTAGAGCTTTTAATTGTGTCTGCAAAGTTTTTGAGAAAAGCCAGAGGTAAGTTTCTACTCATCCACTTAGCACTCAGAGAGTTTATACTGCTTTGTCCAAACAACAGATTTAAGTCTGCTGGTCAGTTGTTTATAGGAGAAAGGAGTACCACAGTATGTGGGGAATGTTGATCCTACTGTTTTTCTAAGGATGATTTTCCACTTGGACTACAGGACAGCTGAATCTGTCAAGGTGTCAATGGAGCCACTTGTAGAAGCTCTTGGCCTAATCTTGGGTGGAGCCTGTTATGCATGCATTTCAAGACTCAGCTGAAACATGTGACCATGTCTGAACACTAAACTGGAGAAATGACCTGCTGCTTACTGAAAGAGCAATATCCAATATCCTGTGGTCAATGTGTCATGTAAATGTTTCACTATTTTTAGGAACTTTTAAGTATAATTAGACCTTTTTAGCCTTTTAGACATTTTTCCATTTGCAGTCATAAATCAGTCACTCAGTTCCTAAACTCTGGTCTCAGCAGTAGGCACAACAATTATAATGCATGATATGATTAATTATTTCATCAGTTGCAACAAAGATGGATAGGTCTGAATAGGTCATACAAAATGAACATTTTCAAAATATCAGGTGGTTTGGGCTGGACAGTTTTACAGGTCCACAAATTTTACTTGCCTTAAAACAGACTGACTGAAGATGCATCAATTTGTTGAAGAAATAGATATAGACCCAACATTGATTAGACACAACAACTTAAATGGATTCTTAAGGAAATTACCCATGTTTACACCCATGAACCAAGGTGGATGCTGCTCTTTGTACATAGAGTCTGAGCAGTAACAGACCATTATTCAGCATTTGCATAAGTGTTAAATCACTGTGGAGTCACTGTGTCATTAATTTTCTCTGCATCAGACTTTGAACTATTGTCAGGACAGTTTCTGGTTACAAAGAGAGAACTGGTGCCATTCAACAAGTTACTGTAAAATGTCCATTTTGTTTGTGTAGTTCAGATTCAAAATACAGTGTTTGTCCTTTGGAGCAGTGACATTTAATTTTTTCTGTGGCAGCTGTATACATGGAAAAAGAGCTCTCCTATGGGATTTAAACTTGGACTAGGTTACAACGGAAAAACACAGACATTGACTTGTGTGTCAGCAAATGTACTTCTAATAACTATATCTTACTTTTCTTGAGCTATGGCGTGTGCAGTCAGATTTTATATTTGCAATTATATAAAGAAATCTGTTTAGTGTCAGTTACTAAACCAACACTTACAGTAAGAACCATGTCTGTGCCACTTATCATCTCAAGACACTCAGTTGTCTTTGTGTTAGTGTTTTCATTGCTTGTGCCCACTGCTGAGACCTGAATGCCAGAGTTCTTGTGTGCTGGCCCAGTGAGGCCCTTGATGTTTGTGACTGCATCCCTCCCTCTGTGACAGGGCTTTGAGTTTTTGGGGTGATCCTGGCTGGTTTTTACTCATTGAGTAACACACCCCTCCTTTTACTCCTCTCAGGGGGGACAAGCTTTTCATGGGACTAATTGGAGTGTGCAAGCCATCACAGCTGAAGTGCTCCCGCAGGGCCTCTCTTTCTCTTTTTCTCTTTTCTTGCCTTCTCCCCTCCTCCAACACCCAGGCTTTTATTATCATTTGCCATATTGAGTAAACAACCTGTTAGTGTAAATTAGGGTCCAGTGAGTGATGAAGCGACACATTCAACCTCTTCTGCCTCCTCTGCCTCTGCTTTCCCTTCTCTCCCTTGCTGTCACACTCTTTCCATCCCTTTGAGCTCTTTCGTCTTTTGTGCCCCCACCCTCTGTTCTGCCTTGTTTGGCACGCAGCCTTTTCAAAGACAGTAGTAGTGATGGTTGTAGTGTGTGTGTGTGTGTGTGTCTGTGGATGCAGGGGGTCTGAAATGAAGATTGAAGCGGACAAAAAAGCCCTGGCGCAACCTTGAGGTGGAAATTAATAATGATAAAAATAATTACTGCCCCACTCCCCTCGCCCACTCCTCCCCGACCTAGTTTTCATAATGGAGAACGATAGCCCCCAGTCGCACATTATGTGTGTTTAAGTGTGTATTGGTGTGTCTATGTGTATGCACATAGGGGAAGGGGCTTCTGAATCGCCATCGTATAATAGGGATGGATGTAGGACAGGACCTACATGAAGAAAACACAGAGGCCATCAGGTACGGAGATGTGTGTTGCTGTTATTAAAGACTGCTACAGGTAAAACAGATGGCGCTTCTGGCACACACTAGCTGCTTCACCCTCTTTCTGCCTCTTGTGCATCAGAAAGACTTGTGCTGTGTTCATTCTATGTTGGGTGAGTGCTGGGTTCTTGCTCACGTATCAAGGTTCCTCATTTTGGGCAAATATATTTGTGTGAGTGTGTGTTTGAGCACTGTGAGCATGTGTATTCAGCAGGGGTGTGTGAAACACACACAATGAACACTGTGCTGTGACCGATCTCTGCTAGTAGCCCAGGTCAGAGGGGGCTGCAAACACACATATGTGCATGCACACGCACATTTTGTAATGATGAACTATGACACAATTTTCAAGAGCGTGTGTGTGTGTGTGAGATGCTACCTTATGGCCCCGGTCAGACATCCGCCTCTAGTCTGTGGTCAAGGAGAATGAAATGTTATTAGCAGTGCTGCATGCACACATAGAATCAATCCGTAAAACTGGAATTAACTGAGTAAGGCCATACTGAAACCAAATGAATTCCAGGTTAAAAAAATCACTGGTTTGCAAGGTATTTTAAAAATGTGCTTGCAAATATTATATTTACCAGCGAAAGACGGCAGTGGACTTTGCCATTGCAAGAACTGAGCTGGGATCAGCTTTGTTCCTGACAACCCTGACTTTTTTGCATCAGTAGACTTGGTGTTTCAATTCAATGGTCTCATGAAATGAATTAAGAGACCTTGACACAGTGCTTTTTGTCTGAATAAGTGGTGCTAATTAAAATTAATAAGCTGCGTGGGTTGTCAGTGTACCAGCCATGTAAACTATCCCGTTGAAATGGTGGCTATCCAGTTCATTATTTGTGATGCATTGTCCATGGAGAACATGGAAACATGTTTTTATGTAAACAATGTAGGCTGCACTTGCTCACACTAACAAACATCATGCCGAGCACATGTTACTGAAAAACATGAGATTTTGAAAATGTTCCAGTGGATCTATTTACTTCCTGTGCGAGGCCTGCTACCTGTCCTGACCTGTCAGTGTTTTAGCTTTGAGGCCAGCCAAAAATCTGATGGTTAAGGTGGTCTCTGAACTATCCAAGCCCGGAAGTCCTTCTTCCTCAGCTTGAAAGCTTTATCCACTGCTGATATTCCCCAGCAGGTACTTCACTGCCACTAGAGTTGTTCCGATACTGATGATAGCACCAAAGACTGCCTAAGAACCAGTATCAGTGAATATACAACTCCATGCACTGATCTGATACCACACAATTTCTCAACAAACTTTGTAGATTCTCAACTGAATAAAATGGTAGTTTTCCTGGACATCAATTCTTTTTTGCTGCTCTAAAACAGTAGCCTACACAGGAAGTTGTGCTGTGCAGTCACTGGCAATTACTGTTTTAGAGTGGCAAAGAAGAATTGATTGCCTGTTAACTAGTGTAACTATAGCCATTAGTAACATGTCAGCAATTTGGATGTCAACACTGGAAAATCCCACCAGTAATAAGGCAACGTGTGCAGTATGCAAGGCTTTAATTGAGGGGTGGCATAAGTGTCAGCATAAGTGTCAGAAGTGTAGGAAGTTTTATTTACTTGAAGATTTACACAGGTTCATAGACAAGTTCAAGTATCAGAATCAGTATCAGGGAAGGAAAAAAATGGTATTGGAACATCTGTCGTTGACACTGTGACAGACACCAAAGACCTTCTGGAGCTTTGAACATGGTCTTTTTAGGTTCCATATTCACGACCTCCCTGCAGGAAACTTCCCCCCCAGGACACCCATGCAGTCACATAATGATGGGTCTGTCAACTAAACCAAACCATGGACTGGTCGGGTGCACCCAGTTCCACTAATGTAAACTCCACCCACCAGGACTCCAACCACCAGGGAGGCACAAAAAGCAGCCAAGGACAAGATACAACCCTACAGGCCATGGCAGAGTCAGAGGGACGTCACAAGGTGCAACTTCTCAAAAAATTATTTTGGGGCAGTTTGGCTTTTAGTTGACTTAAAAGGAACTGCTTGTTTAGATTAACCACTTATTTCTGTTGAAAGTTTAACACAGGATCCAAGTCAAAACTTGAAAGTTAAGGGGTATATTTTTTATGTGAATCTCAAGACTGTAACCACAGTATGGCAACATTTACAGAGTGGAATGCTATCGAAGCTACACATAAGGACTTAAGCTCTTTAAGAAGTCTCACCGGTGAGTTAATGCATTTAGATTAATTAAAAGTACTTAATTAAGGCAATAAGGGCTGCAGGGTGGCTGTGAACTGGTTGAGAGGAAGAGCAGAGAAGTACTGAGATAACCTCTGACCTCACTTTCCAGTCTCAGCAGACTGGTCCGCTGAGTTGACCTCATAGAGCAACTGCGGAGGACACACTCTGTTTCTGAAAAGTTACTGCCTTCAGTTGGACCATACACTTTTTCTTACTGTACCTTCTTTTTCATGCTGTTCTCACAGTGCTGTAGTGTACACGCTTCACATTGTCTTAAACTGGCATACTAAAGCAAACACCTAACATTACAACACACCTGTTCCTTGTGAAGCCGCTGTCACGCTTTCCACATCACTTTATTTAGCCCTCTGATGTTTTGTTGTCCCATAAGCAACAGAAGCAGCAGGGGTCTGGTCACGGTATTACTGTGGCCTCTGTATGAGGAAAAGAATTGCTTTCTCTTTTGAGCAACTGTGATGACTCCAAGATTTTAGGAGAAAGTTGTTGCTGTATGTAGTCACCATGGATGAAAAACAACAGATAAAAAAAACTAGAACTCAAACATGTGATTTCATCAGATGTGGTGTACTCAGTGGGGACAAATTGTGAAAGACTGTAAAGATGATGAGGAGCACACTGAGCAGTTGTTTTGTGTCTAACCTGTAAATTAATTTCTTTTCTTCAAAATCAGACTATAAGTAACTGCATTTGAAGCATCTCTCAGCTGTGCAGTTTAGTGTAAGTTAATATAGACCAGAGTGGCCGCCATAGATAGAAACAGAGCTCAATAAAGGGAGTGCAGTTCCCCTTTAAAGTTGCATAATATTTGCGTTTTTGTCCAGCCTTTCTTGGATGTCTGTATTTCTGTGTGGATAAACATGCTGACTAGAGCTGGCCTGGGAGCAGCAGCTGGACTGGCAGGTGAATGACTTCACTTGAGCCAAATATAAATCTTTCCTCACATCAAAGCAAAGACATGCAAGAAATGGGCAGAGATACAGTTTATGCATTCTAAGTATGTTTATTTGTAAATAAGAGTACACATGCGTTTTGCTTCTGTGTGCATTTGCTTGTGTGTATGTGTGATCCAGGGTTTAGACTGTTAAAGCATCTGGCCATGCTGGCCTGGCTGTGCGCTCCTGCTGTGGGCCAGTCAGGCTGTTTGGACATGAAGCGGCTGACAGAGTGTGTGTAGCTTGCTGGCTTTGGAGTGTTTATGTCTTTAATAGGCACTTAACCGCACAGACCCAGCACGCAGCTAAAGAGAAACACCAGAAGAGACGCTCAGTGGTGTTAACAGCAAGTTCTTTAAGTTCCCCCCTTTGCTGTAATAATTTATCTAATGTGGTTTTTCTCTTTGGCCTTGTACCATGGAAGGTATTGTATAGCCACTGGGAACATTTGTGTGTTTGTGATGCACTTGGAAAATTAATCTTTTTATATCCTCAAGGTCTACTGAGAGAATAATCGAGGGGGGGCATAATGTATCACTTACACACAGAGCAAGAAATGGATGAGCACAGAAAGAGAGAGACATGAAGGGAGTGTGAGGCTGAAAACTGTGAGGAGAGAAGATTTGTGTTTTTGTATTTATTAGTGGATGAAAAAGGACATAGTGAGAGAGGGGGGGATGTGCAGGGTGTTAGGGAAATACTTATCCATCATTTGGTGAGCAGAGAGTGGTGGGGGAGAGAAAGAAGCATTATAGCCGGTGTCTTCAGTGTAGAGGCGGGTTAATCTAGAGCAAAGAGGTGGCGCACAAGGGGGGGCTCTGAGAAGGGAAAAAAAGTTGGAGAATCCTGTGGAAAAGGAGATTCTGATGGAAAACCCATGAAAAAAGCAACAGTAGTGAAGAGGAAAAACAAATCTGAGCGCTGCTGAAGACAAGAAGAGAGACGGAGAGGTACAGGGTTGGAAAAAGAAGGAGAGGGAGAGTGAAGGAGGGGAGGGGGACTAAGTGAGAGAGAAGCAGAGAGAAGCAGAAACGGGGAAGGAGAGGGAGGTGAAGAGAGCGGAAGAGGGAGGGAGAAAGGAGGTGTGATAGTGGGTGGGAGAGGAGGAGACAGTCTGGTGGATGGGCAAAAAGACAAAGGAAAGAGAGGAGAGTGAAAGGGATCTGTCAGAGGGCTGGTTAGGGATGAGGAAACTAACAGATGCATAGAGATAAGACAGCCAAGGTCTCAGGAGAGGGATACAAGAGTGCAATGTGGAGTAACACAGTGGTTTAGTGAGAGGTAAAGAGAAGGAGAGGAGAGAGGGGGAGGAAGAGATTAAGGAAAAAGGCAGTGATAGACTGGCAGAGAGAGAAAAGGGAGGAGAAAAGAGCTGGATGAGAGAGAGGAGGGAGGCCGTCTCATAGAGTGCATACAGCACGCGTGGAGCTGGTGTTAGAGCGAAAGAGAGACAGAGAGAGGGAGGGAGGGAGGGTGGGAGGAGAGAGGGAAACAGAGGGAGGGGGTGAGGTATTTAAACGCCGGAGCAGGACAGCACAGGCGAAGCTCTGAACTCCCCGAGAGTGAAGGTAGGACAGGGAGAGGAAGCAGAAGAACAGAGCTCTACAGTTTTCCTCACAGCCAAGCCCACACACTTACACACATAAATCCCACACATACAAACACACACAGACACGCACTTTCACGCACGCACTTTTGGACTTTCGACTCATCTGTGGACTCCAAGAGCTGTCCTCTGGAACTCTACCTGTGCCTGCCTTGCTCCCACTCATCACTCTCCTCACCTCTTCACCCACCTGCACTCCCTTAGTCCCTCCCTTGGCGAGGGCAGATGGCCATGGTGCGGGCCTCTCTCGGGGGTGCCTTAGGCTGTGCCCTGCTGGCCCTAGTCTTGGGGAGCAGCAGCATGGATTTCGGGGCGCCCCCTGCAAGCTTCTACCCCCGTTTCAACCCCTTCTTCTTCCTGTGCACCCATCATGGGGAGCTGGAGGGAGCAGGGGTGGCAGAAGGTGGGGGAGAGGTGCTACTCACCCTCCAAATTACGGGCAGCCCCACTGCCTACACCCCTGGACAGGAGTACCAAGGTGAGCACACCCCTTATGGTGTCCACTTTTTCTTTAATGCATGATGAGAATGGAATCTATTGTTTCAGCAATTTGTTAATCAGTAATGAATAACACAAAAACAAGTGTTTTGAATTGATCCGATTGTAAATTTGGTTGTGAAAACACAACTTGTATTATTTTAAAACAGCTTTCCTTTTGTGAAAGAAATTCAATTTGAAATTGTGGATGTTTTCTTGATTAATACACATTACTAAATTCTGCTAAATTTGTTACGATGCGTAAGATACATTACATTAAATATATAAAACCAACTCATATACACACATTTCCTTGCAGGTGTTTTGCTTCACACATGATGTGCTGCTGTGGTGTGTGCATATGGAAGTGTGCAGTTTTTGTGGGGTGGCTGTTGTTGGAAACCATCATTTATGTAACTGTTATAAGTAGTGATGCTGAGTGGGACTCCTGTTCAGTGCTGTGAGCAGCTTTGGTGTTTTACTGAGCTGTGATCCTGATGCTCCATGTGTAGGTGGCTTCTCCACAGGACTAACAGCAAGATCCCTCCAACTGAATGGGAGTGAGAGTGCGAAAACTGCGAGTGCGAATGGACAAACAGAGCACCATAGAAAGAGATTCTCTGACTGATAGAAATAAAAATTAAGAAATCTGTAAACCATGCTTAGAGTGTATGAGGAGACGGAGATTAATGTCCTCTTTCCCACACTGATGTGCTGGCACCTGGTCCTGGAAAAAAAGATCCTCTCTGACCTCCCAAACTGTGTCACCATTGCTCAGTCACTCACTCTTACCACTCACTTAACACTGGGGACAGTGACCCACACAGGCCACCACAAACCGACTAAGGTCACATTCCCATGCGGCTGTCCTATTCTCTAAGAGTTGGATGTATACATATTTTATATATATTACTGATTATATCTCCCTTCCTAAATACACAAACATTCTGTGTATATTGTTAATATCTTTTCCTTACCCTGTCTTTGTTGTATGCTATCTAATTTCATATGGCAAACAGTGGATTTATTACACTGTTCTTGCGCTGTTAAAAACTGCATTCCATTATCATGGCAAATAAACCTCTTGATTTCAAAAAGGATATGTGCAGCGGTGTAATTGTATATAGATAGAAAAAGGATATGAGAAGGCCAGGATAACAGAACAGAAAAGGAGAGGAGTCTGGAAGAAGCAATATTATCTTCTGTCTGAAAACAACAGCCCAGATCAACCCTTCAGTCAAGCACCTTTTAACTGGGGCCGGGCTTGTAGGAAGAGCGGGTGGGGAGAGATTTGAATAACTAGCTGGTGGATGGGAGGGATAGAGCGCACGAAGAGGTTTAAATAATTAGCATTAGAAATGTGGTGGACTGGGAGGAGGGAGAGATTTAAATAGGGCCACGGCTGGGATCGGATGGAGTAGGGGGAGATTTAAATGACGATGAGAGGATTGAGCTGATAAGATACCAGCAGCAGGGCTTGCACGAAAAAATGACAGGGTTCCAAGCTGCTCACTTTTTTTCTCCATGCCATGTTTTGGCACATGATGGCAGCTCATTGTTAAATTTCTGGGGTTTTCTTGTTTTCTTGGGGATGGATGGATAAATGACAAGTAAGCAAGTAAAATGAGGCTGGCTGTGTCCTTAGTCGTGCAATCAGGAGTAATCCCAGTTTCTGTCTG
Organism: Trachinotus anak; assembly: GCF_046630095.1. Taxonomy (NCBI): domain Eukaryota; kingdom Metazoa; phylum Chordata; class Actinopteri; order Carangiformes; family Carangidae; genus Trachinotus; species Trachinotus anak. The sequence goes on along the minus strand of NW_027273853.1, from coordinate 10,253,291 downwards.
TCTCCCTGTCTCATCCTTTCAAACCTTAATGGTTACACCAATCCTTACATGTTCTTACCACGGCCATGGCCTGGCTCATTGTGGCAGGAATTGGGTGGTAAATATACAGACTTGGTTTGAGTTTTGACATGTATCTGCCTGCTCTGCTGAAAAAAGAATGGTAGAACAAAGTAGAAAGGGAAAAACAGTAAAGCTCATCCTTTGGTGACGTGAAAAAAAGGGCAAGGGAAGTATTTGTGAGACATTTTTTGCTAATTTCTGCAAATTAACTTTTGTTTTTCAGCATACTTCTTTTATTTGGTTTAGTCAATTATTTTTTTCTCATTGTTTTTATGCACTCTTTGGGCTTTAGTTTTGGATTACATTTGGTTTAATCTTCTAAAAGCAACGTGTGATCTAACCACTGAAAGAGCTGCATGTGGAAATGGTGGGCGGAAGGCATTAGAGATGCTGGCCGTGTGGTTGAAGGGCTGTCGAAAAGAAAACTGAAGAAAGAGCGCGAAGGAGAGAGGTTGCAAGTGGAGGGAGGAAAAGTTAGAAAAATAAGAGACAGATGACCCCTATAAAAGAGACATGAGGTGAGTGTCTAAAAGAACCACCTCAGCATTCGGTGCTAAGCAAGAGTACGACTCTGTGTGGCCAATTTGTTGTACAGTAATTGGGTTTCTGATCTGACCTGACTGCCTCTGGCGTCTCTGTTGCTTTTGAGTGATAAGACCATGTGTGGGCAGCATACTTTGCGTGTGTGTGTTGTAGACAAGATTACTGTGTTTAGCTATCAGAATGAAATGACCAAGAGAGGTTACGTTACTCTGAATGTGAAATGTTTGAGAGGGTGGGTGTATTGGCAGGGTCATAGTAGACAAAATGAAAACAGAAATACTGCGGAGACACTTTGAACTGCTGGGAAACGGAAGGAGGAGAAATGAAAAGATTTGTGGAGTTCTGTGTGCTTGCATTCAGACTAGGGTCAATCCTTGTACTAGACAAATGGAAACCAAGTGTCACTTGCACACACTCTTACTGCCTACATATAGCCTTATCTTTCAGAAGGGAGAGAAGCAAAAAGAAGTAAGGTCACTCTGGGATTTGAGCCTGTCCTCTAAATAATCAAATGACCCTTTTGAACCATTTTTGCTACACTCAGGAAGCAGTTCTTTGGTTCAGTAATGCCTAAGTAATTTTCTTTCATTTTGTGTCTGCCCTCTTTTAACACTGCTGTGGGAATGTGAGGTGTCCTCCATACAGCAACCACATGTTTATAGGAGGCAGCATCACAATACATAACCCAGAGCCCTGTTTTTAAACACAGTTAATCAAAGTGTTGTTTTTCATTCCTGTTATTTCTTGTCTCCCTGCTTTGACATGTTCGTTTTCACTGAAGAACAGCAGTGTTCAAGAAGGGATGGTGACACAGCAGTGGGGGAACAGGACGAGGCGAAATTCCTCCAAACGTACTGTTTTGGTATCAGAAAACATGGCCTTTCCAGTAGAGCACATTGGATTCAAATCATGAGAAGAAGGGACATCATTCTAGTCTTATGCAGTCAGATTAAAAAGCACAATGGAAAAGATTGGTGAGGGAATGGAACGGCAGTGAAATGTCCTCTGGAAGTCAGTGGAGAATAGCTGGAAAAATGGAGGTGCATGAGCAGAAATGGGGCCAGTGAGATTGATTGAGTGTCTTTGTATGTCAAGAAATTTGTACCATTTTTTTTCTGTCAATTTCATACCGCTGTGTAATGATGGTTAGACACTGTAGATGAAAGCTACAGTTGTGTTTATCATGCCAGTGGTTTCAAACCATACGCATGTTTGGATAGAATGCATTGTTATGGCTGGTGTCAATTAGTCTGTTATTTTAAAAAGGTTGAGTTTGTATTGTTAGGATGTGCATTTGCATAGAGTGTAGAGTTTTTGTGTGTGTTTCCATATGCAGGGTTATTGGTGTCAGAGCAAAGCACTGAGTGAGCCACTCACACAAGTCCTTGCTGAGGCATGCAGGTTCAGGTTGGTAAGCGTAGCTCTGCTTCTCACCATATTCATTGTTCCTACACACTATTGAAAACCAAACAATTCAGCAGTGTGTCTCTACTACACTGCCACAATAGAAAACAGGAGGCGAAACAGTGGTGCAAGGGAAAGCGACAGAGGGTAAAACAAGAGAGCTGCTCGGAGAAGTAGCTGACAGCACAGGCTGAAATGGCCATTGCTAATCTGTCAATGGTCTCTACTGCAGTCCCTGTTCCATGGACCTTTTCATGTGCAAATGATTGAAGAGGCCTGAGAAACAATCAACATTTCAAGGAGATTTGGACGTTGCCACTAAATGACATTCTTAATGGGAACTTGGAGATAAATTCATCCCCACAAAATGCCATCAGCTCTTCCCATGATAACCTATCAGATTAGACATTGTGAATTACTTCAGCAGCTCTCCTGCCAGCCAACAGAAACAACTCACTGTGCCTTGCAATGGGAAAAAGGCCATTATCTATCTGCAAAGTTGATTACTTGTCGTGGTTGGGGGAGTTGTTTCTGTGAGTGTGCTTTTGACTGATGCCTGTAGAACAACAATTGAGCCATGTTTAAGTGAAGGTCACAGACACAAGGCCCCAGTAGGGTTGTGGAAAAGCAGATATTAACATACACCAGGTCATATCAGTAAAGCCACAGCAAGACATCATGGAAACACATGGCCCATCTTAAAGTCTTCACAGACGTCTTTGTTTTAAGATTGAATGCCAAAATGGCATCAGTTTGCTGTGACTTAGAGCAGCCCGTTGGATGTTATCATCACCTTCTGCAGCACTTAACCTCAGGGGGGACCAACAAGAGTCTGCATTCTGACCTCTGACCACTTCTTGTCAGTGCTGCATTGCTTGGAGCTCTGTTCCTGCAGAGTGATTAGATTGGTCACTACTCTTCCTGTCCAACAGATTAGTATTCTTTACCTCTCTGTTCAGCTTAACTGCAGTGTTTTACATTTATCTATTTAAAAGACCAGGAAAACTCTTAAGTATATCTTATGGTGCAGCAAGCATTGGTCAGTGAACCATCAAAAGACTGGCCTAGTTTTCATGCAGACATCCAGTTTAGGGGAGCAGAGCCACTGAAAACGAGGTAAGAGTGAGGAAAGAGTGGGGGGGATCGGGGCTAATGGTTTAATGGGGCTCTCTTGTGAGCAAAGGAAAAGCAACATGCGAATAGAACTAGCACTTTCAAGTGGTCCAAACCCATGCATTCATTAGCTTCCCAGCTCTTCAGCCTCTCTGCCTCCTGCTGCTTTGTCTGAATAGGTCACTTCACTGAGTAGAGGGAAGTGTGTCAAGTGTATTACTGTTTGTATGGACTTGCTGGGTGTGTTTGGATGTTCTATCTTTGTGGACATTGAATGATGAACCATTTAAAGAGCATTGTATTCACTGAGATATGCCAGTTTCCTTTATATGAGGGAGCAGATGGGCGAGAAATGAGAATGGATATTCATTGGGAATCTTCCCTTTGTCACACATGCACGCTTGGCCATGCGCACAGCACTCAGCTCCTAGTGGGTGATCCATCATGACACAGAGACAGGTCAGATGTTCCACTGGCTAAACACAAATGTCCTGATCAGCGGGCTATTACAATTCTTTGTGACAATGTTACAACAGGATATGACATGATAACATGAACAGGAGGTTGGTATTTTCCTCCTGTCAGGTGCTAAATAACTGTGTCAAGTTGTTTTCACAGGAACACGCTCTTGCTATTATAAAATACTTTACAAACTTATGACAATGTAATGATGCCACAACAGGCTGACAGTGACAGGCATATTATCTGTCTCTACCTTTGTGTTTTCTTGAAGAATCATTGAGATACAGCAGCTATGGAGAATTTCAAGGTGTGATAGTTGAGATGGGCCAGATGCCACTTATATGCTACATTTATGGAGAATTGATTTACTGCATCAGAGCACGGCAAATCGCCTCAGATAACAGTGACATTGTTAGCCTTTGCCAGGGCGGTGCCAGAATGATGGCAGCATGGTGCCAGGTGTGGTAGAAAGAGCTAAAAATGAAGGCAGTGACTGGATCAATGCCAGGCAGAAGTGTGTGTCTGTGCCAGTCTTATCTGGGCAAGCGGCAAGGAGCTCTTACATTTTTTATTTTCAATTTCCTCAACGGGTTCGTTTCCCAGCCAAAACAAGAAAGCTCTTAACAAGCAAATGTGAGTTGTGTTTTCAGTAACTTTCATGAGTGGGCAGACAAGTGGGCGTAAGTATTTTCAGGATGTTGGAGTGTGTGCTTCCCTGTTGGGGGTTTGCCTGATTTGGAGTGCCTCTCTGTTGATAATGCAAGCTCGGGTGTGCAGATGCTAGACTCCCGCCGTCCTAGTATGTGCATGCTTGTTGTGTTTCCCTTGTGTCCCTTTTCAGGTGTCTGGAGATTTAAGCTTTAGACCGCACAAGCACAAACACATTCCACTCCTAGCACAACATTAACAACATGTAAACCATCCAAAATATTGTGACATGAGTTTTTCCATGCCTGAAGCACAAAACATTTGGTTTTGTTCTTCTTGGTTACTTACTCTCAATTCTGTTTTACTGACAATTAAGTATGATGAGGAATGCTGTATTTCAGTCATTGTAAATATATCAGTCTCATGGTAAACCATAGTGGGAAACAGAACACCAGCTCACAGAGCCCACACAACATACTGTAGACCCTCAGGGTGGGGATGAATCTCAACCGCACTGTATTTGCTGTCTAAGTTTTCCAATAGAAAACACAAGGGACGCACCCTTCCATCGTCTATTTAAATAATTTTTTATTGGCACATAAAGGCCCTCCCACCCACCCCCCACTCCTCTGCCTCTGCCTCTTTGATGTCTACTTTTAACTCACAAACAGGTTGTAAACATAATTCCAGAGTTGTTTTTTTTTTTCGACTTTTCAGAAAGCTCAAACATCAGGTTTGCATATGACAGTAAGAGCTCCGTGTGTCTATGCAAACTCATGCTAATGTTCCCCCAATCTACCTCATAACAATGGGCCAGTGTTCATTGTCCTTAAGGAGTACCAAGTGGCTCTGAGCCGGATTTTGAAAAGTGATGGATCCTTTTTAAATCTGTCTTCCCTCCTCCCTATATCACGCTGGACGTGTTGTTCTCATGGGGTGGTTTCCCAGCCACTGTTGATTGGCGTGTCAGCTTTGCCGATAGCCTCTTCCTTTTAGAGAATAGAGCTCCTGTTGGAGGATTGTGTACCTCCTCCTCCTTCTTCTCCTCCTCTTGCACTGGATCCTCCTTCTGGCGACTTCATTGAGAGAGCTGTAATCCCTGCTTGGGGGCCAGTGTGTCGTCTGTGCTGATAGCATTCAGAGGGCCTTGTAGCGCTCCAATGGACCCACTACAGAGGAGGCGGCATGGTGCAACTGGCTGGGTGCTGGGCACACGATGCGTGGCACAGGCGAATTAGCCCCAGCCCTACCCCCCATTCAGCACCAGCCCTTTTTCAAACAACCAGACCCACTCTGCCCAGAGAGACATAGCAGGCTGGCAAAGCCAGATTATACATCCATGTGCACACACACACACACACACAAGCTCAAACATTTTCCTTCCGAAAGTGGCAGCATGGTTGAGGGGGTTGGTGTTTACAGGGCCCCTGAAAATATTTCATTCCTCTAATGCTCTGTTGTGAAATCCCATATATCAAACCTCCATCCACCCCCCACAGGTCCATGTGTCATTGTGGAGCTCTGACTCAGGATTAGAACATCCACAGAGATTCTCCCAGTAGACAACAAAAATATTAGGTACATTTATCTTACTTTTTGGGTTTATCAGCAAAGATTTTGAACATGCAAGCTTGCCTTTACCTTTCACATGTCGTGAGTAGTAATTGCCCTCTTGAAATGGGATCATTGAACTAGTGACATATTACATGAAGCAAGAAGTACCCAGTAGACCAGTGTGTTTTACACCTCAGTGGATTAGGTGTTTGATTGTACCTTGCCTTACAGGGAGTGACGAATGAGTGAGACTTAATCGTCCTGCCTCATTGTGCTCTGTGGAGACTGAATGTGTCCATCCAATGTAAAGGACAGTGTTCTTCTCTCAATTGCTGATCTCTGTCCTTCATTTCAATTTTTCCTCAAAAATTAATGTGGAGCTTGGAACATGTCTGTCACCTGGTGCTCAGTGCTTCCTTTCCCTGGGGCCAAGAATATGAAATGAGAGTAGCTCTTCACCACACCACAGCATTTACCACAGCCTCCTTTTGAGATGGCAGTCTTGCTTATATATCATATACTTTCAATCCCTCAGTGAAAAATATGGAAAATATCTTGCATTCAACCTTTCGTATAGTGGCATCCATACCAGATAAAGGTGTTTAGGAGTCACAATGGGCACAGACATGATGCAGAAGTACCAAAAAGTTAATAAGGAACCCTATAACTAATATATTTCTATCAAGGTAGATGGAATTATGTTGCAACCAAAGGTGATTGTGTGCTTGGGGCTGTCAATGAGGCTGGGCCATATTTTAAGTGGTCAACTATACCACAGAACCTCTCCTGAAAACTGCAGGATTCATAAATGCAGCCCTTTCGGTTGCAAACATAACAAATACCAATACAGGCTTCTTAGCAAAGACCACTCCCTCTGAACATAAGCATCACAATGTCTTTGTCAGTGACTCAACACATTTGTGCAGATGTCACTATGTCATGACAGCAGAGGAAACGGAGTGATCGAGTCATTGAGTGATTCCTGCTATGAAGTGAAAGCAGAGGTCTGAGGTAGAGGTTAAGACAGAAAAGAGATGGGATGAGAGAGGGGCGATGGAGGGGCAATGACAGTGTTAATTACAGCAATGAGTGCATTATTGCCAAGCTGAGCCAGTGTGATTAAGACTAGATGTCAAGGGAAATGCTCCCCATTGATCCACTACCAGTAGAGACCATCTAGTCTTTCATTACTGCAACCAGCTTGTTAATTAGAAATCAATCTTTCCTCTCTGCTCTATGCAGCCCATTCCACACAACTGTGCTACTCTCTTTCCACCCAAACATTCATACCCAAAAGCTATGGAGGCATGTCAGACTTTGACTAATGTCAGTACTTTTTCACTTAGTTGGCCATAATCTGTAATTTTCACGCCAAGAAAGAGCAGGGAGCGGAGAGCAAAATAGTGAGGCACAATATCCTGCCTTCCTCTCCAGCTCCCAGGACGTCTTTGAGTTCTTTAAAGAATTTGCCAAACTCTAGGATTGCTTTAAAATTGAGAACTGAATTTAAATTTCCTAGCTGAATAACAGCTATACTGTTGATTTTCAACCACATCTCTGTCATTTTTTAAGATCAAATATTTAATTTAAAGGAGACCCATATTACATGAGTTGATTTGTTCTAAATCCATGACAAATCATTTGGATAAGTTGATCTGTTAACATTTTTACACATGATTATATAATGTACTACTCCTCTGAATAAAAGAAGTGTCATCTATAAAAGATAACTAACAAAAAACTTGTATGTTCTATATTGTACCAGATTTATTTTTAGTGTTGACCTTTTTATGTCTCTGAACTATACAGATAAGAACAAGTGCTGTAATGATAAAAAGTAAATGAGAATAAGAGGGAAAACTGCGTGTGAAAGAGATGGTGAAAAGGACCCACAGAGTGGAGATGTAAAGTGAATCTCTCTGTAAAGTGGCAATTCCATTTTTCATTTTAGAGCTATTATATCTGTAATTGTTGGAACATGGTTGGCATGTGTTTGCTCCTGTATATACATGTGCATACAATAGTATGTGCTAACAGGCAGAGCAGATGTCTGGTTTTGCAGAAGGAAGATGTGTTCAGATGTTTTAGGGCAGTAAGAATTCAAAACTGGGTACAGATGTGATTATGTTACGGGCACAGGTAGCTGGGCTCGTTTGTGCGCTAAACACACAAAAATATTTTTTATCTCCATGAGGCCCATTTTGGTGATAAGTGAAGAACTGTAACTCTTTCAAAAAATCAAGTTAGAACAAATTCGAACTGGCATGTAATTTGAATGTAATCCAGCATTTAACAGGTAATTACTTTTTTTAAATAGCTTTTTGTTTGAATTTCAAATAAACAAAAGTGACAGCCCTAGAATCCAGTGAAACCATACCACTCTTGCCATTGGCCCCTAGAAGTCACAACTGCATTGTATGTATGTATTGCATATTGTGTGTAAGAAACGCTGTCTTGTTTTTGGAACATCGTTAAACAATTGCTGTCCAACTTAAAATGAGCATCATGTCTCTTACTGTTTGCGAAGTTCAAACTGCTCAAAAGTCCAGGTTGATATGCTGATAAAAACTGCAGTTTGAAGTGTCAGCCCATGAGGATGGCTAAGAGGAGGGCAGGTGCACCTGGTGCTAACTTACTTACTTATTCTCTTTTATCTCATAAGCCTTCGTGAGCCTAGACTATGCAATGTTGGAAATACAGGGATGGTAATTCATAAAAAAGAAAAACAAATGCTAGGACAGTTTTTTAAAAATATAATGTTTTTAAAGTTGAATATTAAAATATGTATATTTTACTTAATTTTCTTAGGCTATTTCATTTTGCTTGGTCAAATTTAAAAAATAGAAGCACTGTGAGTCACTTGAATAAAATATACACTAAGTGGCTCAAAGACATTGACATTAATTAGGTTTGTTCCAGTCCTCTCTTTTAATGTGAGGAAAGGTGCATGTTGTGTATCCCAACTACTAACTAAAACGATGATAGACTAGACTCCCTCTATAATTTGACTCCAGTACAGGTGGGCAGGGTTTAAGGAGTGGGTCAAAAAGTAAACAACAACCTTGCATTACCAAAAGTTCTACCCTCCAACTGAACTATTAACATGCCCTCTGGAAAGAACAGAGATTTAATGACAGAGGTGATTTGGTGCTCACTCTCATATCAGATATTGGATATGATGGCCTGTGGGAAAAATTTCCACAACATCAGTGCAGGGAAATTGGATGCTTTAAAATCTTAGCATTTTGGCCATTGTGCTGCAGAGATCTAGTGATCAAGTTACTGTTGGCATCTGCCAGGGTGTTTACCTAAATAATACCATGGTTGTGAGTGGCTGTTATGCAGTTATGTTATTGTTTAGATGCATGCTGACCCTCTCTGCTTGCCATGTTAAATAGCTAAAGTAAGCACTTTAGGTCAGAATGATGTCGGTATTGAGTGGTTGAGGGTATACATTGTTTGGATAGGCAGGTTAAAGTTGATAGAAAGGGTGTCACTTGTTGACAATAGCATCTTTCCTTCTGAATGTCTGTACAAATCCCAGCTCTTCCTTGTGCAAATTCTCAAGGCCTTGCTTTGACAGATGCCTTCCGGTTATGGCTCAGTCCAGTGTGAAGCAGTTTGCGATGGGCTGTTGGAGGTTCCGGGAAGTGGGGGACAGACCAGCTGTGGGAAGGAGATGTAGGTCACATAGGCTAAGTAGCCTGGTGTCCCTGAGAGGGACATAGCAGGCAGTGAGGTTATATAGGCTGTGGCTGACAGCTTGGCCCTCATTACCCCCTTCCTGGTTCCTACCAGGGCAGCTCCCAATAGAGCAGGTGAGATGGAAAGGGAGTTATGCAACAGTGTTGGTCTGTGTCCAATGTCTGCATTTTGTCTGTGTGTACTTTTACAGCTGGCTTTCGGGTTGGCTATGTGTGTTTGTATGTTTCTGTGCAAATAGGTTAGCATGTGCTGAGGTGTCTCTTTACACATATGGATAGATGTGTTTTATGTCATTGACCTTGCCATGTATCTTTACTGTTATAGTGTATTTCTGTGGGTTTGTGTTGTGCATCTCTGCTGTGTGTAAGGAGCTGTGGTCTGGCACCTACCCCAGTTTTTGAGGCAGACTGGTGTTTTAGTGTTTTCCTACATTCCATGGATTTTCCCTGAGGAAGGCTGTGGCGACTTAACCCTGTAACCTGTGTTAGTTGACATTAAGATTGTTGACATTATCTGGGTCATGGTTCTCATGTTAAACAACTTTGCTTTTGATAGTGTGTTAGCATGTCCAGTATGGCTTTGATAAGCGATGGAAATGCTATGCTTGTCAGGCCTGGATGGCTGAAGCCTTTTCTTTGTCTGCAGAACACATGGTGTTGATCATAAGGACAGCTCACTCTCCAGTCCTGGCAGTCACCAAGCAACAGAGGGAAAAAATCATGGTGTTCCTGAACCCTAATACAATATAACCCTTCACAGTAACCACCAATTATGCATCTTATGCTGGATAATATTCCTTTAACACAGAAAGTTTTTATGAAATGCCTATAATGTCCTTTTTTAGTAATTATGCAGGATACTGTTGCTCACAGCTGTAGGTCTCTGATTATCTTTTGCTCTTAACACCTACAGTGCTTTCTTACCTTGTCTCCCCTCATCCTATCATATTTTCTTCAACATTTATAAAGAGGAAGTCCAGATAACAGAACTGTAGCTTATCAAATCCCATTTAGAGTCTCCTAGCAGAGATCAGTACCTAGATGGGATTGCTGTTTGAGGCCAATGTACGATGAGCCTATGAATAATGCTGAAAGCCCAAAGAGATGATTCCCTATCAAAGCCAATCTCAGGTAAAGAGAATAGCCTTTGAGTTGTCACAATGTGATATGCTCCTTCTGAACATGCAATGTTCGATAGTAAACTATGAAGAAATGTTCTGTCATAACTGATTTATGATGCCCTGTTGATTAGTGGATATGTCTTCCCACAGAGGCTGTGTCCTCTTATAAGTCAAATGTCAGCCTTATGCCACACCAGTAAGAATGAAAAGCATATATTGTGCATTGTGTGCAGAATAATATTATTTGTAGATTACTTGCAGATCATATGCAAATCATACAAAAAGACAGAAAATGTCCCTAGAGAACCGATTTACAAAACTCTCAACTCTTATACTCTGGAGGCTTAAGAAGCTTAGGAAAAGATACACAGAGGCTTCTGTCTTTGTAGAATAAGTTAGACACCTGTGCTTGCTCGTGTTCAAGCGTGTGACACACAGGCTCAGATGAATGTAAACAGACTCACATACATTGCATCGTATAAAAGCAGCACAATGAAGTGTGATTCTGAAGCAGATTATGTGTGAGGAACAGGATGCTTGTGATAGAACTGCCTCTTCACTCCTGTTTTTCTCCACGGCTGTTGCAGGGGTGAAGCCAAGTTAGGCAGGCAGGAAGGCTTCAGCTCCCCTCTGTGGTAAACAGAGTAAAACCTCAACAAAGCAAATTGGACCAAGAACAAGAACAGGCTGCACGTAATGATCTCTGGCAGTGATCATGAAAGGACCTGTAAATTGGTCTTAGGTGATAAATTGCTTTCGTTCAGCCATTTGCAAAACATGGTTGGAGATGTTGTAGTTAAGCAGACCTGTAGAAGCTCAGTGGCTGATAGGTTGTCTGTGATCTCGTGTTTCACAGCAGCAGATGGCAGTGCCAGCAGGCCAGGATGGTGCCAGAAGGTTACGCAATGGAATGATGCCTCTAAGACCTGACTAGAACACCGCATGACACATATATGTGCAGAAACTCACTTCCCACACCATCTTCTGAACCTGTCGAGGCGCATTCGTACTTGTGTGTTTCCGTTTGTCTGCAAATTCTTCTGCAAACTTGTGGTCAGTCTAAACGGACCAGTCTTTCCATTCCTAATCGCAGGAAATAGTGACCTACCCATGGTGTCATGCTCAGGTGACTGACAGTTTGAACCATTTCAGGAAGCTAAGAGTGAAGTGGCACCCCAGCACTGGCATGACCACGGAAACAGATGGAACTATAGCTTCCCCATGGTCTGGCCTCCATTTCCTGGTCCTCTCTGGGGCACGTGTGTGTCTGCCAGTGGGATATGGGTCAGATGGTCGGCTATCTTTATCCAGATTGTTGCCAGGAAAACCTCCATCCATTTGGAAACAAAAATGGTGTCCTCCTGGTTCACTGGGGAGAAATGGGGATTTCATTGATAATCTGTTCTGTTACACTCTTGTTTCTTGCAAAAATTACTTTTGTGATTAGATAGCTTGTTCTACTTTATGCTGTGATTGTGCTGCTTGACAGACTATGATTTCTGTCTATGGTATAACAGAGAGCTACCAATTAAAATCTTGTCAGAACCTCCGACTGAAGCCATGTCTTTCCAGTCCTGGGTACTTTCTAGATGTTTTTCTGAAACTTGTATAAATATGATTGTAGGTGTGGTGAAGACTGGTGGGTGTATTTGTACACAAGAGCAGAAAGGCGCTGTTCAGGCCATGCCAACCACACGGGGACTTAAATGCAAGCGGACTAAGCTGCAACGTAAATCAGGTCTTCTCTCAGAGCTCACAGACTTCCTGTCCAGCTCCAGCCTAATCCTTCAACGTGCTGTTTTCTAAGAATGAGCTCATGTCACCAAGCGTTGCCAACCATGGTGCCGACCACGCTTTGCTGCACCATAAGGAGACATTACTATTGCTTTTAGGATGCCACTGGGCCCTGTTTTTCAGGTCGCTAACATGATTACTGACCCAGCATACAGTGAGCCATTCACATGAGTTCAGAATTTCCAACATGAGCAGCACTTTGGTCTGTTCTTCACTGATTCTTGTTTGAGGAATCGGCCAAAACCATCTATCAATCACAGTTGCTCCCACACTGCTTGTACTATAAATAAAGAAAGAAACAACCCGAAAAAACTGATTCTCTTTCTACCGATAGGTGCATTCATTTCTAAAGGCATCAGCACACCTCTTTGGGACTAGTTTAAAATGTACTTCAGGCTCTTATAAAATTTTAAACATCTATTCACTGTATTCCACTATTCCAGTACCTTGTTTTTCCCATATTGAGGATGCTTTTACAGCATTCAAGATTCACTCATGTAATACAAGGAGCTAATGCAATCCTGTTGTTGTTCTTGATTGCCAGGTGGTCAGAAGAAGTCAGGGGAACTCCTAGCTGAAATATTAACTAAACAAATGTAAACCAAGAGTTGGTGAGACCAACCAAGGGACATAATATTCTACACATGAATAAATGTAGATGGAAAATAGACTTTCTGATTTACTGGCAATTATTATGGATCTTATTTTTGCAGAATAGATTGTCACAAAAGATTCATTTTCCATTACTGATTAGTCCTTACTGAGTGTATTCTGTGTACTCTGAGTTACTTGTCAGCAAAGTCAGTATTGTATTTTTCAATGTGTGTTTTGTTGCATTGTGTGGTATGCTCATACTTTGTGCCTTAACATTCCTCCTGGTGGATCGAGAGAAGTGAAGAAAGCCCCCGGCCCATCAATAGTTGAGTAGGAGCACGGTTGTGTGTCTGTAATGAGGCATACCACATCGCATCATTAATATTACATGCTGGCTTAGGGCCAAGGGATGTGCTCTGTGGTGTGTTCAAGTATGAGCGTGTGCATGTGGGTATGAGTGCTGTGTGTACAGTGTAATGAATGTTTTGCAAACTTAAGCTTAGGTGCACTTGCAGGAAGTCCAGTTTAGTAACAGATTAATGTGCTTAAGGGTTTATCAGCCAGCAAAACACTTTGCAACAGTTTGTAATACTCACAGAAAGGATTTTATGACTCTGAAAAGTTATTACGATGGCAACTATTTTACCTTTTGTTACAATGATTGCAAGGTAAATGGCAGAAATATTGTGCTCATTTTACCAAGTAATCCTCCAGGAATGTATGCTTTCAAGTCTTTGATTGGCTTTGTTGAAAGTGGTCATATTGTGTTGCAGCAAAAGTTGAGCTTAGCTGCCGGATGATCCTGCAATGTTTTGCCAGAGACGCCCACACTGAAGTTGGTCTGAACCTTACTCTGCCACCACCAAACCCATCCCCCATTTCTAACCTGGCAATCAAAACTTAAACAAATTGTATGATATATTTCCAGAGAATTAAGTATATTTGTATGTGTTTGTGCATGTGTGCACTTGATTTGTAAACCAGACATTCTGCATCATATCCAGAATAACTCATTTAAGAGATATTCAGAGTGTATTTTATTTGTTATAAAAAAACCTGTTATGCACTTTTATGTAGCTTAATCTAATGATGAACTGTGCTAGTCTAACACCTGGTTTGTTTACACATGAACAAATTGCACAAAAATGTGCATTTGTGCGCACTCACATGCTCACACACAAAAAACCTTCTAATGTGTTGGATGAGAGTGTTCGTAATAAAGTTCACCCCCAATCCTGCCTCATCCCCCTCGGCCAAGTGAATAGTACTCAGAAATGAGGTATGGACAAGAATGTTAAAGGCTACCATCAAAGGCTGCCAGCCTCTTCCTTTAGATCTGTGTGTGTGTGTGTGTGTGTGTGTGTGTGTTTGTGTGAAGTACCCCCACAGGTGATTGGATCTCATCTCATCTCATCTCATCTGATTGGCTCATCTGTCTGATGCGTTCCACAGGCGAGTGAGAGAGGGGTGTTAGAGGCCTGTCTAAATAATTTAGATCTTGCATTTGTATTGATCAGGTAGCGCTGCTCTCCGTGGGCCACTCCGCTACTCCCTGTCTCTCCATCGTTCTTCGCCCCTGTTCGTGTTTTTTCGATTGTAACCTTGTGCCCCTAGCTTTGCCTCCTCTCCACTCTCTCCCCCCAACCTCCACATCAAACAGAGTGCAGGTACACTGCTGCGAGGGAGGAGAAAATGCATGAGAAGGGAGTAGATGGGGAAAGTGCAGGAGAGAGCATTTTTTACCATGATTTCTCAAATGGTAGTGAGGCTGAGCGAGAAAGACTGGAAGGAAGGTGTAAGCGGTGGATAAAGAAAGAAATAGCACAGTGAAGGCAGAAAAAATATTTTGTGTGTGTGTGTGTGTGTGTGTAGCCCATATGTAAGTGTCTGTGGAGAGTAATGGAGTGTATGTAACCTTGGTGATGCAGGTCAGTGGAAGTGCAGAAATGAGTGTATTGTGTGTACTAAGGGTGGTGTAGCCCAGTCCAACTTAATGCATTAAACCCAGTACATTACTCCATTAAATACTGCATCATGCCATGGCCTTGGATCAATACAACATAATGTAAACACTGATAACATGTCTTACCACTCTCTGGATGGATCTGGAGAATAGGTAATGTATTCTGTTAAGCAAAAATAGCACAAAAGAGGAGCACACACATACACAACATGAACATGATAATTACTTGTTTGAATGAGAAGGCCTTTTCCCTGCATTCTGTGGGTATTGCGGTGCAAGAGGTGCACTGCGCAACATGGATTGAATATGATAATGCTTCTGTTGCCAAGCAAAATGTCTCTTTCTCACAATACAGCTTCTTGTACACGCTGTACGCACTGATAGAATTTGGCAGTGCTCACAGCTGACAAGGAAAAGGAAGTACAGAGAAATTACTTGTTGCTCACACAGTGTTTATAGAACCATTCATACAAAAAGAGAAATATCTGCAAATAACTGAGATTTGATATTTAGTTATTTAATGATACTGTAACTCAGCCTATATTTTAATTGTTGAATATTGTGAATGGACCAATAGTGACTGCAAACAGCTTCAATATTAAGTAACAGAACATTTTTCTATGTTAGTCTATTAAGATGAAGCTATGGAGGGTAGAGGGTGTGCTATTCTTTGAGTAATGTTAATGTGGCTCTCTCTATTTTAGATGTAGAAGCCAAACTTATACAGTGGTTGATTTTACCATGTTCCATTTTTGTGCTTTGGAAATTTGCTATTTTTTGGTGGACAACTGACAGAAAAAATAGCATTATTAAGCATGCAATTTACTGCTGTATGCTGTAATAGAGCAGGCAGTATATAGAATATAGTGTTAATGCTATAACTTGATTTTTGTATAAATCCTGTGACAGGAGAAGAGAGGAGGAAATGTCTGGATATAATAAAAGAGAGTTGTGGGATGAATTATTGAGGCTTTGATATGGAGGAGAGCAGGGCTTAACTGTGCTCTTAAGACAGGGTGTAGCACATCCAATATACACAGACACACGCAGAACACACACTTTCAGACACACTGAAACGCTGGGCGCCTTATGTGGGGACGTGTTAATGGAGTCACCCAGACAGACAGACAGGGAGACTGGGCCACACAGGAGTCTGCTCTGCCCAGATTCCCACATCGAAACACACCAAGCCCAGAAGAATGAACGCCCCAAGACCAAACTGACATGTTGCTATTGTTACTAAAAACACACCAACACCTTGGGTGTCTCTTCCTTTTCCCATTCAGTTTTCCCCCAAAAGGAGGGGGATTCCAGGGTCAGCATATAATGATACCTCCATATTTCCCAGCTGCGAAGCATTTTATTCCTCAATGTGTAAAAGTGTATGTTTTGAGAGTGCGTTCTCCTTCGAGCCACAGACTGTTCCCCTGTGCTCTCTTCTGTCTGGCTGGAAGCAGTCCAGTGGCTGAGCTCTTTTCCTCCGGTGATGTAGCTGGCTCTGTGGTCCCGTCACTCAGGGTCTTTGTTTACTGGGTGGATCAATAGTTAACTTGCTGCTGGATACACTAAGCTGTAGATCTGTTCGGCTGGATAATAGACTGGCAGTTTTCTCTTCTTTTCGTTTTTGGTGACCTATGATGAAGAGAGGCTTAACAAGGCTATCAGGGTTCCAGCCAATTAGCTCATCGCTCTCTTCTAATATGGTTGTCAATAGAGGCAGGCTTTGATTAAAGCACTGTGATTTGTTCAGGATGAGTTAGATTACATCCTGGAGCTGTTGGCTGTAAGACAGACAGCAAGGTGATGTTATCATATTGTTTTCTTTTTAGTCCCACTACTTTAAACATTAGCCACCATTAGCAGCCTCTTTAATTGTGCTCCTGTGTGTGTATGTCTGTGTATTTCTGTTTTTGTGTGTGTGTGAGGCATGGTTGCTTTTGCTTTAACACCTGCCTGCACATCTGTGCACTTTTCTCTCCTTTCCTCCTGCAGGGCATTTAGTGTCATTGGCTTCCCAGTTAATGGTCACTCTACATTTCTGTTTTTTAACACCTGAGCTCTGTGCTCATTAGCAGCAGGACGTTAGGGATCATTATACACTTGTGCGTATACAGTTCCAGACTTCCTGTCCACATGCATGTACATCACACCGACTAATTATCTTCACAGCCTGCAAATGAAGTGTGAACATTACTTAGTACTTGCGATCCCTGACACCTAATCAGTGGCAAATTAGTTCGTCTCACAGTCTTCATTATAAAAACAATAAAAAAACAAGAGATGATAATATGTGTGTGTATATATGTCATAAGTTACATCTATGAAAAAATTGTGTTTTGCTTGGATGCTATGTGACATAACCAATTTTTTGTGGTCTTGCAGTAACACACAGCTTGAGAGCAACACCAGTGTTAAATGTCTTCCTTTTCCTCTCTCTCTGCAGTAACCATCTCTACCAGTGTATCCTTTGATGGTCTGCTGGTGACTGGCCTCTACACCTCCACACCAGTCCAGTCAGCTCCCATCCCTGCTCCAGCTGCATTTGGCTTTGGTAAGTCTTCAGGAGATACAACTGTAGGCTGTTTAGAGAAGCTTCCTCACCAATACTCCCTGTGCCAATTCAGGCTCATCATTAAATGCTCAACTTAGCTTCGCCTTTAAGAACAAACAAACCATCAGATGCTCCAAATAGTAACTCAGTGCTGGGACTATGTGGTATAACAGTGAGTACAACCCAGCTCAGAGATTCACATCTGTTCCCAGAATGAGTATTAGACCACTTCCCCACTCCCATTGTGACGGGCCGTGATGGATGAGGAGTGGGGACTATGGGCTCAGCCACATGGGTTTTCATTGATGTTTGAGAGAAGAGAAACAGAAAACTGAATGTGAGATGAAGAAAAGACAGTGGACAGTAAAGAGAGCATTTGGCCTCAAAGAGACAATACCAACCATCAAATAACAATGAAGACCATGTTAATGGTCAGCTGTTCAGATGATCAAATGTTGAGCTTCAGGAAAGGTTGAGTGGTCCACTTGAAAAGCATAGCCATTTTCTCTACTTAAAACATATGTTCCTAAAATTACAGTCGTGAAATGTTATTGATGGATAAAGATTTTTGCAAACAATGTTTGCAATAAATAAATAAATAAATAAATGAATACATTTTGCCTTAACATTGTTTTTTACAATGCAATCTAATTTCACAGTGGACAACTGCAACCGAATTAAAGCTAAATGTAACCCATTTCTTGACACACAATGAAGATTTTTAGACTCAGATGAAGTGTGTGCGGATGGAGCCCCTGTGTGAAGGGGTGGGGGTTCTCTAGGGGCAATGGACCAGCCATAAAGAACTCCTTAGAGAACAGGGCTACTGGCCCAGAACTACTGCCCAGCGGGCTCACTTATCCTGACTAACTCCACTGTTCTTCAGACGCTGACTTCACCCCAGCCAGGGCAGCTCTTCACTCTTGGCAGCGCTGTTTACTGGGGAGGCATCCAAGCAAGGATTGCGTCACCTTTGCTTCACTCTCATTAATTTGAAAAGTTTTAAGGGAAGGGCTGCACAGAGTGATAGGCAGCAGCTTGTGGGACTGTGGGTTTCCGCATGGTGTGTGTTTAAATAAGTCTGCAAAGCCTTCCGTTACAGTGTGTGTAATCTGCTAAGCAGCGATGCTGTCCAGGTTTCACGGCGCAGTCACTCAGTCTGTCCTCAGCTGAAGAGCTCTCTGCACTTTGCCTCTCTGCTCTGATTCTCCTGCATCCTCTCTCAGGGCATCAGGACTGTTATGAGCACACACAGATTCAATGTTGTTATGAAGGCAAAACAGAAGGATGATTTATTACTGCCACCATAGTCCTCTTCTAAGTGTCCAAAGTGGGACTGCTGTCTAAATTACAGTTTGAGTTTTCCTTTACTTCACTTGTCCTCACAAATATTATGTACATGGGATTTTTATGAGAAACTCCTCATAGCCTAGTGTCGGCACCCTGACTGGTCTGCAGACCATGCTCTGTGGCAGGGTGTCACATCTGGGGACTGTAGGCTCTTCATCCTTGGGAGGCCTGAAGAGGGATGTTCCCAGAGAGGGAGAGCTTCATCAATGATCTCATGGAAACCTGGTGACATTGTTGTGAATAAGAGAGCCAGTGTTTGAACAAAATCCTTTGAAGATAATGCAGTGGAAAAACAATAGAATGAGACGCCACTTGATGTCTATTGTTGTGACAGATATTAAAGGATCTGTGAGGACAAGGGGGTCATGCAACTCCACAAGGGAGTTTTATGAGTCTGATGTTTAATGTAGAGTATCTAAGATAGGGTGTGGCTCTAATCCCCCTCAATGGAGGCATATAGGGGACACAGTTACACATGGGTAACAAACTCACTCACACACTCACACTCACTCTAGCTGCGTACATCTGTTGGAGTGGCGGCTCGCTGAGTGAACATGTGGTTGACAGATGTATCAGTGCGGGAACCAACATGAACTCCAGCACGGAAGAATGAAAGCTCACTGCACCGTCACCACATGATTGCACACACGGGGAGAAGATCAGTGGTAAATTAAGATTAATGAATATTTTTGAGATTTTAAATCACAAGATAATGTTAAGCAAGAGGAAAAGGAAGACTGTTATGTTAGTAGAGTTTTGGTTTTTGTTGAGTTGATGTTAGAAAAAAAGAGGCTGAGAAGGAGAAAGACAGATGGACGTTTAAGGAGCAGGAATGGTTTGAAACAGAGAAAAATGAAGACGGAATAAACAGATAAAGGCAGGGAGCTGTGGAGCCAGAGAGGTTAGTGTTTGTACACTCTGTGTGGGGATGTCTAGTGGTTGGTGTGGTCAGAGCTGTGGTAGCGAGCAGACAGGATGACTGCACGCCTGCCTCTAAAGAGAGAATTCCTCTTGACCGTCCAGTGTCACCCTTCACTGCTTTTTATGGAAAATTCATCAGTGCATGTACATGTGCATGGCCACACTGCATGCAAATACACATGCTCTATCACCAGTCATCTTCTTTCTCCCCTTTCTTTTGTGTTTTTCTTGTTTTGGTCTGTCATATGAACTAGACACCCCCACAAAAACTCATACATAGACACCATGATGTGGAGACAGAGAAGTGAACTCTTCCACTCCTTCTGAATAACAATGCAGTTCACACTACATTTGTAATAAAAAGTGAAGCTTTGAGGTACTGACTTTTTTACTGTGTTGTCAGAACTCAACACCCACTCATTGTCGAATCAGCTGAAGTGTGATGGAGCAATTGGGGTAGCAATCAGCATAGTCTGAGGAATACTGTATTTTTGGCCTCTGGGCTGAACTGCTGCTCCGGTTGCCCAAGGCTCATTCCTCCTCTGCCTAAAGGCAGGAGGTTCCCCACTAGCCACTGGCTGGCTAACCACAGACCTTTATAATGCTGTAATTGCTTTGCTATGACTAATGCAGAATCAGACAAACTGGAGCTAAAAACAATGTTATGTTTGGGCGCCATACCCACCTGAATGAGGGAGAGCACAGGAGTGTAAATTGACTGTGGTTTTTATAAATGTGATAAACTAGTCTGGCTGAGGCACAGCTGCAACAATGATTGTGTTTCAAGATGCCAGGCACTGGCAGGAAAGGCTCAACATGTCATTTTGGGCTTCTAGTAGCCACAATATACAGTTAATGGATGAGGTAGAGTGTGTAAAGTGATTCATTTCATTCTATTGTGTCGTAGAGTTTGACAACCTAATTACTCATTAGAGTCCTTAGAAGGATGTTTTACAGTGAAGCTTATAAGCGTTTCTATGTGTGTGTGCAACTTGTGTGGAAGGGATGTCTATACACACTGCCAGAAAAGCAACATGAGTCTGGACTGACTCAGCTGCTGGAGAATTCAAACTGCTTCGTGTTTTTCCCTCCTTTGACTTTTATTCCATTAAGAGCTCTTTCTTTCCATTCCAGCCTCTTGGCTTTCTGAAACGATCTCACAACACGTTCAAACTGCTGTCTACAAAGATTTTATGATGAAAACAAAGACTTATGTACAATATCATAATTTTGATTCATTTGGTTTGGTACACAAAAGAACAGTTTACTGTTGTATGTCGCACAGTAATGATGAGGTGGTGTATTGGACCTCATGGTCCAGAGCCTGGATGGAAAGAAACATGTCACATGTGGTTGGAGTGTATTGCTGCCCTAATGGCAAAATGTTTCCCATCACATAATTATCCATTCAAACACAAAGACTAAATGTCGTTCTAAATGTCTTCAGCTATGTTGTAATTATGATGATGAACAAAAGGCACTTGAAAGGAGGAGAGAGCTTTGAAAATAGACAGGAGAGGAAAATGGATAGGCAAAATGCCAACATGGGGCTGACAAAGTGTTTGAGATTAAGGGAATGAATGTGAGTGGAGAGTGAGAGGAGAAAATTAGAGGTGCATGAAAAATGGCAAATGGGGACCAGTGAAAGGGAGACAGTATGCTGATATAAGGACGGAGAAGCAGAGGAAGAAGATGAGAGGATGGCGTTCCATCACTCCTTCTGACGGAGTGGCTGATTGGTGTTGCCGTGCCAATGCTGAGCTGCTGAGAAAGTGGTCATTGATGGATGGCTCGTTTGCAGGGTGATGTTTATTTTGTCATTAATTTGCATATTTGTATGTATTTGTGGTGCGGTTGGCTCCTGCTAGCAAGGATCAGTCCCCATCTCAATATGATGAATCTGGCTGTCTGACAAAATGGACAGCTTAGTGACAGGGACATCCAGCCGACACTCTGTCCCCATGACGGATGGGCTCATGCTAACACACAGCCAGATTAGAGATGAAATCCTGCTGCACCTTGACCTGTGGAGGAGGGGCTAGATAGGGTGTGCAGCCAAAAGTGTAATCATGCCATCCACACATTTAACCGGACTCATGCTGAAATGAAACATATAGAAGTACACAATAATGAATGGTCTTTCTTTCCCATTATGCACAATTATACATTCAAATCCAGATATCCGCACCCTCATCCATCTAAAGGCTGAAGGTCTGCTGTCTGCGCCCTCTTGCCACCAAGCCAGATTGAATGTCAGCCAGAATGTCAGACTATGAGAGATGGCAGCTCATCATGTCAGTATTTACAGAGGAACACTACTTCCTACTGAACAAAGCCTTGTTTTGGAACCTCTGTGTTTTCTCAAACACAGTACTAACAGTCCCAGGAGAGCACAAGTGTGCTTCCGCATACCCCCTCCATCAATAGGATGAAGAAATGCTGTGAAGGAAATACTGTGTAGGGAGAGATGCAGCATAAAGAGGAATGATACAGAGAAAGGGTGGTGCAGGGAGGAGAGAAGGGGCAACAGAAGAGGTTCCCATGGGGAGAGAAGCTGTCAGTCCCTAGGAGACTTCAAACGCACTACAGCCCTGTGATCAGCCTGCTCCCTGGCTCTCGGCTGACAGCTCCCTGACTGCGCCGCTTAGACTCCTTCATACACACACACAGATACACACATACACTCTTGCTTGCTACAATAAGAGCTCTCACACTCACTGACTTATCCACTCATACCACAACATATTCAAATTCCATTGACATACACAATCTCATGCTGATTCTCACAGATCGGTGACACATTTGTGCTGACATCCATCCTTACAATAACCTTGAACACTGCCAAAGTTCCCCTGTTGCAACTCTGTCAAGGACACTGCTTAGTCCCAAACTGTTGCTCCTGAACTGCTGGCTGAACAGAGGCAAGGTGGTGTTTGTGGTGGTGGTGATGTTAATAATGATGATGATGACTTATCTAAGCCATTACTCCTTTTCTGCTCAGGGCTGAGGCACCCAGAGGCAGATCCCTCCTGATGATGAATTCATTAGTGCACAAGATGAAATGAGTTGTCAGGGGCAGGGTTATGTATGGGAGGTGATTTGTGCTCGCTGCAGCACAGTGTTAGATCAGACTTGAGATCAGCTGGGTCGGCTTGCTGTAAATCTCCCATCTTTGCTGGCACAGGACTTCCCCACCCCTCTTGTCCGTGCCCCACCAAGCAGAGCCACTTTTCTGTCCCTCCCGTTGTCCTCACCCACTGATCTCACACTGCCTGGCGACTGCTAGCAGGTGGATAAACATTTGGGTGCTCTCAGAGTCCAGAGGAATGTTTGGGTGATTATGCATCACAAGTCATGTAGCTTCCTTCCATGTGCACAGCCTCTTAAGAAGCAAACAGCAGCCCCACCTTCAAAGAATTCAAACAGAATACAACATAACCCATTATTAATTTAACATAAGCCCACATCAGACTCTGGTGCATTAGTGTTGACCATACGTCGCAACAGCATAGGTCTTGCCTCTCAGGTGCGATGGTACAGTAGACCTGCTGGAGCACTGCTGCTGGGAATTTACTGGTTCACTTAGTGTACACTAGCTCTCTTGGAAAACATAGTCCCTTCTTTGAACTCCCATGGCGGCACTAGGTGTGCTTACATTTGTAGTGTATGGAGTGTTCAGTATGCGTGTCTCTGCACATGCTTGTGTGCATCTATTTGTGCCTGTGCGTGTGCATCAGTGTGTGTGTTTCTATTTGCTTTTTGTGAGAGCACACAAAAATTTGTATGCACATGCTGAGCATGCTTTTTCCATTTTTCACTGTATTTTTTGCATCCAAATATATGGTAAAAAGATCCAGGGTGACACAGAGAGCAGAAATAGGGGAAAGCAGGAGCTGGATTGACTGTGATAGAGATTTCAAAGTGGTGTGTTAGCTGTTGGGCAGTTTCATTTTTTATTTTTATTTTATTTGATTTTTTTTATCGTGAAGGAGAGAGCAGCAGGCGTAGGCTGTTTCTCCCATGTGTGGTCTCTCTTGAGCAGAGCAATGTTATTTTCTGCCATGCATAGAGGTTGGTTACATGCCAGAGAGAACGAGAGAGGAGAGAGAAATAAAGATAGAATAAAGGCAGCGAGAGCTTTGACTCAAAGACTGCTCAGTTTGACACATTTCTGTGAACACTAGTGGGTTTGCATCATTTCAACACAGAGGCAGGCTGACTTTGAAATTTATCTTTGTTGTGTTGTGATATAAAACTCCTTATACTCCATACCTCCACATGCACCTTGCAAGTGTGTGGGCATCTGTGGGTTTGGTGTGCAAACTGAGAGAGAGTGATTTTACAAAGTCTTCTCCACAAGGTGCACACCATCCAGGCTGCACTCTGAGGTCTATTCATTTTTAAAGTTGTGTTACAGAGAGTATTAGAAACAGCAAAAGTGCTCTCTCCGATTCTGTGAGATGAGGAAGCTTAGTGGTCCTCCTGGTTTCTCCCTGTTCGGTCCGAATGGATCTGGTCCTCTACCCTCAAAGAGCTCAGAGAAGAACAGGAATGCTCCACTGCCTGGCCCACTTTCATTTACGTTATATACAGTTTATCTGTGAAATCCAGTCTGACCCATATTTTGGCAGTGAAAATAGTTGGTGACCTTCTCTATGTTTCGCCCTCCTTATGAGAGCCAGGCTGTTGCTGTGATTAGTTCACTGCCTCCCAGCACTCCCCTGTCAGACCAGGCTCAGCTCCAGCCTCAACCGTAAACACATTTAGATACACACACATGCTGTATGTACACATGCATACAAATGCAGCACAGACGCCATGCTTTTCTTTCCCATGGCTTCCACTGGCTCCTCACCTGTCGCCCCAGGTCTCTGTCTCTTATACTCAACATGTGTGTATGACAGAGCCTGCGAGACTGCGGCCTCACTAGTTTGTTTGTTTGCTGCATTGACGGGTGGGTAACAGGGACGTGGGTGCAAGAAATTAGCACAAGTCAAATCAGATTAATTAATCCCCAGCTCAAACTATTAGCCGGGGAGTCGTGTTGAATTAAAAATCAAATTAGCCCTAGCGCCTGCCGGTAAAGCTGTGGTGTGTGCCTGCCAAGCTACAATGACACACACCCACAGAAGGCAGCCGCTCATGGGCTTCACTAGTGGACGGGCGGATGGATGGATGGATGGATGGATGGATGGATGGAAGGAAGTAGGTGCTCAAGGACTAGAGGCATGGGGGAAGGGGAGTTCAGTGACTTTGCCACCCAGTGTGGAAAGCTTCTCCTGGGGCACGGAGCTGGCTGTCTTCCACTGGGTGCTGCTCCACAGGCCTCACACCACTAACACTCAGCAGGCTTGGCTATGTCGCTCTAGTTAGGCCTTTAAGCAACACTTTACCCCAATGGTTTATATAACACACACACATTGTGAGCCTTGAACTGAAACCAGTTTTACACAGGCCCCTGTTCTTCAGTTTGACTCTATTAAAAACATGTAGAGAAGGGAAAGGGAAATTCTATTTTTATTAGTTATTTTATATTGTAATTATATTGTATTTATATTAATTTATGTAATCTATATATGTCCATTGGCCATTCTTCCTATCAGTAATAATAACATTGTGCTCATCAAATTAATTTCTGAAACTTCTAGTCATCAAGTAAAACCTGGCATAAAGTGTCCAATGATCATACAGTTTTAAACAAACCTACTGTTTAATCACAATCATTTGGAAGAGAAGATAAAGGTAAAAGAAAAAAATATTGCCCAGACTGTCTTTTGTAAACATCCTTCGGTTGCAGATCATCATTTTGACCTACCATTCTCATCATAGTTAGTTTTTCTACAATGAGGAACTTTTACATTTCAGGTGCACCATTTTTGGTTTTACTCCCAAATAAATTAGCTAAACCTTTGACTTGTTTCCAACATCTCTGATCGTTTAACTTATCTTGTTGCATTTGGACATGTATGTATTTGGGTATCGTGCATGTGTGCTTGCAAGTATGTGAGTGTGGCTTTGAGATGGATTGCAGGGCTGTGCAAAGAAGTAGCGGTCTCATCTATCATACAGGGTTGGGCTCCAAAACACACAACACTTGTTTGATTCAGAACAACATTCATTTCAATTATGACACATTAGTTCGGGGGGGGGGGGGGGGGGTTATTATGCTCCACTAGAGTTCCTATATTCCATTTATCATTCATGCTTGTATGGCTTGTAGCCCTTGATCATTGAAAGAAAGCAGTACGCAGCCTCAAGCAATTAGTATTATTTTCTTCATACTTTTAGTTTTCAGTTATTGGTTGTGATAGATGCAACATGTATGGGGCATATTACAGCAGCATAAGCAATTATTAAATTAGTAGAGTATTTGTACTAAATTATTATTCACATATGACCATATGCTGTTCTGTACAGTACTTTCCGTCTTTCAGCTGGTTAGAGCCATACTGGCAGCTCCTTCAGTGTGTGTGTGTGTGTGTGTGTGTGTGTGTGTGTGTGTGGCCTTGCCTTGGAGTTTTTGGATGATGGATGATGGATGCTGTGAGATATAATGGAAGCCTAAATGAAAGAGCAATTCTTCTGTGAATGTATGCATATAAGCAAGAATCAGTCAGGTTCTTAGAGCAGGGGCCTGAATACATACATTTTATCTATACACACGGCTTCTTTCACAGAACATCATATTGCACGCACTGTGAAAAACATGATAATGTAAAGACGTCTCTCATATACACTCGTGCATGTTCACCTACACACACATACTGCTCAGCAGATCTCCAGGTGTCCTTTACTGCCATTTAAACACTCTTTCATTCAAGTGGCAAACCTCTCCCCCTCGCTTTTTCCCACAGAGTCTCTTACCCCCTTTCCCCTGGCCACTGGCATCTTTCACCACCCATATTAACACACAGCTTCCTCCTGGCAACTCTATGCCGGACCCCTGCCATCACCCCAATGCTGCCAACCTGTCTCCATGGCAGTGTGATTGTCAGATGCTGAGATGGATGCCTATTTCAGCCAATGGCAGATCAGAGTCAGGTTGTCATGTGCCGTGAGACTCTGCAGTGGACCAGCTGAAGATGGTATTGGGGATAAAGGGTGAATGCAACACAACAGGCACACACAAACACACACACTCACATAGCATGGGATTATTCAGCAGCACAAAGCGTATGGGGTCCCTACCCAGGCTGTCAGTACTGTTGTGATGTATCATTTATGTTGCCATTGTGTGGCCTTCTCCTGCTACATGTTGACAGAGGCATTATTCTGGCTTTTGACAGATTCCCATACATTCACAGACTTTTAATAACACATGTTAATGCTCCAATAGGTTTATGACAGGTTCTGAAAATTGCCACATGAAATATGAGCCTCTAATGGGCCTGCTCTCCAAATTATCTGGGGTGGTATACTTTGAATTTCTAAGTCTGAGCAAGTGGGAGAATAATCACTGCTTATAAGGCTATTATCTGTCTGAGTGCGCACATACATACACACACCACAAACATGCACACAACAGGCCTGGAAGACAAAGGATGTGCATCATAAACTTTAATCTGTGCTTTCTAATGAGATCCACTTTTCTGTGTTTAATCAAAAAGTATACAGTGACTGGTGACAAATATAAATTCCCCAGACAAAAATCAAATCGCCTAATCTCCTTCCAGCACATTACACTACTTCATAGCGCTTTCATTCGTGCTCAGAGTAAACTCCCATGCACACACATGCATTTTAATATTCTGTTTGTGGTTGCTTTTCTGTGTGTATGTGCAGACATACAGGGCTATGTGGCTGTGTATTTATGGTTCTGTGTGTGTTTTCTCTAGCATTAAGGCATACATGAATTCATTAATAACAATCGTTCCAGTGAAGGGAAAACAGGACAGTTTACTAGATTTACTGCTGGTAGAAAGGAAGTCACATGCTCCCAGATTCCTCTTCCCTTTAGGGATTGAAGTGTATTTTCCCACTGCCTTCCTGTCAGCAATTCCTTAGTGACAGAGAGAAGGAGTTGGAAATGTAGCTTCACTGTCTTGAAATCATTTTAAAACCATTTTTAGGAAGAGATACAGTCAAATCAAACACAGACAGGTCACTTAAACTAATAGTTTCCTGTTGCTCCAGAGCCAGACATTGCTGAAAGACAGTTGTGGAATCACTGCAAATTCCAATAGCTATTTGCTACTGACCAGATGTCAAATGATGTGTATAAACTCTGAGTGATTCTGGTAAATGTGCACATCAATTTGAATGGTGCCTCTTGAATCCTCACAACTCTGCCACAAAGCCCATCTATCAGTTCTAATGCCAGTTAGACCGGCTCCTGCTGGTCCTACAGTGTGAAGCTGCTGCCAGGCTGAGCCATCGATTGCCCATCTGCTCCATCAGGGAGAATTCTCACTCCATGTATTTGACTTGTTTTGAGCTTGGCTGTGGAAAGCTCATTAGCTTTGCAAAGTGAGATATAAAGACAGATAAAAATGCACTGTCTAAGCAGGGAGTAAAGAGTACACAGACAGATGTGAATTGAAGTGTTTACATATTTAAAAGAGAAAGACTAGACGGAAGGGAAAAAATGGGGCAAAGTCTTTGTTACTGGAGACATGGGCGGACTGAACGTGAATAAAGAAAAGGCAGTGAACTTCCCACTTCCTTTTTATGGGGCGCTTTAAAAATTCACTGCAATTACCAGCATAGATTGATGTTGGGGTTACAGTCCTACAACCAACATATGACCCTTAAAATTCAGACACACCCATTTCCTGTGTTTCTATGTATCTGAGTGAGTGTGTGTGTGGGCGTGCCGGAGAATGCATGTATAGGCATTTGTGTGTGCATCTATATGTGTGTGTGTGGGGGTTCATATTTATGAAACATGCTCTGCCCAATCATACCGTGGGAGTTAGCAGGTCATCTTCCCTTGCCATTAATCACTGCCGACAGCTCATAAGTGCCCAATCTGCATGTGAAAGAACTGTGTGTGTTTGTGTGTGTGAGTGTGAGCGTGCATGTATTTGCATGTGTGCGTTTGACTGTGGATGTGTGGTTGCCTCGAAGATCTCCCTGTGGCTGCTTATTGAATTAGAAGTGGCCTTCACTGATACTTATCTAACATGCGGCATGAATGCATCACTGGTGGCATTTATACTGCAGCTACAGCTTAGGTCATTGTCAGCTCAGTAGGTGAGTTCGACATGTGGCTGATTGTGTGATAAAGAAACTAAATGTGGAGAACTCTCAGCCCCAGTTGATCAAGCATAAGGTGTGCCCACTGAAAACTAAAAGTTAAACATTTTTGCTTCACCATCACACACTAACTGTGGCTTTTAATTAATACAACTCCATCGAGTACTGATTAACAGGGAAGAGAATTTGGTGGATCGAGAATGAGAAAAGAGGAGATACACAAAGCACAAAATATTAACAGAGAAGGAAATAAGCACACAAAGAAAAATTAATATCCATCATAACTGTAGTTGTAACTCAGATCATCTAAGCAAAGAGTAAATTAATAAACAGTGTTTGTAGTTTGTGTGGCCCTGGTGCACAAGGACACAGGAAGGGCTTTGTTATACATTTTCATTTCACAATGACAAAAGAGGCTGTCTTTCTGTTTCTCTGCTCATCTCCCTGGACGGAACCAGGAATGTCAGAGCTTTCTTTTTTTCTCTCTACAGGTTCACTACAGCTTGTTGCTTTACTGGATCGTTTGGGATTTGGATCTCATTGAATAATAGTGATTTTTTTCTCTCCCTCTCTCCTTCTCTCTCTCTCCACACCCAGACATGAAAGGGACTAGTTTCGTTATTTGCATTTTTACGCCTGAGTGCATTTTTCAAGTGGGAATAGAAATGCTGTGAGTGGTGTCGAGTCCCAGCACTGCTGTGTCCTGGAGTGCATCAGTCTGCCTTTTCATCTTCACCCTAGCCAAACTGCTCACTGTTTTTCTTTAGCCATACCATCAGGTCCTCTCTCTCTGTATTGCTTTCTCTCTCAGTCTGATGCTATCTTCTTTATTTTCCTGATTTTCACACAATGTTATAGTCAATTTTAGTTTCAAATGTTAAGTTGTGTTTGTTTTAACCTTATTCAACAGTTACAGTAGCCTGTGGAACATTTAGTTATGGTTGTATTACAAGAGTTTGTCATAACTGTTAATGAAAAACCACTCTAACACTTAAGTTGTTGGTTCCTTTCCCACCTTTTTTTGGTTTGAATGAGGGATTTATTGTTTCTGTCCCTCTGTCCACATGAGCCATGTCCCTTCCTTCCTCCTCCTGCTATCTCCTCTGTTCATTCTGCTGCTCTTTCTGTTCGTCATTGCACCTTTCCAGATAGTTTTTTCATTGCCACGAGGGCTAAGCTTGTATTATGCACATCTGCAGGGATTCTCAAATTGCACCATGGCATTGTGGTGAGAAACATTCATAGCACTTCTCCTTCTCTTAGTCTGCCACAAAATTGGACAAAAAGTCCCAAAACTGTTGTCTTGACTGCCTTGGTTGTGGGAGTAAATGTGTGGCACATAACAGAAAGAAAATTGTTCTGAAAATGGCACTCTTTTCTGTCAGGGGGTAGAGATGTATGTGTATGTCAATGCATGCTTCCCTGAGTGCTTCAGAAGACCAGCACAGCTGCTGTATGTTGGCAGTAAAGACAGGGTGCTGAGGAGATCTTCCTCAAACAAACAACATAGCAATAACCCTAGACAGTAATGTGTGTTTATGTGTGTTTCCCGTGTGAGCGTGTATGTGTTTACTTAGGAGTAAATCGCGACCATTACACAGAGAGGTTGCAGCAGAGGTGATTGGAGAACAGCAGTATTAGTGGGTGATTACATCTCAGTCTGTTATTACACACCAGCAGCTCCTTGTAGGGCTGCTTTAGCTTGACACCTCATAAATCTGACACATTAGGACCACATGATGCATGTACTTGCACATAATGTCACAATATGTTGTTGTCACGTGAAAACCTCTTAAATCATTTAGCTTTGAAGATCATTCAGTTTGAACTCCAGTTAAAGAGTTTGATGTTTTCTCTACATGACTAGAAAATTTACAACCGGGTTGAATAAAACCTTTGGAAAACCCAAAGGGTAAAATAAACACATGTAAAAACAAGGTTGTTTTTCTTAGTTTTTCATCCGACAGCAATGATAACTAGGTTTGTTTGTACCGTCGCACACATACACATCAACATAAATTCTGCACAACGCTACAAATGAATACCAACACACAAATACACACGCACACACACACACACACACACACACACACACACAGCTGGCAGAGTCAAACAGACACATTTACGGTGCTGTCGACATTGTGCGTATTTATGGATGCAATCTGTGAAGTCAAATTTATTACTGTCAGAAATGGGTGGAATTATTTCTCTTTAAATAATTAGTTTTGAACCACACACGTAGACACAGACGCACACATACACAGTCTTTGCATATTGATTTGCACATCGATCCAGGGGATGTTAAAGCTCAGATGTTATTAATCATTGCTGATTATGTTTTCAGTGAAGTGATTTATGATTGAGGAGTGGAGAGAAGTAGAGGGAAGGGGGTTGTGTTTGAAGGTTTTAAAGAGCAGAGGCCGTCTGCCAGAGCGCTGCAGCTCAGAGCACATCGTCATACACAGATGGGACATCACATACATTTTTAAACTGGCTGAATGTGTTTGCTTCATGTGAACTGGACCACAATCTTACCTTGGTGTTGAATTATGACAGATGCCCAGATTATCTGCCCAGGAGATGCAAATGCATACTCTAGTTGTGTTACAATAGTTACTGCACAGTCACTACAAAGCCGTTTAGTTACAGTAAATTATTAAACTGTTCTGTATGTCTGCACAGTGATCGATGAGTCCAGCAGCATCCTGCCCTTGCCCTCTGTGACATGAAGGAAAGATTGTGTGACATGATGTCATTCCATCGGTGCAATCATAGCCAGACTCAGACCCTCATTATGTAGTGTCAGCTCACAGGGAGGGAGCAAAGAAGGAGGTGTCCAGAAAAAATGAATGATGAAAGAAGAGAAGGAGAGAGGAAAAAGAGCAAAGGAGAGAAGGTGTATGAGAAGTCAGTGTGAGGCAGGCAGCAGTGAAAGAAGAAAAAGGAAACTGCAGGATGCCAGTGGATGGAAAAATTAATAGTACAATGGCATGACATCAAACGAGTGAGGAAGAAGTAAAAAGCTAACGGAAAGAAGGGAGGATGGGGTAAGGTGGATATATATGTTCAACACTCCAGACATAGGTAAATGTCAGTACTCTGCCTTGTTTTCACTATTAACAGTTCCTTATATCACACAGGTCTTTGTGACTCTCTTAGTTTCAAAGTTTTAATTGTACACAAGTTGGTAGGTTTGACTTTGCCACAAATCATCTTGCCCAGCACACCATTTTTTATTTTAATGTGTTCCTACTTGTCTTCTTTCATTTCAGTACTACATAAAATCAACCTGAACAGACTTGCTTGAGATAGTTTTGGTAATCCATCACAGTTTTGTGAAAGTAACTCTATGAGTGTGCAGCAGTGTGTGTATTAATTTTTAAAGGCAGCTGGTGGGAAACTAGTGAGAGCTGGCTACCAAAAAACACATTTTAACCCAAGAGGCCATAAATTAAATAGAATCCTTTACACCACATCTGTGTAATTGTTTGTCATTGGGTGTGGCTTTCTGACATTGCAACTTATGAAGGCAAAGTTGTCGGGAGGCCCATGAACATTGACCACTGGCAGACCATAAAAATCACAGTCTTATAAATGGGCTCACCACACAATGATAATGTAACTTTTACCCCCATAAAAGCAAACATAACAAAGACTGTGACAAATTACTGTAACCTATGTCTTTGCAAGTTCATTTTAATGCTGTACTAAACTAAATGGAAACCAGCTGCTACCTGTAAGGTGAGGAATAACTCTGAAAAACTATGGTAGGCTTTAGTGAAATGTTTGTATTGGGAATGACTGAAAACCGAATGTCTTGTTGACACTCATTCACTTTCTATCTCTCTCTGTTTCACTTACTCTCTTCTCCTCTCTCCTCCAGGTGTGATACCAGAGCGTCAGTTTGGTGGAACCCAGTTTGTTTGCAGTGTGGTTGCTTCCCATGTTAGCCACCAGCCCTCCACCAGTTTCAGCTTTGTCTGGATCGCTCCACCACCTGGCACTGGCTGCGTCAACTTCCTGTAAGTCATGTGTGTGCATGTGAAGAAAAGAAAATGTCTAAGAGTGATAACACTGAGAAATTGCAAACGAAATAGCTTTGTGACACAGACTAGGACCTTTACAACTGCCACACATCTAACCCTGACATGGAAGTCGTAAACTCTAACAATAACATCCATTAATGTTGTGTGGCCACATATTACCCAGTGAGCCAGAGAGATCAGCTCACACCATGGGCGGTGTTTTCTTTGTTGGAGCCGCAGAAAGGATGTTTAAGGCCATCCTGTCATAGACAGCATGCATGCTGACTGGAAAAAGTATTAAACCAGGAACAGAGTTAGCGTGTGTGTTTATATCCTAATTACCTTGCCTGACATGGCCTGTGCAGCAGCAGGTGTGAATGCCTGTGTGTGTTTACCCTGCTGAGAATTAACGGAAATATCCCCATCCTCTCATTCAATGGGCTCCGTCACTCTTCTCATAGGAAAAAATGTAAGCCGTTGGTCAGATCCACCCTTCCCCCAAGGATGGGTGTGATGCACACAAACACACACACTTTTTGAAACAGAAGAAAATCATGTTTCGTTTCTTTATTATCTCTATTATTTCATTATTTTTTTTTATTTTCTTGTTTTCTTGGAAAGCTGCTCACCTTAATGTAATGGTGAGCAGCTTTCCACTCTTACTAGAACAAATGCTTTCTATTAGGGGCTTTATTATGATTTTTAGCCCACTGCAACACATTCAGGGGCAGTTACAGTTGACACTGCACAGTTGATTTAGCTTTCATTTCTATGTGTACATGTAACTTACTGTATTTCCCTGAAAGTAACATGTTGCTTGAGCACCTTTAGCTGTGTACATTTGAGAACAATCTTGGTCTTTCCTTTTTCTCATTTTGTCCCCCCCTTCCTCTGGTTTATCTTGCTCTTCATCATTTTCTCCATCTCTATCTGTTTTAAATACCATCTAACTCTCCTTCCCTCTGCTTCTCTTGGCTGGTGATTTACAGCCTCATGCTGATAATCAGTCAAAATGCAATTAGCAGCTGCTGCTGGAGCAACGTAGAGAGAAGGGGAGTATTCAGATGCCTCAGCCCCATGCAAAGTCACAGCAGCATAGCATCACATTACAAAGATCTTTAAGAAATTCACCCACAAATTTTACAATATTTATAAATTTGACTATGGCAATTGTCTGACTTTTATATCCAGAACAGTATACAGAACAGTGTATTTTTTAATGAAATCCAAAGAAGAAAACAGTATTAATATCATCTGATTTTAATGGTTTGGTCAAATTAAACTGCAAACTAATCCCTTTTTTATCACTAGTCATCCTCTTTCAAAACTTGAAAGACATTGAAAATTTCATAAAAACCACAACTAAATTAAATATTTTGGCAGTCTTTGCAAAAACCCCTTAGTGAATTCCTGGAGGGACTCGATAGACTATCAGACACAACCTTTTATGGACAGACTAACAGAAAAGGATTCAGCTTTGGGAATTTGCTGAAGTGGAGCTGCCATTTAGACCATATCCACAGAACCAAACAGATTTACTGGCTTTTTTGTGTGCCAGCAAACACATTTACTGGTGAATGTGTGTCAGCTTACGAGGACTGTGTGTTTCCTCTGTATTTGTGTGTGTGTCAGTGCATGAGCTATGTGTATGTGGGTGAGTTTAAACCACGGAGCAGCAGTGTGCCAATGCTGATGACAGTGGGGCTGGCAGGGGGCCACGACTATATGACAATAGGGACCCCCGCGGCTGACCTTATCAAAGTCAGCCAGTCACTATCCAGCTGGCTAGAGACTGCTCCTCACACACACACACACACACACACACACATATGCACACACACACACACACGCATATACACACACTCTTACTGCACCCCGTTACAGTTCACAGCTTCCATCTCCACCAGTATATCCTCGTCTCCAGAACTAGCCTCTCTACGTTCAGTGGAGGAATTCAGCAGACGAGGCCCTTGTGTCCAAAACCAGGGCCACCTTGGGTGCCACATCAAATTTTCTAGGAGTGGATTGTCAGTGTTGTTACTCTTGAGGGCAAGATTCGATCAGAAAAGTATGGCCGCTGTTGCCTCTGCACCTTAGTTTTTATGAATGGACTCTTCCCCAGAAATGCAGTTTTGTAACAAATGCTACAGTCAGTTTAAAAGTCAACCAAGGTAATAAAAATATAGTGCTATGGAAAAAACATTTGTCTTGACAGTACAAAATGTAAATAATACAATGTTCTGCCCTTGTGCACAGTTGTCCTGCCCTGATGGATACAAGGACCATTTTCCACAAGCGGTGTCCATGAGTGTTTAAATTAAAGCCACAGACATCCTCCGTCCTTCAGAGGGCTGGAGCCAGTCCGACACTGCATTAATATTGGGCCTATGAGCAGTTTTATGGGCGATATTGTGGGAGTGTTCCTGGTAACAGATCACTAGCCGGAGTGTGATAGAGTGCAGTGACGTGGGGATCTAGAAGAACTCATTTTCTGGGTGGCTGTAAATTGCCACCTGAAGAAAAGTGGAGGCCTTGGAGGAGAAGAGGAGAGGAGAGGGGCAGAGGAGGTGGAGGAATAGGGAAAACACACATACATCCACAGTTTTTATAATTTCTGATTGATATTTCAGTCCTTTATCAAGTTGAAATGCTAAGATTAATAACAACTATCAGTGTAAATCTAATATGTATGGGTTTGGGGTGTTGTCGAAAACAAAACAAAAAAAATTTGATGCTGTTACCGTGGTCTCTGGGAAATCGTTTTTTTATGAAAATTTGAAGACTTAATAATTTAGAATAAAAAAATCTATATATTCTATATTATATATTTAGTTTTTTAAAGTAACCATCAGTTGTAGTCATAATTGGGCACACTCAGTGTATATATACTGTAGGCCAAGATAAAACCCTTTCTTACACAAAATACAAACCAACTCATGCTTTAATGATTACATAAAACACAGTTGTGCCCCACTTTTTATTCTTCTTGCACAGACATGACAGTCCACAACACCACATAATGTACTGAATGCTTTGCTGCACTTAGCAGAGGTGAGAATGGTTAATAGCTTCCTCTGGTGAATGCAAAGATGCCCTGGTGTGTCTTTTCTTTTCTTTGCCTTTATTCTGCTTCACTTACAGCCTCAAGGCAGTCGGTGCAGTGTGTGTGTGTGGGGTTTTATGTGCGACTACAACTACCTTCAGAGAAACATTCACACAACCTTAGCCCTGTGCTTAACTCATACTTGTGCATGGGTGCTATATGAGTGTATCTGGGTGCTGTACGGACACATGCAGTCCAAATGAACATATCCTCGTGTGTTAGTGTGTTGTGTGTGTGTGTGTGTGTGTGTGTGAGAGAGACATGTTTTTGAGCTGTAGTGTTTTGTACTGCCTCCCTGTGGGACTCAGACAGCTGCTGGGTTGGAGATTGCTTTAATTACTGGATGTGAGCCCCCCCCTTTTCAAAGTGCCCCCCTGAGGAGACGTGTGTCTGCAGATCTAATGGCACACTGTTCCTGTATGTCATGGCATGCTGTGTATGTCTGTCTTTATATGTGTGTGTGTGCGCATGTGTGTGTGTCTGTATGCATTTGTTTGCAAATGTATCTGTTCTCTCTATGCATCTCTGCTACCTGTGGTTTCTCTGTGGAGTCCCAGACAGATTGAAGCCACTTGTTGGGACAATTAGGAGGAGAAATAGAAATGGAGTGAGGAAGGGCAGGTGGGCGCTCAAATACTCTCTTGTCTTATTAGCTGTAATTAAAAAGGAATAGTTCCTGTTCTGTAATTATGCCAAGTGTTGTTGCACTGTTGATACTGCCATCTGTGAGCATGAAGTTTGTGAACACTACTGTACTGTATAGCACATATGAGGTTGACCACAGTCCACTGCTGGAAGAGAAAACAGAATGATTTGGCTGCTTTTGTAGAAAGGGCATTGCTCTTAAAAGCTGCAGCAGGTAGCAAACATTTTGGACTTAGCTGTAACGCAGATGTGCTGCTGCTTTTATGTGTGCTGCTAAAAATTCAGAACCAACCGACTAGATTCAGGGTCCTGAAAACAGTGAATATTTATACCTCACAAAAGCATCAGGTGAAGATGTCCTTTTTGGAAACATTGCAGTTCAATCATGGAATAAAGTGATCAATTAAAATTTGGATTGAACTTTCCAATTTATGATCCTGACAAGGAGGATGATAGACAGCTTGTTGTATTAATCAGAGGTCAAAGGTCAGAGTTTAAGCATCAGGCTGACAGATGACCTATCTCACCCAGCTTCTAGTTTCTCCTCATGTTAGTCTTCTACATTGATTTCCTGTTATTCAAGTCGATCTTGGAGTCTGTTTCAGCATAAAATCACTAGTTAATGAGCTCCCCTCATCATTAAAGCTCCATACTGGCCTCTGGCTGTGTGACTGATTCACTGTAGACATTGGGCCAGGGAACATGAATGATTGGTTCAAGGCAATCACATTTTTGGCATTGTAGATATAGAAATATGGGGGAGTAATGTGAAAGATGACAGAGCACATAAATCCGATCCACTTTTTTGCTCCACAATCCGACCAGAGCTGCAAATCTGACACAGTCCACCCATATAATTCCAATTTTCATATATCAAACATTCACATATAAGACAGCGACTCCTATATCTCTCATACTCATGTGTTTAACCTTTCTTAAACTTTCAAAATGCGTCACTTTTTACAGAATTTAACAGTAAATCATCACGGTTTAGAGGCAAACCCATTCCTGGGCTCCTCAACACATCACAACCCAGGCTCCTGTTGATGTTTATCCTAAAGGTCTCTGCATCCATGATAGTGTCTTATTTCCCACAGGACAGTCCATGACCCCTGTAATTATATACATACACCTGTGTACACAGAGCCACACATGCACACACAGATACATGAATAGCACACACCAGTGCTCTGATCAATACTGCCATAAATTGTCCGCATCACATATGTGCTGCACCAGAGTCACAGTCTCATCAGGAGGTTGCCGTCCCACCTGCTGAGATGGTGACCTCCCTATCAATTCTAGATGAAATAGAGCATGGAGATTGAAAAAGAAAAGCACTTCATTTTAAATGCAGAAAAATGAGCCATGCTCAAGGGACAGGGGGTCTGCTCTAGATGTATTTTGTGTGAAATGATTGCTCGACATTTTGTGCTGTCTGTTCCGCTCCGTTGAGACTGACAAGATAAATAACAGACATGACTTGTTGCAGGGATTCATCTCTCTGTTGTTTACTCTGGGCAAATACATTATATTCCTGTCTCTCTCCCATCTTGTCCTAATCTGACCCTTTCTGAGAATGTGAGGAAGGCAGACTAAGGTTTTTAAAATGCACCTTTTTTCAAGACTGAAAGAAATCACGTTTTACCTGCATGTGAACTTGCCTGAGCCTGAAAATGAGTACCTTTTTAGGCTCACATATTTACTAAGAACTGTTGTTTTCCTAATCCCCCTAATTATTAGTCACTAACAGCAGTCAAGGTCAATTGCACTTCTCCTGGCTGTATACTGAGCAGTAACTGTGCTTCTTCTGGCTGTATTCAGAGCTGTAACTCTCTATGACCCTGTGCTAACAAGCAGGTAATTTGCCAAACAACTCCCAAATCCCTCCTCTGTGGAGCTTCATTAAATTTGCATGTTCTCCAAGAGCCTTTTTCAATTAATTAATTTAGGGGCAGAGGGAGGGGGGAGGGAGTAATGTGATTTCACGAAGCCAGTCACACCCTCTCAGGCCCTTATGGGTATGAAAATATCAAGACTGGGGTGAAATCAAGAAAACCTACTTTACAGTTCACCCAAGCTCCTGAACAGTGATCATCTGGAGAGAACTGAATGCAGATTCAGCCTCTCTCATTGTCCCGTCTTTACTTCTCCATCTTTCTGCCTCTCCATTCTTATACTCGTTGTCCCTGATTGCGATGCCATAACCACAGCTGGTCCTCAACATGGAAGATAAATCAACCAATTAGGGGGTATTATTTTAAGGGGTTGGTCCAAATGCACCAAATCAGTGCTGGCGACTGGAACTGCACCCCACTGAAACTCCTCATATTAATCATGATTACCAACAGGCCTAGTGAGCTGGGAGAGAAAATGAGCTTTTAATTGGGATTTGAGGAGAATGGGATGGGAGTGTCGTCTAACGAGGGAGGAGCGAGGTGATGTGTGTGCCCTCTGCCCTCAGATGTAATAGTTTGTGTGGGAAGAGAAAATCATTTATTTTCTGGCTTTTTGTAAAAACTCATACAAAAGTTTATTTGTGTGGTCAGTATTCAGTGCATGTTCCTGTCATTCCTGTCTTTAAGATTGCAGCAGATATATTTAACTGCATGTATATGGCTTTAGGGTAAATCAGCTGTCAGGGTTCCCCACTGTGTGTGTGCGCGTATACATATATGTGCGTGCGTACATGTGTGTGTGCTTAGCAGGGAGCTGTCAAGCTGGTTCCTGGGGGATACTTATGGCCAACAGCAACATGTAATCTAACATGGAAGACATGCTTGGTAATTACCCACTCCAGGCCCTTTTGGGAGCTCTTTGAGTGACAGCCTGTCCATCTCCATACATGTTAAAGCTCATATATGGCTTGGAGTCTCCCTCTCTCTCTGTCTCTCTGTGTGTGTGTGTGTGTGTGTGTGTGTGTGTGTGTGCGTGCTGGATCCCTGCCTTTTATTGTATGCCTTGCTATTTGACAGCAGATTGTGGACTTTGAAGACAAGGCCATCTAACCCCCATCTCTCCTTCTCAGACCAAATCCCCTCCCCTCCCCCTCAATTTGTCCATATTTCTCTCTCAATCCTCCTCTTCTTCTCTATCTTCCTCGGCCACTCTCTCTTTCCCATCTCTCAGATTTGCTCCCCAGACTAATGAGAGGGGAGAGGATGACACAAGATGAATGATCCCTCGTTTGAATCAGAGGAGAGAGAAAGGAGAAAAAAAGATACCAACACATTTAGGCTCTTAATTGCTTTTTCCCCCTCAAAGAAAGTCAAATTAACATTTAGATGTTCAATAAATGTTTTGTGTGTATCCATGCTGTTCTGTGTGTGTGCGTGTGTGGCTCCCAGAGTGGAGATGGTAATGAGAGACACACGCTGAGGAGCTGCTGGAGTGTGACGGCAGGACAGACGCTGGCGTCGCGCTGCGCCGATCACACACTCTCCGGCTCAGACTAAATGCCCTCTCCTGGCTACTGTTTTAATGACATACATGTTATTAAGTCGCACACAGTCAGACCACTCACTCGTACACAAGGGAACAGCTCTGAATTTCCCACTGAATTTATCTCATTTGTTTTGCCTTTGTATTTATTGAAGGTGAAGAAAACAACATCATTAGAAACAGAAAAGTACTTGAATTTTCAAAGATACCCCTGCGTAATTTACTCTATTTATGCACTATTTTAAGGTACTTCAGTACCATTTTATTTTACTTTATACTTTATACTTTATACTCATTACATTTCAGAGGAAAATGTTGTACTCTTTATCCTACTACATTTTATTGCACAATTGCTTTGCAAATTAAGATCTTACCAGCGAAACATATAATCAGTTTATGACATGATGATGCATCATTTCAGATTAAACTAGCCAGCAGCACATAAAAGAGTTAAAAACCTGCTCCACCTCGATGAGTTACAACATTAAAATGCAAATCTGTACATCAGTAAAAATAATCCAAAAATATAATATAAAATATGATATACCTTTGACAGGGGCCATTCTGCTGTATGATAAGTACACATTTTGTTGATGCAAAAAGCTCCTGCAACACGACCCCTTGAGTTGTTTTAACACAGGGTAAATGTCTGTGTGGATGCAGCATGCTTCCACTGCTGTCAGCTTTGTAGGACTTTTTTCTCCTACCTGGCTAGAGGGTTGCTGTCACAGATGTGTGTGTGCTAAATATGAGTAAAAGATGCGTGAGGTCAAATTTGCTACTTGATAGAGCCCCCTGTCCCCTGTCACTTAACAGAATCTGTTTAGTGAACTTGACTTGAGACTGTGTTTAGTAAATATTTAAGGGCCTTGTTCCGACATCCCCTCCCGCTGTTCGTTACGCACCATCTTTTATTCATAAATACCAAACTCAAATTAGTTTTCGCCCAATTCTGAAATATGAGTGTAATTATGTATGTTTTCTCCCCAGCTCTGCACAAGCACTGGAGCTCTTTACTAATTAATAAGGGGCCTATTCATTATTCATGAGCTGAGATGAACGTGTAAATGCCTTGGCACCCATAAAAGGCCTGAGTCTGCATGGTGGGCCAGAGTAGGGCAGAATTTGGGAGGTGCAAGACAAAATCCACATGAGATGGCAGAGAATGAAAGAGACTTCAAGAAGCAGGAATTGCATAAAATGGATGGGGGGGTAGGTGATTCAGGTACCTAACATATTTTGTAGACCCCATAAAGCTTTGCTTATTTTAATCCTCTCCTCTCCTCCTCTCAGTCAATGCAATGGACAGTTTGTTGACCGGGTACGGCACAGCACACAGAAAACTGTCTGGATGCTTCCCACTGATGATGACATATAGTGAAGTTGAAATCACAGTGAGGTTACCCAGAGCTCTATTTGTTTCACTTAGATAATAGAAAGGTTGTGCAATGTCTCTGGATCCTGGGAATGCCCTGAACACTGAGAGTAACTGAGTGTAAGGAACCCAAGTGTGTCCTTACATGGCAGAGACCTAGAAAAAGACCTCTTATTTCCACAAGTGCCCCTTGAAGGGACTTTCTCACTGTATGTGGGTGGCACACACAGTTCTGTGTCAGTGTGTGCTTTAGCGTGAAGTTGCTCGGCTTTACAAGCCACAGATGATGCTCATTATTAATACCAAAGCCAAATTACAACATCGAAATGTTGTCTGAGTGCC
This sequence comes from Trachinotus anak, assembly GCF_046630095.1. Taxonomy (NCBI): domain Eukaryota; kingdom Metazoa; phylum Chordata; class Actinopteri; order Carangiformes; family Carangidae; genus Trachinotus; species Trachinotus anak. Next base: position 10,211,383 of record NW_027273853.1, on the reverse strand, counting down.
AAACAGATGAGACAAGACTCCCAACTGCTCTACTCTCCTTGATTGACACGCAGTAATACTACAAGAAGTCAATGAGGAAACACGTCATGGCTGTGATATTTATCCTCTTTATATCTTTGACCTCAGTCCCACTCCAACTGTTTCCCTCTGTGTATTGTGTTGGGAAAACACACATTACACTGGAGGAGTGGTGCAATACAGCTTTTACTAGCCAACTAAAAGTGTTGTGCCGTCTCCTCTTGCCTCCTTCATAGGGCCACACAACTATACAGACTATTTTGCAGCTGCCACTGACTTGAATGAGCTACAAAGGGCTCTAAAACTTTACAGTTTCTTTTTTTTTATTTTTATTAATAACTCATTTCAAGGATTCTCCGAAAATTGCAGCTTGCAAACACAGTAATCTTTCCATGTCAATCTCTCTGCGTTATGGGCTTTTATTTTAAACTCTTTATTCGATGAGTATTATCCTCTGTCTTACATGAACATTATGACAACTACTGTCTTATTTTTTTGCTTATTGTCACTAGTAGTTGAAGCAGTAGTAGTATTGTTGTTGTTGTTGTTATCGGAAGAGATGATATCTCTGTACTCAAGCAGCTTCTACAGTACGCATATTTCTCGCTGTCATTCTGGTGTTGCAAATGAGAGTGTATCTCATTCCACATGGCTACAGTACAGTAGAGCACGTCTCAGTATCTGTGTAAAAGATCCCACTGCACTCTGAGCCATTTCACCCTCTTAGATTTTGAAACATCTCTCCATTTTCAAATGAATAATGCATTTCGTGGCCACCGGAAGGAATTCATATTAGATTCCATACATACACGGTAGCACGCAACATACAGTTAGATTTACATTGGCGTGCACGAATGCAGTAGAGCAGGGAAGTGATGATATTGGAAGGCATTTGATAACCCTCACTCTTTTATACTGTATGAGCACAAAAATGCTGTCATAGAAACAAGCAACAAACAACTTTGCTCACCAAATAAGAGTAATGCACCTGTGCATGTATAGTCAGCCTAACGGTTACTTTCTTTTTTTGTCATGTTTGTCATTCACATGTAAATATTATTCTATCCCACAGAGCCTCAGAGAAGCTAGTTTATTAAAATTCCCATTTTGACAGGGCTCTGAGGGTATTTCTTTTTGTTTTTACCCCAAAGTCACAACATAATGAACTTCAGAAAATCTCTTTTATGTATGATGCTAGAGCACATTTTGGTTGATGATGCCATCTGTGCTGTATTAATCTTCATATATTAAAGACAGACTAGTTAACTTTTGTGGTAGTGCTGTTTGTGTTAATGCTCCTTCTCTCTTTGTCTTTTCCTCCTGATTTCTCTCTTTCTGTCTCTCAGTGCCACAGCAACACATCGAGGACAGATTATTTTCAAGGATGCGCTGGCCCAGCAGCTCTGTGAGCAAGGAGGTGAGTAGCAGGAACAACAAAAGTATACCCCTCTTCCCTCCTCTATGACACAAATGTGTTAATATACAGCACCTACAGGAAGATGTATCTGCATGGATACATATATGTTCAAGCACACGTGCACCAACACATATGCTAACCCTCCCTGCTTATTACCTCCCATTACTGTCCATCAAATGCACAGATAGTCAGAATATGGATGACACAGTATGGTTGATATGCTGCTTCTTCATGACAGTGGCATTGCAGCACTTCTTGGCTCTCCCTAACGATGCAGCCAGAGCCAGAGATATTTGGATGTCCTATATTGCCAGCTTAATTTCAGCTTATGCTAAACTCAGCTTTTTTCCCCCCTCTCTCTGTCGGAGATTTACGCTTTATGGCCAACACTTCTTACATCCACTTTCTGTGACAGCCTTAAGTAGCTATTGACAGACAGTGCAGTCCCACTCTGCATGCTGAGTGTGTATAATTGCTTGTTTACAGGAAAGAAGCCTCCTCCTCACTCAAGAACTCCTCCTTGTATATCAAATTTGACTTTAATGCTAAAAGTGGAGAGGTACACTAGCTGCTTCTTGTTTTTTTCACTGTTTCAAGGTAAAAACAACAAAATTTGAGCTTTAAAATATACTTAATCTTTATTAGAAGAAATAGTTACTGTGCCTAGTCTCTGGGGACTCTTTATTACAAGTGTGTCCCCTAGCAGGTCATTGGAGACACTGCAGACGATTGTGGCACATGCCAGGGAGAGTGCTCAACTTGATGGCTCCATGCCACTTGGAAAAGATAGGGCACAGAGCCCTCAGTCAGGCCTGGAAGAGTGACAGAGAGTTAGCGACAAGGCTTCTCTCCTCTGTCTCCTTGCCCGAGAGCTCATCCTCTCACCACCACTGACACACTGCCCGAGTCCCCTCCCTCTGCACATGAAATATCTGCAGCCAACAACAGTCACTTAGTTGTTCATTGCCAAGTCCCTGCAATATCACACTAACACACAACTACTCACAGCAGACAAGCTGGAAAGTAAAGATTTAGACCTTGCGATGCCTTGGAGGACACAAGTTGTGAATGGTAGCAGACAGAGAAACTAGCAGTGAGGTAATGTCAAAAATGTAATCTGTAGTGAACGAGTGAATGTACAGGTATGAGGAATAGTCAGTGGTCAAAGTGATAAGGGATACATAGGAGCGATAGCTGAGGATTGTAGAGCTATAAATTACTGGTGTCAGTAATGACAGTTTCATTGTCTCATTGATGAGGGAGAGATGGGAGGACAGACAGAAAAAAACAGGTGTGATGAAGAGATAGCGTTAATGAGAAACTTGAAGGTCATCAATTGCAGGTGATTAGAGTGTTGTATTGAGGTGATGTGGAAATTAAACATCATTTACCAAAAAAAGTGGGGAAAGAGTAGATATGAACGGATGGCTGACCTTGTGGTAGGCTAATTCCTTTGATGGCCAATAACCCAACACTCTTTCTGTTGCCGAACTACGCCAGAAAATCTGAATTACAAATGAGAAATGAACATGCCGCAGGCAACAGAAGGCAAAAGGAGACTGAAGAGAGACGATCGAAAGGAAAGAACAGAAACAGAAATTGCTCTGATCATTTCTTGACTCTTGTGGATTTTCCATTAAGCATAATTTTCTCTATATTGCTGATCTAACTCACCATCATTAGTTCCTCTGCCTCTTTCCACACCAGAACCTGCAACTTCAAAAAAGGTGTGCAGATTTAAAAAATCTTAAAACTGGACTGTGCAAGGATCCTGACCTAAAAAAAGAAACTTGAGAACTACTTTGACATTAAACAAACTGTGCCGTGGTGCAGCTACTGTATTACTATGTATAGTAGTGTGATAATGCAGAAGCTAACTCATTAAATTTATTGTCTTAGTTCCCTCAACAAAGGCAGACTTAATAGCGGGTGAAGCAGAGGCCTGTAGACGATTCTCTTCCAGCAAGATCAAATAGGCTACAGTCCCAAATTCAGCCGCAGAGTGGCAAAGAGAGTGCAGGCTGCTCTAAGCAAAGTTACTTCAAATCTAGGCTTAGCATTCAAAGTAGAATAAAAGATGCAGGGCCAGCTCAAGCCACTTTAAAAGTTCATATGCTTAAGACTCAAGCTTTGAAGAGCTGGAGAAATAAAAGATATCTAAAGCAGGGTTATGATCCATGGAGGAGAAGGAAGGGAGAAGGAAAAGAGAAAGGAAGAGATGGAGGGAGAGAAATAGCGGGCCGGATGCTCAAATAAGAAGGCAATCAGGGGTGATCAGCCAGGGTGAAGACTTTAAGAACAAATGGAGAGATTAGCCAAGGAGCTAGAAAAAGATTGAAGACATTGGAGAGTGAATTTGAGTTTAGCATGATAAAGAGGTGGAGGGAGTTAGAAATCATTCAGTTAAATTCTAATGTAAATAGGAGATTTAAGGATAAAAAAAGAGGAGGAGAGATATAAGTCTTAAACTAGCTTGTAAAATCTGACATGCAGCACTTTGCCTCTATCCACAAGTTCACAGGTGTTTGTTTCTAATATTTCCACTCTAATGCCCCTAAAACCCTGCTGAGACATAAGCAGAGGCTGGATTTGTGTGTCTGTGGTTTTATGTGTGTACATGTGTGTCTAGCAGTGTAGGAACCAGGGATGCCTGGTTCCAGACACACTGCTCCCCCCTGAGCTCTCAGAGCTCCTTTCTGCTGGGCCAGCACACTTCTCCACCCCATCCCTTCACTCTACCTCCAATTCACCCCTCCAGCTCCCCCTCCAGTTTGCTTTGATCTACACCCCATCACTTCAACCCACAACGAGCACAGAAAATCCCCATATTTTGCTGATATTTGTGGATTCAGAAGACAAAACTAATGGGAGCCTGACAAAGACTGCTGCAACTGAACGAAATCTACAGCACAACGGACCAATCAGCGCATCACCAAATTAGTTGGACAGGTTTCTAGAGATGCTTTAAAGTATGACACAGCAAAATGCAAAGTACTGCCACTGTTTTAAATGATTGCAAGTATAAGAAGAGACAGGCAGGAGGATAAAACAGAAGTACATGTCTGCTCCTCCTGAGCAACCATAAAAAGACTTAATGAGCCCAGATGAGAGAAGTCAAGTTGGAGGATAAGCAGAGATAGGGGCGGGTTAGGAAAGGGTGCTCAGTGCTAAAGGGTGGAGTGGTTGTGGGTGTTGAATGGTGCTGCAGGCCATCCATCAGCTCTATCTCCTGACAGCAGGGCCAGCAGTCCCTGGTTTCTGCCCAGCATCGCCAGGTCCCCTCATTTCCAGCAAGGGAATAAATCAGGTCTTTATGGGCCTGGCCGAGTGCACTGCACCCCAGATGGATTATTAAAGGAACATATAACTCAAAGAGGCCACTGCTCCCTGAGGGACGCCTGATCACAGTGCAACAGAGGAGGGACGGGTGGCCTCCACTCTTCCACCTCCACGCCACCCACCCGGTCTGCCAGCCAGCCTGCTTCCCTGGCTGAACGCCAGCCCGCTTGCCATCCCTCATCACTCACCAGGGAGAAACCTTGAGACCTCAGTCATCTATATCTCTTCCCCTCTTGCATCCTGAATGTGTCCTCTAGCCCTATTTTCTCCTCTTTATTCCTGTCTCTCTGCCCAGTCTTCATTTCTGTTCGTCTGCTTTTAAAATTTTTCCTCTTTTGCTATTTTGTTTGTGTAATTTATGTTTAAATGACCTTACTGTGCTAAATATGCCTGTCCTCGTGTTTTGAGACACTTGGCTAGACTTAATAATTCTCACTGTTGTAAAGAAAAATATGTATCATCTTTAGCACCTTTACTTAAAAACACAACTAAAAAATGTTACATGGAAATCTGAAAATAATAGTAAGTGTTAGATCTGTCCTGGCTTCCTCTCCAGTCACCTATGATTGTTGTAATAATGCCAATTGAAGCCCACACAAGGGCCCTAGTTTTGAGTGAGTGGAGTGAAGTGGCTGCAATCTGACCTTGGAGAACCATCTCTTTTTAGCCATTGTAGAAGAAAAACAACAGCATCCTGCGTCCTAGTGAGTCAGTAATTGCAACCGTCAGTTAGACAGGAGCAACTCGACATCAAATGCAGATCATGTCGTCAAGGATGAAGGGAAATAGAGCAAATGAGAGGAGAACAAGGGAGATCGGAACAGTGGGTACAGTTTACAGGGTAAGGAGAAACAGAGTAGAGAGAGGAGATTAGAGCTGGGAGATGGCGAGAAGAGGGGGAGAAGATTTAACATGACTTGTGCCCTGCGCTCTTTGTGCTGAGATGTCTGAGTCTGCCAAAGCTTATGCTCGTTTAGTCCCCCCTCATATCACCCCAACCCTGCTCATCAGCACCCAACTGATTTTAGTCCTGGTGTAGTTTCCTAAGAACCCCCTCCTTTTTGTTGCTCCAGTATATATGTGTGAATATGTGTGCGGGTTGGGTCATCTGTGGAAGGCAAAGCCATCTGTGTGTATGTATGTATTTGTGTGTATGTGTGTGTGTGTGCATGTGTGTCTGTGTGTGTGTGTGTGTGTGTGTGTGTGTGTGTGTGTGTGTGTGTGCGTGCACGTGTGTGTCTGTCTGTGTGTGTGTGTTTGTGTGTGTGCGTGTGTTTGTGTGCTTGTGAGTGTAAGCCCTGGCCAGGGAGATACAGGCATTAGCAGAGATGAGCCGCTAATAGAGGAGGCAGTAATTGAAGTCTTTAAGAAAGTGAGAGGGGATTAATCCAAGTGAAATAAGCGCCACTGTCTGCTCCCGATGCGCAGAGGGTTAGGCAGAGAGAGACAGAATGGGTGCGGATGGAGGGGTGGGCAGCAGGGAGAGATTGTGATAGAAGGAAAAGTGAGAGAGACAGCAGGAGAGTGTGATGAAGCATGGAGAAAGAAAACTGTAAATGAGGTCTTTTTGGAAGCTTGAAGGGATTATCCACCCAAAAAAAAAAAAATCTTCCGGGCCTTTCTCCAGCCAAATGGCCTCACTAGAAAGACTGAGAGCGATTTAGAAGGGTTTGTTTAAGAGAGAGATGGGAGACGACTGTAGAGAGCAGAATATCAACCAAGCATTTATTGCTGTATGTCAGTTTGAGAAGGTGGATTACCAGGAATTGAGTTTTAATACAAGCTCTTTTCAGGTTGAATTTGTCAGATGAACACATGCTCATGTAAACTGAGCATACAACTGTATGTTTTATTTTTATTATAGCTTAATAAGAATAAACTACAGGAAGCATGAGAGAGTTACACATGCTGGGATTGATGTTTTGAATCAGCAAACATTGGAGGATTAGAGGGGGAGGAAGGGAGAGTACGGGAGAGAGAGGGAGAGGAAGGAAAAAGGCCCTTTGATCTGCTTTTAATGGGCTTCATCGTCGAGCCTGAGCCACAGCCATGGAGTTGAGTGTCAGGGTCCACCAGAGCAGCAGCAACAGTCGCAGCCACTGAACCGCCCAGCTCTGTCAGACAGGCCACTAAGACCCCAACTTCAACAGTCAGCATGAAACTTTACTACCAGTCTTTGAATAGTAAATCCATTTCTAAGAGCCCAGAATTTGGATCCAATGGGAAAAAACGAGGACAGCTAATGAAATTGAAGCTTGAGATAGTTAGAAACCTTTTTTGATAATCCCTCCTCTCCTGATTCAGGTTCTGTTGTCTATGAGGATTTTTGGGTGGGCTCCCTCAAATGTAAGCCCCTCTCCAAGAGGAAATTTTAAAACTGCTTTAAGGTTTGAAAGAAAATCTTAAGTAATTCAAAATGAAACTTTGGAAAGAGTCCTCACTGTGTTATCTTAGTGTGTCTTATCAGGTGGGCAGGCTCATCCTGGATGGAGAATACTGTGGCAGATTATCCTTCTCTTCAGTCTGGAGAAAGGCTTTCTTAAAACACCCTACCTACCAGAGCAGAGTAAAGAGGCTCAGAGGGACTGAAGGCTGACATGTTCACTGAGGTCAAAGCCACTGTGCTACTCAACATTGTCTGATCATAAAATAAGGTTAAACTTAAATTCCCCAATATGGGAAACATAGAGTATTGAAATTTATTTACAAGATAAAACAACAAACAGTGTACAAACTTCATTCTACTTAATGTTCTCAGTGACCAAATCTGAAATATCACAGGAAACTTCCAGAGCTTGAGGACATACAACTTTTTTTGAGTGTAGTTCATGGCATCAGTCAGATGGTATAATTTATCACACCTTTCATGTTTCTTTTACCAATGTGTACCAGCTAATAAATTGTTTCCTCAAAACTAATCTATCAAAAATGCTTCATTTTGATTTATTACATCTTCAAGCTGACTTTTTTCTACCTCCTCTACCTTTAAGCACAAAGACTAAAAGGCAGGTTGCTAAAATGTGGACTGTATTCTACAAAGTGTTCTTAGTAATTTAGCTAGAAAGTGAGGCCAGTGTTTTCTTTTTAATACCCATGTTTGATTAATTTAGTCTTAACACACCCTACCCCCCCTTCATTCACCTCACTCCACTTCTCAGAGCTGTGTATCCCCTGGGAGAGATTGATGGTTGAGTGTGTTAGCTAGGCAGTGGCCACAGATTACAGCACACAGGCGCCCGTGGGGAGGATGGCGGTTAATTGGCATTGAACCGTTAATCATGGCCGCCCAGTCTTTCATTACTGAAAGGAATTAACATCAGGAGCCAGGAGACTGCATCTGTGACCGGCCAGGACACAGGGAAAGTTTGTTTCATTCAGAGATGATTTAACAATGGGACCATATCCCTGCAGTTACTGACTAGTAACACACTTAATACATGTGCACAATTCACAATGCAAAACTGCACAGGCATGAAAATACTTTGTACGCTTCCTTTTGTTCACATATTAACATGAATGTTCTCACACTTTACGCACATCTACAGCTCTCGATCTGCCCATAAACATATATCTGTACATTCAAACGTTCAAGATCTTCCTTAACTCACTACTTTTACACTCTTCTTCTCTGTTTCAGCTCCAACTGAGTCCCCGTTGAGACCTAGCCTTGGTGAGTCTGCATTTCATTTCATGCTGTTATTTATTTTCTTTTAATATTAGAATCACAAAGGTAATTACAGCATAAAAAGACCTGTTATGTGTGACCATATGGTGTATGTGTATGTATAGTGGAGCTCCATGGTAAACATGCTGTGCTGCGTGATGACTTTGACTCCAACCTCCAAGGAGAGCTGGACCCCAGCATCTGGTAGGTAAAAAGGTTATGGCTGCTCTTGTAATCTGAGGGTGGAATCACTGTCTATGTCCTCAGCATTGTTCCTTGATCCTATTTGCTTTTGTAATAACTCAGTTTCTTCTTCACTTCTTCTCTTCTCTCCTCTCCTCTCCTCTCCTCTCCTCTCCTCTCCTCTCCTCTCAGGTCTGAGTGCAGTAACTGTGATGTGGGAGAACAGTGTGGTGTACTGATGCATGGCAGAGCGGTCACTTTCTGTGAGCCCTTTGGAGAACGAGAGCTGGTAACTGTCATGTTTGACCACACTGCGACCGCTGTACATTTTATGGCCCATGGACCATATATTAAAACAACCACTCAGTGGCCACAACCACAACTACAGTAAATTATGGTAGACCAGATGTAACCACACCTCTTCTAACCAAGCCCACAGCGGGTGGTTGTGGTTTTGTTCCTTTCGTAGTTTAAATTGATTCCAAAATAAAAGCATTAATCATGCATTAGTGATGAACAAATATCACATTTTGGAATTTATAACTATGTTTCATTCACAGGGAGAAATATTAGTAAAAAATCCAAAACATGCATGTTTATGACTAAACATGCCCAAATATAAATGACCAGGTAGTACCATACCTCAGATGAAAAAAAAAACTAGAAGCAAAGATGGCGCCAATATCATTAAACAGTTTAATAATTGTTTGTGGTAAAAACAAAGATCATACTGACTTTGTCCAGCTTAAGATGTGTTGAAATAGGGAAACTGTGCTTCTTGCACATGTAGACAAAGTAATAATATGTGTTTTATGATTTGTTTGTTCAATTTCAGTCTTTGTGTCAGCTGATTACAAAAACGTATCATTTGTAGATAATGACTTTCAGTCATCTGCCGAATTTAACTCAAAATATTGCTGCATCTGTTTGGCATTTATGAGTTTTTGCTCCAGCAGAAACTAAATACTCCTGCTGCTGCAGGACACAGAAGTTAAAAAAAGCAAGTGCAATGCTATATTTAAAAATGATGGTGAAACCAAAGGGAGCACATAGGACTGAATATCATATGATGATCATGTCACAGTACAGTAACATCAGGATACTGCCTGACCTGCAGTGTAGCACACACACACACACATCATCATCATCAGACACACACCCATACACTGATAACTGCTTATCAAACCTATTCATGCCTTCTTTCTATCGTCATAAAGTTGCTTTCAAACTGTTTATTCTGCTGTAAGAGATGAAAGCCAGTCAGCAACAGAGAAGTGTTTAGTGGCTCATGATTCTATTTACTTCTCTGATAAGCATTTGCTTTGTCTGTCACTGTTCCAAATGTTTGATGCCGCTGCCTGGCAGCTCTTCTGTCAAGTGCAACAAGCATGCACATCCAGAAACACAGAAATGTTTACACACAGATTTTCACCAATACGACAGCAATGACAATCAGAACACACACAGTCATGCACACACAGCATATCTCTACTTCTCTCGCTCACTGTCCCCCTCTTTTGCTCACACACACATACAAAACAGATACAAAAAAGATAATCTACAGCCCGTTAATGGTTTTATTCTATTGATTATATAGAGGGGAAAACGCTGCACCAATGTGCCATTTAAAGAGTAACTTAACACCAGATGAAAATGTTGTTGTACTGCTCTCCAGTGTTTGAAGTTGTGGCCTTTCTACAGTGAGACAGAAATGTCTTCAGAAATGTAGAAAACACTTGATTTAATTGTTAGATGTGGTTACAGTTGCAACAGACAAACAGAACAGACAAACAGAACGTCATTTCAACCAGTAAATGTCAGTAAGTCAGTGCTTTTCAGCTTGGTATTGCATTAACAACACTGCAACTACATCAGTGTAACAACTTAAACTAGATTTGATTATTTATTGGTAACATCCTAAACTGCCTTATGTATCTTCCCCAGACCACTGTTCCTCTCAACACCAGCACAGCCTCAGTCCTGCAGTTTGCTCTGGGTGAGTAATAAATCTCCACATGAACTGCAAACAATAACTACATTGAGACAGATTTTGTATAACAGACTAATGTATGAGACACTTTTAACCTTGTAAAATATCTTAGCCCTGCGTGCAACCATCTAAGCCAGCCAGCACAACAGATGCCTTTGTCATCGACGGGAAACAAGCATCCTTTGCCCTGTTATATGTCAGTAAACCAACTGGTAGACAGGATGTTTCTGTGTTTCATTCTCTCTCTCTCCCTCTCTCCGTGTCTCTCTTCTCTCCCCTCTCCTCCTATCACAATAATGAATGATTTAAAGTATTCTGGAAAGACACCCAGAAGGCCATGGCAGGGTTTTTAGAGGTGTTGTATTTTTCATGTCCATTACATGCATCTGCCAGTTCTCATGGGAACGCGACTGGGTGGAAACAGGAGTACATACTGTATCAACAACCCCTCTCACCCTCACCCCTCTCCTGTATTTCGCTTTTCCCTCTCTCTTTTCCTGTCTCTCATTCTGTCTGGCTGCGCTTTGCAGGTCATTAATATGAGTTTGTGTTGTGTATGGAGCAGTTCAGTAGAGCAGTACAATGAAGTGGTCGCAGGTTAATGCACGGCTGTATTCAGTGGGGATGGAGCATCACAGCAGGACACTGACGAGACACGGATGCATCTCGCCGCCAGGCGGTGTGGGAGGAAGTGGGGGAGCAGGGCAGGAGAGAGTAAAGGTGGGGACATGGGGGTTTGCCTGCTTCCTCCATTAGCAACCTTTGACCCCTGCCTGTTCCCACAGCACCCACACAAACCCACATATTTAAAGTGCAAAAATAGTCTGATCCCACATAACCTCTTCAAATGCACAAGAATATTCACACACAGATACACCAACAGTATTTAGCTGCAGCTGACTATAGAGTCTCTGGTCCTACATCAGCACTTCTCCTCTCATCACCTCTGCCCAACCCCTTCCATATCGACTTGTCCTTCTCTCAGCGCTGTTAAGCTGCTGATCACTTAGTTCCACTATGACACCATTTAGATACAATTTTCCACTTGGCTAAAGGAGGGAATGTGGGAGCAATCAGTCAGAAGAGGCCACCATGCTGTGCCTGGCTGCTCCTTGGGGCATACAGAGGATCATTGCCCTGCTGATGAAATTCAGTTGATGAAAAAAGGAAACCAGCTGACATATTATTAAGCTGTGGTAACAGTCATGTACTGTAAGTCTGTCCTCTTTGTATGTTCATATTCCCCAGGTTCAGGCTCCTGTCGGTTCAGCTACTCAGACCCCAGCATCACCGTATCATTCAGCCTAAGTGGTAACGCCAACACCTCAGATGACTGGATCACACTGGAGAAGATCAGGTCTCTCTCTCCTCATCTTCCTTATCTATCCCACAGTTCTTCCATCTGTCTTGAACACCCACCCTCTCTCTTATTTTTCCCTCATTCACACCTCCTCCTCTCAATTTGTCATTCCTCTCCTGTTTGTGTCTCGATGACCCCCCCCCTGTTTTTCATCCCTCTATCCCTGCCTCTCTCTGCTTTTTCAGTTCACAGACAGAGGCATAATGTAGTGGTCTTCTAACTATAATATGTAGTTGTTTGTCTGTTGTGCATCTTATGCTTTCATGTAAACACAGAAACCAACTCATAGACTTGGATACATTGCAAAACCTGGTTTTCTCTCTTAGTTTCTCTCCATCGTGAGGGAATGCATTGTCTCTCCATATTTGGCTATTTCAGTTTCATATAATGATTAATGATTAATGATGATCATTTTCATGTTAAGTACATAAATACAGCCACCACCCACACACTCACCAAGATTCTCATTTTGTATGTTTTTCTCTCTCTAGAGCCCCAACCAACAGCAGCACCGTCATCCACCTTCTTCCCCTGCCACATCACTCCAGAGCTGAAGGTGTTCGTCTGCGCTGGTCTCAGGAGGCCCCTCAAGGCCCCGAAGGCTATGAGTCCTGCTGGGGGCTGGACAATATGCTGCTGGTCAATGCTGCTCACAGAGCCCCGCTCATGGAGGACAATTTGGACCCTCCAGACACTGCTAACTGGCTCTTCTTCCCTGGAGCTACAATTAAGGTAGCACTGTAGTTAGAAATGTATTAGAAAGCCCAATGACCTGTCATATTAATGAGAAGCAGAATTAATGTCATAAATATGTGGTGTTTTAAACCTTAGAGCAGAACTGCAGCATTTGCTTATGATAAGAATCAATTTATATGAAGTCATGAAAAAATCTTACTGGTTGACTGTATTAACGCCTGTGTTCTTACTGGCCAGCATGCCTGTCAGTCTGAGGGCAATGCTCTGTATTTCCATGGCGGCGAGGGAGCTGGCCACAGCTTTGCCTCCACCAAAGACATTGATCTGCACAGGGAAGAGGGAAGGAGCTACTGGGAGGAAGACTTTGAGAGCCCACCATCAAAGTAAGTCAAAATAATGGTCGTATTTAATCTCCCTCCCAGCTGTCTGAATCCGATTTACATTTTTGTGAGGGAAGTGAATAAGTCACTTTATATCTACAGCACCCTATAAAACCAAGTGCTTCACAAATGAACATCAAAATACAATGCCATAAAAGTACGACAAAACAATTTACAAGGGATGGTCAAACTATGTAATTGATATGAATATAATACAAACTACAAAAAACACTGGAGTAATACTTTATTAAAATGCCAACCTACACAAGTTTATAGTTTTTAAAAAGCCTTTTAGAAATGTGGCACTGACTCAGCTAACCTGATCCTGAAAGGGTATTCTGTCAATAGCAATTAGGCTAATAAAGTATGACCAAAGTTGGTTGCCAGACCTGAGACAATAGTCTTCAATAGTCTTTTATCATGTTAAATGATCAAAGTATTTTACAGAGCCAAACCATGGTTAGGCTTTAAAAGTAGTCACATAATCTTAAACTGAAATCTAAACCAAAACAAACCAAGAAAAAATTATCCTTAATGAATGTATGAATGAAACATTTTAGCAGCAGGCTAAATATTAGCTGGAACAGAGAGGTAGGATTTTGGTAGGATATCAGTGCTCAGATTTTTCTCTCTGTGTTTACATATGCATGTGCATTGACACCTGTCACTTATCGTATGTCAAGCACATGACATGCAGCGTGCTGAACAAGTTTCAGTCAAGCTCACACAGGTGAATGCCATGCCTCTGACTGCTACAGAGACAGCAGTCCATCTGTTGAGAGTGAGACACACACACATGCAGGCAAACTCACACACTGGACAGAAGAAAGCAAGGAAACACTGTGAAAAGCACAGTGAGAGGTAGGGAAAGAATAGAAAGAGATGATAGATAGTGTTGCTGCCAGAGAGTCATTAACAGGCCTCATGCACCAGGTCTGTCAGTACATTTTTCCATTAATGAGAAGGACCTCAAACAGGAGCGTGTTTCTGCAGCTACCCTGCACCCTCACACTTTCCTGCAGAATGCCAGCATGCTAGCATGGCACACCGCATGCTTGCTGTCACCCTTAAGGTGTCATGGAGTGACACATGTGCGAAGTAGGCAGGCAAAGTTTTTCTGGTGATGCCACACTCATTTAACCCAACACTGGCTGTGACAGAGACACACCAGCCTTTACTCAGTATGACAGAGAGTAGAGAGGAAGAGGGGGGAAGGAAAGAGGGGAGAAAGAGAGTGAGGGAGGGGCAGAGGAATGCAGGAGAGGGCTGACACACTGAGCTAACTTCTGTCAGCGCTAACGAGGATCCTCTCTCCACTGTGCTGAAGTATGTGTCTGCACATGTGTGTGTTCTGATATGTGTAAGTCCTCTTCCAGGTGATTTATGCAAGAATTCCTGGCATTCTGTTTGTTGATCGGCAAGGTGTAAAATATGGCAACTGTTTCCTGACTTCAGTAATACTCCAGAGGGAGATGTTAGGTGATAGAGGCAATCTGTAAGCATAAGTGTTGGTATCTTATAATTTGTGTTACAGTTATTTCAGTGAAGTCTCACTCAGAGATATTATTTGGCTATGGTTAAGTGCTTAAAATTGCCAATACATGTAAACCCTCTGTTTCCTTTTGTCTTTGTTTGACTGTACATCATATATGCACATTAAATTGTTATGTACTTACTGTTAAACATCTATTGTTGTACTACCATCTCACTGTGAATTAGTTTTTATGTAGAATTATTAATGTAAGTGAAATACTGCCTCATTACATTTTTATTTATTGATTTATTTAATAAGGACAGTGCACATTAATAAACATTGCTGTAAATGCACCAAAGTTAGCAAATAGGCTATTTCTGTCTGGTACAAAGTTGCCTTAAAAACTGAATATAAATTAAAATTACTCAAATCATTTATAAAGCATGTAGAGCAATAATAAAAAGAGAAGAGAATAATGGTGGTAAAAAAAATCATCATTCAGGACACTAATAAATATGTAGCATTTGAGAAACTAATTTTCCTTACTAAAGCAGCCCTCCCTGTCTGTGTTTTGTATCCAGTTGGAACATAGAGGGAGCTGTCTATGGGACCCAGTGTGGAGAGATTGAGTCGGGATCAGCCCTAGTTTTTGAAAAGGAGGGCCGGAGGTGGGTGTGCACCCCCTACCTTGACACCACGTCTTATGGAAACCTCCGCTTCTACTTTACCATGGGTATGGAAATCCCCCATCCATCAGACACTGTCATTTATTTACATTAAGAACAAGTGAGCAACAGTAGCTCCACTTATAGTAATATATTTCTGTGTATTGGTCTTTCTATTTTATGGTGCCCTCATCATGTGTATGACATTGCATAAACATAGTGAAGTGTGTTTGTGTTTAGGTGGTGGCAACTGCAATCCAGGAGAGTCCCATGAGAACGATGTCATTCTGTTTGGGAGGTCTGAAGGCAGGAGGGAACCTGTGGCACTTGACATCCTCCCATACTCTTCTTACAGGGTGAGACATACACAACTTATTCACACACAAAAACATATGTACTCTCCCTGAAACCTTACAGTTAATTAAATGGAAACAACAATAAATACCATCACAATGTTCAATTTCTAGAGCAACTATACCAACTTATGAATTTCTAACTTTCAGTGTGAGAGTAGCTCCAGCATGTTATGTTGGTAGGGTTAAGGTATTTTACCCAGCCCTAGCCCAACCTCAGGATCACAGCAGCAGTATTGTTCAGATGAGTAGAATTAATTAAAATTTTTTATTGCTTTTGATTGTGTCTATGTTGAGCAGTCACATCATTCTGTTGCTCACTGAAATGTGTTTCACCACTGAACCAGCCCATTCCCATGTCGTTATAATCATATAACAGATTATTGATATATTTCTATTAGAGGTGAAACTATTAGTTGACTAATAAATTAGTGTTTGGCAGCTATTAATTGATTAATCACATTTTTCAAGAAGAAATTTCAAATGGAGACTTATTGTCCAAACTGTTTGATGAATGAGTAAATAGCAAGCAGATCATAAATCATAAATCATAAAATCATAAATATGACTGTTTCAGCTCTAATTAGTGTCCTCCCTCTTTCCATCTGTCTTTCATTTCTCCTCTCTCAGACTCCTGCAGTGGTATCGGTGGCACTGCCCACTGAGCTGCAAACACCAGTCACCCAGTTCTGCCTGGAGCAACAGTCACATGGGGGTGCCAACCGTCATGTGTGGGCCGTGGACTTCATGCAGCTGCTCCCTGTGCTGCCTGGCACACACACACACGTTGCTCAGTTCTCCATCAACCTAGGCTGTGGCTCCTACCAGCCTGCCAACAGGTGTGACACACTTTAAAACTAGGTTAGGCAGTGTTTGTGTGTGAAAATATGGCCACTTTTTTAGTGATAATCACAAAAATGGGCTGCAACAAAAGAGATCGCCACACCCCAAGTGAGACACCCTAGATTCACTCAGTTATTTTGGTGTTAAGAATGGTAAGTGGTGCACATAAGAAACTGAAGGGCATAATTCTTCAGAACAGCAGCATCTAGGGGAAGCTAAACTCATTTGACCCAGGTATGTACCCGTAAGTCCTCAAATTTCAAGCATCTATTTGAAGCTGTAAATGTACAAAATGGCAGTTTTAATAAAGGAGTAGAAGGGGTAAAGACATTGCAACAGAGTCTCAGAAGACATAAGAGTCTTTTTTTTACCTATTCTGAGTGTAGAGTAGCTTAGTGATTTTATACTGCTTTAGGGGGAAAATCAAATTCTGCTATTAAGTTGTGAGATAAGATGTTCTTCGTTCCTTTTCATCAGCGTCAGTCTGGAGTTCTCCACCAACCACGGTCGTACTTGGTCTCTGCTTCACACTGAGTGTCTGCCAGAGCTCTGTGCTGGACCCCATCTACCTCACAGCACCATCTACTCCTCTGACAACTACAGCGGGTATGAACGCACATTTGTGTGTGTGTACATTGTTATTGTGTGTCTATCATTTGCTGTGAATGTACTATGTGTTTATATTAAGATACTGTGTTGCACTGCTGCAGGTGGACAAGAATCTCTATCCCTCTGCCCAATGCTGCACTTACAGAGACTACACGCTTTCGCTGGAAGCAGTCTGGCACTGGATCGGGCAACATGTGGGCCATAGACAATGGTTAGAACTATACATACAAGTAATATGGTTCTAGGTTTTTTATTAGTCCAAGGCTCAAGGTTTTTATTATCACATGTTACAATGCAGTTTACACACTGGTTTGTGAAACAGTGAAATTCTTAGGCCTCAGGTAAGCTCCTATTTGTAACAGTCAAATAAATTAGAATAAGAAATTACACAATAAGATAAGCTATAAATAAACATAAATCAACTCCTTGACACTAGTTATGCAAACTCTAGTTCAGTATGAACTGTACTTGATGTACAGTATAAGGTGCTAATAGAATTTACTGAAGGTTACATGGAGTGTATAGCTGCACAAGGTTGGTTCATCATTGTGTCCCTTGTCCTTGTCCAGTTGTAATATCTTCTACCAGTAATATCTTTGCTCTTCTTTCTAATGAGATAATACAGACTCGACCATACATAAAAAAATATTTTTTTTGCTGTAAAAGGTAATTTATTTTTATTCATTTATTGCTTTTCAGTGTATATTGGTCCAGCCTGTCTTCGTTTCTGCTCTGGGCGAGGACATTGTTCCCGAACAGGCTGCAAGTAAGGATCTGCTTTTTATTAAACCAAATAAATCCAGTGTCTCCCCTTCAAAATGAGTCTGCTCATTATCCACCTAATGCCTTGCAGCACCAATCACCATTCAAAATTAATCAAATTTGTATAATGGTTATGATTTATTAATGGATTTTCATTATCTCTGTCTACTTTTTGTCATTATATCCTTCATTCTTTTTAATGTCTCCTCTCCTCTCCTCTCCTCTCCTCTCCTCTCCTCTCCTCTCCTCTCCTCTCCTCTCCTCTGGTCTCACACCTCTGTCTCTCTCCATCTCCTAGATGTGACCCAGGTTTCAGTGGTCCAGCCTGTGAGCTCGCCTCCCAGACCTTCCCAGCTTTCCTGTCAGAGGGTTTCTCCAGCCCACGCCTCTCTTCCTACCACAGCTTCTCTTCTCTTCGTGGGGCTGAGGTCAGCTTTGGCTGCGGGGTGCTGGCCAGTGGCAAGGCTTTGGTCTTCAACAGGGACAGCAGACGACACTTGGTCACTGCTCCATTAGACAGTTCCCAGGCCAGGTAATGGAAGTGCTGATAAAGAACAGTATCGTAATTTTTGTAAAAACAAAAATAAACTTCATCAGTAGATATTATATATATTTTACTTCATTAGGTTTCCTTACATCTGATAGATACTGCAAATTTTCCTTCCAGTCACCTATCCACTCGCCTCCTTTGTCAATACTCTCTGTTCCTTTCTGGTAGATGGATTATGATCATGGGGAGGACTGCAGATGAGGGGAGAGATGAAAGCAGAGAATAAAAATGTGAGAGAGAAAGATAGAGAGAGAGCGATGGCATTAGATATGGCATCTGTGTTAGATTGATTATGCCTGTTGCGGCTCTCAGTGTGCCACCTGATGGCCATATTTAATGCCAGTTTCCTGGCTGATTGAGTGAACAGCTGCCTGAAAGAGGAAACTGCACCGCTAATGAAAGCAAAGCTAAGCCAAGGACAGAGAGAGCTGGGGGGTGACTGGCAGCCTGAGAGATGATGGAAATTATAATAAATATTACATTAGTATAGACGATAATATGCCTGCCAAAACCTAGATGAATACATAAGCTCATGCTACATTAGGACTATGCATGTTTACATGAATACATGGATATGAAGTCTGACTCTCATTCACAGTCTCTCTGTCTCATTCTTTCTTTCCCTCCACCTCCTCATTTAATTTTGTCCTCATTCATTTAATCATCTCATCCATCATGCTGCCACCTCTCTCCCACCTCTTCGTTCTGCATGATTGTCTGTTTATCTACCCTTTTGCCCCTCTCTCTCAACTCTCCTTCCTGAACACACTCTTGGTCACCTTCCTTTTTCTTCTTCTCATTTATCTTTTTCTCTTTTTCTGTGTCACTTCCTTTTTTGCACCCTGTCTGTCTCAACTGCCGCTCCAATTCTTTTACACTTGCTTTAATTTTGTTTCATTTTCTCACTTTGATTCTCTGCAGGTACCTACAGTTCACTCTTCGACTAGGCAGTCGCAGCACCTTGAGCTCATGTCCTGCTCCAGACCAGCCAGGAGAGGGCGTCCTGCTGCATTACTCCTCAGATAACGGCATTACCTGGACACTCCTGCAACACTACGCTTACCAAGGCTTCCATGAGCCAAGGTACCTGCTGTGCTTAGTGTCCATGTGATGTGTATGCGTGTGATGTGTGTGTGTGCATAGGCTTGTATACTTATGATTCCATAGAGACACTATGAGTCTATTAACACACACATTTGCACTGCTAATAGTGTGCTGGAGGTGTAAGCCACTGGGACCCATTGAGTCAGTTAGTGCCATCTATGTGTATAATGAAGACAAAGTGGGCTGGCTTCCAGCTGTGCATGCCAAGTCTCAGAGCTCTTCATCAGCACTTGGAAGGCCAACAGGGGTCAGTGAGATAGGGACAAGTTCTACTCAACTATCAGGTGCAGGAGGCAATTGCAGGTTCTTAGTCTATCAAGATGTAATTTTGTACAAAAACATCATGACACAGGAATCAGTCAGTTTTTGTGGCTGACTTGGCAGGGTATAAAATACAATGATGAAAATGCTGTGGGTATACAGTGCATCTTGGTAATACAGACCATCTGCATTGTGTCAGAAACTATTTAAGGTTGTCCAGTTGTAGATTATTTACAAACAGCAGACTGTGATTATGTCAGTCTGAGACACAGTTCAGTCAGTCTGTGTGATTAATTCCAGCTGAAATGTTTGTCATTATGAATACTGCCCTGAAAATACATCCCACTATTCTTACATTTGTGCAACTGTGACTGTATGTGTGCGCATACACAGTTTTGTCAAGAAAAGTTTCCATGAAGAGTCAGTTAAATTCAGTTTGACAATTTCTTTCCCCCAAAAAGGATTGTGTCAGTTGAACTCCCGCCCGGTGCTCGGAAGTTTGGCGTGCAGTTTCGCTGGTGGCAGCCATACCACTCAGGCCGCGGTCACGATGTGTGGGCCTTGGATGAAATCAGCATGACGTCTGTGCTGTTCAACACCATAAGTCTGGACTTCAGCAATGTACTAGATGTTACCCAGAGTCTTGGCTTCTACCTAGGCCATGTCCAGCCCTATTGCCAGCATGACTGGACACTCAGGTAGGAGACTGATAGAGATAATGTATTGGTCATTATATTGTAATGGTATTTGGATGTGCTTGTTTTTGATTTTATGGAAGAGTGTCTACTGGGTTTGATCATAATGAATTGGTTTGATATTTCTTTAGTTCTTAATTACTGTATTTAACAGTAACTTTCTCATTACTTTCTCAATTTAAGGCCACTATGTGTAATCCATTGGCAGTGCCACATCCAATCTGGTGTTACAAAAACAAATGGGTTGACAGCAGCACTCCTTCAGTATTAATTGGGATTTGTAATAAACAAAAGTTACTTCCATCAGAATATTTTGATAGATGCTCAAACCACATGAAAAGTCTACACATGGTGGCTTTAAGGTCATGTTCCACAGCATCTGACACATGATATCCTCCCTGTTGTACTCCAGTTTCTCTGGTGAGCCCAGCCCTGGCTCCAGTATTCGTTATGTGGAAACTCAGTCAATGCAGATCGGAGCCTCCTACAGTCTGCAGTTCTCACTGGTCATGGGTTGTGGCCGCGAGCCTTCCCCTCACATTGACACGCAGGTCCGCCTGGAGTTCTCCACCAATCACGGCCTCACCTGGCACCTGGTCAAAGAGGTAAGGAGCGTGAAATGTTTTCGCCTTTGTTCCCCTCTCATTAAGTGATTGTTAACATCCGACCTCTTGTGTTTCAACAGCCTGACACACACCTTTGTTTATGACTCAAACTTGTAGAAGTCATCCCGGAGAGAGAGAAGGAAACTTATCATTTATTCATGATCATGAATATTGATTTGCCCATTACAGCCTTGGTAATAATGTGTAAATAATGATAGACCTTAAATGTAGCACTTTGTTTCAGATGAGAAATTATCGCAATTACTTTTTATCATCCTACTATTAGCAAATACATGACAATACTTGAATCAGCAAGTGGATTATCTTCCCATGATTCAACAAAGACTTTCTGTGATCACAACTGGCTCATAAATATTCATAAGGCACCAAAGTATCTGCCAAGATTTTTATTGCTTTTGGAATTGAATAGGGCGTAATGAGTCCTCCATCAGTGAATTTTCTCGAATTCTTCCATGTGCATGAAAATGCAGTCATCTGGCAAGTGCAGACTGTAACTCACTGAATGTCCTGTACTGTTAATCCTCGCTTGTCTTCCAGAGTTCAAGGTCAACGATACTGTAATCCTGAATTAGCTTTTTATATGCAGCTACTGTGGGACTAATAAAGCTTTAGGGTGTCTGCAGTATATGATGCTATTTTTGAAGATTTTTCCTTGGGTCCACAATGTTAGATTTAAAAAGAAAAACTTGTTTCATTAATTATGAGCAATCAACATTTAGCAAAGCATGGGTGTATAGTGATGAATCCCCTCATTTTCTTGACCTAGGCCTGTCTGCCCGGCATGCCAAGCTGCTCTGAGTTTACAGCTCCTAGTGTCTACCACCCATCAGAGTTCAAAGACTGGAGACGCATCACTCTGTCTCTGCCTCAAAAGACTTGGTAAGTATTGTACATCTGTACAATAGACACAGAAGAAAAGACTCTCAAAGTACCCTTTGGGATAATATGTTCTCTGATCTTAGAACATAAAGTAAAAGCTAGTACTAAAAATAATCCACACATTACTGTCGGTGGCTACATATCCACACAAAGACACACATTTCTTATACACATCTAAACACAACTATGGACACATAAGCTTTTCCACATCAAACCTGTCCTGAAAAATTTGAGAAAGGAAGAATATAGAAAGGAAGCTTTGCTCAAAAGCAATTCACACTGATTAACATTGCACAACGTTTTTTCCAGCAACACATCATACTGGGATTTTAATGCATGCTGACCATTCTTGCATTCCTATGATGCAAAATGCTTAATACACTCACTTTCTCATGCACAGAGGCACAGATCTCCACTAAAAACAGTAAAAAGCTGCTCGAGATTAATTTACGTCTGGCATGTAATGTTAATGTTTCTGTATAAGTCAAACTTTATTACAAAAATATGCACACTTGAAAGAATAGTACAGTGGTTGTGGAGAAAAGGGTTTGAGGCCTGTTTTAGCCAGGCTCACTTCAGTGTTTCAAACACAGATGTGTTTAAATATAACAATTTCCTGAGAGACACATTTTCTGTTTGGTTCACTACTCCTTACTTACTCCTTACTTAAGCATTGCTATAATTTACTAGAAAAATGTAGTCCTTCAAAACAGGGGATCTAAATGATATGAGAGGTTCCTCCAGCTCTGGCATCAAGTCTGCATTTGCCATAGCGGTGATACTAGGTGTATGAGCTGTGCTTATCTGACCAGCATGGTTTATCTCACAATTACGGATACACTGATACTCCACTCACACCTTTAAATTTGTGTTCTGCCTGTAACAATACAAAGACTGCAGTTATTTTGTATTAAACTAACAAGACTGTAATTATTCAGCTTAAAGAGCACGAACTAAACTAGTCCCTTTATATTGGACACTTTGTGAGGAGTACATGCACTGTCACAGCTGCAGCTCACACATACAGTATATCAACTCAAATAATCACATAAACCTTCCACAGTGACCACTGTGACCTCCACCTCCATTTCATTCTACTCCCCAGCTCCTAAATAAAGGTGATCTAATCTCCTGCACTGTGTGATGGGAGGTCATGGGGTCATGGCAGTAAATGATAATAAAACAGTCGTGGCTAGCTCTATATGATCAGGAGGTGATCTTAGTTGATATAGGTCACCAAAGCAGCAGACCAAAAAAGCCCCCTGCTATATAATCTCAAATATACCTGACTATCTACACTTCTACTGCCATTTGTCATTTCTGTACATGCAGTAAACAGCTGCACTGAAAGGCACTCTCATGCACAAACATGCACCCATACTGCACACACATTCACATCCACAGCCTACCTTTAACAGAGATGATGTCACGATTATATTGCCTTCTCTCTGACATTCATCTCACACAACCACAAAACCCAAACTCACACACACAAACACACATTACAACACACGTACACACATGTTATAGGGTTTATCTTTACCTGCAGGAACATTAAATCCACAAATCTCTATCCTAGTAGAGAAGTAGATTAGTGAAAATAACATGATGTTATGGTTGATATGCTAGCAATCACTGTCAGTCATTTGCTTTCTGAGATTACATAATGCATTTTAACGTTATATTACTTTTTTATCAATTGTAATTGAGCAAGCAGTTACAGTATTGCAGTTTTCTTCCATCTACTGTATGACGTTATGTACAGCTTCTATAGTGTGGATCTAGTTTAGCAATTTTTGTGTGTGTGTGTGTGTGTGTGTGTGTGTGTGTCACCTGTGTTCAGGTCCAGTGCTACACGGTTCCGTTGGATCCAGAACTACTATGGAGAGCAGGATGAGTGGGCCCTGGATGACATCTACATTGGCCAACAGTGTCCTAACATGTGCCACGGACATGGCTGGTGTGACCATGGACACTGCAGGTCAGCCTTCACATGCACTCACTCAAACATTAAACTTCCTGAGGTTGTTCTTTATTACTTTTTCAGTATCACTCAGCATGGAGGCCCATAAATATCTTCTGTCTCTGGATGCTTGTCGGCTGCGTATTAAATCATAGATGAACCCAGAGCACAAATAAGAAGTTCAGCCACTCTCTTCCCTCGTAGGTGTGACGATGGCTTCTCAGGGACAGACTGCCAGCCCTCCTCCCCCCTTTCCTCCAGTGTACTCTCTGACTTTGAGTCCCAGGATGCACTGCTGGCCACATGGCAAGAGGTGATTGGTGGAGAGGTGGTCACCCCTGACATGGGCTGTGGAGTGGTCTCATCTGGATCGTCCCTGTACTTCAGCAAGGTAGAACAACTAGAAAACTGTCTTCTTTAAGAATACCGTTTTCATCCTTTGTCTTTTTGTCATCATCATCATGGTATATTATGGAGTATATCCAGATCTAAGCAGAATTTCTTAAACTTGCGAGATTGCAGCATTTTTTTTTTACTTTTTCATATTTTGTCATAAATGTCTGCCCTTACTTGGAAGGATCAAATTAGGCATATGAAGCATTCATATGCCTAATTTGATCATTGTGTTTTGGTGCAAATCCAGCTCCAGATGCAAAAATATTTTTGTGTTATTAAAATAACCAATTTAGAGGATTCTGCATACTTGGCAGATGTAAGAATTCTCTGATTACTTCCTAGATTTTACTGCCAAAAACTTCTCACCTCTGACATCTGAATTACCTTTATCTGAGTACTTGTAGAATTTATTTAATCTGATTGGATGGAAGATGGGTACAGCATCCAGACAGCTGCACACCTCTGATATATTTTAGCAGCCTCATCACTTTTCTAAATTTATACACATAGTTGTAGTTGTTGCAGCTGTGACCAGAAAATAGCTTTTTTTACTTGTGGCAGGAACATTTATTCAAGTATGCTAGCAAAGGCAATAATAATAGTCTAATAGTAATTGGCAACACAGAATTTCCATTTAAGGAATATATTCACCAAATACAATAAACAATACTTAGAGTTTGATTGATGGAAATTGGCCATGGTAAAGTACAAATGGGACATTTTCTCTGACCCATGGTTATTAAATATAATACACTCACAGTATGTCCTACAGGCCTCAGTTGTTATCATCTACTTAATATGCCAAAATTCACATGTGTTCTGTTTTCAGGCTGGGCTGAGGCAGCTGGTGAGCTGGGACCTAGATACTGAATGGGCAGAGTTTGTGCAGTTCTACCTGCGTGTGGGTGGAGACTGGGCAGACTGTAACCAGGCAGACAGCAGGGAGGAAGGAGTGCTGCTGCAGTACAGCAACGATGGAGGAATCAGCTGGGGCCTCATTGCTGAGATGTACTTCACTGACTTCACCAAACCACGGTGAGAAGCCTTGGGATGAGGAAAGGGAGGGGATTGATATTTCACATTTTCACAAAGATGTGTTTGTGATGATTGTATATTTTGCAGAACTGTCACTAACCAGTCTCTTCTATCATTTTCAGCTTTGTCCACTATGAGCTTCCCTTGGCCTCTAAGACACCCTCCACAAGGTTTCGCTGGTGGCAGCCTCTTCACTCTGGGGAGGGCTATGACCAGTGGGCAATTGATGATGTCATAATTTTATCAGAGAGGGAGAAACACATCATCCCCATGGCCAATCCTACTCTACCACAGGTCAGGAATGAGTCTGACGAGTTTTTCCTATAACTTTGACCTTGTGCAGCAGCTTCAGCTTCATCTTGAGATATTCTTTTGTTGTAATGGGAAGTGTCGGCCAAACTGAGATAGGGTAGCTATAAAATCTTGAATCTTTGCAGAAGCATATCCATTTATCTTATGAGAAACATGTTCTGCTGCACAGTGGTACCTGTGAACACAAAACACTTCACTACACTCACCTGCCTTGTGTCTCTACAGAACTTTTATGAGAAGCCAGCTTTCGACTACCCTCTGAACCAGATGAGCGTGTGGCTGATGTTAGGTAACGAAGGCATGGAGAGGGAAAGCAACAACAGCTTCTGTGCCCCAACGCCCTCTGCCATGGTGTTTGGACGCTCTGACGGGGATAGGGTGGCTGTCACAAGGGACCTGGCCCTGCGTCCTGGCTACACCCTTCAGTTTAAGGTACACACATGGAAAACTATAAAGGGACAGGGAATTTTAAAGTTATTTTTGGGAAATAGGCACAAAATACTACTCGATCAGAATTAAATTGCTCTTTAATTTTCTGTCCACTCTTTCCCCTCCCAGTTGAACATAGGCTGTGAGTCAGAGTTCAGTGCGTCTGCCCCAGTCCTGCTGCAGTACTCGCATGATGCCGGTCGTACTTGGGCCCTGGTGAGAGAGGGCTGTTACCCAGGCACCCCAGGGGTAGGGGTGTGTGAGGGCAGCGGTCGTGAGCTCAGAGAGCCCACTGTCTACAACACTGGAGACTATGAACAATGGACCAGGGTCACTGTGGTCATACCACGCAATGTTGCAGCCAGGTAGCTATGGCAACAAGCATGCAATTGGATCTGCTAAATTGAATACATTCTTTTAGGAAATTTTACAGTAAACTTTAGACACAGAACATTTTTAGTAGCTGAATAGCACAGTTTAAATGTCTGCTGTATCTTTCCCATTCTCTAATCGTCGTCCTCTCATTTTCCCAGTAAAACCAGGTTCCGTTGGTTCCAGGAGAGCAGTGTGCACAGAGATGCTCCACCTTTTGCCTTGGATGGGGTGTACATCTCTGAGCCCTGTCCAAACCACTGTGGGGGACATGGAGACTGCATTTCTGGAGTCTGCTTCTGTGATATGGGATACACAGGTACAGTGACAGAGGGGAAGGATAAAACTGAAAGTAAAAATGTTTTAAAAATTTTTATTTTTCCATGCATCTTAATGTTTTATTTTATGATTCCCTATTTTTTCCTCAGTGGAACAGGATAGTTGCGTACCATCTGTAGCCAGTCCCACAGAGCTGACTGAAGGCTTTGAGGGGAAGCTGAGCCCTCTTTGGCAGAGCCTAAGTGGAGGACAAATTGGAGGGGGCTGTGGTATCATTGGTGAGGGCAAGGCCCTTTACCTCAGTAGCCCTGGGAGGAGAGAAGCACGCACAGTGCCTCTAGACACTACCAACACAAGGTGAGTAAAATTCACAACTCTAAATATCTCATCAGTAAGCACTGGACACATTACATTACATTGCTGCATGTTTGTTTAATGCTTAAACTGAAATTTAGTTATTACTATTTACATACAGGTTGGTCCAATTCTACATCCGCATTGGCAGCAAGAGTTTGGGGCCCACTTGCACCAGGCCTCGCTCTCGCAATGAAGGTAATTATATGTACTGCATGACTGTGCTGAGGCCCTCTGCTGCATTCATGTGGCTGTTCCTTAACAGCACAATCTGGAGAGAGCATCTCCACATCTGATCTGGCTTCTTTCCGTCTGTTCCTTCTCACTCTGTGTCTTTGATCAGCCTTGTAGCTACAAATCTGATTCTCATCATCAGTGTTTTTGCTAATGAAGAATCAAAGTCTAGTGTTGTCTGTTCTGGTCTTTTCATCAGTCAGCAGATTTTGGATCTCTATCCTGCAGCAGCACTAAAGGCTCAGTCTGAGTCTGTTTCTGCAGCGTCAGATAAAACCCTGCCAGCCTTCTAAACAGCTTGTCTGTAATAATCAGGACTTCTGGACTATTTTTTGATTCTGTTGCATTTTATTCTATTGTTTTTTTTTTGTTTGGTTTTTTTTTAGTTCCAGCTAAATCTTCTCTGTTCTATATCTGTATAACTAAAAGTGCTATCCACCCTGCTCTTCTTTCTCTAATTGTAGGTGTCATTGTCCAGTTTTCTACCAACAATGGTGTCCAGTGGCAGTTCCTAAGGGAGCTGGACTTTAGTTCCTTCCTGGAGCCCCAAGTAGTGACCATTGAGCTGCCACCTGCAGCCAAAACCCCCTACACGGTATTTCGGTGGTGGCAGCCACAGCAAGGTAAGTGCATGATCAGGGCAGTCAATACTACAGAAAAGTACATAAAAACAATTTTAAAAAACCATATCACTGTGTCTTCTATACTGTACTGTATCTAATTTTTCTTCCTCTCCATCCGTGTAGGGAAACACTCTGCACAGTGGGCTCTGGATGATGTATTGATCGGTATGAATGACAGCTCCAGAACAGGTTTTCATGACAAGTTTGACGGCACAACCCCTCTGAGACACAACTGGTACCGCATTCAGGGTGGAGAGGTGACTGTGGACTGTTTGTCTCTGGACACAGCACTTACCTTCAACTCTGAGGCCATTGATAGTGAGTCACAACACCTTACTGTTCATAAACACATACATTTGGAGACAAGGCTAGGACATTGCGTGCACAGAAAGTAAAGGAGTAACTCAACACTCCCTCAGCAATCACTGTCAAGTGGCCCCTGAGTAAGACACTTAACACCTGACTGCTTCATTTGTACTGAGCGGCTGAATGTGCTGAAGTGACTGAATGCAAAGTAGGATGTTACTGCAAAACAGCAGGACAGCTCAGTAGACTTTGCATGATGGAAAAAAATAAAATGTACATACATGCTTAGACGCATATGATATACACATACTGTGTATTCACACACACTCACATTCAAACAAACCACATAAGTGGCTGTACAGGGACATCACAGTATTACACACACAACAGGCTGAAATTGAATCACCCATTTACTGTGGCACAGTGGGTCCTGCATTATTAATGAGAGCAAACCTGATTGAACATCCTGCCTGTTATTTATGCCTGCATCAAGCTGTGAGCAGATTTACTTTGCACAAATATTACATTACAACTGAGCCCATTCATTAAGTGTGCAAAGCGAGAGCAATTTGGCAACACATCTATAAACATAAAGCTCCCGTGTGCCTCTGTGAACACATAAAGCACTGATTGTGAGACTCGAAGGCTCATATGTGCTGAAACATGAACACATTTCACACATAACTCACTGTCTTTCATTCAGGGCCATATTTGTAAATATAACTTTGGTTATAATATAATAATCAGGCTACAGTAAATGCCTGCAAATGTAATGTTGCCTTCACAATGTTTCTGCAGAGAAGCCAAGGTATGCAGAGAGCTGGGACTTTGAGGTGTCAGGCTCATCATTCCTGCAGTTTGAGCTGAGTATGGGATGTAGTAAGTCCACTTCCTTCTCCCACGGCGTGCGACTGGAGTACTCGACAGACTGTGGTCGTCACTGGTCTCTCATCACTCCAGAGTGTGTGCCCCCAGCTATCGGCTGTGCTGGTTATACTCAGAGTTCCATCTATACCTCAACGCAGTACAAACACTGGAGGAGGATCACTGTCTACCTGCCCAGTGCTGCTAAGTATGTGTTTTTGAACTTTTGTACACCAAATTAGCAGGCAATGTTTGTTCAAAGTGCAGAGACTCCTGAACCTACTTAACTTGCCTTTGAATCCCTCAGTTCCCCCAGAACTCGGTTCCGCTGGATCCAGACCCACTTCACCCCAGGAGCAGAGGGTTGGGCTCTAGATAATGTGTTACTTGCCCCTGGCTGCCCCTGGATGTGCTCTGGACATGGTCTATGTGACAATGGACATTGCATGTAAGTAAAACAGTTTTTTATGCACAGCTAATGAATTTTAATCTTTGGTCATATTTACATTTATTTTCTTCCTACATGTAAAGGTAAGGGGTAATTAACGCCTTCCCTTTTCTCCCTTTTTACATAGGTGTGACAAGGGTTATGGAGGGGCACACTGCGTGCCTTTGGCACCTTTGCCATCTGTACTGAGAGAGGACTTTAATGAGAACCTGCAGCAGGAGACGTGGCCTGAGGTGTATGGAGCAGAGAGGGGAACTCTGAGTGGAGAGCCTCTTAAGTCTGGCACTGCCCTTATCTTCAAAGGGGTAAGGATCCTACACACAACAAACAACACCAAAAACAATAATAATACTGTTAAATCACATACACACTGCTTGAAATCTTTAGATCACTGACCAACAACATAAATCTTATCTGTTTGTTTGCAGGATGGACTGCGGATGATAGTGTCGAGGGATTTGGACTGCACAAACACTCTCTATATCCAGTTCTCCTTTAAATTCATCACTAAAGGTACTGCATAATTCTTTTTTGTCTACTTTGTATAGCTGTATTTTCACTTATTAAGATTATGGCCTTTTTTTCAAATATTGGTGTAATGGTTCATCGTTGGGGCTTTTCCAGGTGTCCCAGAGCGCTCCCACTCCGTGCTGCTGCAGTACTCAGTGAACGGAGGCATCAGCTGGCTGCTTTTGGATGAGTTTTACTTTCCAGCTTCCACTGACACTCTGTTCCTCCACCTACCACTGCCAGCCAGTGCTCAGACCAATGCCACCCGCTTCAGACTCTGGCAGCCTTACAACAGTGGTGAGTGGACAGACTGTGTGAAAGTACAATAAAAATATTTACATCTCTTGACTGTTTTTGCGCCATGTTAACTTTTCTTTCATCTCATGATGAAAGAACTTTCTTCCTCTAAATTTCTCTCTCCTTTTTTCTATCCTTCTCTTTTCATCTTTCCAAACACTAATATGATCTCATTTGCACTTTCCCACATACACAACCATCTTTAGGCCAAATGTCTACAGTCAATGTATAATAATTTCCACAATATTATGCCCTTCAGGTAAGAAGGAGGAGGTGTGGGTGATAGATGATCTCATCATTGATGGCAGCTCCGTACACAACCCACCAGTGGTGATAGACAGCTTTGACGAAGGCCCCAATGAGTCCAACTGGCTGTTCTTCCCCGGGGGGAACACTGGTCTCTACTGCCCCTACCAAAAGACTGGCCTGTATGAAAAACAAGAACTTTACTTTGAACATGGACAGTGATGGTGTTGTTTTGCATTTACTATTTTTGCTACTATTATTATTTTGTACTGACACCATCTAAGAGCCCAACATGACATCTTTTGTTTGTGTGTGTGTGTGTGTGTGTGTGTGACTGGTGCAGGGAGGAGGATGAGTCAGCCCTTGTGTTTGTCTCCAGTGAGCTTGGAGAGCACTCTGTTACCACCAGGGACATTGACGTAAATGAGAACACTATCATCCAGTTTGAGGTACACAAACACAGCCTTGATGATTTATTTTCATAATCAGCAATCAAAATACTTATTCATTCAAAACATACATCATGGCTCATCATCTCTGCTGATGTCATGTGTATTTATTTCTCTCCAGATTAATGTGGGTTGCACAGCTGAGAGCTCCTCTGCCCACCCAGTGCGTCTTGAGTTCTCACGGGACTTTGGTGCCACGTGGCACCTTCTGGTGCCCCTGTGTGCTGGTGGGCCACAGCCCTCCTCACTGTGCTCCACAGAGCTCCACCCTGCAAGCATCTATTTCCCGGGTACAACTCAGGGCTGGAGGAGGGAGGTCATTCACTTCGGCAAGCTTCGTCTGTGTGGGTAAGGACTGGATACATCCGATACAGCACATGAGCAAAATAAAAAATAAAACTTGGGAAAACTTTTGAGGAAACTGTTTTTTAATTCTTTTAATATCCTTACAAGATGATGTTTATTTATTTCTCTCCCTCTCTAATCTTTGCATTTTAACCGGCGTACAGGTCTGTGAGGTTCCGTTGGTACCAAGGTTTCTTCTCAACTGGTTCTGCTCCTCCAACATGGGCACTAGACAATGTCTACATCGGCCCGCAGTGTCAGGACATGTGTAATGGCCATGGGGCTTGTGTCGGTGGAACCCACTGTGTGTGTGACCCCGGCTTCTCTGGATCTGACTGTTCTGTGCCTGACACCCCCAACCCTGACTTCCTCAAGGAAGACTTTGAAGGTTATTCATCTGTGTAGTATTTATTATCAGTTTATTGATCAGTCAGAATTATCATAGATCCTATTCTATGGCACCTAGATGGATCATGTGCTCATTGCATGTTTACAATAGCCTGTTTTTAAATTGATTTAACCTTGTTTTGTTACTGAAGTGAAATGTGATGCATGCTGCTGGAGATTCAGACTACATTGTTCCACGCTTATTATGCCTTTACAATATATTTGTTTATGTTTTTTTTTAAATAAATACTATTATTATAGAGTGATTAGCATTAGAATTATTGCAATTGTGTACATAATGCGTTAATGCTGATGATTTTATTCACATTCATTTTTATAGCATCTAATAATTTCATATTGAATATTCTGTAGTAAATAAAGGTCCTTATTAGGACTTCAGTTTTCCTGCTTTGTTAATTCAGTATATGATGGATTTATGATTGTGTGTTTACTGTTTTGTTGCTGTTTTTGTGTTTGTTTGTGTATGCACTTGTTTCTTGAGGGGGAGCCGTAGATGCTGAGCGTTTTAGACTTCTTAGCGGTGGCAAACCATCCAGGAAGTGCGGTATCATGTCGAGTGGGAACCACCTGTTCTTCAGTGAGGACGGCCTGCGCATGTTGGTCACCAATGACTTGGACCTGTCAAATGCCAGGTACAGCTACTGCTATCCAAACAAAGAAAATCACTCACCAACTTCATAAAAATACACAATAAAATTTTTTTTGTTGGATTTCCACTTTTCAGCAGTAATCATGTGTCAATGGTCATACTCTGTAGGTTTGTTCAGTTCTTCCTTCGTCTTGGCTGTGGTAAGGCAGCTCCAGACCCTCGCTCCCAGCCTGTTTTGCTGCAGTTCTCTGTGGACGGAGGTCTCACCTGGGGACTCCTCCAGGAATTTCTCTTCAGCAACAGCAGTAATCAGGCTCGCCTAGTGGCCCTGGAGATCCCGCTGCGTGCCCGCACACCTTCTACTCGCCTCCGCTGGTGGCAGCCCTCTGAGAACGGACACTTTTACAGTCCATGGGTCATTGACCAGGTACATTTAGACTTTTAATCATTTTCTGTCAATCACTGAAACATCATGGCTGTCATTCATGCATTCTTTCATTTTTTTTCATTCCTCTGACAAATCCCATGTGAATTTAATTTCCATTTTCTCTACCTTTCTTGCATTAACTATGCAATTTATCTTTTATTTCCAAGGTGGTGGTAGGTGGCAGTGCCAGTGGCTGGGGACCTCTGGAAGATGATTTCTCTTCAATTGATGGTCGCTCATGGCTCCTTCACCCCGGAGGAACTCGAATGCCTGTTTGTGGTTCCGATGGACCTGCTTTCGCATTCATAGAGAAGTCCAACACTCGTTATGCTGTTACCACTGACATCAGTTTGGGTCAAGATGCCTTTATCCAGTTTGAGTTTTCTGCTTCCTGCTCTGTCACCAACTCCTGCTACTGTAAGCACTAAGAAGTCAGAATAATGCATAATTATCATCTGCATGAAAAAGTGAATAACCATCTTAAATTAAATATTAATACTGAAGAAGACCTCACATTCTACATTCAGGCTTTGGATTTTCAAGCTATTCATGTTTGTTTGCAGATTCATGAATATGCATATTGTGTTTCTTTGTGTTTCTCTTCTTTCCATGCAGCTGTAGAGTTGGAGTATTCTCTGGATCTGGGTCTGACCTGGCAGCCTGTGGTCAGAGACTGTTTGCCTACAAGCCCTGACTGCTCCTCCTACACCCTGCAGAGGCTGCTGGTTTCTGACACATACAACAAGTGGGGACGTATTACCCTGCCTATCCCATCATATGTCAGGTCAGCACTGTTCTGTACTTTACTCAGACACATGGACAAACTTATGTAGCCCATAACATATCCTGATTACAGTATATTACAATTTTTTAAAAAGGTCCATCGTAGCCACGTTGTAGTGGTTCCTATGCAAACACAATGAGGCTACATTACAAATCAGTCAGTACAATGTCAGGATTTACAGTTTAGGTCAACTCAACTCAACTGCTCAATTTATTTTAACTTACTCAAGTATCTGTGACTTTGATTTATGTCTTCAGGTCTCCAGCCACAAGATTCCGTTGGTTCCAGCAGGCTCCCTTTGACAAGCAGCAGACCTGGGCTCTGGATAACCTCTACATCGGAGATGGCTGCCCAGATATGTGCTCTGGACACGGCCGCTGCCAGCAGAGCTCCTGTGTGTAAGTAACAGCAGCCTCTTACATGCATACACCAAGGTTTTCCACCTTAAATGTAATGTTGTATGTGACCATGTTGCTTAGTTAATATTATTTATACTGTATTATTTGGACATATGTTTTCATTTGATCTTGTAAAGTGGTATGTTTCCATTGCAATATTAAAGTCAATTAACCAACTAACTAGATATAACTTGATGGCCAGTTTTTCTTTTAATGTGATTATGTGGATCTGACTCTACCATGCTCCCCAGGTGTGACCCAGAGTGGGGTGGAGAGTACTGTGACGAGCCTGTGGTTCCTCTGCCCTCCCAGCTGAAGGACAGCTTCAGTCGCGCTCCCTCACTCAGCCACTGGCACATATTAACCGGTGGAAAACTCAGCACTGTGTGTGGAGCTGTGGCCTCTGGAGCTGCTCTGCACTTCAGTGGTGTAAGTGTACATCTACCTTCATTGTTTGGTTTTTATTCATTCTCACCCTCATTCCTTGCTCTCTTTTTTTGCAAAAATGTGTAGAATGAAACACATCACAGTCAGGGATTTAGTGGAGCATACATGGAATAAAATACCATGTTCCTCACCCACTTACTGCTTTTTTAAAGTATCTGGTCATTTTGTTCACCTGAATATCTCTATGTAAACATGAGATATGCATATACTAGGTAGGGAGTGAATAACATAGTTCTTCAATAAAGACTGCAAAAGCACTGACCTGTACTGATTTAATAGATGATACAGGGATACTTTGACAAGCTAGACATCTAATAACATCTAGAACATGTTGTTTCAAGTATTAATCTGTCGAATAAAAGACGATTAAGTGAGTAGCTGTCAGCCTTTAAGTGCAGCTTAACCTTTCCCCAGGCACTTACTGTAGGGCAGTGTTGCAAATGGATACCTATTGACAGGCTGATCTTAATGTGGAGAGGCACCCTGCCAGAGAAACCTCTTAAGAGTACTCATTTAGGTCTAGCAATAGGCTGTATAAAGATAAATTATTAGTCTGAAACTTTACCCAGGATATTTACACTATTTATACTTAAGTCAGTTTTATTATGGTCATGGTTGTGTGTTCTGGTAATGTTCTCAATGTTCTCAAAAACACTAGAGATCATGTTTGAGACTTTTGGATTTGTTTTTAGAGGTTTTGTTTTAGAAATAGAGAGAGAGATCAGAGACTGACAGACAGGCATCCATCTATCACAGGCCTAAACTAGATGAGCCCCGGATTGACTCAGACTGCATTTCTCAATGTGTCTGCGCACAGAGTTGTAGCCGTCAGCTGGTGACAGTGGACCTGAACCTGACCAACGCTGAGTTCATTCAGTTCTACTTTATGTATGGCTGCATGATCCCACCTAGCAACCGCAACCAGGGTGTACTGCTGGAGTACAGTTTGAATGGAGGAATCAACTGGCACCTTCTGACCGAGATCTTCTATGATCTGTACACAAAGCCTGGGTGAGTTTTTTCACCTGCCACACATAGACATAACTACTTGTATGCTACTGAGTAAACAGTGAACCAGAGTATTTTACTTTCTTATCCGTGTTTAGGTTTGTGAATGTGCTGCTGCCCCCTGCTGCCCGGCAGGAAGGGGTGCGTGTGCGATGGTGGCAGCCACAGCATGAGGGAGCAGACCACAGTGATTGGGCTCTGGACAATGTCCTTATTGCAGGCTCAGACCCACGAGCACAGATATCTGACACGTTTGGAGGGGTGGCACTGCCCAACCACGAGAGAGCTCCTGCTGATGGGACCTCAGGGAGGATAGGTCAACTGAACGAGCAGGAGGAAACACCCATCGGTACATCAAAATTGGTTGAACCAGGGATCTAAATCAAAGACTTTAGACAGAATGTCTTGGCTTTATCAATTTCTAGTAATTGCTTCTCTATTTCCATGTTTCTCTCTCTCTGTCTTTATTCTCAGTGAGCGATCACTGGTTGTTCTCAGAAGACTGCTCAGTGCAGCGCTTCTGCAGTTCTCCTGATGGGGTGATGGTGTGTGGAAATGCTGATGGGAGAGAGGTGTATGCTGTCACCCATGATATTATTCCTGACAAGGGCTGGGTCATGCAGTTCAAGGTAACTAAAACCTGCCTAAAACTACACATTTAGACACATATTTGTTTTGTGTGATATCCCATTCATGTAAGAAGTTCATTGTTATAAATTTGCTAAGGTAATATCACCATATGTCATCAATATCTGCATGTTGATAGATTGCAGTAGGCTGCAGTGTGCCAGAGCGTCATGCAGACCGGCAAGTTCATGTCCAGTATTCAGCTGATTTCGGAGTGACCTGGAAGTACCTAGTGCCCCAGTGCCTGCCTGCTGACCCCCGCTGTGGAGGTCAGGTCTCACAGCCGTCAGTCTTCTTCCCTGCTGAAGGCTGGAAGAGGGCAGTCTATCCCCTGCCTGACAGCCTAGCTGACACGTGAGTTATTCTACCTACTAACATTTACCTCCACATGCTTTGACAAAACACGTTCATTTTTATGAGTTACCACCATGACATGCTTGACTTAAATTATTGATAGATCATATTATTGTCATCATATAAAATATTAAAACCACTGTCATTTCAATCATGAAAATGGTATGCATGTGGTTTGACTAACTTATCCTGTCTGGCTCCTCAGTGCGGTGCGGTTCCGGTTTTTCCAGCAACACTCAGACATTCAGTGGGGTGTGGAGAACTTTTACATTGGCCCAGCATGCGACAGCCACTGTGGAGGGCATGGGGACTGTCTGGATCAACGCTGTCTCTGTGACCCAGGATTCACTGGATCAAACTGCTACGCCAGCACTGCTCTGAAGGTAGAGTAATCATTTTTTATATATAATATATGTAATCTATGTTATATATATTTGTGTGTGAAAACAGAAAATAATACAATGATGAGATGTTATCTGTTTGAGATGTCCATGATTCAGATTCTGTGTGGTTTTTCCGTAGGCATCTCTGAAGGAGCGTTTTGACTGGGAAGGGGCCGCAGGACCTAAGTGGCAGGTGCTGGAGGGCGGCAGGCCCTGTACAGACTGTGGTGTGTTGGTAGAGGGGACAGCCCTGTACTTTGGAGGGGCCGATGCCAGACAGGCTGTCACTGCTGATCTGGACCTGCGTGGGGCCAAGTCAGTACTCAATCTCTGTTGGACATTCCCAGACACTGAGACATTTTCAAAGTGTTTTTAAATAGCATTCTTTATAAATTGCATGTTTTTGGATAGGTTTGTGGAGTACTGGGCCAGGATTGGAAGTGAAGATAACATGACCATGTGCCATCGTCCAACATGTCGTAAAGAGGGAGTGTTGCTGGATTACTCTACTGATGGAGGTGGATTAACAACGCGCATGCTACATTATATTGTGTGTTTTTCCTTTGTCATCATCTTCCCTTTTTCTTTTTTCTTTAATTTTCTCATCCTGTCAATATTGGTTTCTCAGGTGTGTCCTGGACACTGCTGCATGAGATGGACTATCTGAAGTATGTGTTAGTGAGGAGAGACTACATTGTCCTCCCAGAGGGCGCTCTGACCAATGCTACTCGCCTGCGTTGGTGGCAGCCATTTACCATTTCCTCTGGCCTGGCCACCCCCAGCCTGGAAAGAGCCCAGTGGGCTATAGATAACATCTTGGTAGGGGGCTCAGACATCAATCCATCCACCCTGCTTGACACCTTTGATGATGGTGAGTTTGTATGTGCTGATAT
The DNA here is from genome assembly GCF_046630095.1 of Trachinotus anak. Classification (NCBI taxonomy): domain Eukaryota; kingdom Metazoa; phylum Chordata; class Actinopteri; order Carangiformes; family Carangidae; genus Trachinotus; species Trachinotus anak. The sequence goes on along the minus strand of NW_027273853.1, from coordinate 10,173,735 downwards.
AACAGAGCCTGACCACATTAATATTACATTACATTACTACTACATTAATATTTTGGAAATCACTGTGACTATTCCTCCTCCTGTTTTCTTTCTTTTTCTTTCACCAGAGGGTGTTTCCCATGAGGAGAGCTGGAGTTTCTACCCCAATGCTGTACGCACAGCTGGCTTCTGTGGAAACCCCTCATTCCACTTGTACTGGCCAAACAAGAATCAAGACAGGACTCACAACATCCTGGCCACTCGAGAACTCATAGTGCAGCCTGGCTATATTCTACAATTCAAGGTACAGTACTGCCAGAGAGCGACACAGGTTAATTATCAGCTGTCATTTGTCTCGAACACTGTGGCTTCAGTTCTTAACACATCTCTTCCTGTTGCAGATTGTTGTTGGGTGTGAGGCAGACACCTGTGAAGACCATCACTCTGTCCTGCTGCAGTACAGGAAGGATGCAAGGTACACAAACAAAACAAAAAAACAAAGAGAGACATACTTTAAACATGTGAAATGAGGGGCTCATAGTAATGAACCCACAGACTCATCATCCAACTCTGCAGTTCCTTTTAGCTGTAGGGAGTCTTTTAGCGTTTTGGTTTTGGTTCACTCTCACCACTGTCACAGCTTTGTTTAGGGGTGCAACAGGCTGTTCTTCTCAGGTAGAGTTTAGACCCACTGTAGACTACCTCGAGCACCAAACAGTAAACAGAAAAAGTTCGCGACTCACTAGTGAACATAATGCAGTATTCAGCAGTAAGAGCCACCAATGTCCCTAGATGAATGCTGATGACTGCTTGCTAAAGAGTTTGATATATCAATTTAAAATGTGATAATGTCATTATTTTGTTCACAGCTTGTGTCTACTGCCTCCAGCGATTGCAGGTCAATGGAAACACTTTCACACAGTTATAAAAAAATATACTGTCAGGGCTAATTTTAATATTTGATGGTCTTTTTTTCCTATTCCCACAATTAACAGCCAAATTGTAGGTAATCCAAAAGCTGTTGTCTTCATAACCAACAGCTTGGGATCATAGACCTGTATGATACATGTGGCTGATCTGACAGCCAGTCAGAGCAGGTGATGCCATGACACGAACTAATCAATGTTAAATATCATAATCAAAATAGCTTCACTCTGCGTCCACCATGTAAAGATTATTATCATTGTAGGAATATTACCAGATCAAGGTTACTTGACATGTTTATTTCGTTCATCGCATGCATTTTACATGGACTGTTTTCAGATCTCGGTCTTTCCCAATAGGTCTGACTCATGGCAGCTTGTACAGTCAGAGTGCCTCCCCTCGTCAGTCAACAACGTGGGCTGCTCCCCCTTCCAATTCCACGAGTCCACAATCTACAGTCCAGTCAACAGCTCAGCATGGACAAGGGTCACTGTCCAGCTGCCAGACCACGTCTCCTCAGGGTAGGAGCACACACATTAGTTCCTCCTTTTAGTTCCTTGGTTAGCAGTGGAGCACATCAAAACTCTTGTCTCATTTTTGTTTTGTCTCAATTAATTTATTTTGCACATATGTGCAGAATAATGAACAACAGTTACAGTTTTGTTGCTGTGTTATAAGCCTTTCATGATTTGTTGTATATTTCCAGGGCCACACAGTTCCGCTGGATTCAAAAGGAGGGAACAGGAGAGCGGCAGAGCTGGGGAGTGGACCATGTTTATATTGGAGAGGCCTGCCCGGGGCTCTGCAGCGGCCACGGCTACTGTACAAGTGGAGTGGTCTGCATCTGTGATGAGGGACACCATGGTGGGCCACAAACAGGATATTACATTCAAACTGCTAAATACACACACACTACTCTATCATTTATACTGTTCAGTTAGAGAGGGCTATTTTTGTGAAGTAAATGATGCAAATGAACAAAGTGAAAAGTAAACATTTGCAACAACACTGAACAAAATATTTCCATCTGATTAAGACAGATTTACTGGTGTAACTCATTGAGTACTGTTGTCCATCACAAATGGTCTTGCAGAGTTTATGCTCTTATTTTGCAATTTCTCCCAGTTTCATCACCTCCCCTCTGCATCCTCTCACCTGCACAGGTGATGACTGCTCCCTCTCCAGCAGTGACCTGCCCAGCTCCATCAAGGACAACTTTGAGTCCGGCAGCGTGTCTCAGGAGAGCTGGCAGCTGATCCAGGGTGGTGGAGTAGGCAGTGGCTGTGGGCAGCTGTCACCGCATGCCCACGGAGACTCACTCTACTTCAATGGCTGTAAGATGAGGCAGGCAGTTACTAAACCGCTGGACCTCACTAGAGCCAGGTACAGGTACAACCAAAACATATTGTACATAAAGTACTTATGTAAACGTCCACCTACCTACCTCACAGCCATGGTAAATAATCTGTCATATAAAGTTTAATACTTTATTTCTTTAACCTCTCCTTTTCCTCCCCTCTCTGTCTCCCTGCAGTAAGATCATGTTTGTACTGCAGATTGGCAGCGTGGCACAGACAGACAGCTGTAACATAGCTCTGGATCAGGCTGACACAGTAGACAGAGCCGTACTCCTGCAGTACAGCATCAACAATGGGGTCAGCTGGCATGTAATTGCCCAGCATCAGCCCAAAGACTTCATAAAGGCCCAGAGAGTCTCCTACAACATTCCACTGTGAGTGATGCAGAGACATCCAGAGACATGCAGATACCATCTAGTAATGCACCCTTTATAAAAAATTTAAGTTGTAACTTACAGCTGTGTAAATGTCAGTAAAAATTTTAATATTGCTGTATAAATGTTAGTAAATCATTAATCCTGGAGGAGGATGACACTTGCTGATGTTTCACAACCTGGCAACTCAAAAGTTGCTCTTATTAATGGCTTATAATTGATCCATAAATCCATCATTAGCAAATAATTTATTAACCATTAATAAATCTTTCAGTTACAACTTTTATAAAAGGTGCCTTATTAAACTACTGTACTAAAATACTGTTTAACCAGTGTAGAAAACTGTGATAGGCTGCTTTGAAGGTACAACACTTTAGCCACAGGTTTTATTGTTGACCTTTGCTGACCCTACAATGTTTCCATGGTCTCTCCAGCGAGGCGAGGGTTAAAGGGGTGATGCTGCGATGGTGGCAGCCACGTCACGATGGTGCAGGACATGACCAGTGGGCGTTGGACCATGTGGAAGTAGTTCTGTGAGTACCCAATTCCCAGCCAGCTCCCGGCCCCCCAGAGTGGCCCCCAAAAGAGCCCCGATCTGCCCCTGTCTCTACCTCTGCCTCAGCCTCACCTGTAAAAAACGACTCCCTCTACTCCACACAAACACTGAGATACAGTATACTTATAAAAATACTGTAAGCACGCCTGCGTGTGTGCTGCTTACCACCTACAACAAAACCTATCAGCACTCACTTGTTATAAATGCTCATCATGACTTCTGATGTCAGGCAAGCAGAGCAGAAAAAGTACTGCAGTGTGCTTGTGGAGGGTTCTGTTTGTGGATGGATGTTCTGTGTATGACAGATCAACTCCTGCTGTCAAATTATCATATTTTCAGTGTCTTGTAGAATTCATGCATCTTCCAGAAACACATTTTGTCAAGAATTGATGAAGAACTAATGTATTTTTCCGTGGAAATGTCTAAAAAGTGTTAAAATGTTGAAAAGCATATCATATGAATAACCTTAGAAGATCTTAGAGGTAGTTACATGAAATAACTGAGGTCATAAATTCCAACATTGTTCAAAATGTTGTCATTCGTTTTTGTACTGAAGCGCTCATTAGATGTGAAGCACCCAGTCACTTATCTCTTTACAGTATTCACCCATCTTGTGACCCTAATAAGGCAGACAGTGCTGAACCAAGATCATTTACAATACAGAACACTGATGGTGGCTTCACATCTCTGACAGTGTGTCTTTGATCTACTGTGACGTCAGCGTTTTGTTTTGTGTTTTTTCTCATCCATTTCATACAGAATTTGTCCAACAATTCTTTCTATGGGGAATAAAAATGTTCTTACAGAGTCTTAAATTTGATTTGATGGAACTTGCAAACACTCTGCACTGATTCATTGATTGTTTCTCTCTTTCTTTTCCCCCCTTTTTACATTTATGTTTTGCATTTTAGTCTGTAGCCTGCATCAATAAATATTTTCTCCAAGGGGAAGTCAGTTCCAGCTTTCATACAGAGATTAAAAAAGGCAAAACTGGAGATTCTGCAGGGCACTGAAGATATCATGAAGATGGTCTATACTCAGCTAGCATATTCCTAACATGGCAATATCATCAAGCATTTTGAATGCATTCTCTGCATGTTGCTGTGGGTATCAGAGCAATGTTCCCTCATGCGGGTGCTGATTGTTCATTCAGATGTGTACCCAATGCATTTCAAATGCTGCATACAACAGTCATGTAAGGCCCTCTGATATTTCATCTACAGTCGCACACACAAACACAAACACACTTAAATGCCTAACCTGAGCTGTCCCTGGTCTTCGTGGCCGTGACCTGTCCCACTCCCTCACTCGCACTTGCACGGTTTTCAACAGTGTCTGCTGGAAAGAGTAACCGTGATCCTCACACTTTGCTCTGTTGTTTATTTCTCTCTGGTCACCACTCCTCCACTCCTTCACACATTCTTCCTCTCACTCCTACACCTGCTCAATCTTTTCTTTTGTGCCACGCGCCTTTCCTCCCTGCTGCTTTATGTCACTGACGTGTTTGATCATGTGGTCATGCTCACTCCTCTGCTTGTGCTGCATTGTATCCTATCCTCACGTCATCCTCCTCCTCCTCCTCCTCCTTTTCCTTACTTTCTTCCTTCTTTCTGTCTTTCCTTCCTCAAATCTCTCCCTCTTCCCCTTTTTCTTCTCCCATTCTGCCATACAACGGATGGATTACTGCTGTATATCTTGCTCTGTCTTCACCTCTACCTGTGTTTTTTCTCACCTTCTCTTCATCTTTGTTACATTTCTTTGCTGTCTATCACTCACTCTCCACCAACTACTCTTCTGCTCTCCATTCTTCTTTCATATTCTCTTTTTTCCTCATTGTCTCTGTCTTCCCACTAACGTTCACTTATTCTTTGAACCTCTGACTATCTCTCTTCCTCTCCTCTCTTCTCCCTTCTTCCTACTTTGGGCCCCTGCCTCCCCAGGCCGGGGCTCATACCCCCCCAGACCTTTCTGCGAGACAGCAGTCCCCTCCTCCTGCCTCTCCCCTCTCGCGCTCTAACCTCTGCTCTCTTCTGTATTCTGCTCCCTCTGGCATGGCTGTAGTGTGAGGTAAGTTATCCGCCTCTTCCTGAATGCAGCCCCTCCCTCACCCTCCTCCCAACCCTTTCTTTTCCCTCTTACACTGCGCACACCCTCCCTCAATTTCACTGAAACACCCCACCTCATCATTGCCACAGTCATCTCCATGCCCTCGCCTTAACTCGAGCACCAGGCAGGTCAACAAGCAGACCAGCTGCTCACAGTGCCCAGGTGGAGGCTTGCAACACAAAGAGCTGAGGAGACAGTTCTCAGGACAGATAACAAAACGATTTTCACAATAAAACAAGAGTAGCCACATTTTGACAGGCGGTGGCAAATTTTTAATTTGTCAAATTTGAGATGACTTCACATCCCTAAAACAGATCAACACAATGTCACCAGATGAGAACAGATTCCTGTTAAATGGGTTTGATTTTGAGTGTGCAGTTCATGCAATACTTGAGGCATTTTTAATGCAGGAATTTACATATACAAATGTCAGTGGTATTGTGTTTGTGTGTATATGTGTGATGTAATTCATCACTATACCTGTTTCTGTTTGTTTTGTTCTGGCTACTACCTCTGCTACGGCTGTTCTGGTGTTTTTGACGTAGCTGCTACTTCACAAGCCGACACATAACAATTCAGTGATCCTATGTGAAACAGATGACTGTTTGTGGGTCCAGGATTTATCTCACTCAGCACAAAAAGGCCTTTTTTCCCATCTGTATACCAACATCAGCAATGCAGAGCATCTTGCACCATTAATTACAAATGAAGGCACGTTTAGCCGGAGAGTTTCATCCAACTAACCTCCTCCATCCAGCTCCTTGCATGGCTTTGTGGACTGACTGTTGTGACAGCTCTCCATCCCTTTTTCACTCATGACTGTCTGTCTGTATGAGGAGACATGACTCTGAGCCAGGAGCTCCCTCCTCACTGTCCCTCAGATTTCTGACCATAAGTCAGAAACACACAGGCTTGCACACTTACACACTCTCAAACATAAGCAGTTTAACAGCCATCCCTCCCATCCGCCTTCACAGTTCCACCTTCACAGCCATCACACACACGCACACTGTCCCCTCCCCCTCCCCCACCCGTCCTTATTCCCCCTGCTTCGCAGAGGCCCCTGCCTGCCCTGGCTGCATTCCTGGCTCACTGGCACCACCCTGCTGGATGGAAGAGGCAATGAACAGGCTAAGCAAGAGCGATCTTCCGCAGCTTTTTTCTGTCTCTCTTAGTTTCAAAATCACCCTTCTCTGCTCATAACCCTGCACCTTTATGGCCTTGGTTTAGTTATTTTTCTTGTCTCCCAGTGATGGCTGTTAACTCTGACCTCAAACACTCAGTGTCAGAGTTCCCCTCTAGTATTTTTAAAAGTGTGTTTGTAAATTCTTTGTCCCATGTCTTGTCCTGTGACATTTGGTCTGCCATTGAATACATGTAGCTAGTTCTACCACCATGTTCACTGTCTAGCTGCCTCTCATTTGTGGAGAACATAAACAAATCCAGTTGTGTAGAGTAGCACCACCCATTCTCCGAGCCATGAGACCCATAGGTGTTGAGTGTTTGAGGTTATAGCTGAAACATGATTTAAAAAGCCAGCATGAATCTGTATGTGAGAGAGTACGGAAGCTGCATACGACTATTTGTGTGTTTGCACGCATGGATCCAAGTGTGTGCATGGGGATGTGTGCATTTTTAGTGCCCTTTTCTCGGTCACTAATGTTCACACTCCTCCTCTTTCCCTCCCTCTTTCACCGTCTTTTTATCCCCGCAGCACCCGTAAACAAAACTACATGATGAACTTTGCCAGACAGACCGGCGTGCGTCACTACTACAGCCGCAAGAGGCGGGCACTGCGACAGCATGCCTGAACCCAACCAGAAGGGATTCGCCCTCTGACCTGCCAATCACACATCGACCTGCCACGCACATCCTTTTTCTCCTGACGACATATCGCCCTGTTGAGTCCCATCCACCAGTGGATTCCAGTCAGCCTTAGACTTCCCTTACCCATCTCTCCCTACTCTCTGCCAGAAACATGGGCCATCTAATCAGTTTACGCCAGCCAATCAAGGCCTTCCCAACCACATGGGTCGGCGGGAATGAAACTCAGAAGGAAGAAGTGAAGCGGCCATTTTGTTTACTTTTTCCATGGACAGTCGGGGTTTCTAGTTGTTTTCTAATTGTTGCTGTGGTTCCTCTGATTCCTGTTCCCACCTGCGATATCCCTCCCTCTGGCTTACCTCCCCATCACTCCCGCTCCCTGTCCTCACCCTGCTTTTCCTACCACACTGTGAAATTGAGAGATAATATATCACTGCTGAACTGACCAGCTGATTGGAGAGTTCCCTCCCAGTTCCACTGAGCCGCCGCGGGGGGGCCACTCCACTGTCGCCAACCAGTACGCCAGGAGAAAGACCACGATGATGATACTGACCATTAAGAGGTTTAACGGTGAAGAAGAAGAAAAAAAAAAAAGTACTGTGTTCTTGCTGTTCTGTGTGTCTGTGGGTTCTTTTTGTGATGAGTTGACTGTGGTGTTCTGTTCATTTGTTTGTTTGTTTTCTACTAATTCATATGCTTTTAAGGGGGGAAGGGAGGGGGGTTGCTGGGTTCTTTTTCCTTTTCCTCATTTATCTGGAATGGATGTGGGCTGGGCAGAAAAAGCCTCCACAGCAAGAAGGAATGAAAGAATGATTTGCACGATGGGAAAAGGAGAAAAAAAAAGACTGAACAATGATTTTTTTTTTAATCATTTTTTATATATGTTGGTTCCCGAAAATACAGATATTTATGGTAAATGGTTCTTCACGTAACCTATTTAAGATGCACTGTGCGTGAAATCTGTATGTTATTTTTTAGTGTTAAGTTATTAGGCAGTTGAGTCAGGCTCTCAGACTGCATCATCTCCCCTCTTCCTTCTCTTCCCTCTTCTCTTGTGCTGTTTCCCCCCTTTCCACTTCTCTCTCTCTCTCTCTCTCTCTCTCTCTCTTTCTCACTCTTTCTCTCTCTCTGCTGATTTCTGATACCTGGAGGTGAGGCTCTATTAGTGTTGTTTTTTGAAGTCTGTGTAACATGGACCCTCTGCCCTCAGTGTAACTCCAGTATAGCAATCTCCTGTATATATATGTATATCCACTATGGGGAGACCCAGCAGCCTTATAAAAGGGAAATAAAGAACTGTCCAAACCTCATACTGTACACATTGCTTCGGATGCTCTTTCATTATTAAAAGACAAACCTTGCATTTGTCTATACACTTTTCTTATTGTCAACAAGCCTCTCTTTTACTTTTCAACTTCCCTTCCCTGTGTGCTGCACTTCTCTAAGTGCACTGAATCCTTCCAAAAATGTAAATCATCTGCTGGGGACTATTTTCAGCTGCAGATCAACAAGCACTGGTGAGTATTTACAGATCCAGGATGGTGAATGTTGGACTGACTAAATAAATTACAGTGCCTTTGTTTGTTGTGATAAGGAAACATTTTAGTTGGTGCAGCAGTGTGGTTCACTTAGGTGTTTTCATTAGTTTTTGGACAGCAGTGAAGCTCCATGGCACAGAAGAATAATTTATCTCAAGATATCTAAACACGGACAACACTTGTTTGTAGGATTGGTTGATTGTTGGTTTTGGTCTTTTCATGTAATGTGTTGACAATAAGAAAAATACAGAATAGCCAGAATTGCCAGCTTTGTCTGGTGTGTGTTGTGAGAGAGGGAGAGAGAGAAAAGTATAAATAAATACACATAATTTAAAATATTTATTTTATAGACATTCAAACATTATGAAAATACATACTTGTTACTAAAATGTTTTAAAAAAAATACTGTGAAATCTCTGCCATTGCCTTGATGCACAACCCAGTATCTTCAGACTGGGCATTCATGACACACTTCTGCAGGCCTTCATCATTACTCCATGCTGAGGCTGCAGAAGTGCCTTGGTCTTGACCCATATGCACATCGTCAACCTTGACATAAAATAAAAAATGCTCATAACATAGCACACTAGGAGTCTTTGGTCACAAGCTGCCAGTCATCACAGCTACAGTGAGAAGTGTTACAGTGATGGAGAGGAGATTGGCTGTGGCGGCCAGGCAGGAGTTACAGTATGGCTTGTCACAGCAGGCATAGCTCATGATGTAGACAGTTCCTTTGAGGCGGATTTTGTGCACCTGGCTGCAGTCCTTCTCCGCCATGCAGCCCCTAGCCGACAGGGCGCTGTGATTGCCGTAGCGACCATCTGCCTTGAAGCACAGCTCATGAGGAGGGCACTCTGTCACAATGAGCTCAAACGTTTGCTCCTTCTCCAGGATGGGGCTGAAGTAGCAAAGCAGGTTGTCGCATAGCAGTGAGGGGAGGAGAAGGTAGAACCACAGCACAGAAACATGCAGGAGCTGCAACATGTTCAGCCTGCAAGGAGGAGAGAGACAGGTGGTATTTTACATTAAAAAATGAAATTTAAAATTTTTTTTTTAAAAATCACAAAACTTAAAGATTACATCAACAATTTAATATTGACCTTTAAAAAAAAAAACAAAAAAAAAACAGTGTAGGTCAAGCTCTAAAATCACTAGTTCCAAAACTTCCTATTATATGTGTGTGTGTGTGTATATATATATATATATATATATATATATATACATACACACACATACATACACACACACACACACACACACGACATTTAAACCCTGTCCTGCTTTGTACATAAAGACAATGTCTGCAAGTAAACATCAAGTCGTATAACTTGAATAATTATTTTAGACTTGACAAACTCATCCAGTCACAAAAAACTTCATACAACCATTTTCATAGGCTCTGTAGTGCTACACTGCAACATGTGTATTGCCATGTATGTAGTCATCTTTTATCTCTTAGTGGAAGAAAGGCAGAAATTCAGAAAGTTCAGTGATTGACATTTCCAATCCTTGCACAAGTGTTAATGATTTCTACTGATTGTCACATTCAAAGGTTGTAAAGGTAGAAAGTGATGGAAGAAACACAATTTAAGTGTGCAATGTTTAAAAAGACAAAAAAAGAAAAAAAGGCAGTACTTTGCCGACTCACCTGCACATTTTAAATCCAATCAGACAAAACTCTTCTCCACATGAACTTTAGTCTCACCACTGACTCTAGATCTTCCTGCACAGGCCACACCTTCCAACACACCTGTTTGTAACATCAATACAGATGAACTACACCAAATGGGAGCTTATTCATTTTTGCTTTAATTGTGCTTCATTCATCAGTAACCACACAGATAATGTCAGCATTTAATCCTCTTTTTTAAAGGATTATTTATTTTCTTTGAAATGTACTAGGAGAATGGCCTGCAAGTTAACTTTTTTCTCTCTGGAGCAAAAATGTAAATCACACAAAACACTGATGAGCTACACATTCATTTAGCAAAAATACCAGTCATCACATTATAAACATTTGACCAAATGTTATTTTTCAGAGACTCAGATAAGTGCCTATGACTAATAGGCCTCTCCCAGTCTCCTACAAGTACTCCTTTTATGCAGCAGCAGGTAATGTGGTGGTCCTTAATGATGTGTAATTTGCACATGAATCCCAACGCTCCTCTGGAAGAACATTAGTGATGTTGGTGTAATCAGTTTTGTCTGTGATCATCCCCAGGAGCTTCTTCAGGTTGGCCTCAGACTTTGGCGGGCCGTTGCACTTGTCTTTGCAGCAGCAGGTGTGGCTGACGTTGTACTTGACCCCTTTATAAGAGAGGAGTTCGTGGGAACCACAGAGTTCACTGTCCACGCAGCCCTGTGCAGACAGGATGTGGACAGGGCCATAGTGACCTCTGGAGCTGGAACAGCGCTGATCAGGCAGACACTGACTGGTGATGTTAGCGCAGGACTTGCCTTTGTGCTGCAGAGGACAGTAGTAACACAGCAGGCTGTCCACAGTTAGAGCTGGGAGGACCAGAGCTGTCGCCGACAAGATGGAGATCAGGAACCAGTGTGGTCCCAACTGATGGACGTCCAGACTGACGTAAATCCACACACACAGAAGCACAGAGGAATGATACACAAAATTCATCACACACATTCAACAGTTAGTGGTTGTATGGTTTTCCATCATTTGTGTATGCGTGTTGCTCACCTGCTCTTTCTCTGTGGCCCCATCTTCCTGTACGAACAGGTGAAGTTGTTTCAACCTGTGAAACCTCCAAACATCAGGAAAACTGCTGATTACCAAGCAGAACCAGGTGTGTCTTTGAAGCTATCTGAGTTCAATTCATAAGCAATTTCAAAAATATACACACAACACAAACAACAAAAATAGAAATGAGATTTAGCTTTCAATTTATTGCCAAAAAATAACATCTTTCCTTCTCCTTCAAAGCACTTTGTATAGTCTTTTAAAAAAATATATCATATTGCTTAGATCAGACAAAAGATGGGATTACAGTGCCATCTACTGTCTGGTCTGCTGTATAAACATGACATGAAGGAAGAAGAAGAATAGTGATTTAATTATTTTTGTTATACCATTAAATGTTGGATTTCTCATTAATTTGATCATAATTATACCTTTTTCCTCTTGGGTCCTCTACAGATTCATACATTTTTGCTCAAAGATTATCCCCTCAAGATATTTTCCATATATTTACATAAACAGCAACCGGTCTACATTTTTATAGCATCTGCAATAAAATAAGAAATCCTTCCTCTAATTGGACACATTCTTCTTCCCTTCTTTCTTTTCAAGTTCGATAACCAGATGAAAATGAGAGCTTTCCCTCCTTGTACAAAGGTTCCTGCAAAGAAAAACAAAGTCTGTATATGGTGAAAATTTTCATTACCACCCGTGTGTATGACAGAAATAGGTCTTTCAGATGTGATCAATAAAGCTTTAGTGGTGTGCTTACAGCCAGCTCCTCCTCCTCATCCTCCCTGCCACCTTCGCTCCAGTCTTGTTCTTCTGCGGGGTCGTAGCTGTACAGAGGAATCAGCCTGTGGCGTAGCTCATCTAATCTGAAGGAAAAAAAGAACAAAACAATCAAAAGAAAGCAAACTGTGACTGACCGTAAAAGATAGAAAATGGATTTTAAAATGCTGCCACAGAAATGAACTTACCTTGATTTCCTCCTAATATAAACAACCTACAGAGAAGTAGAACAATACACACTTAATACTAAGCCTGTGATGCAGAAATGTGAAATGAAATATGCATAATAAAAACCCGATATAACACAACTGCTCTTACCACTGCTACTACACATCCGATGAGTATGAGTAGCACAAAGGGGATAAGAGCATAGTAACCAGGAAATCCAGGTTTGGGGTTGAGGGGTGAAATATGGGGAGTAGTGCGGTTGAAATACATTTCTTTCTGCTGGTTCTCCTCCTCCATACAGCACACCCCTCTGCTCTGTGCACCTCAGCTGACACCTTTGTGAGACATTCAGTGGATTGGCGTTGGTGTCATTCCCAGTGAAACGTCATGTTGGGCTTTATCAACCTCATAAATACCACTACAGAAAGTCAAACAAGCACACAGTTTAGTATGAGATTTATAATCCAAGGTACTGCTTCAGTATCTAGGTCTTACAGTGTTTCAAATGGCCTGAACAGGAGCTTGATGACAGAACATAGAATGCCTGAATAAGTACCCAAAACATTCCTCAACTAAAAAACCTGAGTAATTTAATCTTACCTTATGTGTCCTGTGTGGAGTGTATGAACACACATTTCCTTCTTGCTGCTTTCATTTCAGTTCATAGAAGACACATTTACTGAAACTACATACCTCAACCTGCTCAGTGACATTCCTGAGTGAGGAGTAGATGTGATGTAGTCGGTCGGCTTAGTTGAACTAGATAGATGAGTCCACTCAAGGAAGTTATATTTTTAACCCTTTTTTTTTTTTTTTTTTTTTTTACAACATTGAAATACTGATAGTACTGATCAACTTGAAATATATCTGGATTGTTTTGTAAATGTAATGTAACCAGAGCCCCATGAAGCAGGATTTGGGATCAAGTTCAGTGTTTAACCCTGGATTTTGCAGGGTCACAATGGTGGTTCACATTTTCTGGGGGGGTACATCACCATAGTAACTTATGCTGCACACCTGAAACCAGGCTCAGACTACAGGAGCATTGGGTTTATTTAACCCCAAAACACTCCTTCAAACAATCAGAGGAGAAATGTGGTCCTGGGCCTGGTCAGTTCTGATGTTCAGTCCAGATTATGTGAGTTCACACACAGATTCAGTCCTAAACCTCCCAAACCTGGCAGAGATGCCTTCTGGCTTCAGTTTGCAGTTACAGTTTGGTTAAATTAATGCAACAAAACTTCTTGACTGAGTTTAGGAAAAGATCATAGTTTGGGTTAGAATAGACCCTTTCACTGTGTTTACCATGTGCCAAGGTTTTCTGGCAAGTTTTAATGAATGACCATAATTGCAGAGGGCCAGCCAGTGCACTCCTGTTTTAGAGGGAGACCTCTTGTCTTCTTCATTTAATTTTTTCATGTTGGCTGCAAGCAATGTCAAAGCTTTTTATTCTGGTTAAATATGGATATCATCCTACAGCAGAGACTGATTGAAGCACTTAAAACCCTGTATTTGTTGTACCTATAAGACATACGATATAAGACAGTAAACCTAATAATGACTTTGAATTATGTTTTTATAATCATTTTTTTATTTGCTCCCATCTCCATTTGACACAGATGAAACAGGTTGCAGATGAAAGAATAAGGCTAAAACTGTCATACATGCCAAAAGAATAAATCTAAGCAACACATTCATGCACAGATGTAATTATAGTCATTTCTACTTGTGCTCTAATTTTGATGCATTGATATAGAAGGATATTAACTTACACTTTCACGCAGTTGATGTTTTTTTGGCATGTGTCCCTCCAGCATTTTGCGGCTGTGACTGGTGCTTTAAGCCTGAATTATGTGTTTAACTTCTTCATATTTGTCTAATACTATAGTTTGCTTACATGTAAAATATACCGCTCTGCTGCCAGCAGACTTCTCCATGTTTCTGATTAGTCAGATACAGGAAGCACCGCCCCTTTTAAATGTAAGCACTCAGGAAAGCCTGGGTTGATTCATGGAGAGGAGCTAGGTTATCTCTACCACATATGTGATGTTCTGTGTCTTCCAGCAGAGGGAGCATTGTTTTGGGCTGCAGGAGGGGGAGGAGGTGGGAGGGTTAGTGGGAGGGGTGAGGAAGCACAGACAGGAACCTCTCCAAATCTTGGACAGGTCTAACTGGCTGAGCATGGTTTCAGAGTCGAGCATTCACCTTGTTGACAAAGGGTGGAAAACCAGTTCGCCGGTCTTTGATGGTAAGTTGTCATTTAAAGGATTCAGTTAGAATTAAATTAAATCTCAAAATGTACATCAGGAGGAGGTTTATTCTACTTAATATTTTATCAGTTTGGATTGTAGTTTTGACTGGGCAAAACTTGAATTTCAGTTAAAGTCACTTAGGTTAAGGATATGTAAATGTAAATCATAATGAAATGATCATGGTGGTTTGGAAGATGACTGTCTTGTTTCACTTTTCAAAAGTGGAACAAAGTATTGTCATAGTCTTAGTGGCGCGCTCTGGTAGATTTCCTGTTAAGATTTGAAAGGCTGTTAATCATTAGACCAACATAAACCCTCAGGTTCAGTCATAAAACAGTTCACTTTTCTTACCTTTTAGTCTCATACATTAATGTTGAATTCTGATCTTATTCTGTCTTTTTTAGCACATAGTTCTTCATTCAGTGATACTATGAAGTGAGGACATACTGAGACCATCCAGGAGGACTTGTGTGACCTTTTCCCTACAATGTGATGGATCCTCCTGAAAGGCAAAATGGAACAATCCAGAGACAAGATGCAAGTGCTACTGACTTCCCCATGCCTCTGACAGAGGATCTACACAGAACACACTTGTATGAGGAGATTGAAGTCTTTCCTGAAAATAATGACACACATTTGTATGAGCGCACCTTGTCTGGACTCCTGTCCCCACATGAACCACAACCACAACCCCCAGGCCATCTCTGGGGTCAAGGCAGAGACGGTACCAGGAATACTGAGCACCTCAACACAAATGAGCCTCTTCCACTCAGGGCCCCTCCCCGTCCACCCAGAACCAGGCTTCCAAGTGCATGTTTGCCAGGTAAACCCAGCCAGACAGCCCCGCCTATTCCCCCCAGAACACGAGTACCCCTCCGCAACAGCAAAAAGCCGTTCTCCTGTGACCTCACTGGGCCTGCTCACAAACTGAATCGTTCCAAGACAGAAATAGACAATCATGTGAGTATGTGAGACAAAAAGCTCTTTTATGGATGAGTAAAATGCCCCAAATTAAAAGTGGCAAGATCACAGAAAGGGCATAAGTGTATAGTTTGTCTTTTTTTCTCACATCAGGAGCCATGGACCATCAAACTAATAGACACTCCACAAGGCAGCACCAAGAGGCTGACTTCTTTTTGTGATGCAACCTCCAAGTAAGAGAATGACACCAAACAGAATGGTTTATATATATATATATATATATATATATATAAAGTATTAGTATATATTAGTTTTGTCAGTTCTCTGTAACTCTAACTTACTGAATCCTCTGCAGCTTTAGTTGTTTAAAAATAATCTTAACATGATAATATTTTCTTGTCTGTATGTGATGTACTGAACGATGTACTGAACATATATACATATATATAGTCATGTCTGCTTTTGTTCTTTTAACTGTGAGATGAAATGAATCATGTTGTTCAAATGAAGGTAAAGTGTAGAACATATAAGTCATCATACTTTCACTCTCACATTTGAAACCTGTTTGTCTTTACCGTCTCTGGCAGGCTGATGTCGCGGTACAAACACACAGACAGTATTAATAACTCAGGTGTGGTGTGGGGTCGAATGTTACATATCCACCCTGCGCTGCTGCAGCAAGTGGAGGTGACTGTCAGTGTGGCCACTGAGTGGGCCAATCATCAGCTCCCCTTCCCCATAACCGGTAAGATACTTATTTACTAGCCTTCTGCCTTCAGTTATGCACAGGTACTCAGAATAATTGTAGTCCTATCTATCCCCAGAGAGAATGGAGATGAGAATGTAAAGCAAAAACAAACACAGACGACTGCACACACCTGCCAAGACCAAACAATCCCACATGTCTGTGAGAGAAGTCATAGATCTCAACACCATAAATATGTCTGATGTTTTTACAAGAAGATCCAAAAATAATTTCATGAAAAATGGACAAAAATGTCAAAAATGCCTTATTAGACAGTGAATAGGAAAGTGATTTAAAAAAAAAAAAAAAAATCCTGAATCCACCCCTTTATCTGGATCTGCCCTAAAATGTAATGAGTTCTTCCCTTGCCTGCTCTCCATCCCTCGACTCAATTTGGTGCAAATATTGGTACTTTTTGCATTGTGCTGTTGACAAACAAGCAAACCAACAGACACAGGTGAAAACATAACCTCCTTGGCGGAAGTAATAAGGCTCTGCAGGGCCGTTTTACAGCGTTCATTGTTTGTGATACCACGCCTTTTGTTGTCTGTCATAAACTACAGTATCCTGCAGGTGTTGGCACAAGTGTGGACTCTGAACTCTAATCTTTTATCCAGTGAACAGAACAGTCAAGAGTCTGATTGATAAAATCTTCCAGCTGCTGGATCTCACTCCCAAAACACATGGCTATTATCTTCTAAAACTCTGCGACTCTGACGAGTATCTCCGAAAGTAAGTCACTAATCTTGTCTATGATGCTCTAAACTAACACTATGGATTTCCATATTGATTGTTTAATCTGCTGAACCTTGTGCAATTTCCCATATCTCTCTTTAGTGATGAAATGCTGGGTATGCACGAGACTATTCAGATGTACAACAAGTTTAAACTTGTAGTCCCCCTCCGACTGCTCCACGTGAACGACCTCAAATACCGTCTGGCCAGGGATGTAAGTCGGTTCAAACTCCTTCTCTGTTCCCACCTACAGTATAGATCATTTACCAAGAAGGGGTGGACTGTCTTTAGTCTTGAAATGCTGCTTTCACAAACACATGTTCCTAGTTCCCACCCAGCTTCCTCTTATCAGGGCTATTGTAGCTGTAAAAACCTCCACCCTGACTTCTTGACTTTGCTCTGTTTACACACAACGTCACGTCTTTCAGCAGCAAGAATAACACAGAATAAAGGTGGACCTAATGTGTCCTTACATTTATAGTCATAAAAAGCCAAAATTAAATGTCTATATTTATTCGCAAACACTACACAATAAATTTGCCACAATCCTCAAAGTCATCAGTGTCTGTTTCCTCTCTAAGGGAGCAGATGACGAGACCCCATGCCACGTTTACCAGTTCCTGCATCCTGCCTGTGTCTTTGACACCTGCAAGTAAGATCAATCAGCTTTGTAAAATTTGTTTTAGTGACAACAGCAACTGTTCAGTGGGTCATGCGTCAACTGATATCTGTTTGTAGAAAACATTGGTTAAGGTAGCTTGACTTCATGGCTCCCTGCCACTTTGTCATCTGTGTGTGTTTAACCTGTCCTCCCCTCTCAGAGTGAGTCTGCAGGAGGTGCTCAGTAGCTACGACAGAGAGGTGAGAGAGATAATGAAAAGTAAGGTGAGTAAAGACAAGTTAACTAGTGAGGTACATGTACATATGTTTCTCTCACACACATGTCTGTCATTATTTATTTTTGATTCTTGGCTCTGATCTGATCATGTCTGTAGTCTGGGATGAACGTGAATGTGCTTGTCGGCCATGTTCGCACCATCAGCAGTCTACTGTGTGGGTTCTCATGTCAGGAGTTGGAGGACGCCATCAGTCGCCTCAACAGACTCAATCCCATGCCTTTGGTAGGATATGACTCACATTTGTGACACTTGTGCCATAGTGCTACATCAGGTGTAACCATGCACAGCAATCCTATCTGTGTTGGGCTCTTTTTAAGCCACTTTTTTCTTTTTGTAAAATACTCTCTATGACTTTGCCGAGGTGTCGTGACACTACAAGTGCATCAAAAATATAATGTAGTGAGGAAGAAAGTAATACCTTTTCAATCCAGTGATCAACCGAACAGCTTATTTCTTATCTTCTTTACAGACTTATGATGAGGTGTTTGAGTGTGAAAGTGGTGAGTAGATATTTGTAGACTGCTTCATAAATGTTTAATAGGGGAACTTAAAGTAAAATGTAAAGTTATTTATTTATTTATTTTAATTTGATATTTATTCTCTGTACTGTACTCTAGCAATAATCGTGCTGCACGGGGCTCTACTCAAAGTGCTGCAGATCTTTTTTGACAACTTCCAGTCAGGCTTCAGAGGTCAGGAGGTGACCTGCAACCCGCAAACCTGTGATGTTGAGAACAACACTGAAATCTGCCAATTCAACATTGCTGCTCTCTACAATCTGCAACTTAGCTGGCTGACCGTGTATGTGTGCATTTTGTAGTCACATATAAATACACACACATTTTTATGTGTGTTTGTACACACATACAGAAACAGAAATGTGTGGTATATGGACACCAAGGTTAACTATGTTCCTGATACGTTCTTTTGTTTTTAGTTACGAGTACTTCTCTGTTTCCTGTGAGCTGATGTACACTGGGGCAAGGATCTGCGACACTGGTATTTCCGAGAATATCAGCACCGCCCTGGCTTATGGAAACAAGATCCAGTGTAACCGTATGTAAGGGCGAGTCTCATGGTGTAAATTTAATTTCATCACAGTAAATTTCACCTTTCCTTGTTCACTTAAATATTACATTATGACAAAGGTAAAGTGGATTCAGCTGTATCAGCTTTGCTTATTGCCCTTGCTTTTTTAAGTGACCAGCTTTGTTGTGTCCTCATAAGTGTGTACATGATGATGATGATGATGATGATGATGATGATGATGATGATAATAATAATCTATTTCAGTTCATTTAAATACAGATTTGTATTTGAACTAGAAAATTAAGCAGTTAAGCAAAGAGAGGAAGGATTATAGAGATACAAAATAAACATGTTTATAACTATATGTGTATGTATTTGATTTTAGGATGGTCTTCCCTGTTCCAGTGAAAGAGCTGCCATATGAGAGCATGTTGACGTTTTACCTCAAAGGCTCTAGAAAAGGAAAGAACCCAGAGCTTTTAGGCTGGGCTGTGCTACCTCTTTACAGCAACAGGTATGTTTCCCACAACAGTTCACACCTCTCTACCGGCTCATTGAGTTTTTTGGACAGATTTAAGAGAGGAGCAGATGGTCAAAGGACTACTTTGAAACTAGTAATTCAGTATTGCACTTCTATGACGTTGGTGGATTAACAACTAAGAAATGGGTTCAAAAAAGAAGTGTCAAAGCAGCAGACTGTGACTTTAGCAGATATTCACTCGATTTGTCTAACAAGGATGCCTGAAACTTTTAAATAACTTTAGATGAAGTTTGGAATATATTATTGCACAATCTGAGGACTTTGGATTTTGTACTTAGATTTAAAGTACACTACGAGGGGACCTTTCAGTGACCAGTATGAACAGGAGGAATGGTTATACCAAGCAAAGCTGGTTTCAGTGTTCAGCTGGGTCCCTGACTTGTTTGTTGAAAAAAATTAAACTATAAAAAAAAGGGATGCATCAATATTTCAGTCACTTTTATGTTTCACATGTTTGGAATGATGATCAGTCTTTTGTTGCCACAGTCAACAGTCAGACAGCTACAGACTGTTTAAGATGCAGCACAAAAGATTTTAGCTGGAGCTAAATGAAGAAACCATATATTCTCAGTTTTATTGTCTCTCTGTTAAAGATGACACTGCGTTATCCTGCTGAGCCAGTAACAGCTTTCAAATCAGTTTTATTGCTGCTTATGTTATTTTTTTAAATCTTGCTTGCTTTAAACAATGAATTATATAATTTTAAAGCTGATTTTATTTTTCATATGAATTAAATCTACTTCTATTAATTCCACTACTACCCAATTACCAGTAATTATTATTTTACTAATCACGATATTAACAAAGGTAGTTGTTATTATTAGCTATTATTAGCTAGAATTAGTTTTCTATTATTTTAGTTTTTAATTAGTTTTTCTCTGCTTGTACAAGTGACTAATTATCAAGTGTTTTGATAATTAGCCACTTATCCACAGCAGTATACACAGTAATTAGTGACATATAGTGTTTGTAAACTGTGTGTCTAGGACTCTGGTAGGAGGGACTGTCCTGCTCAGTCTGTCCTTGCTGGCTGGGACGTCTGCTCCTCCCTCCCCTGCCCTGTTTGACGGTCACACACAGCCCATCGGGGTCATTCTGCAGGTCAGCAATACTGAACAACTCTGCCCCCTGTTGACCAAAACACAAATGACAACACAATCTTTTATCCTCTCACTTCTCTCCAGCTTGAGTTTCAAAATGAGTTAAAGTGGATGTACCAGAGGCCCATCGCACTCAGCGGTTCAGTCGTATTCTCTCAGGCTTGTGAGGAGTTGCAAAAGAAAATGCTGGATGTCTCCAAGAAGCACTGCCTCTGCTTGTGAGTAGAAGAAAATAACATATTATGAACTACTGTCCAGGTTAATGTGCAGCGCTCGGTTTCATATTTTTGGACATGCATAATCTTTTCATTTCCAAAGGAAGGATTGTATTCCCTCATTTTCTCTTGCTCTCTGTATCAAACACAGTCCATAATCCTCTCCTTTCTCAGTCTAACAGAAAATGAGAAGACTTTCCTCTGGGAGAAGCGTCACTGTGGTGACAAAGGATGTACTTTCCTTCACCTGATGCTGGGTGGAGTCCAGCAGTGGCAGCCTGAATACCTGACAGAAATCTATACAGTCGTAGAAAACTGGCCCATCTATCTGCCTGAGGAGGCCCTTTTCCTGCTCAGTGACAGGCAGGTTACACTGGCTTCATCTACAAAAATATTGTCACAGGCATTATGCAAAGACCAACGAAAATATATAATATACAGTACATGGAAAATTGTTTTGTTGTTGAACTGTCAGTCACAGAGCTGAAAACAATCAAAGTTTATAAAGATCAGAAAACTGTGTGTGTACCTAGAAATAAATGTATTCATAAATAGGAATACAATGTGGTTTTGTAGGAACAGTAGACTTAACATGACAAGCTGAATAGTAACCCAAAATTACGTCTATGATCACAACCATGATTCAGGTTTCCTTGTTTTGTTTGCTGACTTAATGTGTCTCTTTCAGTTTTCATGATCAGACTGTGCGGAGGGCTGCAGTTCACTACTTTGAACAGATACCAGATGGAGAACTAGAGGTGTTTCTGCCACAGCTGGTCCAGGTAAACAAACTAACATCTACCGCTAACTATTACACAGTCTGAGTGACAAAACAATACAATTCATACACACCTCCAACCTATCCTTTGGCATCTTTAACTTTACAAGTTAATATTTCAGCACAGGAACAAACCAGTATTAGTGGTACAGGTGGAAGACTTTGTAGATTCCTCAGTGGTTTGATGTTATGTGTGAAGTGTAAAATGAATCATCCTGTCCTGCAGGCTCTGAAGAGCGAGTGGGAGCTGGATGGACCTCTGGTGATGCTGCTGTTGGAGAGATCATTGAGGAGCATACGAATAGCCCAGCAGCTCTACTGGTGAGCAGCGGAGTCACACATCAAACTGAGGGGATTTGGATTAGGATTTACTGTTGTACTTTCATTCACTATATATATATGACATGACACAGTTTGCATGAAAATAAATCTCATTCTAAATTAGTAATGCTGCACAAGGAGTGAATATAAGGTAATATTACTTTATGCAAAACACATTGATATCTTTGCTTTTGTATTATTTTCTGTGTTTTCATGCTCATTGTTTTTCACTGCAGTGTCTACAGTAAAGTTAACTTGTTATCATCATCATTTATTAATGTTTTCTCTGCTGGCAGGCTGCTGGAGGATACCCACAGTGACCCTTATTACCAGAGTTGGTACAGTAAGATTCAGACTGCACTAAAGCACTGTTGTGGCCGCGCACTGAGGCAGGAGCTGGAGCATGAAACCCAACTGGTGTCCGTGCTTCTACAGATAGCTGACAATGTGCGCACCGCCGACAGGGCTCGACGTAAGGTCTGTAAATCGATCTCTCATCTACTGTATGTGTTCAAGTTATACGTTTCATTTATTTAGTTTTTTTTCCCATTTCATTGAAAATCCATTTCATTTTTTTCCATTTCTTTCTCTGCAGAATGTTTTGAACAAAGAGAAGCAGAAGATTGATGACTTCTTTAAAGATGGGATCAGCTGTTGTCTACCACTGGACCCTGCAGTCCGTGTGAAGGCAGTGGACATGGATGTAAGAACATTGCACAACACATTAAACCTAAATATCATTACTCTTACTTAATGTACACACAGCACTGTACCATTTCAGAGGAGTTGTTTTTTGACACTTGTTTTGATATGTTACTTACAGGCTTGTAAGTTCTACAGCTCCAATGCTGCTCCACTAGGGATCACGTTCATCTGTACTGACCCTCTGGCCAAGAACGTCAGTGTCATCTGCAAGGTTGGTATTAATATAGTGCTTTATGAAATAATATGGTACTTGATGTGACAACATGGTACTTTACATGCCATGACACTTTGGCACTCTTGCTGAGACAAAGCACAAGTTTTTTGTTAAACCGTTTTCATTACTCAGTAAAATGTGTTGTTCAGACAGGAGATAACCTGCGTCAGGACATGCTGGTCCTTCAGATAGTCCGTGTGATGGACAGGGTGTGGCTGCAGGAGGGGCTGGACATGCGAATGGTCACCTATAGGTGTCTTTCTACGGGCAAAGCTCAGGGTCAGTTGATTTATTTGTTGGTGTTTTTGAATGTACGGTAGTAATTCCCTGCCGGAGCGGCAGTGGCTCAGGAGGTAGAGCGGGTCATCCACTTATCAGAAGGTTGGTGGTTCGATCCCCGGCTCCTCTGGTCCACATGTCGAAGTGTCCTTGGGCAAGGCACTGACCCCCAAACTGCCTCTGATGGCTGTCCCATCAGCGTATGAGTGTGTGTGAATGTTAGAAGCAGTCCACTGTAGATGTAAGTGCTGTATGTATGTGTGTGTGAATGGGTGAATGCGGCTCACGTTGTAAAGCGCTTTGAGTGGTCAATAAGACTAGAAAAGCGCTATATAAGCAGTCCATTTTACCATTTTACATCTCTGTGGCTGCGAATATATTTTTTCACTGCTTACCACTCTACGTGGTTGTCAGGTCTGGTGGAAGTGGTTCCAGAGGCAGTGACCCTGGGGAAGATTCAGCAGGAGTGGGGTCTGGGTGGGACCCTTCGCGAGGACACACTGGAGAAATGGTTCCACATGTGGAATAAAACTAAGGAGGACTATGAGAAGGTTAAGTCCACTCCAAAATCTTTGATATCTTATTCTTAACTACTGCTGATTCTTGACTGTACTCGTAAATATTCAGTTTGCTGTTTTATGTTTAGTTGCATTGTGTAACATCCTCTCACTGTGAATGTGCAGGCTGTGATGAACTTCATCCACTCCTGTGCTGGGTGGTGTGTGGCCACGTTCATCCTGGGGATCTGTGACCGCCACAACGACAACATCATGTTGAAACACAGCGGACACATGTTCCATATAGACTTTGGCAAGATTATGGGCAATGCACAGAAGTTTGGGACCTTTAAAAGGCAAGTCGATAAAAAACTGCATTTAGAAGGTGAAAAAAGTGGTGTTTGTGTTTGAAAAAGTGCAAAGTCAAAGTAAATTAACAAAAAACACTTTTTCTCTCTTTTTCAATGACAGGGACCGTTCACCATTCATCTTCTCATCTGAGATGCAGCACTTCATCACAGGCGGGGGGCAGAAGCCTCAGCGCTTGCATCGCTTTGTGGAGCTCTGCTGTGAGGCTTACAACATAATCAGAGGGCGCACTGCACTGATACTCAGCTTATTGGAGCTCGTAAGACCTTTACTGAATCACAGTAATAACCTCCTCACAGCTATATCTGACAGTAGATATTATATATAACATTTTTGCATTCATGGTGTCAATGTGGTTTCCAGATGCTGCAGGCAGGTATGCCAGAACTGAAGGACTCTAATGACCTGCAGTACGTCCAGAACAACCTCAGACCTCATGACACTGACCTGGAGGCCACATCCTACTTTACAAAGTAATTTAATGCACAACACGCACAGTCTGTCTTTCTAACTAAAACAATTCCTCAAAATATCTCCTGTTTTATTTCTGCAGTTGTATTAATGTAACACTTATTATATGTGTTTGTCTCCCTCCTGACATAGGAAGATCAAAGAGAGCATGGGCTGTGTTGCAGTGAAGTTTAACTTCCTGACACACAGCATGGCTCAAGGGAAGAAACAAGAACCACTAACCAGGGAGGGCATCCCCACTCCCAGCAACAACATCCAAGAAGCTGTTATCCAGGGATACACTGTCAAGGGAAAAGATGTGGTGAGGCAGCATGTTTCTCTTTGTGCTTTGGTAATTCAGACACAAAACAATGGCCTCATTTTTCATTTTTAAAACAAATGTTGCTGAGAGATTTTTGCCTGATGCACCACAGAGCTTTGTGTTAGATCCCAGTAGCCAAGGGAGCTGATGAAACATGTGGAACTGATAGGAAGTTCACACATATTTGGTCTGAGAGGAATTACCCCTGGCACTCAGCTGACTGTGTGTGTTTGCTGTCACACACTCACAGGATGTGTCTCTATTCCCTCACCCTCCAGAGTCGACTGAGGACTGTTACTGGGGTTTCTTGGCATTTCACTGCTCTTTGATCGGAGCAGGCTTCCTGATGTCAGGTTAAACTCTGTGAAGGTGGAATGGAGCATCTTGTCAGTCAAAGCAGGAGCACAAAGATATTCCCAATTAGTTCAGTAGTATAAATAGCGTGTTTCCCAGTAAATCAAAAGTTAAATATAAGCATGTGGGAACTCATCATTTTCTCTGCTTCTGCGTGGTAGTAGTGCTTGTTTTTATTAACACAGTATAAACACACAAATTCAGTTTCCCACATTATTGTTTTTTAATTTGGACTCTGGCAAATACTTTTTCAAACAGAAGAAAACATAAAACGGATAAACCATTAAAGAAGCTGCTTGGTTGAGGTTACATTTGCAGAGGTCTAATAAACAAATTGTTACTTATAAGGATCACCCTGCTTGGGTTTAATTCACTTGTATATCTAACATTCTTAACTGAGTTAATAACAATAATAATAATAAACTTTATTAAGATAACAGTGAAGACAGACACACCAGATAAGATAACAGTGAAGACAGACACAACTGTTGATCCTTTACAAAACTCTCTCATCAGTTGTGGGTCAGTTACCAGGAAGCGTTGATGGGAGCTGGCTTCAGCTGTTGAAGAACATGGACAACATGTAGCATCTACCTGGGAGTTTCAACATGGATCCTGAGTCATCAACAGTCTGTCGTCATTTATTCACCCTGCAACCTCATGAAGTCATTTGTTCTGTTTGATGTGCAGATCTATGCCCTGAGAGTGACCATTCATGATGGGTACCTGACCAGTGAGAAGACATTTGGGCAGTTTGAGCTCATCCATAAGCAGCTGCAGAAGTACTTCATTGAATCCATGCTGCCTCAGTGAGTGAAGAGAAAACATGCACATCCAGCTCACATATGTTGGCTCTTTTATTTTGAAGCACAGCCTTTTCTTTTCAATTTCCCTATAGGGATCAATAAAGTATTTTTTTATCATTATTATTTTTATTTATTATCTTTCATGGTAACAACCTAATTTGATGCATGTGTTCACTCTTTCTCAATTAAAGGTTTCCTAGCTGGTATAAGATGTCATTCACTCCAGCCAGGAAGATGTCTCTGCTGAATAAATACCTAAAACAGCTTTTCGAGGGACCGTGCAAGGGAGTAAGTTCCTCTTGTCATGCTCTCCATCACTGGCTGATTTCTCTCTGTGATCATTTGTTATGCTTGGCTCTAACTTTCTAACCTATCTCCCTCGATCTCCTGCAGAATGAATTTGTCTGCAGCTTGTTCCTGGATGGCCCCAGCATAGTCCAAGAAAGTGTGACGACAGGTAATTTTCTGCTCTTAAATAAAAAGTGGGCGTATAAAAAAGATTATAAAAGATTTAAATGAAAAGAACACTTTCCTGCTAATGGGAATATTTTGAATATGAAGGTTGATTCTGTGCTCTGTCTTGAGGAAGGTGATTATAGTTCATATATTAGATATGCTATGCTATGATTAACTGGCACTGATGCTCTGACCTGTTGCAGGAGCCCGTCCTCAGATCCAGCTGTACATTTCTTACAGTAACTCTAAGCTCTCGGTCTTAGTAAAACACCTGAAGAACATTGTGAGTTTGCTTCACCCTTATCATTGCATTGTTTGGAGCATTGAACATGAGGAAAGCAAACACAGTAGATGTGTTCTCTGTCAGAAATACTTCATAGTGTGTGCTCAAGAGCAGGCTGTCTCTTTCGGCCTTTTCTTTTTCAACAGAAGCAGGCAAACGGCTCTAACCCTGATGCCTACGTGGTCACGCGTCTGAGACCAGACCCTCACCAGCGCTCCAAGAGGAAGACAAAGGTGGTCCGCAATAATGACAACCCCACCTTCAATGAACTGGTACATCACCTTGTCTGATACCCTCAATATATGAACATATGTTTTATACAAGGAACAGTACATAGTGGATTATTCAGCAGCTCAAGAGACTCAGAAGTTGACAGAAACCAACATCAGAGCTAAAAACATCAGAGCTAAAAGAGAGTGAATATTGGACTTAAATTCATCAGAGGGTCATATACACAACCACAAAGAAGGTGATAATATGTCAGTGTAGTGTTCACCGTTTGTTTCTAGTGTCTAGAGGCAAAAACAATCAATCTGTTATTGCAGATTTAATAATCTAAGTCCATATATGTTACAAATGGGCTGTGAGTTTAGCAAACCAATAGCAAATTTTACATAAACTACTGTACAAAATCAGTATAGTGCAGTAACCTAGAGCAGAAAGTAATAAAAAAAAAAATTAGGCTGTAGTGGAAGAGATGCTTACTATGCTCAAATATTAATCATATATGTATGTATATATATATATATATATTAATACTGTTTTGATACAATATTAGAATCAGGGATTTTATTTTCCTTTCTTGTACATCGGGACCCTCTTGAAATGATGGGCTGTCACTCAAAGTCCTACAAATTCACTCTGACTTTGTAATGTTCACTTTTAATGTGAGCTCTGCCTGCGGCGCCACTCTCCTCGCCGTGTGAGTCTGATGTGATCTTTGAGTGTTGAACCCAACAGACTCTGACCAGTAGCCCCCCACATACTTTACAGCGTCTTGCTACCCTTTTCTATGTTGCAAAGTAAAGCCTTCACAGAATCAAATGAATAGAACAAAAAATCTGTCTTATTACTGTTCCTGAAATTTCAAATAAAAGCCAGTACAGTAGAAATATTCTAAAATTATTCTTCATGTTCTGAATGCAGAGCTGTTTGATAACTGAAATATCGGCCTCCTGTTCACAGCTGGAGTATAATTCTGTCCCACTGCTCCATGGGATGGTGCTGGAAGTGACAGTGAAGAGCAAGAAGGCTTTTGTGGCTGCAACCAACATTAAACTGGATGACAAGCTGCTTGACAAGGAAACATGGTTTCCCCTTGGGAACAGTGCAATCTGACATTATAGAGCTGCACTGCATGCCTGCTGCCAGCAGGGGGTGCAGCCTCACTGGGGAGAGAATCTGAGGTTATCTTCAGACTGTGAAAGGGAGACAAACTCAACTGAGAGGAGGAATCATGCACTATCATTTTTACCTATTTATCAGATGCAACCAACCTCACTCCAGAGCTAAATACACTGGCAGTGGATGGGGTGTTTGGATGAAGTTACATATTTGAGTAAAAGTACTCAGGCAAAGAGACTGTTTACTGTGTGAAGGATCCTTCACCTTTTCCTTTTATCTTTAACTGTTAATCAAATGAAGCACATTTGCTAAATATGTCTGATTTTATGGATGTAGCCTCAGTGATGGATGAAGGAAAGAAACTATTACTTTTATTATCATACTTGCACTTTGGTTTTTACTCAAACTTTGTTTTCGTTGCTGTGAGTCAAAACAGTCGTAAATGTGTGTGGTTGAGACTGTCAATGTGACAGAGTGAGGGGGAGGTGATGCAGTGCCGTTAGGAGCTGCCTGCTTGTTACCTGCCCAGAATGAATGTGTTTGTCCCTTTGGGCTGTGTCAACTGTGTCCTTGACCAGTGGAATTGGAGGCGAGAGGCAGGAGGGTGAGGAAGGGAGGAGAGGGGTGAGGAGAGTGTGTGAGCAGGATGACAACTCTGCTTCTCTGGCCTGAGGGGCTGAGTTAACACCCGCTCTCCATCTTTGTCTTATCCATCAGTGGCATTCAAACAGTTATACACATGCATGCACAAACACGCAAAGGCTCACATGCCCACAATCTACACACACACACACACACACACACACACACACACTCTCAAGGCAAGGCAGGTCTTAATGCCATCCTCCTCCTTACAGGCCTGCTGACCTGTGCTCCCCTCCACCTCATTCATAGGATTTAGTGATGAACGAGGATAGAAATAGACTTCCCTGCACTGGATCTGGTTCAATAATGTATACCTCTGTGAATGCTATTTATATTATTCCCTGCTGGGTCTCTCACAGAGAGGTAGGCTTGGAAGAAAATGCTGGCTGCTACTCTTTCATAGTAATGTTCACAGAGTATTAATGCATCCTGGCATCACACATCAATTTCAGCCCTGACATAAGAATGACATCAACTGTTTTGGAACAGATGATTAATCAAAAACAACAGGATCGTCTTATGTGTGATTGTGCATGCATCAGTTATTCTGTAATGAGAACCAAATACGTTACTCCAGGGATTTCTGCATTACTTGTGTGATTCTAGCAGAGAGTTATTCTTCGTTAGAAGGCTTTTCAGCCCTGCTGGAACCTTCTCATGTTTTCTTCTGCGGCACACAGTGCAGGCAGTAGAAAAAGGCAAATCTATTTTCTAACAATAAAACTGGTATTTATATCTGAAGAAATGGTGCTTTTGATTTATTTATATATTTTTGTTGTTGTTGTTGTTGTTGTTGTTGCTGCATCAGCCATGCTTCCCTATCTGTTAGAGGTGTGTGTGTGTGTGTGTGTGTGTGTGTGCGTGAGTGAGAGAGAGTCTGATAGGGAGAGCTGTTTTTAGGAATACCAGACAAAGACAAAGAGGGAGGCTGGATCCAGGCTGCATCCGTCTCGCGACAGGAGAGGCACCCAGCGGTAGCCTGGAGGTGGAGAAGGAAGGTGGGCGTGAACAGAAATGTATGTATAGCTGCAAAATACATGAGCACCACGTAGATACACTGGAGCATTTCCATACAAACTGAAGCACAGAGCAGAGACCAACCTTCAGTATTGCTGACGTGGTGAATGTAGGGAAATACAATAATTGGTCATGCAATGTCACCTGATGTAATTTAGCTCTCCATTTGCCTCCCAACCCCCCACCCGCTGTCACTCTTTGTGCCTCTGTGGCTCACCTTTCTTCAGGCTGGTGAAGGGCAGAGTGTACTGGCCCACAAACTCGCTGCTGAGGAGGCCGGTCTGATCTCGGACACAGAAGCAGATGAGGCTGAGCTCGGGGACGCCGATGTTAAAGTTCATGTCAGCATCCCAGTGAGGACTCAGAGCTGTAATGGTAATCAGAATTAACCAGTTCATTACAATCAATAAGCACTAATGGGTTTAGTGTCTATAATAAATATTTTATATTAATATTGGATTACATGAAGGCGATCAATATAATGAAGAGCCTACAGATAATAATAACCCAACACTGCAGGTCTCCTCAGCTCTGGCTCAGTCTCAGCGTTCTCATAGCAGCGTTTGTGGTGGCAGCTTTTAGTAAAAAAAAACAAAAACTGAGCTAAAAGCTGGCCAGACACACATTTGCTGAGTCAGTGATGTGTTTGTAACTTTTGTTTCT
Source organism: Trachinotus anak (assembly GCF_046630095.1). NCBI lineage: Eukaryota > Metazoa > Chordata > Actinopteri > Carangiformes > Carangidae > Trachinotus > Trachinotus anak. Next base: position 10,143,481 of record NW_027273853.1, on the reverse strand, counting down.
GCTCAAGCCAAGGGCCCGAAATGTGTTACTGAAAGTTTAAAAATAAGATTAAAATATTGCAAGTTACATTATTATGAAGCCAAAACTGTAGACACAAGTTAAAGAAAAGCCTCTCTGGAAAAGCTTGTTTTGAGAAGTGACAATCAAAATGTGGCTGCACTATCACAGGCTAAGCTCCTCTTAAGTCACGGTGCTCTGAAGCCGAGGGACCTTCACAGCAGAGGACATACAGGAGGAGAAGAGCTACTTAGCTACTTTCTTTCTCGTACTCAGCTTCTTGATAAACGAGGTCTTAAGTCCACAGCCAAGCTAGTGGCTATTTGAGGCTGCGCTTGATGCTTTGAGCTAACAGCAAATGTCAGCTTGCTAACATACGACAGTGATGTTAAGTAAGTGTATTGTTCACGAGCCTGTTAGCATGCTGATACTGAATAATTAGCACTAACCATAAAGTACAGGTCAGACTGATGGAAAAGTCATTAGTTTAGCAAGAATTTAAATTAAAATATAACGCTGTAGGAGAAGAATAAGAAAGTTTCTACAATCTATCCTGAATGTCGACAAAATTTCCCGGCAATCCATCGTATAGTTGTTGAGAAGTTTCCGTCTGGACCAAAGTGGCGAACTGACTGGCAGATAGACTTTAACATCTATAGGAAAACAGGCAATTATCAGATGCACAACAGCATCTTAAGGTGTTATTTGTGTTCAGTGTTCAGGAGAGAACACGTGGATGACTAATGAGTCATCTCTGCTGCAATTCACAATCCATTTCTATTTCAGAGCAATTTGCTTAAGTTCCTATGTTCTGTTTACTTCTGTGGATTTCTTAAATCCACATTCATTTGTATTCACCAGTGACCTCATCCATTTCATAGTGTGAAATGATTTTATGATTTAGGCTCATGTGTAAGCGCCCCAGGAGTCTTTACTATCTCTCCCACCCTCTTTGTTTCATCTCAGTAGCACCAACATAGCGCTCTATCACTTAATGTTATGTTTTGGTCTTAAGATCATTTTCTTGTAGCCATTTTTGAAAATGACTCCAAATCAAAGGAAACAAACTGCATGTTAGGGCTGAGCAAAACCTGAAATATGAAAGGTCTGTCAAAATCTCGACAGCTGAGAGAATAATTTCCACACTGATGATAGTTACAGACTGTAAATGTAAGACTCAAACAATCATTTTCATAGTTATCATCATAAACAAGTAATGTGACCCTAGTCATCATGAATGTCGGTGATATGGTACCATGACACTTCTGAACATGAAAAATGTGTATGTGTGAGAATCCAACTGATGCTTAAAATCACTGTAGCCTTTCATCCAGGGTGCAGTGACTGCTCCATGTTTCCAGTCATAGCAATAGTGCATGACAGACTTCTCTTCAAAGGAAATACACTTCTGCATGCCGAAGAAACTCATCAGCACATTTCTCTACAGAAGCCAAACATCAGCTTACTGAGACATGGGTTTAAAAGCAAGTAGAAGAAAGTACAAAATACTGCTGTCAGAGAAAACTGTCTTCAATTCAGTTTCCATGTTTTCACTTGAAGGTTTACATTGTCCTACAGTATGCTGGTACTTCGCATGTTCTCAGATGTCAGTTGTATTTATATGTGTATTTGTTAGAATAAAACCAGAGGTGGGCAAGCTCTTGGTCATGGCTCTGTTGATGGAAATGTCAGCCTGTCAGTCCACCACTTTGGTCCTGGATGAATGGATTACCATGAAGTTTTGTACAGATGTTTACTGTTTTTTAAGGATATTCCCACAACCTCAAGTGCCACTTTGAGGTTGACGTTTGTGGTTTTGAATGAAATGTCTCAACAACTTTTAAATGGATTACTATGAAATTTTGCAGTGATGTTTCCCCCTCAATATGAACTGTGACAACTTTTGATTTACTTCTGACATCATCAGGTCAGAATTTTAATTTGTACAATATTTTGGTTTATGGCCAAATATTTGTTACCTCTTTGTCTGAGTACTGCTCCACAGAGCAGCTGGCAGAACGTAGACTCTAAGTCTCGTTTTTGTATGCCTATTATTCCAGTACTGATGGATTTAAGTCACTCTTTCACACAAATGTCTGTTGCCACATCAGCGCCATTTTTAATGTGAGGAGGTCCAAACTCAGAGAGAACAAATACAGAACACAAGCCTGCAAAACACATGCAAGAGTGAATATTTTCAGATGATACTAAGATAAATGTGACAGCGTACATCTTAGACTGATGAAATAAGAGCCAGTCAGGTCTGACAAAGTAGAGCTGTGTCTCTTTTGATGCCCCAACATGACCAATGCACAGTTCGCACTGCAGTACTTACAATTGTTTTTGACGGTATGTGTGCTTTTTCTGCGGGAGTCAGATGCAATCCCATGAATCTCTACTCTGACAAAAGGGTCCAGAGCTTTGCCACTCCTGGGGACAGGTAGGTTGGACCCACTGATCACCTGTAGGTAAAATGGAGGGTCACACAGAGGGTGTGTAAGAATGTCATTTAAACCAGGGATAAACAGGAAATATAAAAGAGAAGGGAGAAGGAGAGGAGAGGAGAGGAGAGGAGAGGAGAGGAGAGGAGAGTGCTGTAATTACACTAGTCTGGAGAGAGGCAGGCTTATCTGCAGTCCTCTCACATTGAGCCTTCCCTTCCCCAGCCCTGATCAAAGACAAACCTGCTTGTACTTATCATGACATGCCCCGCTTGGCACTGATGGAGCTTTACAGTGTCTGGCCCAAAATTACAGTCCTTTTTGTCTCCTAAAGTCATGCTGCAAAACACTCTGCATTATTCTCCTTCAGAACAACAATGGTCTATACTTCTGAGTGCGTAGATAGCTGTTTGGAGTAGTCATTTCATGAAGATTTGAAAACAGACCATTGTTTATAGTTGACAGTTTTATGCTAAATAGACTCATGAAAGCTCAAGGGAAAATATTGTGTTCCCGAGCAGATGAATAATTGAATCTTTAAAAATTGAAAACCGACCCCACCTAAGTAACAACACTGTATGCTACTCAAGACTCTGATTGCCACTGAGTTGAGAGCTGAGGCAAGATTGCAGAGCTTTCCCTGAAGTGATCAAATAACACAGGGTGATGATTTGAATAAATAAAGTTTGGGTTTTTCCCAGGGCATCCAAAAACAGAGCACGCCACATTTATATTTCATGCAGTGTGCTGGGAGGATGTACAGTGAGTGTACATATTCTATTAGAAGACAATGTCTGATGTGCTTTTAACTTGTGACAGTCTATACATCCTCATGAAGCTGTTGTCTGATCAAGATTTTCTTCATCAGAGGTGCAGCATCATGAGGTGCAGCCATGAATTAAAGTAGAGGCATTTTAAAGTAATAGGCACCAGTGTAACTGGCTGCTGCAGTGCCTGAGCTAAGTCAGCTGAGGAAATAGCCGCAGATCCAGCTGAAATATATGAACCCACATAGACTGAGTCGCTGTAAGTTTAAGGGTCAGTTCACCAACACGAGAAAACTCACATTTTCTCACTAACCTGTGATGGTATCAACCCATGGCAAAAATGTTGCTTTCATTTGTTCAGTTTTCTAACACCACCCAAAACAGTGGAGATAAAGGAAACTGTGTTTGTGATGATCACATTGAAAAATTACATTGAAAAAAATTAACAACAAAAAGAACAACAACCTTTTCCTGTTACTCTAGATACTCACTCCAACTCCGGATATTCCTACTTGACAAAAAAAGACCAACATGAAGCACTTGTGCTGTAATACTCTGAGCATGCTTTTAGTTGTTTAAGAGGGATTCACTTCCAACTTGGATGACGTCTAGCTCTTGTCTCCCTCCTCTGCAGAAAGTCTCTATGAGTCCAATGTGATCCCAGGCAATCCCACATATTGCCTTTGCTGTACAAAGCCCCCGATATCTCTGAATCCCACCATTATGTTCTGCACACAAGTTGTTGTACTGCTATAATTGGACTTATGTGTGTGACTGTAGTCCACTACAAACATGTCTTGTGACTGTTTCATCCACCTTTTTGTCATGTGACTTGGATACTGTACATTACAAGTTCTGCTATTACTGCACCCCAAGACATTTAAAATAATGGAAAAAGGGATGATCTATTAATTGGACCCTGGGTCTAATTGCATTAGATCCCCCTCTCTCTCCTCTCTCTTGACTTTCTGAGGGAGATAATCTAATTAAACTCAGACACTCTCAGAGAGTTTTACATCATAGTTGGTTCACAGCATCCAGCATTTATCTGGAGGCAAGAGTAAGATGAGCTTCCCTACACAATGCCCTAGATTGTGAGGCATAGACACGCATACATGCATGTAAAGCACACACGCACGCAGAGTCCTCTAACATTACACCTTAATCCATAAATCCACCCTGAGTGGATTATTCAGCGTTCAATGCTCCGTAGCCGTACCTTGAGCAGCAGGTGTGTGGGATTGCGCCTGTGCTGGCTAGATCCAGGATCAAAGCTGCTCTGACCGGACATGAGCACTGCTGGCTTCAGGATGTATCCACAGCCCCCGTTGTCCTGGAAACGGCCCCCATTAAGGTCCATAGGCAAGCCCAGAGATTGGAAATTGAGAGCCACTGCAAAACACCACGGGACAACAGTGATGGAACAATGAAAACCAGGGGCCACAGAGCAGTGGCAAAAAGATTTAGGGGAGCAAAACTGAGAATACCTGAAGCTTGTTAAAATAACACCAGCTGCATGCATGAGATGATCTCTCTGCATACCTTTCATTTTCTAAAACCCTTGTTCATTCTCCAGGAGGGAGCTCAATTATACAATGACTTGAAATGTTTCCACAATAAATGGCGTACATTGCATCAGGGACGCATTCACAATCACCAAGTGTGCAATGAGTGCATGTGTAGAGGGATTTTCTGCAGTGCATACCTCACTCTGTGTTTGTATGTGCCGGGACTAACAGATAAATAATGCAAAAACAATACTGAAGTTTGTCCTAACCAACACGTTGCAATGCATCCTTTCATATACTTTTCACATCTAACTGTAACTGATCCATCCAGGCTGCTGCTTTGTACCGCCTGGTCTCCTGCAACTGTGAAAAGTGCCGATCACCACCTGCACAGCTGCCATCACAGCACGTACACAGTTTGCTCAGAGATCAGCAGGGCTCCATGTCAGAGTCGGTGGCTGGCTGACTGAGCAGTGGTGACGGATGAAGTGGATGTGTAAGACATGCAGTGACAAGAACACTGGCCAAGACAGTGGCAGACAGATCAGAGTAGTGACTTTAAGCTCACGGTCGAATCATTTCAAGAGAGTCTGAAGACATAATGTTTGTGAATGATTTTTGAAGCTGAGATTTCTCTTGGTCATTGCTACTGCAGTGCACAGGTATGTGATATGGAGTAAAGCCCAGTGCTCTCGCTGGACGCTAAAGAGGCGATAACTGCACTAAAATACTAAGCTGTGACCCAGACAAGGATGTAGTTTGAAGAAGGAAAAAAAGCACATTTAGGAAGGTACAAATCGATTTAGAAAAGGTGTGATAAGGGCCAGGAAAGGACTTGCTCCAGGGAAAACACAGATGAGGTGGTCAGGCTGTGGACTGGAATGAAATGTTCTTTTCACTGCTAATCGACAGGACATTTGGCCAGGTTGTTCCCTTTGAAGTTCGACAATAAAAGTTTCCAGACTGCATTTTGCTCAGTTTCAAAACTTGTAATGGATTGTAGTGGTTGTTCTGTGGGTGTTGAGAACTTTTTGATTCCTGTTGAAACCGATGACACAAATCAAATCAAAAGAATTTCCATTTCATGTCTTTTTTTAATCTATGTTTTCAGGGTTTTTATTTCAGCCAAAACAGAAACATAGTTGGCAAGAAAATACAAATAATAAATAATTAAACATCATAAAATAAATACCTAATAAATGTATCTGTTGATTTGTAGGCTCAATTTTTCTTTTTTTTTTTTTTTACAATTAAATAGTATATTTTTTTACAGTTTCCATCACACCTGCCATCCCCCACAACTGTATATTTGGTAACATTGCATAGATGTAAAAATCAGCATTGTTTGCTAAGTTAATTCCTCTGCCTAAATAAATGTGTACTATGGATATGTATGAAATTTTAGTATGTATCTTATTTGAAATCGCAGATTGTGTTATGTGGCGTCCGACTCACCGAGCTGCGAACCAACGTTCCAAAACTCCTGAGGGTTGTAATTGGACGAAGACGTCCTCGAGCCTGCTGGGTAAATCCTGCTGAGGAACTTCTGGTTATGGCGAACAAAATCTGCAGCTGAGATGGTCGACACACGACATTCAAAGGTCAGAGGTCGCACACACAGGACACACACTTTCAGTTCAGTGATTCAAACATCACAGGTGTCGCTCCTATGATTCAGTACATTTTAGTCCATCTGACTTAGTCACAATAACAATGTGATGCAGTGACCCAGTGAAAGCATAGTTTCACTGGATCACTTACAAGATTGTAATTTTCCAATTTGTGATTTGTGAAACCTGTAAATAAGATAAACACTCATTAATTAAGTATGAATAAGTGTCAAATTGAATTTTAATAGTATACCTATAGAAACCTGAATGTGACGTGAGGTTTGTCCTGATCAGGTTTTCCTGCCTGAATAATTACCATCATTCTGGATGGACTAGAAAAACACAGCTACAGCCTGTGATCGCACCATAGTTGTGTCATTTGCCTGTAGGGATTGACAATGACGAGACACTACAAGGTTTTTTTTTTTTTACAGCTTCACAGTGGCTGAGACTACTTCATGGTGCCTGCCAGCCAAGCCAACCAGCTCATAACATGTCTGTGTGTCTGGAAAGTGTCATTTCTCCTCAGCAGAAACAGATTTCATTTCTCGACATCACTCTGCTTCTCCAATATACTGCCGCACAGTAGCGTGATGACAGTTAAACTGATTATCAGTTGATTCAAACCTCTGTGGGCTCTTTTCACTTCCTGAACAATGGGGATATAAGGAACATTACTGAGCTTGTGCTGCTGTGCTTTATTCCCTAAAAGTACTCCCCTATGTTGCATATGTCATGTGAAATATGCTTTTGCTATTATGGAGGTTTATGGCCTTGGGTATAATTGCATTTCTTATCCAAAGATGATCTGCAGGGACTTCTTCTCTGAGCTCAATGTGATAATAAATCGTGTGAATCTGCTGGGCTCATCACAATGATATGTTTTAATATTTGCAATTAATTGGACACAGTCTTTTATTATTTCAAAATTTCCCTTGTCTCATGGTTTCAAATGAATAAATGACATTGTACCTGAGGCTCTGGCTAGCTTGCGTGCTTTCTTCTCTGCCATAGACGTGTTCTCATAGTAGTTCTGATTATCCTTAGAGTGACTGAAGCTGATGAACTTGACAGACCGGGTGTATATGACCAGGTCAGATAAAGCCTCAGCCACCACCACCTTCTTCTTCTACTCGTTACATTTCAGGAGCAGAGGGAGACAAACCACAGACAGACAGCAGCTTTATCCATTTGTTCACATTAAAAATGTCCATATGGTCTTCAAGCTGATCTTGCCCTCACTTACTTTCTTCTTTGACCCTGCCTTGCTGGGAGACCAGAACTTTGCTTTGGTTTGAAGATCCTCGTCCTCCTCATCCCCCTCATCATCATCATCATCCTCGCCCTCATCTACACTCTCCTCTGCCTCTGTCCCTGATGCCTGCTCTGCCTTCATCTGAGGCTTTAGCTTTTTATTCTTGATGAGGATCTTATACTTCAGGTCCTGGCATCCCCACAAATACACATTATAATGTGAATTCACATCTGAATAAATGCAAAGTTATCTTAATCATGGTTACACACATTCACACCAACCTCATAAAACCATCACATGGACAAAGCAGTTAAGTAAACTCTGAATTGTTGCTGTTGCATCCTCAAACTTAGGACACAAACTTCAAAACACTCCTTTTGTGCAAACCACCCTCTATGATTTGTCACAAAAATCCTATTCCTCAGTAGACACATCCACATCACACGGCCAGGTATCCAAGGATAAAGAAACAGAAAGCAGCAGGTGAACCAAATCACTGAATCACACATCTGCTGCCACATCTCACCACCCTGGCTCCAAATCCATCAGTACACTACAAGTCTGTCTGTGCAGATGAGCTGTGAAATGCTAAAAGTAGAAAAACATTATAGTCTGAAATTTGGACGCAGTTCAATGTCAATGTCTCACATACTGTATGCACAGGCAAAGATATATAAAATAATTACAGATCTACAACCTGTAAAAGCCCATATAGTATGAAAATTACAACCTCCGGAGCTTCCTTTGCTACTGAACTCTTTCATTTTACATTTCTGTTACACAAAATGATACAGTCCCCAGAGCTAGAATAGAGGCTTTGCTTATGTTGATGTGATTTAGGATATCATATGAAGTTCTTGAAGAGAATTTTGCCTCATGTTGACAGTAAAAAATAAAGTAGAGGAATTGCTTGTTAATGAACTATGGCTTATTCTAACCTCCCAATAACACAATGGATAAATAGAGAGAAGGCAATTGGGTTTTCCAATTTGGTAAACAAGCTGCTCTAACTGGCTAGAGGGGAGCATAAAGCTCCTAAAATCCCACTGTTTCTGAGTCATAAAGATAAAAAAGATACGTGAGATATGGGGGGAAAATAATCTTATATGCACACTCAGGATAAAACATAACTACTTTTTTTGCAGTAAATACCAAAGCAGTAGAAGTCTGAAGCAGCAAAGAAACTCCGGAGAGACAGCACACATTGATCCACGCAGACAGAAAAACCCTTCATCCTCCTTGTCACATCCAATAGACTGGAGTGACTGTCCCTGCATCTTTCAGGCCAGTCACTCAGTCTTGGCTTGACACAGATGTTTTCAGTGGAGAAACCAAGCAGGTGATTCTGAATGAACAGTCAGGTCAAGTGCCTCAGCGTGTTTAAAGTGACGGACACTTCTCAGGATCAACTACATCACATTAGATTTTGTGAATCTAATGATTAAAAATTAAAGAGGCCTGCAGACGTCCATCTACCCCTATGTCCCAGTGGGGTAGACAGGCAAAGGAAGCCTCAGAAAGAGACTAATGAGGCCCTCCGTGGCAATGGAAAGGTCTCATTTTGCTGTGCTGTGACAGACGATGAGGATTAATAGATACAAACCACCCCCACCCCCCCAACCCCCACCCTTTGCTTCTGATCTACCATTCAGATAGCCGGGCTCTCACTTCTTCTGAGTCTTACATTTGGGCTTGGGAGGTCTCCAGTGGTGGGGTGATCCAAGGGAGTTCTCAGCAGCTTCTCCCCCAGGATAGAGATGAGGTAGTGGGCCATGACCTCCTGCTGCTCCCGGGAACAATGGTTTTCCAACGACAGGATCACCGGGTAAGCAGACACCTGTCAAGAAATAATCCCATCAGAAAAAACAAAAACAAAAACAAAAACAAAAACAAAAACAAAAACAAAAACAAAAACAAAAACAAAACCAAAAACAAAAACAAAAACAAAAACAAATTTGCTAGCAACCCATATTTCCAACAATTTGCATCAACCCTGATGTAGTCTACTGCTCTTTCTGCATGGTCTTCATATACGTACACACATCACAGAGAATGGCCTGACCCGCCTGAATCAAAGACAACTTGCAAGGAAAGCATTACTATCAGAGATGCTTAGAGATTAATTAGCGCAAGTGCAGCTCAGTGGGGTCCTCTGAAGCCGACAGATGCAGAGTTGGACACTGAGTTTGATGCCTGGGGTCACCACTTCAGGAAATACATGCAAAATAAATATATATATTGTTACCTCAAAGGCATGTTGCTCCACCGTGGAGATGACGTCCTTAAAGAATATCTTTGTGGTCAGGGTGTAGCCATGGTAGACCACAGGCTCCATATCTGGCCCATCCCAGCAGTCAATCTCCAGACAGCGACAGCCTTTCCTCAGAGCACTGTGCCCCACACACAGACACACACACACACACACACACACACACATACATATAAGCACATGTATACATACAGAGGCACATGCACACACATTTAGCTGTGGCAAGGCCCTGATAAACACTTATAATGTGCTTATGCTTAAAAATGAAGAGTTGAGGCACAGACTGAGTCAAGCCATCATAATTGTTTCCATGCATGTGACAAGTTATATTAACACATGTGAATAATCTATAATAAACACTGAATACTAATCATTTATTCCAACGGTTTCTTCTGTCTGCATGGATCTGGGTCCTCTCCTCACCTGTCACCAGAAAATGTTGCTCTTACATTTCTATTCCTGTACTTTCTTCACATAAAAAATATGGTCAAGCTTATATTGCACAGAATGTATCTTGGCCTTAAAATATATTGCTTTCTGTTGGTGGTGGATTAAAATGGTTTCACTTTCACAGCAGAGGTCAGGCAAATAATCACTATACAATGGTACATTTCTTGAAGCTAGTTATATCACCCTTTTACTCCAGATATTTTAACTGTGAAATAGTTCTGTTTTTATGAATTTGGCCTTTTCTGCCAGTTTATTGCTGTTTTAAAATCAAATTAGGGCACTCACATCTTTGGATGTTGTTAGATACTGTAGTCTTTCATCTCAGTTATCTTTTTCTCTGGAATCACAAAACACAGTGTAACTGCTGTGTGCCTCTGTTATTGTGAGCACAGTCATAGTATCATGTTGTGATTGCCTCCTGCATTTCAGAGAAGGAATGCCTGGAGGATCCAGGCTCACTTTTAACTATTTTCTTTTTTTTTTTGGCTGTTTAGTTTTTTTTTTTCCATTCACAAAAAAATTCAAGCTGAACACTTAGGACATGCATTTTTGCTTTCTTTCAAATAGTTACATAGGAAAATTGATACAGCTCTCATAACTCTTGTGTTCAGTATGGAACTAGGCTAGAAACAACTAGCCTAGCTTAGCAGACTTTAGACAGGGGGAAACAGCCTGGCTCTCTCCAAAGTTCAAAAATACACCTCTACATCATACCAGTTAAGAAGTGTGTCGTGTTTGTCTAATACACACCCACACACAGAAAAGTAAAAATGACAAATCAGGGTTTATTTCTTGGCAAACACTGTAGTCACTTCCCTGAGACTTGACATGGAAGTTTGAGTCCCCTGTGACTCAAACTCAGTCACGTAGCATTTGGCTGACCATTGGTAAATATGATCACTCAACTATAGTCAATCACTCAGTCAGTCCCTTATGGTCATTTGCAATTACAAGGCTGGTCCTGCTGTTGCGCTCCAGCCAAAAAAAAATATATACACACAGTAAATTTCCTCTCAATCATATTTTTTTTACAAAACATACAAAGTTATTTTATTTTCTTCACCCTCCAACGTGAGCTAGAGGGATTTCTAAAAGCCACCTCCTGCCACTGTGCTGTCCTCTCGAGATGACTCTTTCATTATCTACGTAAACCAGAGCTTCCCGGCCGCTGGGTTGGAGAGTTCCACTCTACCACCCGTCCAGGGCGCTCAGCACTTTCACAGGGTCCATAAATACAGCACTTCTGCTGCCATCAGCCCCTTTTGTAATCACCTCCATTGTCCCATAAAGGGACCACAGCAATTTCACTGTCTGCCTCAGCACATGAGAGGGTCAATGAAATGAGAGGAAAAGAGTTTATCCAGATAACACACATGTAGGTTTGAAGGGGAGATCTCAAGATAGGATAATGGAGAGTTGAGGGGCATTTCTGTATCAGAGCTAAATTGCTTTTAAACTGGCCTTATCATTGCTTTTCACCTACATAGAAAAAAGCAGATTGATGAAATATCCAGGATTTAGCAGATTAGCTGATGTTAGCACATTTGCAAACAGTCTTTAACCTATGTCAGTGCAATTTGATACATTACACAAGTTACAGAGGTAAAAACATCATCTGTGAAGAGTCGTGGAAGCAGGTTTTCTCTGGGAGTGGATGTGGTTTTCTGAAGTGCTGCATCATGATGAAGAACAAAAGCTGTATTGTACATACTGTACTTTCTTACCAAACATAGGCATCCAGGTGGCTTTTTCCCACAAGCTGATCTCCAGTCAAGTAGGTGTTGTGTGATGAGGAGATGAAGTAGCTGCTGAGAGGCTGATCCATGTCTTGGTACACCGATGTGTGGGTTTGGTTGAACACGCAGCAGTCTTTGGACTCCATGTACCTCAGGAATCCCTCAAATGTCATGGACCTGCTTTCTCTGGCTGGAGGAAGAGGAAGGAGCAGTGTACCACTGTATCAGCGAGAGTCATAATCAGTATCAGTTCCTTTACCAACTGCAAAGCAGTTTTAAAAGTAGAAGTATTGTTCCTGGTATCAATTATTCAAATGAATGATGACAAGGCACAGTGGTGTTTTGAGCTGAATCCAAACGTCAGCATACTGTCATGCTCACAACAACAATGGGCCATGATGTTTAGCAGGTAGCGTTTACCTTGATCACCACCTAAGTTAAGCAGGTTAGCCTGTTAACACAAACACAAAGTAGGCTGCAGGGAATGTCATAAGTTTTGCAAATATTTAGACTGAAGTATTGGTCCTGCTGATGGGACTAAAAGAAAAGTCAGTGGGTCACAGAAGCCATTAGAAGTCACCTGAGTGTACAAAATTGGGACTCCATCTACTAGTTGTTGAGATATTTCAGTCTGGGACAAAGTCTAGTTTCGACCAACAGACCAATCTTGCCATCTCTTCTTCCAGGCCACTGTCATGGCTAAAAAGTGGCCCTCTCAAAATGTAGCTACTTCTGGTAAAGATTACTATATGCAACTAACAGTAGCACCTACTAACACAGTTCATGCTAGTACAAATAACGAAACATTTATAGATCGTTCTTACCAATAATTGTGAATATTATAATATATTTCACATATTCCCGCCTGGAAAAATTTGACAATCTGATTTCAGACACCCCTACGTTGGACCATAGCATTTGCAGGGAAAAGTTAAGTGGGGAGAAGAGAAAAGGGGTAAACATTATTTCTCTCTGCAGCCATTTGTTAAAAGAAAGAGGATGTTGATAAACTCCGAGAGAAGGGATGATGTTCTGAGATTGGGGCACTATGCTTTAGCCGGCTATTTGAAAGTCATAGGCAAACATCCAGATGGTCTATGTCAGTGTGGAAATTTGGAGACAGCCCAACATGTATCCTCTTGTAACAAATTCAAAAATGAAAGGAAACAGTTATTCAGGAAGTTGTCAGATCTGGGTCTCTCTTCTTTCTCTTTCAAATCTATTTTTCCAACTGAAACAGAATCTCAACAAATAGAGCGGTGCTACTAATAGTAGGCTGAACCTAGAGATTACATCTCTACACCTGCTTTTACCTTCAGCAGTTAAGATCAGTTCACTTTGGTTAAATTTTGGATGAATTCAGAAACTACGATCCAGTTTAAAAAAAACATTATTATCACTCCCCAGTCCTCATCTTGGTCTGTGGTCAGAACCTAAACACCATCAATCGTGCACCTCCTCTGTAATCAGGTAATTTAGTTTATTGAAAGAAATCTGTTGTATGCAGTATAATTATGGAGTAGGTGCTAGATGAGCGAAAAACTGCTCCTTGAAACCCTCTCCTACTCAAACATGATACCATAAAGTAAAAAAAATGAGGTCTTTGTTTGTGCTGCAGCATAGAATAGTTGTGAGCCTTGTGTTGTTGTTTGCCTGTTTTGGTGTTTGTGATGGTGTAAATTAGCCCACAGTAACCCTAAAGAACATACGGTCCACTAGTCCACTGATGGGCCTGATTCTTCCATTTTTCCTTCAAACGTCATTTAAACTACCTGCCTCTGGGTTAACAGCAAATCACTTTGTCAGCCAGGCACCACTGGAGCGCAGACCTTAACTTCTGTCGTAACTAAATTAGCAAGATTACGTGACAAAGCCTTAGTCCTTAAAGACCAGAGTCATTTTTAACCCATAGTAATGGGCAGCACACAGTCTGACATGGCACACAGTTCCCCCTTCACTCACCTGCTTCATCAATCTCATATCTGTCAATCAAATTCTCTGCTGTCTCTGCATTTGCTGTGAGTTCCATCTGCTCCTTGTGGAGGAACCTGAGGAGGGCGCAGGCAGGCAAAGTCGTCTGGCCTGAGGCGTAGCATTGGTACAGATGCTGGATTTCAGCTCTCCTAGAGGAGGGGGGCTTGCTTTTCTTCATTTTGGCCTGCACAGAATCATTACAGCCTCTCAATCCCCTATCAGTGATCCTGAGAAGTTATTCTTTAGTTTCTTTGTAAAACTTCAAACAGAAGAATATGTGGCTACTAGTAATGTATTATTAAGTCTTGTATTTCTCACCAAGGCTTAAAATCCATCATGATAGTGCAGACAGGAGACTGTTGAATTTAGGTCCATTTAAAGCACAGTACCTCACATTATTCTTCACATTGTCATCTTGTAGATATAAGACATAGAAGATCACTTGCTATCTAAAAATATACAGGGAATACTGAATAGAAATGTCAAACCTCAGATGTATCCCAACATTTACCTGAGCTCACTGTTAAAATTCAACTTTTTCAAAACTCAGCACGAGAGAGAATAAAAGAGAAGTCAGAGTGCTCACTCCGCACAAAGTTCTCCCACCCTCTCACCCTCTACCCCCCCACCACCCCTCCTCTCCGTATCTCTTACTTCCATCAAATACTAAGGCAACTTCTATGTGGCTTTCTCATTTTAGTCCCTCTCCACTTCTTGTCATTCCTCTCAGTCAGTGAGACAAAAGTGTCTGTGACTTTCTTTGGCTTTGTATGTGTCTTTTTCCCTCCATACCTTTCATCTCTCTGTTCTGCAGCCTTTCGCAGTTCAGACATATGCCTAAGCCTGTGCTGTCACTGAGTACCCTGCAGTGGGCCGTTCCCCTGCTGCATCTGTTGCCTCAGTGTGAGCAACACAAAGTAACCAACTCTGCAACGACCTTCATTAGACTTTTATGCAGAACCTGCAGTAACTGTATCTGAGGCAAGAAGTCCCTATAAAGTGGTGTATCGTGTGTAAAATTGCCAGCCATTAACCCAAGAAAAGTCATAGATCTTACATAAAATGTGGATAAAAGTCTCTCACACTTTGTACATTAATGTTTCCCAGCCAGTAAATCACTCTCACTGAGGAGGGAATGCAACTTCAGTGGGACTAAAATGTTAAGTTTCACCTGAAATCTCAATGAGATATCATGTAAACAACAGCCTACCTCAGATATCAATGGTCTCTGGGCCCCTGTTGTACGAATATTGAACAAGAAATCAGCATTTTATAAAACCACCACCAAAACAATCTGACTTTTTCAGCAGGTCTCTGGGGAAGTACACAAAGTTGTTGCCATAGTGACAAAACATTCTGATTCTATGGTTGTGTAAAAAAATACCAAAGATTGTAATTGTATTGCATATGGCTTTCTCTGAAGTATGGCAGGGGAAGATTAAAACTCACCCAGTGTCTGGCTCCTCTCATTTTTTTCAGACATGAGCAATGGACTTGGTGATAAAAAAAATAAAAAATAAAAAAAAGAGACAGAATAGAATATGTGAAGAAATAACTTTTGCCTTCATGTTTCTGCATGGTGAGCACTCTGTCTGGGGTGAGTGAAGAGTCTTTTCCTTTCATATTTTTGACAAAATCATTTTATCTCAGTGTTATTAGAAGTGACAACATAACACAGTAATTCAATATATATATAGACTAGGCTAAGTCAAGATACACTAATTATTTCCACCATTTCTAAAGCTCTATGTTTGCAAACTCTGTAACTCCCAGAAGCAAAATTCTATACCTAATATATACCTAACCAATATTTGGTGGTTAGCCATGCCAGGTGGGGTCTAACACTGGTAGTCGGTCAGTTTGCCACTTTGGACCTAATTAAACTGTACTGGCAACTATTGGATGGATTGCCATGTAATTTGTCCATTAACTTTTAAACAAGCACCATCATTTCAAAATTTCAATATCCCCACTTCTTTTTATGACCAAATACCTGCAAACTTAATGACATTTCAATCAGCCACCTGTACTTTACTGTGTTTACTGCTAATTAGCAAATGTTAGCATGCTAACACACAAAACTAAGATGGTGAAAGTGGTTAAAACAAACATTAAGATGTGTTAGCATTGTCCTCGTGCGCATATTAGCATGCTAACTTTAGTAGTTCAAAGCACAGCCTTACAGAGCTGCTAACATGGCTGTAGATGCTTAGTCTTGTTCATATATCATAATGTTTGACTATTAAACTGCTATTACTTTTAAATACGCTGTGTAATTGCCACCAACTTTATGTCAGAGCGCTACACATCCACATCCAAGAGTAATCTTACCCAATTTGATGGTATTACTTCTGTAAAGTGTGCAACTGGAACACGGTAAATTACACTGTTTGACCCACTTGAAATTTTGCATAAAACATTTCTGAACAGGGTGTACATATTCTCCAAAAATCAGTCAATTAGCAGTAGCATTTTTCGGGCTCCAAATGCACATCAAAATTTGTGTATGTATGTATTTATCATACTATTTAAACCTACAATTGTGTGACCTTAGCAGATGTATGATGTCTTTGAGTGCTCCCCACTTCACCATCTGACCTGACCAAAATGATTTGCTTGTGATTTTCTACAACAGCATGGTAAATTGAAGCACTGGCATCGCAGTGTCTGCTATAACTGCAACAGGGTGCTGCTGTCTGAATACATCATGCAAATAAATGCACATAGTCTATGCAGCACCAGAGACTGATTTCAGTTTAATTTTATGGAATTAAGTCCACATTCTCCAAAATGTCAACGCCGTAGTGGATACAAGTGTGAATATATCATAAAAACGTATCTATGCAAAACTCAGTGAAGCATGGAGAACATTTCCACTGATTCTGTGATGGTTGTTTTAGCAAGTTTGACAAGAACTTCCTCTCTGGTTGTCTGTGTAAATCTGGATGTTATTGATGTGGTGTGAATCACTGGTGCACAACAATAGTTATTGCCTAGTCATAGTCCAGCAGAGTCATTCCTCTCTACACCAGGCTGTAATGGTTTGGCCTTCGGCCTGTCAGAGCCATTGGGCACACAAGTTTGATGTGATAATTCCCAGGCAGTGAACATGAAGCCCTGTATATGGCCCTTGTCTCTGCATCACTGCACCTCTCTCTCCACGGTCGGTTAGTTGGACTCATTTTGGAGCAGGGCATGAATATGTAGCTCTCAGTTTTTGCTTCTGTGACTTGTGCATCTGTGCATATTGAAGGGTCAATGGTGAATAAAAGATCAGCAGTCCGTACTTGTGTTTGTGTGTGTGTGTGTGTGTGTGTGTGTGTGTGTGTGTGTGTGTGTGTGTATGTGTGTGTGTGTGTGTGTGTGTGTGTGTGTGTGTGTGTGTGTGTGTGTGTGAATTCAACATTGAACATGTGGAGCTCAGATGCACCAGCACATTTCGGCGCTGTCTGTGCTGCTCATTGTGGGAAAATCAGATCACTTTGCTTTATATCACAGAGTGATGTTCAGAGATCAGGGTTATATCTTAACCCTGGGCTTAAGTTTAATACTGAGTCAAAACCGCACCTGTTTAAAATGAGAACAACTGCGACTTTTTGAAATGTGACTCAAGCTGTGACTTAACAAGGTGGGTGGGGGGCAGACCATGTGACCTTTTGACAATGTATTCCCAGCTGGATTTCCACCAGCTCATTTGGCATTCACTGGCCTGTTGGAGTTTTGAGTCAGGCAGCAGAATGCCAGTGGTAATGCCTGATGTCAGGGGATAACTGGAGAGATGAGGAGCTGCGAAACAACCAAAACTGACACAGACAAATATAGTAATTTACTAGTAACTGCCTTTGCCAAATATGTTTAACAAGTTTTTCCTAATCTTGTATCACAGAGAAGTCAGATGGGGGAGGTCATGGTGGGTGTTTAGGCATATGAAACGAAGGACGTTGAAACCAAGACCCAAGACATCCTGTATCCAGTTTGTTGTTTAAACTACCAAAACACTTTGTTAAGATAGGCTAAATATTGTAGCTTTGGTTAAATATTTATTAGCCAGTGAATGCAATCTCAGGTCAGTGTTGATTATCTTAATACCGTGGTCCTTCTGTAAACTGTGCAAGTGCATTATACTGTCTAAACCTATACAATAACAATAAGCACGTTAATCATGCTGTAGTATATGAATTTATATATTTTATATGCTGGTAATAAGCATTTTGTAGATATCCTCAGTATTTTTTTGCATTAGCTGTGAACATTTTACAGTTACTGTATATATGATTAATATAAATATTTCCATGTTAAATAAAGTAGTTTGTTAAATAAAAAATGTAATCCAGTGAACTTTATTTTTCCTACTAAATATATTTGCTGCTGAAAAGTAATGTTAGAGTAATGTTAGAGTAATGCATGTTAGAGTAAATGGTAGAGGACAGAGTTGCAAACTGGCCTGCTGTTCATCACTTGTAGTATAGTCAAACTGAAGAAAATGTAGCAGCTGTAAAGTTAATCAGTTGTTCCTATGTAACCCACACAAATACACAATCTTTATCTCCACCACGGATTCACACTCTCATCCACGCACACACACACACACACACACACACACAAACACACACACAGAATATTCATGCTAGCAGAGTTTATTGCCAGCTGGGTGAGGAAGATAATAATGATGGGCTCATTATTGTGAACAATTGCTTTATTCTCTGGATCTGACTTCACTCTTCCTCTAGGTTATAGCAGAATTTTGCCATCAGAAATCTCAGACTTGATTCAGTTTGGGGAAAACTGCTGCAAACACAGCAGTTTAGAAAAGTCAGTTTCTATCCAAAGAGTTTATCTTAAATTTGAAAATCAGGGAACAGAATTAGAAAAGCTGTAAAGAATTTGCTGTGCACAGAAAATGAATCATAATTCATAGCTGCTTAGTATTCTCGCTCGTCCATTCTAGAGATATTGCCATAGCCCTGAGCAACTGGCCATCTGTTTGAGAAAATCACCATCCAGAGGCATGCATGTTGTTGCAGCACCAGAGTCATCTTTCTCTGACAGTGCTAGTGTGTTGAGAGAGGCAGGCAGTTGGTTATTAGGAGAGATCCCTGCCAAGGGAAATCAACGAGTCAAAGGAGCAGGCAGAGATGTTCATTCGTTATTCAGCTCAGGATGGAGACAATGATACAGATCTAGATCCATCCTGAGGAATGTGTGACACTGGTGATACATGCATACAGTACGCAAGAGCCTACATGTTGTGACAGGTCCTCTGTATCCAGCTCGTGCCACCAAAGATAAATGTTCCAGCTACACAAAATCGGTTTGACATAAGAAAGAGAGAGAGAGTTGTATGATACACTGGTTGCACAGTATTATTACTGCAGATCTCAAATAATACTTCCTCTCTTTGTGCCTCTTCTTATCACTTCTCTTTTCTTTTGGCAGGAGACATGGAGAAATGTTTAAAAGCTGACATGGCTAACTCTGATAAGTTGTCTTGCTTTTCTCTCATTATGTCACTTTACAATTTTTCATAAGGCTTTTAAGCCACTTAAAGTGAGCTAAACATAATAATTGGCCAACACTTTGTATGGCTTACACAGAAGACTATAGCTATAATTGGAAAGTACTACTATAAAGAGTGCTAATTTAATTAATGCTGTTACAAATTATTGCATAATTTTCAAACTTTTGCTGACTGCTGTTTTAATTATAGCTGGTTGCAGCCAATGTTCAGTGATCCCCGGCAAATTACATATCCTCTGTGAGTCTCAGTGTGCTCTGCCCATCCATTTTCTGTGCCATCCTGCCCTATAATAGCCATGGGAGAATAATTGGTGTCTTTTAACCTCACTGACTGCCAAGAGTGATGTGAGAGAAGTGCATCCACCTGACCAGGAAAATTAGACCATTTAGCTTTCTCTCAAGGTTCATATAGCTGCTCCATCCTCCCAACTCATTCATGCACCCATATTAACCTGAATAGAGTTCGGCATCAAAATGTGACCTCCACCCTCCATTAAACAGGTTGTACTCTAGAACATGTAAGTAGTGATAGTGTTTGAGGTAAGTCAATTAGGCATCTGTCGACATGTGTTGTGCGTGTGCGTGTAGTCTACTCCAGTGTGGATACAGGTCATTTCTGGCAAATGAAAAAAAAACATCTCTGTACTGTTCATCAGAAGGTGATTAAACATCACCATATTGTCGAAAGATGGAGATCTTTCTCAACCACTCGCAGTGGCAACAAAATGCCAAAGCTCACATGCATATCACATCCTAATGCTGTGAATGAGGGTGATGGATTCAGCTTACAAGCCTCATTAGTGAGCCTAAGAAGCTCTAAAGATGCAGCTCTGACGTGGATAAATATAAAGTTCTGCACAGCCGACAGGGGAAGTTAATGGGAGTCTCAGGGTCATAGATATTATTTTTATGAGCAGGGCAGGTTGTGAAAGGCAGGGCTTAATGAACTGTTTCTTGAGGCACAGTGTCGCTCAGTCACAATCCAGTTTGGTATTTTTGGTAGAGCCCTTATCTCCAATATGAGGGAGGCACAGCATGGGCTGTATCTGGAAGTCCACTGCAATTTTGGTGTCCATGTTCATTTTGGTGTAATGTAACGTGAAAAGGTTGCTTAGCTGCTACCACTAATCCAACTGGAGTAACATAACATCAGCCTGAAGCTCTGTGCACTGCTAGGAAGTCTCTCGACAGGAGCTCATTTAGGGCCCAGAAACAGAGGGTTTTTATTGCATATTTAAGGGCCTCTCTCAGCCCTGGAAATCACTCAGGGTATCCTATCAAAAACACAGGCTTACACATTGATTTCATACTGTGAATATCTTGACCAAAATGATCTCCGTATTATCATAAATCATTATTGAAATAAAATTAAAATCTTTACCTTCAGCATCCTTTAGTAACCAAATTTGTATTATACCATTCATATTTTTATAAGGGCATTTCCACAGCCATTTAAATTATTTATCATATCATACGATTTGGTTATCATTTCATCTCTGTGATACTGTGCTGTTCATCTTGTGAAGCTTGGCTTGCCATCACTGGAGTTCTCAGAATATAATGTGTTGACACCTGAGTGAAAAGGTGTCACACGCAGACGCTTTGCATTTATGCTTTCTGACAGCTTGTCAGAAAATCCACAACAGGAGAAAAAAAACACTAGCCTCTCTGAAAGTGAACTGTTAGATGTCAGTGGGGCAAAAATCCATACTGATGTAGCAAGCATTCATATTTGAGTGCAATGCTGGCGTGGGAGAG
Organism: Trachinotus anak; assembly: GCF_046630095.1. Taxonomy (NCBI): domain Eukaryota; kingdom Metazoa; phylum Chordata; class Actinopteri; order Carangiformes; family Carangidae; genus Trachinotus; species Trachinotus anak. The sequence continues at coordinate 10,122,199 of NW_027273853.1, read as the reverse complement.
GGCATCAGCAGTAAAGGAAGATCATCCATATGTATTACACAGTACGGGCCAGTGGCAGGAAAATCAAGGTAATGCTGACTTTGTTTATCAATATCTCCTGTCTTGGGTGTGCATCTGCTTCATGTCTATAGCTACAGTGAGAACAACTGATGTCAGGGGGTAATTAGAGGGCATCAGCTGTGTCTCTGTAATTCTGCTGGATATACTATTGTCTGGGTTAATTATAATTATATGCATTTAATGCTACTTTTAGATCCAGTATATTGTTTTGCACAGATTTCTTCTTGGATGAAACTACCGACCATGCTTCAGTCCTTCACTCCTCATTAGAGTTTCAATTTATTTACATGAACCCTAAAGTCCCCATGACTGTGTGGTCCTGCTGCCATCAATCAGCCAGTAAACAGCATATCCCTGACCACCTGTGCTGTCCCACCCACACACAGAGTAACTGATCACCGTGAAAGTACGAAACTGCAAACATCTCCCTCCTTGTTTTAATTTGTGGTAGCTGGTTATTATTAATTCTGAGGAGAGAAATGTTTATTTTAATTGTAAAAATTAAATATATTCCCTGGGTGAAATTGAAATTTGGGTGTGCTCACTGGACATTATAACTGGATTTCATGTGTTTGTGTTTCAACCCGAACCTTCAGTTGACACATTACCACTGTCTCCTATCACTTTTATTAAACCACAGTCTGCTAGCACCCCTCAGACCACTGGGACTGAAATGAGCTCCTCCATCCCGGCTCCACTGTTGCTCTGCTAATTAATCAGTTGCTTGGCAACATCTGGCAGGGACATAATTTATGGCAAACAGTCAAAACACCTGTTATGCTGAGGCAGGAATGGGTGGAAGTTGAGTCATTGTGCAGCACATCAGGCCCTCTCACACTGTGTAAATATCTGGCAGCAAAATGGAGTTTGACTGAGACATTTACATATTCAGGGCCTCCCTTGCTCCGGATTTAAGCAGATGATTGGGTTTCTATTCTAAATGAACACAATAGCCTCGAGGATGTTTCAACTCAAGTCCTATTTATATTTTTTCACCAGCACCACTTCATCAGATCACACGCTGCATGCTCGTTGTGGTTAAATGAAATACATGCAAAACATTTCTGCTAGTACAGCTGATCTAAATAGAGGATTTTGTGACTTTATAAATGTTTCTCTCACATCCTCATTAATCCCTCACATCATGTTCAAACAAAGCTTAACTACAAAGCAGAGATTCCCAAAGAGTACCTCCTATTATCACTAAGCCTGCGTCCTGTTTTCCTTTAAAAAAAAGTAGCGTGCTCGTACCTGCAGGGACGTGGCAGTCGTCCAGGGTATCTTGTTGTCTAACGTTTTTCAGACTGTTACCCTGGCATCTGTCTGTCTGCAAAAAAGAAAGGTAGTCTTTGCCCTCTGCATGGCACTCCACCTGACTCATTCCAAACAATAGGCTCTTCACCTGCTATTTTGACACAAATGTCATCTCATATAACCTCAGAGCGACAGTAGGCTGAATCTGTCAGCTGATCTGTAGCTTTACGGCTTGTTTCTATATTAAACTGTGTTGGTGTTAACAGTGAATTTAGGCCATCTTATTCTTTTACTTATCCCTTAATTTACATTTCTTTGACAGAGCCTCTCCTTTTCTGTTTCCTCTTTCAACCACGCAGACAGAATAACTTCACTTCCTGAAAGAGGAACCAATGCTTAGCCTGGATGGAGCCTTGTACACTGCAGTCTGTCTCAGTGAGCTAAGGGGAACTTATTCATCACAGCTCACTAAATAAATCAGGAATCCATTAATTGCATTTCACAGCAGTCATGATCTGCAAATTAGGAATCAAGGAGCTTATTTTGTCTACACTACTGTAATTGCATGGTAGTCACAAATGCAATTATTCCAATCCTCCTCTGATTCTTTGCCAGTTTTGCTCTTCCTGTCATTTTCCCTCATGTTCTATCTTTTTTTGACACTGTACACAAATCAGCCCCAAAAAATATGTGAATACTTGAAGTTCACAGGGAGGCTAGAGGAGGTGGAGAATAACATTGCGTCACCTAAAATTAATATTCTATTGGAGCAGTACTCATTAAGCAGCTACTGAAAACAGTTAGTTTTCTATTTTTCCTCCACACTGAAGGCTGTTTATAGCAGATATTACACCTCATGACTCCTGAAGGGAAACCTTCTGGATATCTTTACAGAAACTTGTAAGTTAAGGTGGCCTCAGTCAGAGTCAGTCAGCAAGTGAACAATGTGGACATACCACCCACTGTGGGAAAAATTGTTGCTACTGGAAATCAAGGAGAGGAGGGAAAATCCATGCTTGTGAGAGGGTGATACAAACTTGGATACAGAGATGTTGATTTCTAAGTTGTTTTTTTTTTAAAAAAAGGTGTGCAAATCTCAACAAACCAAAGTGGTATCATCTTTGGGAAATCTGCCAGTGTCTAAGCTTCAGAAATGGTGACAATGGATTTCATTGTTTATGAAGTTGCCTAATATCTGAGTCATGATTGAGATTTGTCATGAGGAAGTGGCCATTAGCACCTGTTGACAGCACTGTTTACTCCGAGAAAGCCTTTTATGTGCAAGAACATAAGTCAACCGGTGAATATTGTCTTGGTTTAAGAAATATTCTGAATGACTTGAGAAGCTCTGGTTTCTCTACCACACTGAAACGGAACAATTGTGTGCAGTCACTATTCAACTCTCCATATAGTAAGGATTAGACAGTGAATCAAAGGATGGCCTCAGTCTGAGGAATTATGATTTGATGCATATGCAAATGTGAAGTAGGAGACGGAACAGGTGAAATATCGGTAAATGGTTAACATTCACAGCACAAAAGCTTGTGCAGGGAGTTTTCTAAGTTACAATTCCACCACTTTTCCTTGGCCTGTAAACTTTCCTGTCATCACTGAGCTCTTTGATCTGTGCACACATTTGCATGTTCCTGTGTGCGCATGCACCTACTGCTGCTTTATTGCCACTTGTCAAATAAGAATATTATGCTGCCATTGTAATTGCTGTGCTGCCTACAGTATCTCCACCTGTGCAACATTAACCCTTTCTTTCAATCTATGTGTGATATCCCACATATGAGGATATTGTCATCCCTCCATCCATCCATCCATCGACATGACTGTCAGTTTAGAGGATTTGCTTGCACTTTATTTATTTAACTTTCTGCTGAGCACAGCAACTGCAGTGAATGTGAGCCACCCAGCCGACAAAGCACTGATTAATTGTCAGCCTGCAACAAGAGAGGAGTGAGCGCTGCAGAGGGAGGAGGAGGTTTTAAGAGATGGGCAGTAGAGAGGATAGCAGGGGGATAACTGTCCATGCAAGCTTTGACAAGTCCAGCCTGAAAAAGGAGCTAGTCCTCCGGCTGTGTCTCCTGCTGTGTATATATACATTTCTAGTGTACGCATACCTGTTCTTGTGTAGATCTGTCTTTCTGTCAGTCAGTGTGTGCCTATGGCTTCCTCTTAACCGCAGGTATGCAGGCTTTTTTTTCACTTGTGTATGTGTGATGCAGTGTCTTTGTTACACAGCACAGCACTCATCCTGCTGACATCCCTCCTCTGCTCCCCTCTCCCTGCAGGAGGTCAGATGTGTGACATCTCATCAGCCAGGCTGCATTTGAGATAAGTGAGGAGTCAATACTTATTGATTAGGAAAGCTGCCACAAGAAACCCTTCCCTTCCCCTGCCTGCTCTGCCTCAGCATCCCAGTATAGAAAGCAGATGGCCCTGCTTACCCAGTGGTACTCAGCACACGGGACGTGTTTAGTGGCCCAGACACAACCTCTCCACAGGACTCAGCTGTGTCCGACCGCCTCTCCAACAGACTGACAAATTTAGATGCGTATGCAGACATACACATATTGGGGCACACTCTCATGGAAAGAGATGTCAAGGAATAAAAATGGTATGATTTTGAGGAATATTGTTAAATACAATTTAATTACAGGATGTTTGATTAAAAAGCTGTTTTGTATTTTTTTAACGATTTGTCATTATAGTGATCGAGTGTGAACCATTCTTTACATTTTAGTGTGATGTGCAGTAAATGCCTGGGTGTTGATGTACTGCCTTTTTGCTTACTGGACCTCGGTGAGGGAGGAAATGAGCTCAGATTTCCCACAACCCATCACTCCTACTCGTCGATTCAGAGCCAATTTACTGCCCAGCCCCTTTTACTGTTGCTGACACTGGTCATCTTACCAGATGGCTCAACTATATATATATTCATGTTTTAGTGTTTGGTGTAGGTTGGAGCTCTATATTCAATAATCCAAAGGAAACACTGAACTCATACACCTGAACAGGTGTGGAGTGGGAGGTAAAAGCCAAAAACTGACTCAGCGCAACATGTCACATGCAATCTGCCGCATAAGCAAAAGAAATAAACCACCAGTAAGCTTGTGCAACAGAACAAGGGAGGCAAGGGAGGTTTTAAATTATTTATCAATTGTTTTGTGTTAAACTATGATAGTGTTGTTTGACTTGTATTTGTTTCACAGATTTTACTACAAAGGACTCATACCAGAGACACTGTGGCACAGGATTTTCTTGTGTTTAATTAAAACCATTTGAAACACACTGTGGTGTGTTTGAGTACAACTGTGCCTGCAAATGACAGGAAAACATTTCCCTCATGGTTTACACGTCATATTATTTTTAAATTATTAGATATGCCACCCAAACCTGTTGTCTGTGTTTATTTTCATATTCCAGTACATTAACACATTGTGTGGGTGTTTCACTTGTGACTTCTGATGCAGAATGACTGAAAGTCACAGTTTTGCTTGGGTTGTTTTATTAACATGATGTAAACTACCAGCTTCATAAGGTCTCTAAGGACAGATCATTTGTGATAGAACATAAAATTCTTGTCCCGCTTGTCAACACAACATGACGGGTTGTATGAAGCTGTGTGGTTTCTAACTGCATACTTCATCAATCATAGCCAGATCTGTCCTTTTAGGAAGTTACTACAGAGTGTGGCGTCATTACATAAACAAATAAATAAGGCAGAGTGCCCACTCAGAACTCTCAGTAATTTCACTGTCAGTAGATAGCTCATTTATACAGTGCTGAAGGATGTGGGTCGAGTCATGAACAGTAAAATAAATAAATAAAAAACAAGAACTTCTGTTACAGATTGGGTCTGCTTCAGGGAACTCACTCATTTTCTTTTTGAATGACTATGTACACACTACACTGAAGTCCTGAGAATCACAAGAATCAACACTCCGGAGCAGATGAACAGAGCGACTTATTTTCTGTGGAAATCCAGGATTTCACAATAACTTCCTGTGTCTGAGTTGAAATCCAATGAAGAAATCCCCAACAGTGTGCAACTAAACAACTTTTCATGTAATACAAATAAGGTTGTGACTAAAGCAGTCATGTTACTTTGATCATGAAAATGGTTGTGCAGATCTTGCTGTTTTTGTGTGACCTTGAATTTTAGAAAACTCCAGGCTCAAAATAGCCTCAAGCAGAGCAGATGTTCATACATAAATATGTGTGCTGTGATGTCAAAGACTAGGTCATATGTTTCCTTCCTTTTCTGGAATATCTAATTTAGACTTCTTTTACATAATTAATTATTTTGGAGGTTACTCCAAATCAACTGGATAGTGGGATATATACTGTGTTTTATTTACATTTTCTTTAAAGGCCACTGGCGGAGACATAAGGGTTATGTTATGCATGAATCTGTGGTCATTTTGCTGATTCAGCAGGCAAAAGTACTTTTGTGTTCCTATTTTTTTCCTGCACACGATGTGAACACAACATTCTGTGTACAAGGCTTTTTTTTTTACTGTTCTGGGCAAGCAAATCACTTCTGTATTGCTGTATATGCCCCTTATTAAAATCCTATCCTTTTTGTTCATTTATTTGGAAATATTCATATGTTAGCTGTGTATCAGCGCTCTTTGAATTAGACAGTAGGTTCTGAACAGAGTGGGACTGATAACCAGAACCAAAATGTTGACGTGATTGTCCCAAACTTCAGAATCATTTGGGAATATCAGTGTCCTTGAGGAGCTCTTGCCTTCCGCCTTGAAGAATTATTCCCGGACTGGAGCCTTTCTCACTGTCGCTCACATGACCCTTGATGCCCTGAGAAGATGCTCATGACCTGTTTGTCACACTGCTTTGCTTTCCCATCAGACACAGGATATGTGTGTCAACAGGGGAGGACTGCATGCCGAGACATGCTGAATATTGCAAAGCGAAACAGATGTTCAGATGTCGTGGTTGCATTGTTACAAAGTACATCTCATCAGCCTGTATGTAAAAAAAAAAAAAAAAAAAAAAAAAAAAAAAAAAAATTGAACGTATGTAGTTATGGTTGGTTTTATATCCACATCTTAATTAAGATTGTACATCACCTCAGACATTTAAGATGTCCGCAGTGGAATGAGGCTTCATCCACTCCCACAGAGTCAGATAATCATGCCTTTACATTACATTACACTAGCACTCAGCCTAAAGTACTTCTCCAAGAACTGATCTATAATCTGCTACTTAAGCATAAATACAGTGCAGGGTGCGGACACAGGCTCGCACTCATGAAGATGAAACCAGGAGGTGCTGCACATCACAATTTGTGATGTCAGCACATGCAACGAGCTTTAATGAGCACTGTATATAGAGGAATCACAACCCTGTCAGGTTATTTATGCATTACATCAAAGTGGAGCTTGATCCTGATCAATGTTAAGTAGTCCCTCATCTTGATTAATAATCTACTCTATTACTTAAACACCTCAGCGGGAACTTTTGAGTAATGATGCCAGCTGCAATCAATAGAGAATCACTCATGTTATGTGTGGATGATTTAAAGTACTGCGGATTTACAGTAGCCTTTTGTAGTGCTTACTAAGTACAATAACAATTAATAAAACAGTTTATGATGCACAGAGAGCTGGAGGGAGGCATGTTCATTTCATTATGTGTATACAAAGGTCCTTGTCTAAACCAATAAAGACAACATATAGGTAAGATTACGATGATTATATTAGTTTAGATATTTAACAGTCTCATTAATCTTGAGAGGCTGGACACAGATAAGTGATACTTCATTCCCGCCTGGTTCTGCTGTTGGGTTTACAGTAAGGTTACGACTCCTAACCTCAGTCTGGGGCTCTGAGGAAAGTAACACAGTCAACCTTTTCAGTACGTAAGCACTAATAAACTATCACACTGAGCACAAGCCCAGCTCTGTGTTTTGTTTACATTGCAAAATAAAACCCAGTAGGTCTGGGAAAAATAACTTTTTTCTACAGCAGAGATGCAATGCATTTCCTCTCACAATCACTACAGTCACAACTGACTCAGGCCACTTACAGCGTCCTCTAATTACAAAATAGAGTACCCACTCATTCAGTCTTAATGACACATATCACTAGTGGAAATCTCATAAAACTTGGAAAGAAAAACATTTGGACTGCACCCAAAAAGGCTTTGGATCCAGTGAGGTCATGAATGTGGTGAACAGAGAGCCATTTGTGGGTTGGGTTTTTGTCAGGCTGTGACTAGCAGTGATTCAGGGATGTGTGTTTAATGATTCAGAGGTGAGTTGTGAGGACTACACCTCCTGTCGGGATCTTTTTTCCACAAAGAAGGAGATCCAAATTCCTATCATCTGTATTGCTAGTACTGCATACTACTGCAGCTACAACTGAATTAAGTCTTATACCATTTTCCAATGTTGCCTATTTCCCTCACTGCTGACTTGACTGGCCCTAATAGCTGTACTGGTTTGCGGGTTGTGCATGCCAGTCAAATGATACTGTGTGTTGCAATCGGAGAGGCACAGATGACATCATATTCACATCATTGAGCAATGTGTAAGGGATGGGATAAACATGCAGTCCCATAGGAAGTTATTGTGCCCTGCAAGTAGATTTTCTTTCCAGTTGCACTGTACTGTTTATGTGGACTGAATATTGTCCTGCCTGAGGCTCTATCTGTTATTTTCATTTAATCACATAATAACTAATTTCCCCCCAGTAGTTGTTAGCTGGCAATATAATTAAATTCCTTCATTTACAATCCACTAATTTCAAAGCACAATGTGCAGGCTGAAAGATGGCTCTATCTGCACAAGCTTTTGATGCCAGCTGATGAGAGGTCTGCACAGATGCCAAGTGGCTCCAGTGTAAAGAAGAGAGTCCTCCCTGTTACCTCGCACAGACAGGCACGAGGCTACTGCTGAGCTGGCACCAGAACGAAGCCCTCCAACAGCTGCTTTATAATGTGCAACCATTAATTACATTCTGATGCCTCAAGTCTGGCCTGTGTTGCTGAGCAGAGAACCCTCACCTTGCTGAGCGTGGAGCAATTATGTAAGAATGCGTTGAGCAATGTTAACCAGACACAAAACTGTGTGTATTTAATAATAACTCTGTCTCTGTCACATTTTTACATATTCAGACCCTGGTTCCCCTTTAGGAGATGATTAATATTTTGTGAGTTGAATTGTGTCTCTGAGTGGCTGCTTGCATTGTGTAATTCAGCTAATCGTGTTTCTTTAATTCTTTCTACGACAAGGAAGTAGCCTTCTGTTCACAAGAAACTGTGAATATTAAAAGATTTCAGTTCCTTAAAATACTCTTCTGAGTCAGTTGTGTGACATTTGTAGATCCCAGAGAAATTAGTTCCTGACAAAATGAATAAACAACTGGAACAAATCTACAGGGGTCAAAGACTTAATGGCTCCAGATCTGTTTGGCATGTTCTCAATTTATTTCCATGTTCTATTACTCAACTAAAAGGTTCATAACTTGTCCTGTATTAGCTCTAACCTTTGCAGAAAGACAGACATACTTTGTCACTCTCATTTGGGTTCCCACTTTAACTAAATTGTATCTGTTTGCTTGAGTGCTGATGATATACTATAGTACAGTGAAGCATATCTCATCCATCCTGGAGACTGTGGGCTGCAGTTGACAAATGTCTGCTTCAGCTAAAAGAAGAAATACACTGACCCACGGTGCTGGACTTTCTGTACTGTCAGACCCTGGAAATAAAAATCCACGCAAACATGCTTGAGTAGGGCAGCTGTGAAGCTCTCACTAAACCCTGTAAGTCAGGGTCCTGTGAAAAAAGTCCAGTCAAGGGAAACAGTATTCAAATGAGTTTCTCTAGAAAAAATGTTTTATAGTAGACTGGAGAATACTTTTGATGCCCAATGCCTTCAATGCCCATTGATCCCAAGCTTTGTGTGTCAGATACTGGACTAGCCTAAAACTTTAAGAGCCAGGCACAGGAAATAGTGCTTGTGTGTTTCCTTTTTCTTTTCTGAATGCTATGAATGGTCAGAAATAAGCCTGAGTTGCTTGATGGAAAACTGAGAAGCAGAAAACCCAGGCTTTCAGACACTCAGATCCCACAGGTATACCAGCACAAACAGGTAGGTATCAGGCTCTAATCCAATCCTTTCCACCCTAATGGTTCTTTTTCATGGATATTATGAAGGGGATTAAATAGTAATGGAAAAAGTGGGGCTTGGACAAGTAAGGTATTGTACACATTTCCTGAAAAAGATGCGTAAACTTTTCTGACTTTATAAAAAATCTGAATCTGAATCTAAGGATTCATAGAAGGTTAGGGGGGTGGATTGTATTAACCATGGATTATGCAATAGAGCCTCTGCAGCCCATCTCAAATAAATATATGAGGTTAATTTTGGATTGAAGCTCAGCTTTGCTGAATATTGTTACAATCTTTCTTCACACAAACCATTGGCTTAACTGCCTGGGAACAAACAAGCAGCTCTTCTGTACAACACATTACCAGAAAGCTGTTACCCTGCCCCAGGTAAGTAGAATACAAGGGGCTCAGTGTTTGACATCTGACCAGGGGAGGCATCACTGTCTGTTTCTCCTTCCTTTGGACGTATTCTCCAAAGTGAATGACCTGGCAGTTGGCAGATATGTCCACTTCCCACCACCACCAGCCCCCTCAAAAACAGTGCTGTACCATGTGTTCAGAACACAATGCAACACAATGCCAACAAACAGGCCAGGCAAAGCGGTGTTGGATGACTTGTCTTTGTATGGTGTGAAAGGCTGATGCTGCACTTTCACAGCACAATGACAGAAGGCGGAGACCAAGAACCTAGAGGTAGAGTTGAAAGTGTGTGTGTCTGCCTGCCTGTGCCGCCGTGCAACACTGGATTACTACGTCAGCAGAGAGTGCAACTGGGCCCCAGAACTCCGGGGGCCACAGAAGCTCCAGGCCCACTGTGTGTCATCTGGTTTGCACTAATGAAAATTGATAATTTATTTTGGAATATGTTCTACTAAAGTACAACACTATCTGACATGATAAAGGCCTCGGGGTGGTGGCTGCTAACTGAGAGGCACTATCTTGAAATTTTTGGGCATATAACTTTATTAGATAGTTGAGAGAAGAGAGAGGAAATGGGGGCAGGCACGGATGAGGGATGTCACGCAACAAAGGTCTTTGGCCAAACTTGAATTTGAGACATTGGCGGTACATGTTCAGCATCTCAAAAAGCTGGGCCACCAGTACCAGTATGCATGTTGGTATGACCGGATCAAGAGTTGGGTTGTGCTTTATCAGAACTGGTTCATAAGCATGTACACAATAGGACAAGCATGTGTAAATAATATAATTTGTTTTGGCTAAATTTGATGTAGCTTCTTTGGTTTCAGGGTCCTGGTGTTGTGCACACTGGCTTGCTGTTACATTGTTATATGTTGGCTTTAGATTCAGTTCATGTGTATTCATGTCTCTGCTGTGAAGAAGGCTTATAGGGGCCCAGCAAATCAATTCTGCCCTGGGGCCACCTGCAGGTTTATCCGGCCCTGCCCCCCATGGTCGGTCACACTACTGAGAGGTGTCTTTCTCTGGAACAATATACATCCGCAGCGATGCAAAAGGAAACAATAACAAAACCAGAATAAATCAAAAGACAAAAAGGACAACAAAGCTACACAGACAAAAAAAACAACGAAGAACAACAAGTTTTTTGGGGGTATGTTTAGGGCAGAATGAATATAATGTATGTTTTTTTTTTTTTTTTTTTACTAAAAATAAAAATAAATAAACAAGTGTGTTTGTACGTCAATTAAACCATCTCCCAGACAAATGGGCTGACTGTACCTGGCTGCCCTACCCCCTGGGCTCCTGCCCTCCTCTCAGCCGCCCGCCGTTGCCAAGGTTTCCGTGTACGCGCCGGCTGCCAGAGCGGAGCCGCGCGTTTGTCCTACAGTATATCGGCAGACATGGCGGCGGACCTACAGCCCGAGTGGATTTCTTGTCTCCCTTCTTCCTGGAGTTACGGGGTTACTCGGGATGGACGCGTCTTCTTCGTTAAGTAAATATCCCTTCAAAGACAACAGCTCCAGTCATCTCTGCCCGTCTCTGTTTCGAGCATAGTAACGAATGCGTTTCCCTCTCTCAACAGCGAAGAAGCCAAGAGTACAACCTGGCTGCATCCAGTGAGCGGCGAGGCGGTGATAACCGGGCACCGGAAAACTCCAGGTGAGCTGTCAAGTTTCTCCGTCGTCTCTCCTGTCTGCCGTCAGGTGTTGTCGTTACCCATATCCCGACACCGACACTTCCCGCACTGTGTGAGTGAGAGAGGCGGTGACATCCACGCCGTGTCTCTGAATGCATGAGTGGGCTTTTGGCGCTGGCGCTGTGGAAAGTGAGCCCCGTCGCGCCCACCTCTGCTTCAGGTTGGCCGGTTGGTGAAGTCGCAGAGACGACTTTTTTACCGACAGTTAATTAGAGAGGCATTTCTGCGTGACTTTTGATAAACTCACAGCTTCTGTCCACCGCAGAAGCGATCAGAAGTGGCACTTGATGTTTGGTGAACAGAGCCAGAGCTCGCTGATCAGTGATCTCCAAGTTGACAGGTTGATACAGCAACAGCTGCCACAGACTGAGGGGCGAGTAAAGGTCAGCTATAAATCCACAAAATTAGCTCCGTCTAACCCACCCCTGCAAAAAAGCTCACAAACAGCCTTAAACACTGTGTGACACATGGTAAATTTAGCCTCTTTCATTGTGTGACGTTACCATGCGACTACACAGCAGCAGCAGCAGCAGCCTCATGTAACCTGAAGTCTCTGCAGAGCATTCCCATTACTGTCACTGAGTAGCCTCTGCATCTCAGCAGGACTGCAACTATTCCTCATTGATTAATCTGCAGATTCTTTTCTCGATTAATCATTTATTTCTACTCTATGAAATGTCAAGAAACTGTGGAAAAAGTAGCGCCCATCACAATTTCTCAGAGTCAAGAGCTGAAACACAACAAGAAATTAGTCAGCAACCGTTTTTATAATTGTTTATTATCCAGTTACAGCTTCTCGATTGTGGGGAGTTCTTGGTTTTATTTGTCATATAGACTATATATTTAGTCACTTGAATCGAAAACAAAACAAGAAATTGTAAGACCTCACACAGAGCTTTTGGAAAGTGTGATGATTATCTTTTCAGACATTTTATAGAACAAACAATTAACCACCAAATGGGAAAACAGTAGACAGATTAACCAATAATTAAAATAATAGGTTAATTGCAGCCCTAAAAGTGGACTCTATAAATTGCTTAATTTGTCCATCCGAAACAGAGATATTTCTACTACTATTATGCTATTATTTTACTTCTATTATGTTAAAAAGCAGCAAAAATGACTGAAATGATAACCAGTTTTCAAAATAGTTGCCATTTAATGGCCTTTCGTGCAACTAATTGTTTAGGTAATTGTTGCAGCTCTGCATCTTAATGTGAACTGACAGCTGAGAAGGTAGCACAAAGTTAATTTAACACATAACATCTGTTTGCTCCACCAGTTTGTGTTCACGTGTTTTTGTCCACCTCTTGTTCTTTCACAGACCTACCCACTGGATGGGAAGAAGGATATACTTTTGAGGGGGCACGGTGCTTTATCAAGTGAGTGAAACTCCCTCCCTCCACAAGACACACACCCATTATAACCTCAGAGCACACATACAATATCTAAACATGCAATGTGAATTCAAAGCACTTCCACCTTGCATGTTGCCATGAGGCTTTAATTAAAAACAGAAATTTATTTATTTACTTCTTATTCACCTCAAATGGAAGAAAAGCTCGTTCAAATGCCTGCTACTCCTGAGAGCATGCTGTGTATTAGAAGTAAATGTTACACGGCTATAAACTTGGAACCTTTACTCCCTATTTCTGTGCAGTGGAAGCCTATTGCAAAAGTTAATGATTACACAGGAACATTGTGCAAATACGAGACAGACATGGGCAAAGTGTGGTTGCTGTCTTCTTGCGAGCTGTTTTTATTTATTCAGACTTATCCCGCTCAAAGCTGAGCCTACTTGGGGAGTTGAGCCAAAGAATAATGTGTTCTCTTTTTGTGACAGTTATCCTCACTGTTTGGGTTTATATGGTCTGCTCACAATGTACAATGACACTTGTCATTAATTAGACGCTGGAAAATATTTCTGAGGTACATGCCAACGCACGGTATTACAGGAATTTGAAAAGACCTATTATTTAAAGTCACCTTCCACTGATTTTGTTTGAACGTCGTATCCACAGCATGATCATTTGTGGTGTTATGTGGGCTGGAGAAAATGTGATATATATCCTCCATGTCCATGAAAAGACTTTGTTTCGTTCAGTTTGTGCCCTTCTCTGTTTGAAAACCAGGATCTACATGAATTACATTAGTAGTTGGCTATTTTACATAGTCTTTGAACTACAGTATATTTCACATTTTCCTCTCTCTCCTTCTTGGCAGCTTGATGCATGCGGCTAATCAAAAGAGATCACAAGCGCTGTCATTCAGTTAGCACTGATTCATCATGTGTCCTCAGAATGTTTGAATCTGAGGATATGAGCTGAAATATTTTGTTATTTTGCATATTTTAATGAAATACTCCTCTCACACGGCTGTTATAGATATTTTGCAGATGGATTTCTTAACTCTTTTCTAAAATACAAGAATGCCTCTGTATGATTGAAGTCATTGCAATACACTGGCTATGAATTTAGGATATTATGTCTTATTATACCCACTGAATCCGCTCTCCTTCTATGACTTCCTCATGAATTTAAGGAGCTTCATGTGGCAGGTTGCCAGACGGTCCGACTGAAAGGCAGTAATTTTATATTCCAGTATTTTATCAGAGCTTCCCAGTGCAAGGCAGACGTGCGGATGTCATTGGTTGATCCCCGTGATTCTGCCGGTTACAAACTAATCATGTTGTCCCCTGCAAAGCGAGCGGACTGCATTTTTGCGAGTGAAAAACCGTTGGTGTCATGCATTATCGGCATTTTAATGAGTTTAAAGTTTTAAGACATGTAAATTCAGTTGTTGTGTCCTCAGAAGCTGCGGATTAATTAACAGCTTTGTTTCAGTCTAAAGCCAGCTGCTCTGTCTTCTACAAATTAGAGATCACTGTGCTGTGTGTGAGATACAAGATAAACCCGGTGAACACAGTTTAACTGAGGATTAAGAGAGTGTCAAATGTGCCGTGGTTAAGGGGATATACAAGTATGTCTTTTATTTTTTCCAGACATTATCTCTAACCATGAATGATAAACAAAAATAAGAAATAATATAATCTGTTCATTATTTATCAGCTCAACCGACACATTCATTTGAACCTAATGTAATACTGTGTGATTACATACATTTAAAATCTGCCTCAGTCATCTTAATAGCAATAAGAAGCTTATTGATTATCTGACAAACTGAATAGGACAATTTAAAGCAGCCGTGTATTAGCTGAGGTAGCACTACCCAGCAAAGAGGAACTGTGGTTTTATTTGTGTGTCTGCTAAGATGCAAGTGAGCCACGTGTGAATCTTTCAGCCAGCCGTATTTACAAGTGACAGTCACAATAAACAAACTGTTCAGTTGCTTTTAACTGAGCATGCTCCAGACGGCAGCTAAGCAAGTAAAAACAGCATATCTCCTTGTTTTGACCTGTAATGGCAGTATTCCTTTTTTTGGAAACTAAAAAAATGCATGTTGTCATTGTAAAAATTTTACGTGTAGAACCTTTTGTTGTGTGCATACAGAAAATAGTAGCATATGGCAGACTGTGATGCCTGCTCATTGTGTCTAATGTTAATGAAAGCTGGTACAGATGTTGTGGATGACATGTAGATAATAAAACTAAATGTGACCAACCGCTGCCAAAGGCTGCCTTGTGTGGACTGTTTTAGTAAGACACATTTTCCCAGCCTGTTTACTGGAACTGGCCCAGGAGGTTTGCCTTTGTTGTTTTACTTAGCAAGGAGCATTTAGCATTCAAGTCATGCGGTCACAACTTTGAGTGTCATAAACTGGCTGCATGCAGTGATAAACAAGTATGGTCAATTCAAAGCACAAGATCGGTTTGTCAGTCACTAGTGATATCGTTAAGAGTGCTGTTGTATAGATTTGTAAAACCATGCCTGTGACTCACTGTTTTGATGTAGAGATTTGTTGACAGATTTATGTGATAACTGTCTTGGACAGTACTTGGAAAATTTTGAGGCTTTCTGTGAGGCTACCTCTGAAAAAGCTCTTGAAAACTGTCCAAACCCATCAGCCTGATGACAGCTGGATAAGTCTTTGTCCTATGTTTTTTTGCCGTAGGTTATCGTTACTTTACCACCCATTCATTATTCTTAAGTATTGCTAGTTTAGGGTTATATTTTTGCATTTCTAATGAACATAAACAAACCAAGACCAAACCAAAAAACCAACACCCTCCTCTTGTTGTCAGACTCACAAAATAGTGACTGGATCATTGATTCATTTCTGTGACTCAAGTCGTTTTTGAACCTGTGAAAGGATCTGGCCCATTCACATGCTGACTGCGTGGCTTGGCTGTTACCATCGGGTTACACAGTGTGAGCGCATCAGCGAGCAGATTGTGCTGACGTAGGCTGTCCTCTGATGGTATGCGTTGAGGAGGATGGAGTGCAGGTTGTTGGTGTCACTGTGTGGACATCACACGATTTGATTATTTTATGGTAGCATGAGTTTTGACTGAGTGATGGTCAGTGCAGATGTTAATCGAATTGGTCATGGTTTACTGCTCTCCTCAGACTGAGCAGTCTCTTCTGAGTTTCTGGGTTGTTTGCAGGTGGCCCAGTGCCAATGCAGCTTTATATTTTGGAGAACAATGTGTCAACTGCCCAGTAATTTCTCTCCCGTTAACAGAGAGTGAGATCATGAGGACGTGTAAATATGCAAACTATTAGCTTGTTAATTTAAATTGCAGGCAGACATGTATAAAGTCAGTGTGTTGTGACTCTTTTATTTCTAGTTCGACAAGACTCCAAGCAGTCAAAAAAAAATCTGTCTACACTCTGTTAAGATGCTACAGTTAAAAACTTCAGTTTCAATGCTGCCTTTTCCAATTGACTATTATTTATATGCTTTTTTGTTTTTGTCTTCAGAACAAATACCCATCACATACACACACACACACACACACTCAGTATTATTGTATCCTCCCTCTTCTCTCTGTGGTTCATTGACAAGTCAGGAACGGGTCAGTAGCACCCACCCATTAGCCCTAATACATTCAAGTTTTTAAGTCATTAGCTTTTGGTATGGGCTGCTGAACTTGGTGATAAATCAGAGAACAATGCACAGCATTCAGCTACTGCGCTGCTTTAGTTCTCCAAGAGCCGAAACAGTAATCCACACATCAGAGGAACGGACACTTTCTACTTTAGATTAATCTGTCTGTTACTTTGTACCATGAGTTGAGAGCTGGGAGCTGGGAGATTTATCTCTTATTGAACTTCACTTCTATGAAATGATCAAGAGTAAGGTTCTCTGATGCTAGTGATAATGTACTGTTTTTAAAGAAAAAATATAAAATACTGTATGCTGCATAGGCTCTGTGCAGCCTATTACATGGGGAGTCAAGCCATTGGACATTTTACCATATGTCCCCGACATTTTCTCTAGTAAATTCTGCAGCCACCCAGAAAATGATATCTGCTCAGTTTGTTTTTGTTTGTGACATGAACAGTGATTTGATGAGTCTTTGCCATCTGGCAGATTTGTGATTTCCATTTTATCTCTGTAGCACATAATCCTACTTTTTAACTTAAGCCTCATTCTGAACAAGACAGGGGGACATTATTTGGGCAATTTAACCAGTGGTTTGTCGAAGTGTTTGTATGTCACTGTCTGTTAATGAGAATCTTTCACCTTTGAAGACCTTTCAGAAGTGTGAATCAGGATAAATGGGGTGAAGTCAGTTTGACTGGTGCAGAAGGCTTAATATTATAGTAGAGAGTGATGACCCTAATAAAACCTCCTAAATGAACTGGATGCAGGAAGTGTTCAGAGCAATTATGTTTATAAAATAGACAGGTGCAGATCTCCTTCCAGTTCCCCGTCTTTGTTTGCTATTCTTGTCTCATTAATTCTGTCTGGGAAAGGAGGGGAAAACCTCACTGCTGAAATCAGGGCTAATTGCTGTAGGTTACACAATGAGATGGCTGACATCTTATTTTGAAGGCTAATGAGTGAGTAATAACTACAGTAGGAGGCTCAAACAGCTGACCCTCATAGTGCTATAGGCCAAAAGTCTAGCTTGATTGCTATCCAGTTATTAATGTTTCATTTGATGACATTTTGTGAGTGTCCTTTGAGGGCAATTTTCCACTTCCAAGCGCTCATCAGTATAAAGTGCAACATAAAATCTAAATATTGTACCAGTATGCTCTGCAACCAACACTTTCATTAGGCTGTTCACTTCTACCACTGCATAATTCATCACTCACTACAGAGGAAAGCATGTCAAATGAAATTTGGCCAATTATGGCAAAAATCTCTCCAGTGGATCTCTCTTTAGCTGTTGGTTCATTTTCTGCTTTGAAGGGCCACACAGTGGCTGAGGTACATTTAAAAGCCGGAGCACTGGGGCGCTCTCATGTGGATCAATATTCAATTGTGGTAATTGTCACTCAAAGCAAAATAATTAAATCCTCTTTTATGATGGCTCTGTGTTTTTTATTGATAACCTGTTAAAGCTTCTGTTTACAATAATGGCTAATGTGGTAAAAACTATTCAGAAGCCTGTGACAGATTCGCTTGAGTGTAATGACTCACATAAAGGTTCTTCTCCAAAACTTATAACACAGATTGAAATTTTATGTTGAAGCTTCCTCTAAAATCTGCATCTTTTATTTCTTAAAGGAGCTATTTGTAAGTTTTGCAATTGCTACATAGCTAATGTTCGCATTAACAGATGTTTACTTATCAGTCTTGCCAAGAGCTTCAGCCATCGTTGCATTTACATACAACGAGAGGTTATAATACACAAACCAAGCAGGGCTTCTTCTTCATGGAAGACTGGATGCTACACTGACTCCCTATTGGAAAGTGACGAGACAGGCCAACTGGGCTGGGGCTAGCTGCTAAGATTAGCTATAGCAAAACTTACAAATAGCTCCTTCAGTTAGACTGTGATGATTGTTCAAAACACCAACTTATATACCGCAGTGTAAACGCACAGTATTTGTTCATTGACCTCACAACTTCAGAGATTTTGACAAAACAGTTAAAATATCCTGGGACATTAATACCATCTGGGCAGTTAAAGTATTCTTTTTCTCGGGACAGACAGCGAATGCACTGCGCATCAGACTAACCCCACAGCATGTTGAAACTTTGCTGTTTCTTAATAAAAAACCAGTATACAAGCTGTTGTCTATGCAGAGGACTGGGGCAGGCCTGGCCTGTTTATTTTATTTCGAGGTTTAAGTCCAGTCGGACTTTGTTGCGTGAGCAGTTGTCTTACTGTTCACACCAGAGGCGCATTGCTCTGCGCCAGTTGAGAGGTGATTCTTCTTCTCTTCTCTTTTTCAATCGCATATGATCTTTATAATAAGCTCGTGAATTTATAACATAGAGCTTTTTATGAGTTCCTCGATAAGAAGGGCATTGCCTCTTCTGCAACAATGAAGTTAAAGGAGCATCTCCTTGTGTGATGATCTGCCAGGAGGTTTCTTTCCTGTGTGTGTGTGTTTGTGCCTGTCTGTCTCGCTCTGCGTTTAGACACCCTGGATCGTTCTAGTCCACTTAAACCCATCTGTATTGGTATTTTTAATGGGTTACAGACCCTCCTCCATTAGTCTGTTTTAATCTTATCAGCACAATTGTTATTGGTCAGAGAAAAAAAATCAAAATGAACACTCCCAATTCACAGTAGCTCAAAGATGATAAAGTTTTCCTTCTGAGTTCTTTCTAGGAAATACTACAACTCTAAGCATTTTGCTTAGTGTTGCTTTAGAATCAATAATACTCAATAATAACTCAATAATAGTAGAAACAAACTGTATATAGTTGACTATTTAAACATTTGAAGATGTGTTTCCAGCCACTTGGTGACTTTAAGTCCAATATTCACTCTCTTTTAGCTCTGTTTTTTTGTCTGTTGTTTTGTGCTGGGCAGGGATTGCACAGTGGGTTTTTAGAGCTTTTTTTTTTTTTTTTTTGGCTGAAAACAATCTGCCTCAACTTAAAAACGTTGCTTTGTGATTGATGAGACTGACTAAAAACAGTGAAATTCACTACCAGCGACTACCATTGTCGTATGCTATATATAGTATATATTGGTTACAGCAGCTTTAAAGAAACTTTTTGTGTTGGCTATGTATGTTACCCATAATCAGATGATAAACAGGTTACATTTCAAAATGAGATAATAGCAAATTATTTGGAGAAGTGTTTGTGTGCCTTTGTGGGTTTGCAGTGGCTTTATCTGTATCATTGAATTTGCAGTAGCTTTATTTTGGTCTAATGAAGAGCAGTGGTGCTTGAAACATCACAAGTTTTTGGTGCCATAATTAAGTGAGAATTGGAGCCTTGCAGTGTGTGTGCTCTTTGTTAATTTTTTTATTTTTACCTGGTATCTAGTAAAAACAAGTGTTGAGGTCTTGATCTTCAGGGCAAGAGCGATGTGAGTCGCTGTGTGCCCTCCATAAAGTCAGACAGACAGTTATGGCAGACATTTAAAGGCTCTCCCTTCTCTCCAGGGAGTAATCCACACTTCTATCTGTGAGCAAAACCTTATATCAGACCTGATTATATAACCCTGAACATCCAGACACTGTAGTGAGAGTGTGAGAGAGGAGACCAATTGTTTGGACTGTATATTTAATTAGATTTATTAGTTTAAGAAGTAAGCACAACTTTGGCCTCCACATTCAGGCTAATTAAACTGATAAACATTTGACTTTATGGTAAGAGCACCTGCTCTGGTGCATCAGATCCATAGTCAAAAGAAAGCTGTCACCAATCACAAGTGTGTGTGTCATTACGCTGTGACTAGACCACTGTCACTACACTGTTAACCTACAGCATAGTCCTCCATTACAACTTCATTTTCTCCATTTGTTTATGCCGTGGACATAGAAAATATTGTTCTGATTAGCTGGCAGGTGTAAAATTGTATATCGGGACCCCTCAAGGATACTTCCAGTCAACTAAATGTTAAAGCACTGTACTAAATCAGTGTACATGGTGTATTAAACTCTGAAACTCTGCCAGTGGCTCCATCTCTACAATGTGGTGTGCATGTGTTGTTCCATCCTGTGCAGCCAAGCGCACATAAAAAACCTGCAGTACAGTATTTACAATTCTATGCAAGATGCAAAAAATATACACAAAACTATAACCATTATATTTTTGTTTTGTGGAATGGTTCAGTCATGAAAAATCCTAACAGAATAAACATCACATAATTTGGGGACAGGTACATACTGTATATACCTTACATTTGTTATTATCTTATGAAGCAGAAATTAATTAAATAAATTTTTCATTCTGTGTTACCATAACTTGCTGAAACTACACTAATTAAACCTAAACCTAATTACCTTCTGCTTTTTCCAGGGTTGCTTGGGCCTCGCTCACATTTTTTTCTTCTTCTTGCATTTTTTAAAATAAACCAGTAACAACAGTCCACTTTCACACATGAGCGTCTCAGGCTTTATTTTCCACAGTGTGTGTGTCCTGGCTGGTAGCAACTTGAGGTTCCTCAAGAGATTTATTATCAAGGCAACAAGTAGACCCACTTTCTTTCATTTGTTTTAGTGGAGCCACAGTATATCCAAGCACACACTGGCTGTCACACAAAGACAGATGACCATATTACCACTTCTTGGGCAAATCTGTTTCCAACTCGCCAAACCTACATGTCTTGCATGTTGGAGAAAACTTGAGCACCCACAGACAATCCACATTAACACAGAGACAACATGCAAACCTCCGGACTGACTAACAGACTGATGAATGTTATGTCAAACTTCACCTCTTCCTCATCCTATATTACGAACTGATTTTGTGTAAAAAGAGAGAGAAATAATACGGCTTCATCACTGAATGAAATAATCCTGATGATCATTTTAATCATATGTCCATATGCAGTTTCTAGCAGTATGTTTGTAAAGAAGTAAGACGCTTTATACACATGCCTAACATTAACAAATGGCACACTGGGGACAATGCCTTATTCTACTTAACTGCAAATCTCTGAGCGAGTGTTTACTCACCCCCTTGGCAGGGGGAGACTGTGATGGCTGTGGCTGCTGACTCACTAACTCTGTCAGCGCTCGGTACTCATGCAGCTCACTTGTGTGTGCGATGTGATTTAAGAGGGAAACCAGTGGATCTGGATCTGCTGTACATCATCCTCGCCACTGACTCTATAACTCTCTATTGTGAGACTGGGTGCTGACTGGGAGACAGACAGACAGTCAACTAGGCTTTGAGCTGCTCTCAGGCTTTTCAGTCTCTGTGGGGTCCCAGCCATCTGGCAGGCACTGGAAGAAAAGTGTGTGTATGTTTGGATGCTGTGCGAGTGAACATATGTGTAAAAGATCCTCTGATGTCGGTGCCTGCCCCAGGTGCTGATTAAGACGGTTTCTCAGAGAAAATCCACATCAGACCGAGTTAGCCTCTGCTTTTGTTTATGATATTCTTGGCTGCCCATCTGCATTTTGTTGTTTACAATTTGTGTGCACAAGTAATTGATTGTTTCCTTCTTTATCTTATGGGAAGGATTCTTTTCTCAGAGCTGGAAATTAGAGTATCAAGATACTTTTTGCCTGCAGTGGTCCCAGTCTCCTTTGCAAGAAGGTGATAGCTTTCTAAGTGTAATATGTGACAACTTTTTTTTTTGTCACTTTTAGACTCTCGCTGGTGAGCAAGCTCTGTCATTGTTTTACAAGTTGTGCTGTACTGTCCTTGTGCCCTATCAGGAAAAATATTCTTTAATTGAAACTCTATGCAATGATTAATATCCAATATTAAAGAATATAAATTTAATCCCTAATGGTATTCAATATGTTGATTGAATGTAGGCCTACGTCTTGGGTTTAGTAGGGGGACACGCGGCTACAGTAATTCTTTGGTCCTAAAGCCTCTTAGTTGTGTAGTGTCTTTGATTTAATGCTGAAAGAGATGTTGAACTTGGGTAATCCCTGCAGTAATCTGCAATGAGCCGTCTTTTGCTGATGTTGTGCCAAGTTGAATCTGGGGGCAGCTGCCTTCGTCGTGGTCATGCTGTTGGTCTACTATTATTCCATACATTATTACATCTACATATAAGACTTCGATATGCCAGCCTCCTTACAATTTTTAGAGAACGAATCAGACTTCTCACAATTTATATTTCTTTGGGAACTGCTTAAATCTCTCTCTGCATTCTCCTCTCTGCAGTCCAATTAATTTTACCTTTTTTTATCCATATAGTTGGAAAGCAGAGCAGGATTTAAAGTTGGAGAGGCACAAGAAAAAACGATTTTGGAGCATCTGATCTCAAGCCATGTGTTGAACTTCAGTATCCTGGCAGTTCTCTGCTCTCCTCTGATGTCAGATGTTCGAAATATCCATCCGGCCTGGCTAACTGCTTCTGAGGGGCCTGTTTAGTTGAGGAACTTAATGTAGCTCAAAGTTTAAACTCCCATTACAGTGATTACAGAGAGAGTCGTGTGGTACAGAAACCCAGTCAGTGGTGTTGAAATGCTCGTGGTGAGATGCTGTAGAAACCAAACAAGACCTGTTCAGTGCACATGCAGGTGGAAGGCATTTTTTATTTGCTGATGAAATCCTTTTAGTTTGGTTCCATGATATATGTTTATTATCTTGGTGATGACTATCTTTTAAGCTCTTTAAATGGTACAGCTGCCATATCATGCCATGACAAAGCAAATACCTTCTCTCCCTATCTTTTTCTTCCCTTCTCTGTTTCGCTTGTCTGTCTAACTCAGTCCAGTGGACAGTGCACGGCCCAGTTGTTCTCCAGATGGTCTGTGATGATTAGGGAGCTTTTGGAAGCCGTCACTCTGCTCAAATGCTGTACAGCTGTGAGCTCTTGGAGCACCATGTTAAAATGTCCACTGAGGGCTTTGGAACAGCGTACGGTTTCCTGAAACCAATTGTTACAAATTCAGCCTCTGAATTTGTCTTCATCCACATCCAAACATGCAGTCAGTAGTCTCTCTTTTTTTCCCTCAACTGCTAGAGAGAAACCAAACCTCTGCTTTCACAGTGATCACACCTTCATGGACAGGATCCACTAAAATATTCCTTCTTTTTACACTCTTCCAGAGGATTGAATAAAGGGTGTAGTGCTGTACTGATGTGCTGGTTTCTGCCAAGTTTTCAATTTAGCAGCAGCAGTGGAGGGATTAATATTGTACCCTCCTGGTCCTGTGGCTTTGGCTTACTCCCTCCCTTCTCTCTCCTGGCAACAGTGTCAGCTGCACTGTCCGTTCCCCCTGCAGACCTTGCGTGTCCCATGAGGTCTGCAGGGCTACACATAATGTATGGTAACAGCAGGACATTGTTTCTTTCTATGATTCTCCTTTCAGTTTTTAATCCTTTCACAGTTCTTGTCTCTCTCTCTTGAGCTCAGTGACAGCACAAATACTTCTGGCTCTTTCGGTATGATCCTTTGATGTTTTCTTGCTTACTAGAACCAAATAGTGGGTGCGTTTTGTTATTGGAATACATGCTAATATGTAGACCTGATGTCCCTTACATTTTCTCTAAGGGAGGAGGGAGAGATTAGATGTACTGGTGGGCTCATTCTCTCTTTAGTCCATCGCCACTGCCAGTACTTACAGGAGCCATTCATCTAAAAAGTCCTTATGCAGTATCATAACTGTATGAAGCACTTTGAAAGTTATTCCCAACAAACATCAACCCAAGTGAAGCTGCTTTTTACAACCACTTATCAGGCCTCTTGTATGTCTGTGTGCATTCATTTTAGTGTGAGTCCCATCATGACTTGAGTGCACTGTAAATTCTACTGCTAGATGGGGCACTCGACAGATATAAATAGTACTCAGGCCATCATGACTGCCTCAAATAGCAGCAAGTTCTCTGAGGTGTATTAGTACTATTAGACCCATCAGATTAGACAGAGCAGAGATATGCAAGACTTATATGAAGATAAAGCTGCAGCCTGACATAAAATCTGTATGGTAGGCATAGCGATTTACTTATTGGGGATGTGATTCTCTTTCTGTGGACAGGGAGGGATTCATAGACAGTGGCAGTGATTGGATAATACACTGCATTTATTGCTCAACTGTGGGGTAGTGAGTCTTCTGCTGTCAGGGTCCTCTCCCACGCTCTGTCCTCGGATCTGGCCATCCCTGCCTAAACAAATATTTGAACTCTGTGCCAAGTCTCTCGTTGAATAATGTATACCTGCTGTGATTGATATCGTACATTTGTGTTTCTCCCAAGCTGAATGGCATCACTGGAGTTACCAGGAGAGGAATGTGCCGTGCTATGTCTGGAGACTCACAGAGAACATACAAAAATTGTTGTCCCCCATTGCAAATGAACAGGAGTACTTTGTGAAGCAAACACAAAACCCTGGAAAAAACAAATAGCTAAATGTGCATCCCTTGATCTAAATTGGTGCCTTGGAGCAGTGCGTGCTTCCTGCTTCCCGGAGTTCTAGCCGTCTGTTTGAGGCCAGGTGATTCACAGATAGCTGAAGAGAATAGTACAGTTGGGTACTGTACATAAGCTTTACATGTTAATAGAAAATGTTAATATGAGTATGGTATCTTTAAGGCCTGTCAAACATGGTGAATGCATTTCCTACTTCATAATACATTTGCAAACCCATTGTTTTAAACATTTTAAAACTTGCATTGTTTACATCGGCTTGTAGTGCATCACTGTTACCATTGCTGTTAGCACTCTTCACAGAAATGTCTGTCACTTTAGCCTGTGCTTGTGCACATGAATGTGCGTCATTGTGCACTTAGAGACAGAACTTAAGATACAAACAATAAGTGGACCTACCCACCGAAACACCACTTCACCTTGTCACTGATGGTTAAAAAATCCATAGATTACCTTTAAATAACCACATGCAATGAAATGAGTGTGTCCCTGCTTTCATGACGTATATCAGCTCTGCGCAGCCGGATTTCAGCTTCAATTAGATGGTGTGTGAGAGTGTGAGAGATAAAGCCAGAGTGGAGTGAGCTGACAGGGGCTTCATAACTGCATTAATGGTCGCACCTCATAGTGATCAATCAATCTAATCAGCTGTCAGGCCTCTGCAATATGTCTCAGCAGCGGTAGGGGTGAATGGCCCTGGAAGTCAAGAGTCTGGTTTAAATATCGGCGCTACTCGCTCAAGGATAAATGCAGCCTTGCCACCTCTGTGCTGTTATTCACAAACTGATGTGTACAGGGTATTCTCCTCCACTCCAGCATAAAGGGAGACCACTGCTCTTCACTGTAAGACCTCTGCTGGCGGTTCAGACAAATACACCCTCAGCTTTGACTGTGATGTTATGATTGCTATATTTCTGTCTCTGTGCTTCTTGTGCTTCGGCGTGAATCAGTGGGATTTAGCAGAGACTGTTTCAAGAAGTCTTCCCTGTGTGACAGCTTTATTACTGCCTGCCACTAGACTGATGATGGTCCCTATTGAGCATGTGGGTGGGCAGGTGGTATGGTGTGTGGGTAATATAACTGGTATAAATGTCACAGTGGCAGAGATATGACCCGTGATATGAATTTGACAATGCTGTTTGCACCAACATAAGATCATCACATCACGTTGAATGCACTGTGAAGATCAGCAAAACTAACCGATACCAAAAACAAGTGAGCGTACTCGATTTAAATAATAATCTCTTGAAAAGAGAGGGAATATATGTTGTGATTAGAGTTTATATGATTAGTAGATTAATCAGTTCATCAATCAAAATGTGTCTGTTTTGCAGTTTCAGTCCTTTATCAAGCAAAATTGCAGGTTTCCAAATGTGACAATTTGCTGCTAAGGTGTTACCTTATAGTAAATTGAATATTTTTAGATTTTGGACTGTTGGTCAGACCAAACAAGACATTTTTCATTGATTTGTAATGTATTTTAGACTAAACGGTTAGTCAGTTATTTGAATGAGAATCAGAATTATTTTAATGTGTACAATGACTTTGTTTTGGTGCAGGTGTCAGAACAGCAAAACTGAGACAAGATGGAAATAAAATAGAAAAATAAGACTAGAAAGCTGAAGAAGAGAGGTAATGAAGAAGCGTCTATATTTCTGTATTTTAACATGTATGTCTTGGGTTCTTTAGGTCAGCTGGTTGGTAGCTTGGAGACCCCATCTAGGTATAGGCATTGTGAGCTCACTTAGACTATAAATTCTCTGGTTCATGCTGTGTACGTGTCCCTGTTCAAATGAACATTTAAAAAAAAAGGAAATGCGTTAGGTCGTCATACACCCACAACTGATGCTTTTTCCATATATAAATTTTCCTGTATCAAATTATTTAACAGCTAGTCAGTCTGAAGCCTCATCTTTACTACTCAGAATAAAATACAAGATGTCACCTTTAATTTCATTTGGCTCAGTTTTGTATAACAGTGATGCTCCTCTCTCAAAGAAAAACTTCCACCCTTTAGTGAGAGTCTAGGAAGCTTCATAAATATCTCTCAAGTCTCTTTGAGTATTTTTAGACCTCATCAGACTTGATGTGCTTGATTTCGAGGAGTTCTCAGTTCTGAATGCTTAAAAAGTGCGGGCCTGCTCCTTGATGGTAGACACTTGCATCTGTCTAAAGAATCTAAACCTCAAATCTTTTGGAAGTTTCTGTGTAGTGATTTGGAACAAGGCGTTAGTTGAATGTAAGATCTTCTGAGTTATTAGATTTGCCTCTCTCCCTTTTTGTTTTCATTGTTTATGTGTGGAGGAGGGAGGCTCATTAGTCATTCAGTGTGACGGAGTAATGTGTACACAAGAAGTTTGCTCTTTGCCAAGAACTAAAGCACAGCTGAAGCTGGCTCACTTCCAGGCTTAAAATTGGCTTTACCTTCAGTGTTCTCAAAAACATGCTTATTTATTTTATCAAGAAATCCAGTCAGGATTTCATTTGCTCACTGGTCATACATCTTTAAGTCCCCAGCAACAACTTTACAGAATGCAGAAAGATTGATCTTTTTACCATTTACTTTATTGGCAAACGGCCAGTCTGAGTATAATAGTGGTATTTGAGTGTGGCTATTAACTTTCACACTACCCCACAAAAAAGTTGAAAAGGATAGAAGGATCTCTTAACAAGAAGCTGTAAGGACTTAAATGAATCCCACTCTCTCGTAATAGAGTCCTGAAGTGGTTATAACAGGTGTTCAGCAGAAGCCTTGATCATTTTTTGAATAGAAACTGGTAAGCGATTGACAAACAGAGGCTTAGCTGGACATGAAACTCTCTCAGGTGAATCATAAATACAAAAGATGAGCAGCAGTGTTGGAAATTGATTGAAAGTCAAAGCCTCTGCACATAAAAACCTAAGGAGAGTATGAAAGCAGAATTTTGATAAAATGCATCATAGATGAAATTCTGTTGCTTTTGTCACTAGCAGCTACTGGCGGTTTAAATTATTTCAAACACTTTAGAGAAATGGGTCCATTTTGGATTCAGCAACTACTGATACTGACTGAGCTTGGTAATAACACAAATTTGGGTTAAGCCCTGCCCACACTGGTGCTGATAGGCCTATTTGCTTCTTTCATGCAGCCAGCAATTCACCAAAGTAACTCAGACTTACTTGAAATGTTTGAGAGGCAAGAGGGTCCATGTGACTTGTGAGATGTTCATATTTCCATTATGACTGCACCTGAAACCTGTTGAGCCAAACTGGATGGAGGCACTTTGGCGCTAACGACGCCGTCTCAGATTTCAGGCGGAGCACGGCTCAAAAGCGTATCAGATCAGTGTTGTTACTCATGCACTCTGTCTCGTATTGTTCCTCTGAAGCGTGACCTGGTCTGTAGGTATAGCCCAGCAGCCATATCGAGCCAGGAGGCTGTTGGTTATGTTCCAGCAATGTTAACAGAGTCATCCTGGTAATGAGGTACTAACAGAGTCATGTCGAGAGCTTTCCTCAGGGAGAGATGAGAGGGGTGTGTGTGTGAATCAGGCCGGCTTTTCATTCTTATACTCCCACATCTCATTGCAACACTGCACACGGTTTTAAAACTGACAAAATAAGCCTGCACTTGATGCAATAAGATTCTTGGCACTGATGTGTGTTGCTAATCCTCAGTTGCTTTGATAATTTGTGTATTACTTATGAACCTCAACCCTAAATATGAATCACAGACATATTCACTACTTTCAGACAGACAAAAACAGGAGCCTTTGGTTTAAACAAGGATTGATCTTACTGCTGGATGAACACAGTGACTTTATGTGGCCTGATGTGACCTCACTGTTAATGTACAACACTTTGAGTTTAGTGCATCTTCTGAGAAAGAAGCAGTGTTTCGTTGACTAGTGCAGGACTATTAGCGCGCTTGTTCACTGCCAGGGAAAAAGCATGTGGAGCAAAAGAGGAACAGACGTGAGGCTCTATATCAAATCAACAACGGATTTTCTCTCACAAACTGGTCAGTGTTCACGGTGCACAGTGTTCAGAGATGTCCCGCCAGGAGTTACAAATCAGTGACGTGCTACAAGTGATATTGGTCATATCTCTCCTAAAACAAACCTGGGGTTTGCCCTGTTGCTTTGTTTTTCTGTGGTTTTCATGTAATCTTACACCGTCACCACCCATATCATGTAGATATGAAGTTATCTAGTATTGTGCCAATTCAAACATCATTTTAATGCTGCAAGAAGTATCACAGTGCCTTGTTGACAGGAGAGACTGCTCATATTAATAGGGCATACCCATGTGTTTCTGTGGCTCCTGTTCATTTCATAGTTTGCAGTAAGGAGGTAGGTGCAGTGTTGTTTGGCAAGAGGCATATTGAGTATTTATTTGTATTTTTGCAAGCGTTTGTGAAATGTTGTTACCTTTGTAAACTTAATTTCTCTTTACCACCACAGAGATTTCCTTTTGTTCCTTGTATGTGCCCTAACAAGATGTGACATTCATCTTTGCTGTAACTGAGTTGAAAAAGCTTTTTTTTAGGAAGCCTTCTGTTTTGTTTCATGAAGAACATGGGTGTTTTAAACTGCCTCTGGTACTTGCTGGTAAAATGGTTTTCTTATGTCTAAAGAGCTTTTCTACAAACTGAACTGAATTCCTCTACACTTTAAGTGGATCTCAATTACCACTTTGTTTTACAGTAAGACTTGTTGATACAGTGGGGATCAATCAGGGTCTTTTGGGAACAAGATCATGTTCTGTCTGTAGAATTTCCGTCTCACTCTCTTCAAGGACAGATGTTGTGATTAATGGACACTGCTTGGACAGACGTTGTTTTGTCTTTCTACTAGCTACCTACATTATATAAAACTATACTGAAGACGATTATCCATGAGTCATGGTTGTCTGCTAATCCTGTTTATATGTGTGTGTATATGGAAAAGGCCTGTCACTGTTCCCCAAGGTATCCAGCAAGAGGTACTTTGAATGTGTGTAGCAGGGGTTTCCCTGGGTCTACTGCAGGGGCTACTACTCTAATTAAATGTGTTGAAATGAATAGTCAGGATTATACGACTTAGGTCAGACCTTGAGTGTTGAGGGGTTGAGTGTTGCTATGATGTGTCATTGTTTCTGAGAATGTACAATACACACTCTCTCTCTCTCTCTCTCTCTCTCTCTCTCTCTCTCTCTCTCTTTATATATATATATATATTTAGTAAAAGTATTTTGTATTCGATAGTCCCAGTTTTTCCTGCAAGACATGTTTGAGAAATAGAAAGCTATTATCTTGGCTGTTGTCTGAAGTATGACCCAGCCTTGGCTTAGATACCAGCAGTGGCACGGGAAAAAGCAATTCATACATTGTTTGTGCTCATTTGAGTTTTGCAGTTTGTGTCAGCTCTTCGTTTAACCAGTTTCTTTGTGTAAAATGAATCTATTCAAAATAAAGTGGGTAAATTCAGGAGTAGCTGTGGCTTAACAATATACATACACAAATTTCCTTCAATGGAATGTTTTTATTGTAAAAAAAAAAAAAAAAAAGAAAGAAAAAAAGATTGCTGGATTGCTGCTGAATCTTAGCTACCTCTGTCTTCTTCAGCAGTAAAAGAAAACAAAAAACAAAACAGGACACTAGACTAGCTAGACAGCCTCAGATGAAGATGGGCAGGGTAAGCCAGGGGGGATGCTAGCCATTTGGTTGTTACACACTGGCAACGTGGCTGCACATCTTCTCTCTGTTTGTGATTTTACCGTACAGCACATCAAGGCACAGCTGAGGTCTGGAGAGCAACATCATGTTTTAGAGTGCCCCTTTGTTCCCTCTGTTGTTTACAGATAACGTTCTGTTGGCTTCATTTGACTGTTACCTCCCACTGAAATAATACTGTTTTCCTGCTGAGTGGGCTGCAGTGAGAACAAGATCCAGCACCTTTACATCTAAGACCTCTTCATCTCTCTGAAAAAGATGGCATGACCCATCATTTTGTAAAACAAGGAGATGTCCCACTTGGTGGTGTCTATGGGGGTTGATGTGATAGTAGGATTGAGACATTGGCTGCAGGTTTTGTTCAGTGATGTGATTGTTATATCTGACCACGGGGACAAAGACAGAGACCCCTTGATTTACCAGTTAGCTTTTGTTCTGACCTTCACCAGTCTTTAGAAATAAGATCAGGGATGGAAGCTGCCAAAAACAGCAGCTTGCATCACTTTTCATGACTGGGAGAGGAGTTTAGTGACCCCGCTGGACCTTGGAGCTCAGCAGCTGATTTACTCTCTATTGAGCAATTTGAGGTGATTCATGTGGAAAGGGTGCCCCCTCTAGTTTCCCTCTTACAGGTCACCAGGGAACAGATGACTGAAGGGAGACCTGGGTGCAGACCTATGACTCAGTGGAGGGGCCACATGTTAAAACTGGCCTGGGGGCACCTGGGCATCCCCCAGAAGCAGCTCGGAGGAGCCTGCAGGTGAAAACAGTGTTGTGACACTGTGTGGAGAGTAAATGGAAGAATGAACTGATTTTATTTGGAGGTCCTCATGAAAGCAGTTTTTTCTTGACAATGCCTGGGCTGTGTGTGCGTCTGATTGTCTCAGTGACATATAGTGTTGTTTTATATCGCTCCAGCACAGCCATTAATAGAATGAGTTGCACATCCATGTGTGCAGTGGAGAGATGAAAGGCACTTTGATCTGAATTATTTTGAGGTTTCCTCATTTGATTGAAGTTATTTTCAACTTAAATGTAGGCTACTCTTTGATCAAGGTTTAGTTTCTATCATTGTCTGATTGAGTTTTAAACATTTGTCTGTTTGATCAAAAAAAGTCTCTGGCTCAGTGATGGGTTCAAAATGCGTGAAAGTAAGAAATGCATAAAAAATGTATAAAAAATAAGAGTTCACTTTTTTCAGAATCATCTTGGGTTTTGCCTGAAGATTGTGTGTCTGATGGGACTGGTAAGTCCCAAATACCACTCTTAGTAGAGCAGTATCTTTCCATGTATGTATGATGCTTAATATCATGATTCATAAAGATAATCAATGTCTTCATATCTTGAATGTCCTGCTATTCTGTAATATTTGTCTTTGACAAAAATAACCTTGAAACATTGGAAGATTTTTGACCTTCCTGTGTGGGAACTCACGTGGCCAATATTGGATATTTGGTAGCTGACAGAAAAAAATGGCCCATTTGTGCTTGTATTTGTGTCTATTTATAAGGCTTCTCCTCTAGATGAGTCTTCAGAGTCAAGCAACTGTTGTCACAAATCCCCTTCTCTGGGATTTCTTTTATGTATGTGCATGAATTAACTGAGATCAACCCGGCCCCCTGTGTTGTTGGGTTAATTGTTTATGCCTGCATGAATCTTCTTGCTCATCTTCAGAAAGTGCTGTTCTTTTGCATCCTTTTACAGCTGTGGGGAAACTGTGCTGCTCAAAGTGAGAAATAAGCAGTGAGATTGAGACCAGATGTTCGCCTGCATGCTTAGTGGTGGTGGTGTTAACCAAGTATATTTACTGCTTTTACCCAGAAGAGGGCATCAAAGCTGCATAACATGGTCCATGATATAAACCCAGTTTTAAAATTCCAATATTACAATGGTCTGTGTTGCATTTAACATTTTAGATACTTTATTTTATCTCACAGATTATTATTTTTCAGGTCTTAGAAGTAACTGATACTGGTGAACTGGAGTCAGTTTTCATACGAGCGGAGTTTTATCTCATTTGTAGTGATGCAGTTGCACACCCTTAGAAAACTGCAGAGTTGTCTTGAAGTAATTTTCAGCAGCACTGCTGCTCTCACTGGATTTGTGTAAATACATTGCTATACTGTATTTGCTATGTTTGCCTCTGCTCTGTAAAAATTAAGTGTAACTAATTATTGTTGCCATTGGAGGGCAGTGTTGGATTTTCTGCAGACATTACATCAGGTAATTATAATTTACCTAAGCTTTACTCCAATAAAAATCATACCTGTTTGTGTGAGAGAGGGGAGTTAACAACACTTGTCAGACAATGTTGCAAATCCTCAGTAATGGCACATTTTGTGTTTTCCTTTTTCTCTCCCTCCTCGCCACCACTTTTCATGTTTGTTGCATCATCAATCAAGGTAAGTGGCACATAAGTGCATCTTTCACTTAGAAAATAAACAGCCTTGCCTCTGCCAAATGCAGGAGGATGACTGGGTGTATTTCACCTTGAGGTGTTTACAGTAGAGTGTGTTGCCCAGCAGGAAACATTTCTCTCTACTGTCTGACCATTCACTGCTGTTCACTCAACTGCCAGCTCTATTTTTGTGGAAATTGCCTTGTGCTTGTGCTCCAGTAGAAACAGCTGTTATTGAATCCTTTTTTGCAGGTCTCTGCAGTCTAACCTACCCTTAATAGGAAACGTGGGCAGTATTTGTACTTCAGTTTTTGCAGTTCAGTCAGCTATGTTGAACAATTCACCCAATTCACTCTGTGCCTTTCTTTCCTGT
Organism: Trachinotus anak; assembly: GCF_046630095.1. NCBI lineage: Eukaryota > Metazoa > Chordata > Actinopteri > Carangiformes > Carangidae > Trachinotus > Trachinotus anak. The sequence continues at coordinate 10,088,787 of NW_027273853.1, read as the reverse complement.
CTTTCCAAATAATCCCCTCCCTTCCTATAATCTGTGTGCTTGTCAGGATGTTGATGTATAGCCTTTGTGACCCCTAATAACTCTAAACCTGACAGATGCAGCTGTTGGTCAGAGGACAGTAACCAGCAGGGAGCTGCAGCCCACAAAATGTATAACTGATTTTCATGGAGCTTGTTGATGTGAAACAATATCATCCTTCCAGACTTATCATTAATAAACTGGACATGACTGCTCGTTGTAGGCGTGCTGAACTGTAAAGGAACGGGATTTAAAAACCTGGACACAAGTAGCTTGTTATTCTTTTCCCCAGAGGATTTGAGCAATGCAGCTGCACCTACAAAAACAGCAGCGGGTGACCAGAGGAGACACTCCCTGTAAACCAGATAAAAAAAAATTGGCTTCTCCCTCTGATGAGTTTGTTTTTACAGAGTAAGTCAAATAATGGAAAACACTTTAACTTGTCTCAGGGATGATGATGAAATGTACATCATGCTGTAAAGTCAGAATTTGACTTGATCTGAATGAGGCATTTGAGGGTAGGTGAGGAGAGGAATGATACAAGAATGTGCCAAACTCCCAGTGGATTGAGTCACTCCTGCAGCTGACTGCCCTGCACTGAAAGCTGTCCTCAATTTGTCAGCTGTGGCTTCCTCTGCACGTTCCCAGTCGTTGTTTTAGACTGGCATTGATTGCCCCCATTTCAAATATAGATTAACAGGGTGTTATAATAGAATGTCAAATCAGGTTGTGAGAAAGTTCAGTGGTGACATTATTCGGGATGCACTTAGGACCTATACTTTCGTTTTATTTATTACAAATACTCACAAGTTTATTTGTATCTTAGACTAAAAATAGCCTGTAGGTACTTTTAGTAACAAATCTTCCTAAATAAGTAACATGATTTGTTAACTGAGAAACTAAATACATGTCTCCTGGTGATTGTGGAGCAATCATCTCTGGAGTCAGTGTGTTTTTCAAGGTCACCGCGGCTTCTCTATGTACGTCTGTTGACTTGGATTGGGCTTGCTGACGAGACAGCAGTCAGATTGTGGTTTTGAAGCTGTAGCCAATCCATTTCTTCTAGGATTCAGCATTTAGCACAATGGTTCTTTTTGTGTCAGCACAGAACTTTGTAATTGAATCAGGTTTTGTGTCTGTACGGAACTTGTGTCCTCTGTTAAGTTTTATCTGTCACTCATCTTTTCACTGTGCCATTTTACTTGGTTTGCCTAATCCAAATATTGTGCCTACCTAACAGAGCAGATGCATATCAAAGGTAACAATCAAATGAGTCACCAGAAGTAAGCTGCAGAACCGATTAGACGACTTTACATGCAATTTATTAAGGTGTTTTTCTACTTCACATGACTGAGACCGGAGGGAAGAACTGGAATATGTGCTCCCTGTAATGTTTGTTTAGTCGTCTGCTGTTTGCTTCCCTGCAGCCTGAAGCTGTTACTGACAATCCACAGCACAGGGTGAGCATATTTACGCTTGTTGCCAGAGAGCTTGTTTGTTTAAAAAAAAAAAAAAAAAAAAAAAAAAGGCCTGAAAAAATGATGATTGTAATCAACAAATTTACATGTAATTGTAAGGTAACACTCATGTTGCAGTAAATTTCGCCCTGCGTGATTACAGACACTGCGTCTTTTGGGTGTAAACCATCACCATTTACTCCACACAACTCCTTCCTTCTAATTTCCATCGAGGATAATTGTCTGAAGTCATAGACTCTCATTTACATGAACTTGCTCTCCCTTTCTTTCTCTCTCTGTCTCCTGAAGTTTCTTGGTCTGTCAGTCTCATGGCTGACCCACTTCTGTTGGTCATCTTTTCTGTAATGAATTGGACTGATGTCTGAGTGAGACAGTGCTGCCCCGTCTCTGTGCTCACGCTAGCAGCTATTTTTGCCTGGGGACTAGAGGAACTAGAGCTTAACAGATCCTGTATTGCGTTTCATTACATTGTCAGTTAAAGCCTGCCATTCTCTCAATCGCTTTGTCAGGCTGGAATAAAACTTTTTCCATCTTTTTGTGGTTGTGGCTTTTCCTGCAACTCCAGTACGTCCATAACTTTGCCTGTTAAAGTTCTAGATGATAGATGGATCAATAATGCCCATTACCCAGGGTGGTATTATTTGTTTGTGGCTGTGGTTGATGAGATTGGATTTTGCTCCTATATTGAGGGCACACTCCTCTCTGTCACACATTTTCTGTCAGATTGACTCACGCACACACATTCACTGCAAGGAAACTTTCCATGACATTACTGGTTTTATCAGAAGTAGGCCAAAGCAGGAGCCTGGCCCTCTGGCAGGTCTACTGAGCATGCTCAGCACTGCTGAAGGCTAGGTAGTGGATCAGGACCTGGTTCTAAGCTACTGCCACATTTCTCTGGCTCTGTGCGGGTCTGTCACAGCCCAGGCTCAATAATATAGACAAAGATAGAGACCACACAGTATTTAAAGAAAGTTACCCAGTTTTTTTTTTTTATTCCAAAACTACAACTATGATAAGTTTTACAATTATTGTTTTTTTCCTTATTGTTTATCTGCTCATTATTTTGTAGATTGATTATTGTCTGGTTCTTAAAATGAGAGAAAACCCAAAGATATTCATTTTACTGTGAAATATGACAGAAAGAAAAAAAAGCAATAAATCCTCACATTTAAAATACCAAACAATGTAATGCTGAACACCAAAGTGATTATCTCTACATTTGCAGTTCATTTTCTAATTTTTTATAACTAAGACAAAAAATAAAGAATGATGTCATCTGCCAGTCAGTCATGTTTGATGTGTTTAGTGGTACTAGAAAGGAAAATCAATGAAAGAGGAAACACAAAAGGAGAGGTGGTGAAGAAGAGAATAGCTTGGTGAGCTTGGGCGGATCAGGACTCCTTACATCTCCACATGTGGGGGAAAATCACAAGAGGAGCAAGTCCAGAAGCCTGTCACAGTTTCTAACCCCTAACCCCATATTAAATACTTGTTATATACAGTATGTACTCCATTCATTGTTACTGCATACTGTTTTTGCTGTTAGTGTACAAGAAATACTGTCTACCATTTTATACAGGAAAATAGATAATAGATGTGCTGTCATCAGTCTCACTATAACTATAAATTGCACTGCCAGTGAAGTTGCATTAGGAAAAACGTAAAAAAGATATACTGCTTATTTTCTTTTCTATGATTTTTCTGAAGTTTTGTCACCCTTCACCACCTTTTCTTGTGTCAATATATTACACAAAACCTGCTTAGAAGGTTAGAAGGTACCATGGAATTCGGGCATATTGACTATCATCCACATTTTTTTTTTCATCCACATTTTTCATTTTGCTCATGCAGCGCTCATAAACCTGTACTTAAAACTGGGTATTAAGTACAGAGTGAAATATGAGATTAATAAACATATACTGAGTATCTGCTTCAAATATCCTCAGTTGCCATTAGTGCAGCACCTTACACCACCTCTGACTCACTGTCTCAACTAATAATACTCTCGTTCTGTGTCCGTTTCTCGATTTAGTTGCACCTGTTGAAGCATTTCTATAGCTGTGACTGGCTAATTCAAAGGACATTCTTTAGCATTTCAGTGCATTGTTCTCATTCATATTCATTTAGACAATTAGCTTAGTCTTTAAATGAGCGAGTGCCATAAAACTTCAGCCTTTTGTAGTGGGGCATTTGAGATGGTGTTGTAGTCTTTGAGCAGTTGAATTGACCAGACAGTTTTCACCCAGTTCTTTAGCAACGAAGGAAGTTGTGAGAGAAAAAGGGGTGTTTGGAGCCGGTAAATTGTTCTCCTGACTGTGATAAGTGGAGATCTGATCTGGAGTCATTCACTTAAAAAAATAAAATTATGGTTTTTACGGGGGGGGGGGTAGTGTTTTTGGATGGATATATAACTAATCTTTTATTACACGCTCACATACATTGCCTTAGGTCTTGTGAAGCAGAATTGATTACATTCATAGTGTAACATTTGTCTCAGCTTTATTGCTGAACTGTATATAGTAGATGTTTGCGCTGCAGAAGCTGTTAGTGCATCTCAGTATAATCAATCTGAAACTAAAATGTAATCTCAGGGTGGAAATGAGCAGATAGAATGAGCTATGATACATGCTGTGCTGTGCTTCTCCAGTGCTGTGTAATCATCAGTTTTGCAGTTGGTTATGGAGGCTCCCCGTGTATGTGGATGGAGATGTTGTTATTGGATGTATCAGATCAGCACCATGGCCTACATTATCCCTTCCCTACAGGCTCATTGCACCGAAAGAAAAGAGTTGATACATTCATTAGGCTCACAAAGAACTGTGTGCATCTTTTTATGTGTCCATTGTGGAAAATGAAAGTGAGCAAGGCCCGCCTTAAAACATTTCTCTGTTAGCATTACCTGGAGCAAGTGTGCATGTATGTGAAAGGGCCTGTGTAGTTTAAGTATTATTTTTACAACTATTTCATGGCTTTAGACGATACCACTGTCAATAAGATGCCATGGTTGATCATGCATTCAGACTTATTTTAATATTTGCATTTGATGTTCCACAGTAATGTCTTCAGTGAAGGTGGTGAATTTTACTGTCCTCTTATTAAAAGACTTGAGAATTAGGAGCAATTTCTTGCTTTTCTTAGTCTTATTTCTTGTTCTAAGACTTCATTATTAAATTATTTATGTCTAATGTTACTGGAGAAAGACAACTACTGTGGTTTTCTAATAGACCCATTTCACCTCACCGTACAATGCAATACACAACACACTTCCACAAACTACATAAAAATGACTATAACATTACAGCCGTCTAGGAGGTAGGATTAATCACAGGATAGTTGTATTAGACTGCTACTTAATAAACTGCCAAAATGAGCATACAGTGTGTTAAACCCACATTTGACCTAGATTTATGAAACTGCTTTCACGGGTTAACCCCCTTTCCTTACTATTCGCAAATTGTTCACAGTCTGCAACTGTAGTTCCCTACACGTTACTGCACATCCACCGAATTACACAGAATTACCTACCTAACAAAGTCTCAGTTTCAGTTCTCTCTCAGCATGTTTGTGCCTTCTTGTTCAGGGAATTGGTTAAATGTTGCTGAAATGTCAATAACAAATTCCCACCCCTGACTGTCCACCAAAGCTGAGTACATGCAGCCTGCATTTACTGCAGCGCATGTTTACCTTCTCAAATCAATCACTGACTCAGAATTAACTCACATCACTGTGTTCATCTGAAAGGGTTATTGGAGGATATCTGCAGGAGACGTGGTGATAGAAGCAGTGTGAGTGCTGCAATGTATGCACAAGAACATCTCCTGCTGTACTCATATGCAGGGCTATACACATACACACACACACACGTACACACATATATATATATATATATATATATATGATGAGAAATACTTGTCTCATCGTTCTGCAAAACTGAAGCTCCACAGATTGATGCTGTGCTTACCCAAAGGTTTTACTGTTTGCCTTGAACAGTTGAACTATAAATTATTCATAAGCAAATGATTACCACTGTGTTTGGTTGCCTCTGTGTTGGTAACACGAAGCTGACAGGCCGATGCTGCACAAAGTTGACAAGCTGATGCTGACAGTTATGTGATCTGAGACGTAAAGTATCTGTAAATATTTCTAGAATGACTGTACTCTTTGCTGATGTACAGAATTTATGGGGGAAAAAAAAGTCAAGCTTGGTCAGTAAGCAGTTGTGAGTTGTGTTGCAGGGGCCTGGGCTGGCTCAGGGCTCCTGCTAGCACACATCACTATTGGCGTTTTGACTTGCAAACTTTGGAATTTGTGACTGTCAGTCCTGCCAAGGCTCACAAAGCAGCCTGGGCAGTGAAGCGAGTCTGTCCGACCCCTCTGTTCTCATGCTGACCTTCTGTGATGTCACTCACCGCAGCCATTATGCTGGGAAAATGTCTGGGTTTGCTGATCTACAGGCCTAATTTTCTTTGCTTCATCAGTGTTGTGACTTGAGCATCTTGGTTTAATCCCAGGACTGCACATTGCCTGTGCCTCCAACTACCATATCTGTTCTTGTATGACACAGACTACTAATTTTCAATGTGTCATTAGCACAGTCATTTTTGACAGGCTCATGTAATTACGGTCAGTGGGATGTTGTAATTCATGAGAGGATTTAGCTCTCCTAAACTTCCTGGCAGCCTCGGGGAGCCTGAGTTTGACTTCCTCATTGACTGGTCCATTTTGTTAGCCTCTGCAAAATTAGCAACGTTCCTTTTGATCTTTTTCTAATTAGTTTTTTCTTCAGTGTGCAAGTGTAAACACATTTTTCTTTCATTATCTCATCCCTGAAGTGCAGTTTGTTGTTCAGTATACTGTGAAGGATTGTGTCACTTCTAACAAACATTTAAAAATAAAGAGTCATTCAGGATGACATTTTCAGTTAATACAGTGATACTGTGTCAGTATCAGATGTAAATGCTTTCATCTCTGTCATCGAGGAAAATGATGAAACCTGTCTTGTTCTGGGTTTTCTCAGTTCCCTCAGTCGTGTCTTAATTGCAGAGATGGAAACAGTTCAGATTTCTCTTTGTTGCTCTGTTATTTGGGTCTCATGTTGGATAGCATCACTTTTGGCATCTACACGCCTTACCTGTCATACATTTATCAAAGTTATCTACTGTGTCATTTAACAGTTCTCTTTCAAATAAAAATAAGTGTGTTTGTATTTCACAGATGTGTAACTGGAGTGGCTACAGCTCCGTTCACACCTGGCACTAACAAGCATCTTGAGTGATCGGATCACAAGTGGACAGCTCAAAGTAGTGGTGTGAATGTGTAGTGTGAAGCCACATTGAGAATGCATTGAGATTCAATCACTCAGGCCAAATCCAGAGGTGGTTGGGCCACATTATTTGAGCAGTATGCATGTAAATGTGTCCTGGGCCAGACTGAAGGACTGCCTACTCAACTGACGTCCTCTGCATAAACAGGATGTCCTACTCATTCACGTTGTCAAATCTGGCTTCATCCAAGATGTCTGAGAATTGCAAAAAGCCCATAGAGATGTGTCACTCATTTGCTTTGCCTGGAACATGCTGAGGAATAGACCCAGTTTGTATTGTTTTGATTTCTTCTTCTTCTTTTAATTTCTGGCAGACTAAGCACAGAAAATGCATTGCTGCCTTCCAACGCATTTTGTCTTTGCAATTGGAAGTGATGTACGTGTTTATTTGGATATATAGAGAGCAAGTGAGATCCAATCACAAATGGTCACGCAACACGTGGAGATGCATTCTAATGCCAGGTGTGAACTGATGTACCTGTCCACTTGTGATCGGACCTCTCAAGACAGGCAGTTCCTCAAATGACCACTTGAGACTGGCTCCAAGAGCGAGTCAATTTCCACAGTTCCCCAAGTTAAAATGCTAAACAGAAACATAGCTATTTGTTTTGCAATTGCTATTTGCTATTTGCTATATTGCTGTTTGTTTAAGCACATCAATTAGATGTTATAGACAAGGCTATAAAAACATAGCAAGCTTTGATGCAAAAAACGGATACAAAAAATGGTTTGGTCGCTATAGCTAATTTTCCTCTTCATGACACCTGCACAGGTGTTGAATTTTTATGTAACTCATCTAGTTAAATTTTATTAAGCCTTAAAGTTATGTATGATTCAGGGCGTGCTGTTTTGAGTGACAGGTGGGTGAGCGTGTGCTTGCCACAAACCGGCCACCTTTTTGCCCATTTTTGGATTAGCCAAGATCTAGGTGGAGTCAGGCACTGCCAGGATGGAGATGCCAGAGTAGCCCACTCTGAGCCTCAAAACCGCTCTCCAGAAACCTGTGGGTGCCGTCTTTCACAGAGGATATGTCCATCTTTATATACAGTTGATGGTATGAACAGGGCCTAGATCTTGGTTTTGTGTGTCTGGATATAACTGCTCAGGCATCCAGGGGTCCATTGTTGTTTTTCAGCTCCATTTGACACACACAGCTAATTGCTGGAGCAGGACAACCCCCCTACTCCATACACTCCAAGGGACCAATTGGGTGGCCATTTGAGCCCATTTTCTCACTGGCTCCCTGAAGACAAGCTGGTAATGGCACTGTTTATGCATCCAGTATTCTTTCGCTATCACTCAGTTGGAACAGAGGCCCCTGCAGACGTTGGCAAACGCTCTGATTCCGGCTGTCTCCTTCACCATCAACCTCAGGCTGCTGTTGCTTGCAGCCAGTGTACCTGCAGCCGACCTGCACCTTAGTGACAAAGGAGGGAGCGTGGGAGTGTAGGTGGAAGAGGAAAGAGGCAGAGACGAGAGCGAGTGGGCAGGTAGAAGAGTCTCCTCTGAGAGTGGATGAACATGTGAACACTTAGCGATTCCCTCTCCCTTCCCGTCTCTCTGTGACTCTGTGTGGGCAGTTAATGAGTCTGAAAGCTTCTCCTCGGCATCTGTCAGCCGAGAACCGGATGAAGCCTCTAGTGCAAGCTGTAACAGGAAAGAAACACTCTGTTGCTCATTGATAATTGGTACAATGTATAGGAGAAGGGTTTTTTAGGTATTTTTTACCTTCCAGCTTCACCCATAGACTACCTTATGGGCCCAATTGCTTTGTACTGTACTGCACATGACAACTGGTTATTAGACATAAGACGAGTATGCAGTTTAAGGTATTAATACTTCTAGAATAAAATAAAGTAATAAAATGAAATGAAAAAAGACTCTCAACTGGAAACAATATCCCAACAGTTCATTAACATCAGAAGTGTAGTGCTGTTTGTTTAAGCACAGGAACGCATCCATGACATCTAATAGGCTAGGCTATAAAAACGTAGCTAAGTAAGCTTTCATTCCCAGCAGGCATTGCGGATGCAGCACAAGCTGTTTAATACGCTGGCTTTGTAATGTTTCTTTGCAAATGCATCACATACAAAGAAACGTCAGAAGAGTGAATGATAAACAAAAGGACGTTTTGCTGCCTTTTTATCTTAAATATTTAATCATAGCAAGCTTTAAGGTTGAATGTTTTCTTTCATGTTAACAGGTGCATGAGTTGATGTTGTGAATGAATCAATACACCTTGAATGTCAGTATTGGAACTTTGACCATTCAGTTTGTTTTTATTGGCTCTCCTACATGACATAGGCTTTACTTATGATTGAATCCTCATGTGCTTAAAAACGTGTATGAATTTCAAATGGATTATGCAAACTGTCAATTTTCTATTCCTTGCTTGGATAAAAAAAGAGTGCTCCATCAGCTCTACACCTATGATTAGCCCAGCGTGTTGTACACACCCCAGCTACTCTCAAAACGTTTTTATTTCTACCTTTTAATGTCAAATTAACAAGACAATGCTCTTTACTGTAACATCAAAACAAACTGGCCTGAGGTGACCCGTCACCTGTCTCATACAGTTCAAACAATAATCAAACTTGATAAACTTTTCAAAGGTAGCATATTGTAGGGCTGTTGTACTGGATTACACTATGTTGCACAGGTGTTGCTGTTGTTCATAGCCTTTGTACCTGCCTCTACACACTATGCATCGTTATTGTACGAGGCTTTCAGCTCTGACAGCCAGACAAGAGTGGTGGAGCCAAACCATTCAGCTGTGATAACAATCAACAGATCTGAGCTTGCCCACCAAGTTCTCTTTACTTGTCATAAAGCCTAATGGTGTGGAGCCATAAAATGGGGAGTAGTTAAGTTTTGGGTTGAGATGAAACAGTTTATATGACCTTGGTATGGTCATACACCCTCTTAAAGAGATTCTTTGAACAGTAGTCAGGTCTTCCACTCCCTCTGAATGCCTGATGAACTGGTGTAAGGACTACTTTGGAATTTTTTCACTATAAAGCCTGAGGTGGGCATGTTTCTTAATTTATAAAAAGAAAACTTCAACACATAGCCTTAAGCTGCAATCAGAATAAATGCTCAGCTGCAGGATTGATCGTGACTGATTTCACAAGTGCTTTCGGTCTCCCCACATGACACTTTGAGCCATGAGGCAGCAAAATGTAAAACACATTGAGCAATTTAAATTTAAGGCATACGTGATTTTGAACCTAGCCTGAAGATGTATGTTTGGGGTAATTCAGGGAGGCATGGTGGCTGTGACATTTATGTTTTAATCATCTAGGGATGCCTCCAGACTGACTTACAATGAGTCTGTCTAAGAGAATATGTTAAGAAAACTCAGTTTTTAAACACAGTCTGGGAGTTGTAAGGATCAAACACATGAATTGACGGCTGTGACTATCCTGTCTTGTTTTCTTCGTAACAATGTGATGGGTTTGACAGTGGACAGAATTTCCTTCAGAGCAGCAGACTGTTGTTTGATTTGGACACTGACAGCAAACATTGATTCACTTATCCTGGAGAAAAAAACCCACACTCTCCTGTGGCAACATAGCACTACACAGATGGCTGAACAGCTTGCTTTGACTTTCCCCTCAGACACCTCTTTTGTGGGTGTTGGAGCACAAGGTCCGTATTCGCCACGGATTCCTCTTCCATGGATTGGGTCACTAAATATCATATCATATATCCTCCAGATACTCATTATTCCCTCTGCTTTCTCCCGGGGGATGGTGTCCATTCTGTGCCGCAGGTGGTGGCCATATCCCCCTGGCACCAAGCACCAGCATGGGAGGCCCTCCCTAGAGAACCAAGGATAGCTGAAGGACTGAATGTTTTAGTGCGCCCCCCTCCCCTTTATAAGGAAGCACAATACATTATTTATGTAGTACATCTGTTTATGGTATTTCACATGTTACTGATGGAGTTAATGTCTGCAATGTCTCCTCACTGTGTTTTCAGCCCATTAAAATGCATTTAGCATTCATGTTAAGTTTTTCTTAAAACTCAATGACTTTGACAGCAACAGTACACTCTAAAGAAGGAGCGAAGAGGGAGAGAAATGCAGCCATTAAGTGTGTGTTGACTGTCTCTGGGTGTCTTCCTGCACCATTGACTGCACCCAGCAGGTTGATGAGTGGAGGAGCTGTTTGGCTTCTAGGTTGGAGCTGAGGTCATTGTCCAGGCTTTCATGTCTTCAATAGCTGCAGGCTCCCTGCTGAACCTACTTGATATTCAGTTCTTTCTCTCACTTCATCCTATTGAAACTAACAAGCCTCAGCTAGATAGCATAGCTCCAGTAACTGGGGTGGGCAATAATGGAAACCAGACCTAAGATACAGTATTGCAATGATTTGAGCTCTGTGTCCACAATGTTTTGCAACACATTTACCATAACTTTTATCAGGATGATCCAAAGATTTTTCATGATGAGCCTTATAAACCTTTGTGATGCCATAGTTCATTTTTCAACTTGCCCCTTTGTCAGGACTTGCTGGAGAATGAGCTGAGGGCGGTGCAACCCACATTGCTACCCACATTCATATTTAAGGCATTAATGCCAGAAACAACATAGCTCATTGTGGAAATAAAGCTCAAATTCATTTATGTGCGAATTATTGACTTGCCTGGATACTGTCCCAAAATAAAGAATGGAGGAATGCAGTATGTTTAAATCTGGGATATGGTGTCACTTTATGTGGTTGTGTTATACAGTAAATGTCTTGAGTTGTTATTGGGTTGTCCAATACTTTTCTATGCAATTTTACATTTCGTTCAAGTGTGGTGGAGTTTGGAAATTTGTAAATTGTAATGTGACAGGGTATCTGCAAGTTTTCAAAAGCACTGAATAGCAGAAGTCTTACATATATTTTCTCTTGCCTGTTGTTTTTTGTCCATTATTCTAAAATTCAAAGATATTTCATTTACTATTTTACACACACACACTAAGAGAGCGTTAGTTTTCCTTTTGATTGACTACTTGATCAGCTGACTAATAATAAATAAAAAATATTTCAATTGGTTTATTCATCATCCGTTTCTGCTGCTTATCCAGGTCATTCACCGAATTAATTATTCTTATCAGGGAGTATTGTTACATTCACCTGGGATGCACTAAAAATGTGAAATAATAGTAGGCCCTCACACTTCATACTCTGTCCAGTGTGATGCTGAAACAAATATTAAATTACATCCTGCGCGCTGTTCAAAAACAGGCCTTTAACATGCTGAGGGGACAGTTTGCCTGCTCTGTAATTGTGCTGGGAGGGAGTAATAAAGCGCCGCTGACCACCCTGCCGAACTTCCGGGCCGTGACGTCATCGCCTCTCGGGTTTCACGCGGTGTCTCTACTACGGGCGCACGCGGCGCAGCAGTCGGCGCGAGTGCTTCTGCCGCGTGAGGCCAGCAGCAGCAGCAGCAGCGGCGGCGGCGGACCGAGAGCGCAACTCGCAGCACCTCACAACTGACCCCACAACTAACCCCACAGCTGACCCCTCTCTCCCTCCAGAGCCGGAGGACGCTCTGCCGTCGTTTACATCTGACGCTCACATCTGGATAAAACGGTTCCGTGTTTTCCTCGCCGGGTTGACTTCTTCATCGGAGCCTCTCGACGTAAGTAGAGCAGCCGCGGTGCTGAGCGACCTGCTGTCCGCTGAGCGGGCTGCGCTTCTGCCGCCGTGGGGATTGTTGTGATTTGGGGGTTTAATGGTGCGCTCGGTGGTGGCTGACGCTGGCAGAAAGCTCTTCAGATGCAGCCCCCGGCTGTAACCAGCTCCTTGCCAGGCTCCCGCTCAGCGTCTGGTTCCTCACATGGTTTTATGTACAAACTGCGTTTTTTTCCCACTGGACTCCACCAGATCCTGATCCTGATCCTGTAGTCCATCGTGCTTCTCGGACCACCCCTGTGCTGCTAAGTTGGAGGATTCAGTATACTTGGAGTTCATATAGTATCATATAAATACTGTATTACTTATGTGGCCCCTTTTCTGTGATATCTTCTCTAATAATTTCAGTTATTTTCTTTATAATATGATAAGTCATTCATGCTTTGTGTGACAAGCACCTCTTTCCTATCCTACTGAGGACCTGCAATATTCAAAGGAAATTGCAATTCAAATATATTGTTTTTCATAGTTTTAATAACTCATATTCTGTCGGTCAGTTAAGTTGAGCCCCAGGAGTTTCCATCAGCTGCACATAACAGTGAATGCAAAGCCCTAGAGGGAAATACTCTTGACTGTCGGTCTCAGTTTCTGTTTTGTCAGGTTATTCTTGCATTTTAGTTTACAGTTATATGATGTTCGTGCACATTTATTGTTGCTCAGAAAAGAGGGCTTGTCCTGCCAGCTTTAATGCGCGCAGTAATCAAAACAGCATTTCCATTTCCATTTTTCCTCAAGTGTTGGGCATCACTTCACTGTAAGCCGTACTCGAGTGTCACAGTTTCTCCCCATTTCTTTGCATCAGATGATATTTCCTCTTCCTGACGGTGGTTCGGGATGATCTTTAAAAGCTTTTATCTGTTAATCACAATCAGTTGGACCATAATTATAACGCTGCCCACTGTCTCCCCTGCAGTGACCCAGACTATGTCCTCGCTTTAATAACCCATTCAGACCAGATCACTGCCACTAGATCTTCTTAGCAATGTGTAGTTTATTGTCTTTGCTTTTCGATCATGCGGATCATGATTATGCCAGAATTCCTGCAAACACGCAGAGAGCAGTTGAACCTGTTCTTCATGATCCTGTAGGATGTTATTCTAGGCATGATGTTAAAAGTCTTTGTTGAACTCTCGAGGCCATAGACCATGCAGAGACATCATCTATAACGCTAGCTATACACTATTTTTGTGTCCGCATGTAAAAATATGGCAACCCTGACCACTATTTTGATCTGTCATGTTTCGTTTGAAATAGTTCTGTTGAGGCTTGTGCGGTGTGATTGATCGAATACCAAGTGATAGAACAGTTGTTTGTAACGTCGAACTAAAACCCCTTATCAAACATCATACATATACTATAGTGTGGTTTGGCTTGTGTGTCAAACCCACAAGGAGAGAGGGAATGGCTATGTTGTCCCTAGTGCTTGTTCACTTTCCTTATGAGCTCATTCACTGACCATTGTCTTCAGTGTTCAGTGTGTTTTCTACAGATCTGGAAACATTGATGTTTCAGCAATGTTTCCTTTCCTAATGTTTTCCTACAGACAGAGTTTATTTGTGGGGGTGGGCCTGGGGGTGGAGCGCTCTGTTATCCAACACTTGAGTCAACTGCAAAACATCATTGCATTCCCGTCTGTGTAATCAAGTCCTTTTTTTTTCAATATACATGGTTTTCCATCAAATGATTACACATTCTTGCAGACTTTTAGACAGTGGACAATTTGAGCTGTATATAGTGTAAGAAATATTCAGCAGGAAATCTTGGATAGGCAAAGCTATCTAGACTGACCTTCCAAATCAATTCTTTATATGAGAGACACTAATATCATTGAAGAGCAGGTCAGCAGTAATGGAGATAAACAGATGCTTTGTTATTGACTGCTGGTCCAGTCCCAGCACTCACTGAGCAGAAGCCGTCAAGGGGAGAGGAGAAGGGCGGGGCTGCATTTGATTTCAGGCTTTGAGCCATAAGAGATAAACCAGCAAAAACCACAGAAACCAGTCACAACCACATATCAACTCATGCGTGTATTATCAAATGCAGTCCTACCATCCTTGTCAGGCATTTGTGTTTTAACTGAGCTCTGGAGAAAATGAATGTAAGAAGTTCACCTCCAGTAAGTGCTTTCTCAACTAAAGTAGGTGCTTGATAGTGGCTCATGTGTTTGAAGCATTTTCAGTTTTGCATGAATTTCAAAAGCTTCTCAGTTAATTGACCTCTTTACTCCAGTATGTGGTCAAGAGGGGAATAAACACCTCGAACCAGTTGCTACTTCCCACTTCTTACTACTGTTTCGTAGTGTGTTGAAAGTAATGTTTTGAATGACCTTTTCACACATCCTTAAAAAATACTAGTGTTTTTTTGTTTTGTTTTTTCCTTTATTTGCCTGCACCATCCCAGCCTCTCATCCATCTATTTCTTTAAGTAGTTGACCTTGATTCGACGAGTCTGAGTACTATTTTCGTTGCTACACTTCTGCTCTTTGTCCTGCAGTGGATCTACACAGCTTTGCAGTGGGAATGTGATTTCTACCTCACTTTAAGAAAGTGATAACACAAATATCCAACAGCACTTGATCCAGCATGTTCAACAGACTGGTTTGGGTTTCTTCCACATATTACCCTTAAAGCCATATTGAATGGCTGCCCACTGATGTCTTTAATGAAGCTCAAAATTGAACAGTGAATAGTTAACAAGGGGAGTTTTTACAGACACTGAAAGTGAAGACTTTATATGCGTGGCTACTGTGGCCAGTGGAAAGTTAGTTTCTCTTTCATAAACACACATTTAAGGAATCAATCCTTTTGTCACATGTCGGCCTCTAGTCAGAAGGCCACAGTAAAGCTTGGTTTGTTTGCCTGTGATGCACTGCAGTTTTCCTCTCGCTGCTTCCTGAGTTTTCTATATAAATACAGAATTTCTTTTCTTTCAGTCAGTTTTATTTTTCCTCGAGAAGGCAGCTTGTTTCCATGGCTTTGAAATCTTCTTGAATATCCTGTTGGGCTGTGTCACCTTGACACACTTTGCACACAGTCACAGCTGCTTCGAGGGAGCTGCTAATTGAATTGTTTGTGAATAAAAATCTGATTTGTTGCCCGAATGAGCAGCTGGTTTCTGTGTTAAAGTAAAAAAGGTCTAAGGTGAAAGTCAAAGCTTAACAGGCGTGCAGGGCTGTGGTGCAGTTTTACCACAACATTTCCTTAAAGTACGTACCCCAATTAGTCAAGGATATTAGAGTAGTCCAGGTATTGCCGTTTTGTGACAACACATTGCTTCATGTTGCTGCACTGCATTTCATGCTGCCTCTCTGTGACTGCAAAGCCCCTGTTTTGTCTTTTTTGTCTTTTCTCCTGCTGCCCCCCACATGCCCTCTTGCAAACTGCCTATTCTGCTTATTCAGCTCAGCTTTTGTGAGGAGGACTATTCATACCTCCAGTCAATGTCCATGTGGTATTGAGGCGTTCCACTGCAGCCCAACTCTTTTCTATGCTGGTTAAGAGTACTCACCTGATAATATGAAAGTGTTAATCAGTACCCGCTGGCCTTGTCTGACATTGTATCCAAGTTCGTTCCTGTGTAATAGGATTAGATTTATGGGCATTAACAAGAGAATTAATTATCACTGAAAGGCTCTGTTTTGTGATTTGCAGTTGGATTTGTTTAAGGGACCAAGAAGTTTTCCTGCTGGACTCTTGATGTGCTGGCTTTTAGAAATGATATAACAATGTGTATGATGTTGAACAGTAATATTAGTAATTAGGCTGCATTTCTACATTTAAACAATGATTGAAGTTAAATCTGCTACATGTATATGGTTTCATTAAGTGATTTAAATGTCACCAAACAGTTCTGAATTAAATATAACTTGTAGCGCTAAGGAAGCTTGAGCTGATTGTGTACCATAGAGTCTGGTTTAAATAGGATTTTATGATTTCACCAGCGCAGCACTGCCAGTGTAAAGGTGTGATCCTACTGGGCAGTACATGTGAAAATGTTCTCATTTTTGCTACTGAGAAGAGCTTTGATTAAAGCATCTACTGTGTGCAATGTCATTAGATCATCCTCGGGGAAAGGAGGACCTGATTGTTCTGACCTGCTGTGTTCAACTCTTAATAATGGGATGTACAGCAGCTTTATAGGATCCTGTATAATAATATAAGACATGAGCATTTTAATGAGAATTGTTTTTTTCTAATGGTGCAGCAACAAATTAAGTGTTAGAGTAAAGAAATGAACATCACATTTTTGTTTATTAAAACCACTGACCACCGATTACTGGTCCATTTTTAGACCCCCCCATTTCACATAGAAGACAGAGCAGATAGTTCTTCTCTTCCATTTGCCTGTTTAGCATTAGACTGTCAAAGTCACAGAGTTGGTTTTAAAAGCCTTTTTTCATAAATTCCCTCATATCCAAATTAGCTACAGCAGTTCAAACTCTTCATGATGACTTACAGAGAGGTTTTCGATTTTTCAACACAACACCACATGAGGAAACCCCCTTCAGTTTTTACTCCACACTGAATGATTTGACAAAACACATGGCTGTAAAAATAGTTTTAGTTTTATTCCTTTCTGTCTTTGGTCTTTAGAAAGTAAGGATGTAATGATGGTAGCTACCCACACAATAACTCTTTAGTGGTTGACAAACACACTATATCACTATTTTACATTATTTTTCCTTCACTGTACTGAATAGAGAGGTTGAGGGAGAGATGGTTTTTGAGTTCAGATTTTTTGACAATGATGTAGGAACTCAACAGTCTACCAACTTTTTTTGTGTCTTTAATGAGCTTCAGACTTGAATAAACATCAAAGATAATTTCTCAGGGAAAATTACCCAAAATTAAACAGCTGTTTTTGGCTTCACAGATGATACGAGTGAGGTAGAATGCTGAACCAAATGTTTGCCCCCACCTCACCTCCTAAAAATGTATTGAGCGAAGATCTGGATTCCAGCTTTGGTTTGATTTTTAAGTGAAAGAATTACACAAAGGAGCCTCCAGTAGGGCCTAAAACTTTGGTGTTAAAACACAATGATATGTTGTCAAAACTCATGAAGACCTTTTCATCTTCTCCCTAATGTAAAGATCCTTCTTGGAGCCTCTCAGTTGTTTGTGGTTAAACTATAGTGGAAGGGGAGTGAAGGCTCAAAGACCCACCCTGAACAATAAAAGCTAAGCCTGTGGAGTGTTGACCCCCCAGACCTTAAGCTCTTCATTACTGCAGCTCACTGCTAATTATTGTGGACAGGATAGTCCATAGCCCAGAAACCTGCCCAGCCCTCCTCACTGGAGGGTGGTCGGCTCTTAGTGCCACTCCTAGTTCCCCCCCACCCTCCACCCATCTGAGGTCAAGAGGCAAAAAAACGTTCTGGTACCCCTCATCCATAGCCACCCAGTAAACTAACATCTCCTGGAAAACAGGAGGATCCTGAGCCTACACGAAGAGCATACAATGTTTTTACCCTCTATTGAAACAAAAATGATACCATATGCTCCCTTCACCGTACAGCCCCATAGTTGACTTAATCTTGACTGAAGTGACCACAGACCACATCCTTCAGAGCATGTGTGACCATTTTAAAGGGTGTTGCGAGCTAAAATGAGTTGGCAGAGGTATTTTTGAAAACATATTTACTCAAAGGGAGATTTAATTTTGAGCTGGTAGCTGTGCAGCATCAAGTGATTTTGGTGCAATAAAGGCTGCTGTCATCAACTTTGACTGCATTGTTATATAGTGATGTTTTCAGAGGGCTCTTATAATGTGCAAGACACTCCAATCAACCCACATATTTTGTCAATAATTGTTTCGCAATATGATCCTGTCATGTTTGCAATCATCTCCCGACGCCATGTGGAGGCAGTAAAAGTGATTTTGAATAATATCCGTAACTGCAATGTGGGATGCCTTCATCCTTTTTCTCAGGGTTGTCAAGCCTGTCACATCGGTATGCTAAATGTCACTCCTGTATAGTTTGAATAGGATGGCAGAACAGCTCTGAGAGCAGTTAAAAAAAGAGACGACCACTGATTGTCGTGGGCTACTTCTGAAGGAGATTTTTCTAAACAGGAAAATGTGTGTTGATGTTACTCATTCTGCCTGTTCGGGCCTACACATGACCACAGCCTTCATGTTGCTTGATTGCCCTCGTGTTTTCCACTGAGGTTTAAGACCTCACTGTCCTCCCATATCACATGGATCATGTTGAGAATGTTTAGGACCTTCTCAAATAGCTTCCTTCCATATAGGTGTAGGGACTCTTTGATGTCACACAACCTCCTTGTAAAAACACTGACCTCGCACACGTGTCAGGCAGCAAATGTGCAAAAACTGTCTTAACATCGGGATGGCCTTTTCATTTTGAAGATGTTACCTTAACAACCTTGCTCAGCTCCATTTTGAAGGCGATATTTTAACGAATAGAGGTTGACGGTTATATTAGTTGCTGATTTTCATCATTTTTAATTCAGGTTCATCAACACTGCTTTTTGTAGCTCGCCAGCACGTAAAACTGGATATGTGTATCAGCTGATTACTTGATTTAAGTTAAACATTGAATTTTATAAGAAATGAATTTGATGTGATATTCTATGTGATTTTTAAAGGTGAAATTATCTGTATGTTTAACCTCTCCACAGGAAGGTCACAGACCAGTGTGAGGGAGAGTCAAGTGTCAAACAGCCATGTGCCCCAGAAAGAAAATTTAAGAATTGGCTTGTCTTCAAATCAGTGTTGTTGTGTTTTTGCGCCACTGGCAAGTTCCAGTATCAAGTTACTATGGCCCGTACTTGAGCAAACACCTGTCTAACCTTACTTACATCAGAAACAGAACAACATAGGGATCATACTTATCTTTAGTGCAGACTGAGTAGAGGCCATTAGCCAGTTTAATTTAAGCCCACTGGTCACTGGTGGTTTGGTGTCCTTAACCATGAGAGAAATGTCTTGGTCTCTTTTGGCTAACTGCAGTAAATGTTTAACTTGGCTGTTTTTACTTTGGCATTTTTCTTTGGGCAAGTGGTTAACAGTCATTTGTGTAGTGTACCATCATTTAGAGACATTGGGACTTCACCATATGGGCTGCCAAACCAAAACAACGAAGAAGGCAGTTAAAAACTGCATAGAGCTGCAGACTGGTAAAACTAGCAACCCTTCCATATTACACACCGTTATTTGGTTCAGTGTTAATGCAAATCATTTTGTTTAATTGAAAATGTAACAAACAATATTTATTTTGTGACATTAATATGCAAAATGATATCTACAGATAACCTGTTGCATGGTTGATAGGTTGCATGCCATTGGTACATGGCAATACTTCACTTCATTGTTCCAATTTATTCAGTATATGCATTGTAGGCATATGAAGTTATGGCAGTCAGTGCTTTATGAACTTGTTTGAAGTCACTTGAGATAAAATACTTTACGTCCCATACTGCCAATTAATATCTGGGCAAAATGCACCTACATATCAGAACCTCTTTTCCTTTTAACCATGGCTATATGTACCACATGAAAGTGAACTTGCGGTGCATGTATTAAGCCATTATTTGCAAGGGATTGGAAGCTATCATTTTTATTTTAAGATTCTTAAAAATTTGATTGTTTTGAACTGGTTCTTCACTGGATCTGACTTTTAATTCCAATCAGCACAACATCATCCTTTCATCGCACTATTGCATACATTAGCACCTATCTGAACTTTCTTTCTTCTCTTTAGTCTGTAGCGAGCCTATGTGCAGAGTAGTATAGGCATGTGTGATGGGATAGCAAAGAAAAATGGTGCCATTGGTCTGCCCCAAGACCGCACAGAGTGCTCTGCTGCCAACAGTGCCTCCAGTAATTATAGACCAGAGCTGTGGAGACAGTTGCTCTCCAGGCTAAACTGAAACTAAACCCCCCATTTCATACTTGGTATTTGCTCTTTTCAGTACGACTACCCCATATTTAAAAACTGTTATTTTTGGGCTGTAGCTTGACTCTCCTCTGTTTATAGTACAGCCTGACTGAGTTGAACTATAGAATAACTGTCCAGCACACAAAGGCAGTAGTAGTTCTGAGGACTGTTGTTGACATTGCAGCTCTTCCCTGTACTCATATTCTTTAATGTCTTGTTTAGTGTCTGCAGCTGTCAATATACTTGATTCATATATTGACATTAACATACTCTTTACAGCTACTGCACCAACTCACTGACAGTACAATAAAACTGCCAGTGATTTTTTATCTTTTAATTTTAGGTCATAAGATAGAAAGTTGATGACCTGGATCTTTTATCTTGAATTAATAAATCACTCTAGTCACTATTCCAATGACACTGTTGAAACAAAGACTTCATTTAGGATTTACTAGTAACAGTGAAGAACAGGGAAGCTTGTAATTCTCACTGGGAAGTTTGCTGAGCCTTCCACCCCCAGGCAAATTCACTTCACTCACCACACTGACCAGGCTCGACTTTACTGGAAAGCTGCTCTTGTTGTAAAGGCTTCAGTCTTTGGGTTTCCCCTCTACAAGGCTGTGTGGTGTGTGTCCATTAATTGGGTAGGGTGTAGGGTGGGACGACAGCCCTATGAAGCTTGCAGATTTTGGTCATGATTTGTTATAGTTGAAGTTTGGCACACACTGATCTAGGTCTAAATTGCTCTTTTCTCTTGTATATTGTTTGAAAGTTTTAGCATTGTAGCATTGCATTGTAAAAAATTGTAAAAGCTAAAGTTGTGATGTGTCTTATTTAGGAAGGAAAGAGGTATTTCGCTGTGGACCCATTGCTACACCTTATGAAGCATCTTTTTGCTTCACAAGGTGTACTTAATGTCATACTTTGTTCATTATGTACTTGAGCTGTTGTTTTTTCCATAAGCATCAACTATCTGATCTTACCATAAAAGCTTGTTCTGGTGTTGTACTCCTCCTTTTACACAGCTTGCTAATATTATTTCCATATTGTGCATCTGTCCTGTCTCCACTGAGTATTCTCATATCTACCCAGCTAATACAAACTCAACATCAGCTGCTTTCATGTTTTGCAAGTGAATTTCTTTGAAAATATGTTTTGGTTTTCAGGGCAATACGCAGCATATCCACAATTCATTTTTAAACATTGATTAAGTGTTACTGATGGGCTTGTGTTTTACTGATGTGTATGTGCACTGCTTTCTAACACTGATCACTCTTTTCTTTTTTCTTTTTTCCCTCACTCTATTCTCAATAGCCACAATGAGCGGAAGGTGACCTGCAAGCATCCTGTCTCAGGCATACCCTCACAAGACAACTGCATCTTTGTCGTCAACGAACAGTAAGTCTCTTGTGCATGCTTTCAGAATGCCACTGGGTAGCATTTTTTAACACTACAGTACGCCGTTGAAACTCCAGATGTGAAGGCAACATTGCATAAGCCTTTGCCTTGCCACTCTCTATTTGTAGTTCTGCCCTTTCAGTTCAAAGCCTTGTCTATTCACTGCTTCCTCAGTTATCCATCTTTATGACAAATTCCCTAAAAATAAGAACAAACTTACTGTATGGAAATATCACTTTTTAAATACTTTTTACATATTCATATAATTGAAGATGTTTTATTTATTGCATAATTGGGCTGCTTTTTTATATGAGTGCCAGGGCAGTGTTAATAATCTTGATTTTAAAGGCTGACATTTTATCACGTATACATCAGCCAGTGGGAATGCAATGATTCACAGTTCCCTCTTTTTGACCGCAGTAAGAGTTCACGGCCTTTTCATTTGTCACAAGTACAAGGATACGTCCAACAATGTTACGTCCATGTGATCATCTACACTGCTTTCAGCACAACAGTCATCACATGTCTGTCCACATGACAGGATTGTTGGCCAGTCATCTTCAACTTTGACTTCAAGGAGAGAAGCTCTATGAATCTGTTGGACTAAACTTAGTCAGTGTTTGTTCGCCTCAGGGATTTTCAGATGTACCCACCTGTAACTCTTAAACCCTGGTGATGGGCAGCTCATAGTGAGGCGTGGACAAAG
The DNA here is from genome assembly GCF_046630095.1 of Trachinotus anak. Taxonomy (NCBI): domain Eukaryota; kingdom Metazoa; phylum Chordata; class Actinopteri; order Carangiformes; family Carangidae; genus Trachinotus; species Trachinotus anak. Next base: position 10,066,277 of record NW_027273853.1, on the reverse strand, counting down.
GCAGGTACTCTGTCCAGATGTTTGCAGGGTGTCCAACACAGAAAAAAGAGTTTAGATAGCATTTCGTAATGTTGGCCGTCTTTGCAGTTTCCCTTTCAGATTTACTTCTGTGTTTAGCCTGTTTGCATCATCAGCCCACACCATGACACTAGCCTCAACTTTCATCTGCCTCCCTAGCAATCTTAGTCTACTTATGACCCATATATAACAGCCCCACTCAGTTTCTCATTTCCCTCAGAAACCGCTGTCATAGCAGATTTCCCATAATGTTATATTGTTGCACTGAAGTCATGTCATCACAACTGGTGTCAATTATTTTATTGATAAATGAATGCTAATTGAAATGTAATGAAGGATGAATTCCCCGAAAGCCCCATCATGGACACCATCTATTTTCAATATGTGGCTTAGAAATTAAAATCTTGGTTTTACTAATATTTGATGTGGCTTTTTTGTCTCATGAGCTGCATTTTGTTCAGCAGAGATGGAATAATTGAAAAAATGGTTGTGAAGAAGCTTGTTATGCCAGAACTGTCACAGTGCACTCTCTTGACACATTCCTCCCCTCGCTGTGTTACTCTCATGTATCTGCTGTTTTTCACTCTGAGAGGAGCAACACGCCACTGCAAGATGATATCTAATTTAGCAACTGGTGTTTTATCATTGTAGGATAATCTACAAAATTAATATATAATATAATATATATATCAGATGTACTAGAGGGCAACTTCGTGAAGGCAAAAGCAAAGTAATAAAACTAAAACTTGACTCATTGTTATTTTTATATTTATTACAGTGCATTTCATCCAACAGTTGGCTGTGTCTTTGCAAAAGTAATAAGGAGGAAAGTCTGTACACTGGATGAGCAATAAAAGGCAAAGACGGATTTAAGCTGCCACAGAGATAAAGAGGCCAAGCTAAAAACCACTGCCTAATCTGCTCTGCACTTAAACTAAATCCAAACACAAAACTTCAATTTGGCATTATAATTTTAGTACCTAGTATATAGTCTAGTATAACATGTGAAGAACATGATCTCAGTCATCTTCAAGACGTAATTTTTAGTATAACTACTATAAAATCAATACAACCAAATGGAAATATGATTAATTAAGACCAAGGAAACCTGGATTTGATCTGAGTTAATTAGATTAGAGAAGGCAAATAGTCACACACACACACACACACACACACACACACACACGTATTTGATACTGATGTTTTTCTTATATATTCAGTGCACTGTCCATTTTGCTGCTGCAATACTGCAAATTTCCCCACTGTGGGGCTAATGAAGTAATATCTTTTCTTATTTTATCTTATTTCCACTCTAAGACTGAACCTGTCTCCTGGTCTAGGAAAAAAACCAAGGTCTGCCATGATGTGTGAAACTTATTTACACATACATGATGAATTACGTAGTAGTGGCAGGGTGGGGCAGCCTCATGTGAAGAGGCAACACAGAACAGCCTAAAAGAAAGGCAGAGACTGTGTCTGTACCACACATTGTTGGGGATAGTTGGCAGTGATTAGGACAGAGAGTCAGTGCCCTGCTCAGTAAGAAGGAGTCTTCACATGGTTACAGTGTTTTGATGCAGATAAAGCAAAACTGAAGTAAAACAGGTGAATCAGTGGTACCTGGGTCCTGGTGCCTCCACTTCAGGGTTCAGTGTGTCAGTTTAGTTTTGTGGAGTTTTTACACAACCCTCATTTAGATAAATAGATGGCACAGCGAACTCCACTGTGTTAGGGACCAGTTTAAGCTATTGCTTGTACATTAGCATGTGCTGATCTGCTTTAACATTGTTTATAAGGTATAAAAGGCTATATTACATAGACAACGGTCACTCATACTTACACTGTCAGCTGTGCTGTGATGTGATGTACATGTTACTGCTAAAGTCATGGTTCAGTCCCATCTTTGACACGCGGCCTCACCCACCTCAGTGAATGTGAGCCTCAGCATTCTACCATCATTACTGAACATGTCTGAGCCTATTTTTAGAGGTTCACATGATCATGTGCAGGCTGACAGGGAATATTTGTAGAACTCACATGTAAAACATATTTACCAGAACATCATCTGACCATGTCTGCAAGAAGTCACTTCAAGAGCACAGTGTTCAGTGCAGCTTATGCCATAGTAGCTAAACCCTTTTGATGTCTCTGGGTATATTCGGCTGTCTGTGAATTCCTGATACTTGTCGTGTTCATTTTCATTTTAAAAAGTCAGAGTCATTTTTGGAGTCATTCCTTGAAGTGGTACAGTGTCACGAACAAAAAGCGTGCAGTCACAGCGTGTTTGTAATGTGAAGACTATCAGCACAGCACTCCACACCATCGTACTAACATAATAACGAGTCAAGGAAACAAAACACTAAAACAAAAACATCATTACATTGGGGATATTAATATGTGTGTAACTGATGTAATCTTTTTAGATTGTCTTGGATATGGTCAAATTTATTGATTTAGCACATAATAACACAACATGCTTATTCTCAGCTAGTCTTTACAACCCCTCAGTAGTCCAAAGATTTGAACCTTTATTCTCAACAGATTTGTCTTTCCTCTGTTTTGTAGTGTGAATTGTGGAAAATTGTGTCACCCAGCGTTTAGCAGGTAATACACTATGAGGTACAAATGGATAACTGTGTGTTCCCCACCTTTGTTTTTTTTATTTCTAAGACATGTGAACATGTTTGTCTGTTAATCATCCTTGTTGTTGCACACTAACAACAGACTGTGGGTGGTTTGAATGTTGTTTTGCATTCCAAAGTCTGGTGAGGTGCATCTTACTGTCTGAACCATTTGTTGTGTTCATCTAAGCCCTTATGCACAACTAACCACAGGGAGATTGTTACTCACTTTTTCCTGAGCTGAGGGTCAAGCTGAACATCCTAGATAAAAGATGAACTGTTCAACAAATCTTTTATATCACTACCATTCAGTTCACTTTGTTGGCGGTTTACTGTTTTCCAAGGAAGCTTTAAATCTGCTTTCCTGTGTAGTTGCTGGTTCCTACAAAAGGTTTCTTTTTATTAGGCAAAAAGACATCAGAAAGTATGATCACTGATCACTTTGTGACACAAAGGTCAGTTAAGTCTTCATTTTTTTCTTGACAATCTGTCAAAAACCTTGACTGTGTGAACACCCCTTCATGCTCTGTCCCTTATGGATGCACAGGCTATGTCTACATCCATAAGTTCTGACTATGTGCCTTTGCTGTGTTAGTGCAGAGAAGAGTCTTTTGTCTTCATTAAAAAGAAAGAAAACAGTCAGGATCACCACTAAACAGAAGTGTTTAAAAGCACTTATTTCTTAAGAAATGCTGTGTGGTCATTTTGAAATGCAATCTCAGCCACTCAGTTCAGTGCCCCCACCCCCCACCCTGTTTGCTTGGAACACCAACACACAAACCCAAACACACACACACACACACACACACACACACACACACACACACACAGGCACACATAGGCACACAGAATCCATATTGGACCAAGCAGTGACTCTTTAATACATATGGGTTTGAATTGATAAAAGGGCTTCGTCTTGTGGTAAAAGCCACAAGAAAAAATGAAAACAACACTGGTTGTTTATGTTCACATCTCAATCAGATGTTTTTATGCAAAAGCATAACATACAAATCATTCAATGTAACTCTAACACAGCTGTCATAGCAGTGTTAAAGTAAGCACAGCATATGTTGAGCTGAGAAGTAAATGAACATTATTGCTAGCTTTCTTAGGTTGGACTAATATTGTAAAGATATGATAAAACACTCATATTGTAATACACTGTATAACATTTACAAAAACATGCAAATTATAATATGAATTAATCATTAGGTATAAATACTTTGAAGCAGTTTTTCTTAAATATAATGTTTCACATTATTTTTAATTAAAATCCAGCAGCAGTTTAAAGCCCTTAAATGTAAGACTGGTTACAGTCTTCTGTCCTGAGGCAGCCCTTTGATCTCACAGTGAGCAGGGAACGATTTGATCAGTGAGACTCAGTGTGTGGAGTTGGTCTGTTCTCTGTGTTGGTGTGAATGTACCTCTTGCTGCACCAGTCTTCTTTAGCAGACTCAATGCATATAGGTTATGTTGGATCAACTAAACACACTAAATTGAACCCGAGTGTCAGAGTAATTGTGGTTATCTGCCTGTGATGGACATGCAACCTGCCCACAGTGTTGCATTAAAAAGTTTGCATGCTCAGTGAATCTTAACTGTATTATTTACTCATACACAGAGTTTATATACACAGAGAATAAACTCTCTTTTCTCAGCTCTGCAGTGTAGACACTGTACTCATGTTTTTTTTTTTTTTTTTAAGAGCTCGACCATCTTGTTGGCTCTTCAGGCTTCGATTTGAGATTTTTGGACTTTGCTGTTGACACAGAGGTGTAAAAACAAAGATAGATGTTGCTTAGCTCTAGTATTTTGATGGAACTATTGCTATGTTTGTACATTTCAGTCCAATCCTCAATGGGCTACCGCTGTCGGTGGACAAGCACCAACCTAAACAAGAAAACAGTCATTTAAAGCAGACAGACACTCCAAACAGCATGTTGTGGATATGAGCAGTGACATAATCCATGTGGTGTTTCATGTGAACATGTCAGCGGAAGCCAGTTAGAGCAGAGTCTAGTGTCAAAATATAGATGTGAAGGAGTTGGTGGTGTTGCATTTCGTGTCTGCATTTTATTTACTGTAAGTGCTTGAGAAATAAAAACTGTGGAGGCCCAGACAGGGGAAAACTTGGGAACTAAAAGCTGGCCTCCGAATTCTTTCCATCACGATGTTAATTCTGAGTTACAATTACTTTGAATTTACACGGGATTAAATTTTTCAATAAATTTAGCAATTGAAGCAACAAGTACACACTATCCAAGCAGTAGTATAGTTTAGTGCTTTTAGCTGTCATGTATTGAGCTGGACACCTACAGCAGTAGGCAGAAACGTGACTGAACATCTCATTGGGATGCTTTTCTTCCTCACTTGTTTCATAGAAAGAAGTATCTCAACAACCATTTGTCATGTTTGTCTTTAACATTCTCATTCTGTTTTTAATAATAACTAAAAATACCATTTTATATTTATATGTTATTTTTGCAATGTTATTTGATCGCTCTTTTTCCCACAATAAAATGTATTGTGGAGCATTTTTCTTTAGCTAATTTTTAATTACTCCAAATACTGCAATACACAATTTGTGAAGTTGTGCGTTGCAGCATCATTTCTCCTATTGCTCTTAATCTGTCTATTGTCACAGGCCAGCTCTTTGGCTGAGGCAGCTAATTTAACACATTCACTGTTTTCAATTTCACTGCATGTAGATTGATTATAAGGCCCAAGCTAATTATCAGCAAACCCTCAACGGGCACACAAACACACTACAGCTCAGAGCCTGGAAATGCCTGTTGGCTAAATAGAGCATCAAATAGAGCGTTGTCTCTGCTAAAACAAAGTCGGTCCAATTTCTCCGCCCCTCCCAACCCTTGTTTTGATGGCAAGTCGACACAGCATTGATTATGGTTCACTTAGGATTTCACCTGTCACTGGAAGTGCTGAAAATCCTCAGACCTCATTAGATAGAGAAGAAGGCAAATCTCAGTGGCTACTCATCATTCTGCACAATCAGCTGTTTGGGAGTAGTGAGTTGAAAACTGTGTGCACCTCAACTCAAGACTTATTTACTTGTCCACCCTATGACTTCCCTAATAGTGTCCCCAGGAGGGAGTCACCTCCACCTCTACACAGAATCCCCTTATATATTCAGTCATTTAAGACAGGCAGTGAACTCTAATAATAAGAAAAATCATCTGTCTTGTATGAAATTCTCCTTTTAACTGAGCATAAGTCAGTAAGTGTAAGTTCATAATAATAAAATGCAACTGCTTAGCACATGTAGGCCTTAACTTGAAACCAACTATGTAACTTTTCTTCTAAATACAGGTTCTCATTGTTTTGTTTTGTGATTTTTCAGAAGGGTCTGCAGGTAGTATCACACCTGTCACCGTGCTGCACGGGAATGAACATCTTGTGTGTGTTGCCTGCTGTTGTGAGCCAAGCTGATGTTATCCCTTGTGATCCCTTTCCGTGTTTGTGCACCTTGAGTATAACAGCATGGAGTCCGAATTGTTAAACCATTTTTAAATTGACTCTGAGTTGGGTTTTTTTTTTGTTTGTTTTTTTTTTTTTCAGTGTCAATAGTCTTGTCCTTGTTTCTACCAGATCTACAGATTGAAAGACTGCACTAGGTAGATAGATGTAAAGTACATGTAGATGATGGGTGAATGGAATAAGTATTCATATTAAATGAGTGCCTCATTTATATAGGATGGTACCATATAATCTGAAGGCTATGAATGGTGGAATATTGATGAGCAGGGTAGATGGGAGAATTTGCAGTGCATGGTTGGCAGTTTCTGTCCTTATGCAGTGACCTGAAACTAGTATATCTGAGGGATTACACTTTTTTCACTGCTGTAGTATTTCTGCTCTAGTCAGATTTTCCTGTCTTGTTCCCTCTAGAGCACATTGTTGTTCCCCTCCTAAAGAATGTAGGACATCCCTATGGGCACAAGGTGTTCTATCCTATGGCGAATGTATTGAACTTCGGATGCTTTCAACATCTGCTGTAAAAAAAAAAAAACAAAACAAAACCAAAAAAACACTTTAGAGACATCCTGGTCTGATTCACTGCTGCAACTGCTGCATTCCAATATGTCAGCAGACTTTTCAGTCTGTTTAAAGCTGTTAGAGAACTGGAAATGTATCCACAGTGACATGGTGGGAGTAATTGGCTTGATTCATAGGCCCATGCTGAGATCTCATTATAACAGTTTAAACTTCAGAGGACTGATGGGGGAGCAGACAATAAAGGTTGCTTCTCCCTATTCTTCTTCTTTTATCAAGGTCATTGTACATAAATTGGCAGTCTGTATTTCTGACTGATGACTTGTCTATGTGCTCTTGGCATGTTCTGTTCTTTTTTTTTTTCTTTTCATTTTTTAGATCTGCCTCCAAAGTGCCAGCGAATGAGAAGAAGGAAGGAACAGTAAAAACCATGAGTGAGGCCTCCAACTACACAGGCGGCTCGGACTATGCCGCAAACCCCAGTAGCCCAGCAGGAAGAGTGAGTGACAAACATGATTATCATGGCCTTATGATTTATGTCTGATAATTTTTTTTTTGTGGATTTAGCTCACTTTGGTATTTACACATTCATGCTGTATTTTTAGCCCTCAAGACCTTCCAAAAAAATTCATAATTTTGGGAAGAGATCCAACTCTATCAGGAGGAATCCAAGTGCCCCAGTAATCAAGAGAAACTGGCTTTATAAACAGGTATGTAAGAATATAAGACTTCAAGTAAAACTTTTTATGAAGTCAAATAAATCATATAATAAGGTGAGAAGCAGAGAAGGTAAGTCTTTCTTGTGGTGTGGCTGTGTGGATTTCCACAGTCTTTCATTTCTATCTAAAGATCTTCTGACTGTATTTTGTGTTTGCTGCTAATTGGCACATGTTAACAGAACTAAGATGGTAAACATTACACCTGTTAAATATCAGCATATGAGGGGCCTCATATGCCTTGTTTGAGGCCTTGGTTGAGGCCTGAAAGTGCACCTTTGTTTACATTATATGGATATTTATTTTAGTTTATTTTATGTTTGCTTGTATTTGTTTGGTTATCTGTCCAAAAAATAAATTAATGGAACTGATAATTAGAAACAAGGATATTTGGGAAAATTGTCTGAATCTGGCTTACTTAGTGAACAGCAGGTCATCTTGTGACTGCAACCTTTATTTTTTACACATTGAACGAGGTTGACATTCTCCCTCTCCCTGTAACATTTGCAGCAATGGTCTTAAGATGAGCACAAAGGGAGCTTTTTGATGTCTTACAGGATCTGAGCATTTCTTTGTCCAGTGTTTCTGCTCAGCCAGTCATCCAGCACGGGCAGTGTTTAAATACCAATCCCTCATCACAGCTCCGTGGTTACTTACAGCAGGGTGAAAAGGGGATGCTTGAGGCAGCTCTTGGCCAGACAGGACTCTCTCATGCTTCCTAAGTGGGAGACTCATTTAGTTTTGATTGCAGCCTCCCGGCGCAGTTTTGTGAACACACGATGGCCTCCTTTGGTACAGCTGCCAGCTGCTATTTCTTTGGGGACCTCAGTCAGGGTGACGTAGATCAAACTAAAGACTCACAAATCTGCTACCCTGAATAAAAGATGGATTTGCACTTTTATTTTCCTGCCTCATTGAAACCTGGAAGCTATTGAAGTCCTTGGCGGAGGGAAAGCTGCAGCCCTTCAGTTGATCCATTGGGAGAACAAAATGCCACAGTGATTGATGTGATTGGTGAAAGCCTCGTTTTTCTCCTCCTGCCTGAACAGAGGAAGATCTGGCAGAACTTTTGATAAAGTTTATTCGTTAACACATTGTAAAATTAGCAGTTACGACCTTGATTGTACGAAGGGAAGGTGGATGCAGGAAATGTAAATCTTATTGTTTTGTTTAAGATGTGTCTCCATTATGAACATAGCATCTGGTATTGTGAATTTTTTGATACTAATGTGTTAAACATGCTGGTTCACAGAACTGAATTTCCATTTAAAGTAAACTGCAGCCCACATGCCATTTGACCATAATGACAGAGTTGTAGAGGTCCCTCCCCCTACTTTTGTCTCCGGGTGGAATCCACCAGTAAGGACCCTGCTCAAGTTTTCCAATAAAGCAAACGGGGGAGTTAATACCCTTTTCCTCACCCTTCATTCTTTTCAAGCAGCAGCCTGAAAACCTCTTTGATCATAGCATTGCAATACTGAAGAACAACTTAAGCAGAGGAGGTTTATTTTTGCTGGCCACTGAACAACATGCTCTCTTTTAAAAGTGAAAGCTGGTTATTGGGTTGAAAATACAGCAGAGCATGTTTATTGTTATGTTTATTTCATACCAGAAATCAAATGTTTCCCCTAAACCAAATAAATTACTCCTAATCCATCAAAGGAATGTTTAAAATTTGAGTAGCACAAAGTGGATGAGTTCCACACTGTCTCCATTAATTAATTAAATTTACTCACAAAATTTCAAATTACAAATGGCAAAAAGTCCAAGGAGATATTACTACGTAGATAGATATTAATACATGCATATAAAGACAAAACAAGACAAATGGATACCTGATGTGTGGGTGACATGTCAGTCAGTTGGAAGCAACAGATTATGCAGCATAATTCACACTTGAAAATACAAATCAAAAAGTAATTGATTGACTGTTGTCCGGTGAAGACACTAGCTATATGCAGCAAATAGTTCATCACATCAGAGGAAGAATGTTTTCTTTGTCATTTCATGTCACTTGTTCATGGAGTAACTGTGCCCTATTCCCCTGGTGTCTGTGTAGGACAGTACAGGGATGAAGCTGTGGAAAAAGAGGTGGTTTGTCCTGTCTGACCTGTGCCTCTTCTACTACAGAGGTGAGTCCTGTCCTCTTGGCCGACAACATGTTTCATTAGTATGGCACTGCTTACAACAACAGTAGCTTTCAGTCAGTTGTTCAGTGTGCTGCTGTGACCTTCACAGCTCCACAAGCCGTACTCTTGTGGATTGTTAATGTATCAGGATCCAAATCCCTGTGGTAAGCAGCCTGTCAGGACCGAATGGAGAGATATCGTGCATCCATTCTGAATGCGCTGTATATTCATTGAAATGGCTCTCCTGTAGCTGATTTGCTGTTTTAGAGATAATTGTTTCCCCAAGCAAAGTGAGGGCTTAAAACAAATCTTAGATGCAGCTGTAATTTTGAAAGAGAAAGCAAAGCAGGAAATTTGATTTCACACTAATGTTAAGTCATGAAACAGGGGTCCAGAGATGATGCTTTTCTTAGACAGTGGTTGCATGCTTATGTAACTCTTGGATCCAGATAGACCAAACAGAATTTATCCTGCTAATATTTACAGATCCTGCTCTAATTCCACATCATAGGAACCACCATCGTATTATTAGAGTAGTCACTCTTTTTGAATATTTGTGGTATTTATATGGTTATGTAAGTTTGGAAAGACAACCCATATTTTCCTAACCAAGTAATTAAATGTTCTACTTTGATTAAAGGGGAGCTTAATGTTTTATTTAGATGGCCACCGCCGCTGTCGTCAGCACAGTCCCAGTCCAGTTTAAAGGTTTTCCATTCAATTATTAAAATCTGGCTGTCCTTATAAATTTTCCACTTTACTACTGTTGCACATTAGGAATACATTTGCAAGTGTTTAGATGTGATCTTTTCTATAAGCTGCTATTGACTGAGCTGCTTTTGAGCGGGCATTTCAGCCTCTCTCATGCGGCACTAATGTTTGCATCAAATATTGACACAGCTGTGTCCAGAGAATGTTTGCGAACTTTCCTTTTGGGAAAAAAAAATGAAATGAATACTGTGAATCGACGAGGCTGTAAGGTCAGTCTTGCATTGCACAAGTCCACATATCACAGTGCCCCCTGCTCACTTGATGCGGATACAGTCATCATTTCTGCTGATCAGGATGACATCTAGTCTGTGTTATTTCTGGTGTCTGCCAGTACTGTCGCCTTCTTTCCGCCCACTGACTAACAAAAGCCACAGACAACAGCAGACCTAAAGGCTTTATCCAGGCAGACGTGCTGAGAGACTGTATCCATCAGCAGGGAGTGGGCAGAGAGGTCATGAACTACACTGCAGTAGTAGTTATCAGTTATCAGACTATTGTGGTGCACTTGGGATCTCCCACACTGTTAGCTTATATTCACAGACTGTTGTGCCGAACCCGCTGTGTTTGTGTGCGTTTGAAAGAGAGAGGCAGGGACACAGAGCCTTGATGAATAAATAAATGTGTGGCTAGTGGGCTCAAGTGTAGCTGATGCTGGTGAATAGAGTCATCATCAATCCTTCAACCTTCAGTAATGGCCGCAGGGCAATAACATAGGTCTGGGATGAACAGCTCTACCTCTAAACTAAAGTCCAGCTACCATTTACTCCCCAAAATATTCCTGACCATTCGTGGTGAGCCTTACTCGTGTCAGTTACAACCAGTATGTGTTACGAGTACATTATTTTCACATAACATCCCCAGTCAACACTCACAAACAAACATGCACACATACTAAGCAAACAAAGTGAATGCACATATGGGACTGGAGCAGTGACTGCTTGATGTATTTATCTTGCACTGTTTTGAGTAAGCAGTGCAGATTGCTTATATCAATTTGGGAGGTTAAGACATTTCCTGCTTAAAACTCTGGACTCAATCTAATCCCCCCTGTGGAGAGTTGCTCTATTGTCAATATGGAGCCCTGTCTGCTAACCTAATGAGGATTAGAGCAGCCTAGTTGCATAGGATATTGAATCAATGCTCATCTTTTCTGCTGATTGGACTCTGTACTCTGTTCCTCTTTAGGTTTTTATCACAATCAACTTGGTTCTCAAGCCTTTTTATGTTTACAAATTAATGTTCAACATAAGACTTCAGTGTAGTATCATCAACAAAACTGCAAGTGCAAAACAGTCTGGAATGTATTGTGTTAACTTGTTTTTTTCTCTGCAGATGAAAAAGAGGAGGGGATACTTGGCAGCATCCTCCTACCAAGCTTTCATATATCTATGCTGTCTGTGGATGATCACATTAACAGAAAATATGCCTTCAAGGTCAGTGCATCGTTTGATTCCTGTCAAACTTTGTTAGACTCCACATTTTATGGTTGAGTACATTTAGAGCAGAGGAAAAAAAATCATCAGTTTTAGTTTTTGGGGAGAAAGCTCTAATGAAATATAATGATTAGAGGTGAAACTGGAAGGTACTTTTGATCACTGGTAAACAGGTTGAAGTTAGAAAGCAGTTTTTACTGTGGCAGTCTTATATTGCCACAATGTTTACTTCAGCATATAAACTTAGCTTCTCTGTTTATCTTTCATTGAACATGTTTTGTCTGTACTTTGGAAAGAAAAAATGCATGACAGTGAAGTAATTCAAGTCATTCTTTTAAAAGTCCTTTTAAAACTAAGAAAACACATGCCAGCAGTCATATCTGTGCAGACTCCTGCCAGTGGCATAGTACTAGTGGATTGCAATACTGACTCGGAAATCCCAAGTTACTGGGCAACAGGCATTTTTATGGGATCTCAATGGTGTGTACAGTATTTGACTGTGGGTCCTTCATAAACCCTAAGAGACAACAGAGTTGTTCTGCCAAGTTCAGCCAAACACAGACGCCCAGGAGTCTGCTCAAGGCCTCTCCAACCACACAGCCCACTCCTTTTCCAGCTTAGACTCAGGCTGAAGGAGAGCGAGTTGAGGTAGAGCAGGGTACAACCTCTTCAGTTTACAGTGATCCCCTTGGGAATGGGATGACTTTTTGACTGCACATTTTTCATGCTGAACTTTTCCTGACCATGTCATTAAAAGTTACTTATTTCTAAAGATTATTCTGTAGTAATTGGAGCAATGACGGAGCTCTTTAGTTTTTCAGACAGTGGTAAACAGGATATTGAGGTTGTTCACTAAACATTCTGTTTTTCTCTTTCTGTGTCTGGTTTTAACAATATATTGGTTTGTTCACTGAGAGGGAACAGAGCCACAGCGGGACAATGTGTGTGCCATACAATGAACTGCATGGTAAGTCCTAAAGCATTGTGGCAGATTTACTGCCCTAATCTAGTGGTATGCATGAAACTGAGGTGACTCATGGTTTGATTTATGTGGATGGTACAGATGCCCACAGCCAGGAGTATTTTGCAAACCTGCTTTTTCCACCATTATTTGCTAAGAAATATGACATGCATTAAAGTCATTGTTGCTTAAAAAAGTGTCTTATCAGCTCTACTTAAGTCTTATTTTGTGATAAAGCTACATAACCCTCTTTTTAAGTATTAAAAATCACAGTTGAATTGATTTTTTTTTTTTTGTCTTCTCTATTTCAGGTTACTTTCTCTGCTTGTCACATTTCCTGTCCCCAATCCTGTCTATTGTTACAACAGGCAACACATCCCAACATGCGGACGTACTATTTTTGCACTGACACAGCCAAAGAAATGGAATCTTGGATGAAAGTAATGACAGACGCTGCACTTGTGCATTCAGAGCCAGTCAAAAGGTTTGTAAGAACATCACTAATACAGTCATTTTTAGAGAAAGCCTGGGTTTTTTTTGAAGTTGGGAGATTACAGTGGGTTGTTTCGCTTTTGAAAGGAGAAAAAGACATTTGGAAAAGGCATTTCAGGACAGTTCTTAATGACTTGCTTGCTTGCTTTTCTCCATCCTGATTTTCTTTTTTAGCATGTGTACCATAAGCAAGTGCTTTTAAATCCCTCTGTTAAGCCTGTTAAGTTATTTGGCATCAGTTCAGCACCCGCCTCTGACATTTCTGGTCTCTGGGTTTGTTGAAGAAGCTGTGACTTTCTTTCATATTATGTAACTTTTTTTTTTTTTTACTATTGATGTTTATTAAGGAGTAACAAATACAAGAATGCCATGTGCATGTGGGAATGTGTACGTTGTGAGCACATGATATAGGTGGTTCAGGGGGTGGTGTGCACAGCAGCAAAAGCTGATCAGGATCACTGACTCATCAGGATAGGTTTTTTTCCTTCCTTTTTTTTAAACTGTGTTAAATGTCTGTCATTTGGCAGCTCGCCTGTTTCATGCCCTCCTTTTACATGGGCGAGCAGAGGCGTAACGGTGAAGTGCTCTGTAATTACACAGAGCGGTAGTGCCTGAAATCCACCGAATAGCCCTGTTAAAGGGACTGTGATGCTGTCACAAGACTATTTAGCATAACAGAATTATAATATCTATCCGGTTAAGGCTATCTTAATTTCAAAGTGTCAAGCGTCTTGTGATCTGTGGACAGTCTGTGGAGATCTTTTCATATTTTAAGCTGGTAGTTGGTGTTAAAGAAGAAGGAGGTACAGTAGCCATAACCTGATCTGTTAAGGACCTTTTTCCCCTTTATGTGTTTCTACAGTCTCCTCCAAACAAGTATGAGTGAATGCACACAGGCTTTCTTAGAGCTAAATGTGTGCTCTACTGGGCTGGTGGAGCCACAGAAGGCTGGAGAACACATTACGTGACTAGTGCTGCTATTTAAGAGGATACAAGTGGAAACTGTGAAGGAATGCCTTTCCTACTGCCTTCTTATTGGTAACCCAGTGAGCCATGCTGCGAAGGGGAATTTGCAGAACTTTGAAGTCGTGACCTTGAGTCGGTATGAGGCCAGGGAGTAGTGGTGTCTATTACCCCCTGAGACTTCCCTAATGACCACAGAGCTGTAGATAGGTCTTCTGGAGAGGAGGTAGAGGGGAGTTGAAAATGGATTACCAGGTTCTGAGCACCACCTTTAAGATGTGCCCCAACAGAGGCAATGTTTTATTGGGGATATCTGATTTCCTTTTACACGCCCAGCCTCCTTTGGCAGCTGGAAGAGACATTGTGCAACTCTTCCCATTTTCTTCTCACTTTCTTTTTATTTCAGAGCTCCCCCTATTATAAGAGTTCACAAAGGTAGTGCATTAGGTCTACATACTTGATATAATGTCTCAAATACCTTTTACTGGTGATCTAACACAAAAATATCCTAGCTGCCAATTTCATCTAATTTAGATATCATCTACCTGTCCATTACTGCACACATGGTCCTATCTGTCTTGATTGCTTTTGGATAACACATGGCTTGTTCCATTAATCACACTCAGGCCTTCCCTTTGTCTTTTTCAGGTTAGATCGACTAAAAGTGGAGCAATGTGGACCCCAAGAGATCAACCATATGGCCAACCACAGGCCACAGCTCACACAGCCTGAAATCCAAAACAATGAACGCAACCGTGAGGTCGACCTTGAGCGCACTGCGGCAGTCACCTCCACCACAGCAGAAGAAGAGAAGAAGCAGCTAGATGCTGAGCGCTATGGTTTCCAGAAGGACGGGGAAGAGCGTGAACGTCCACTCACAAAGATCAACAGTATCAAACTGCAGCCAGCCCAGGCAGCAGCCATCAAAGCTAGCATCACCTCACCACAGACTCCAGCTGAGATGGACGGGTCACACCAGGTTAATGGATCTGGTGAGCAGTGTCCAGCTGATGGGACCAGAGTCCCTCCTCAGCAAAGTCCCACCCATGAGCCTGACCGCACCCTGAGTAGGACCAGCTCTATGCAGCAGCTGGAGCAGTGGGTTCGCACACAAAGAGGACGCAACCAGGATGATGACACCCGGAGGTTGGTTTGATTATAGGGCCTTTTGCATGTTTAAAAAAAGATTAGTGCTTCAGTTATTTCATTGCTGCAAAAGGAGAAAATATGTCAGCACATGTTGTTTTTAGATTATTGCACAATCTGGCTCTACTTCTCCAACAAGAAGTGGAATTTTGCTAAACCTGGTTTAATCTAGAAATGCTGATTCACCTGCATCTTGAGACAGGAGGGATTCTCCGTACGCATCTGAGTGGCCACATACTGTACATATGCAGAGTCAGATTTTCCAAAGCTTTTTAGTCCCGTTTCTTTCTAAAGCTGTGTTGTTTTTAGCCAGAGGATTCACACACTCCTCACCATGATTTAAACACTCTGACATTACACTTAATAGTGTAATGTCAAACAGTAAGTAGACCTGGGGATACATAATAGCCAAGCAGAGCTGTTAGCCAGAGTTACGGCCTGCCACTGACCCTGCTGTGAGAGCTGTCTGTCTGCCTGCCTGCCTGTCCATCTGTCTGTCTCTCCATCTGGTTGCCCAGCTTGTGCTCATGTTTGACACAGCCTTGTCTCTTTTTCCCTACTCACACACTGGATAAGTTGATTTAAGAAATGGACATACACACCTGTTTTGAGCAGTGCATGCATTTAAGAAGATTATTATTGATGAAACCACAACAAGGTGCTGGCACTTGCCATTCTCTCTCCATTCAGCAGCCTGTGTTTGTCATTACATGCATGTCCTCCAGAATGATGTTTACTTTCCATGAAGTCACAAGCTTTTTTCAATGCTAGCGTTCTAGCCAGGATCTGTCAGGGAGTCTTAATAGGAAGCTCTCGTAAAGCCAGCTGCACTGACTTTGAACCCACTGTGGAAATGGAGCTTTTCATAGCTTTGATGTCACTGGAAAGGTCTAATTTGTCCTAGGGGGTTCTTGCTTCTCTTTATCTGCTAAATACACACTTAGAAACACATTAAAAAAATGTTTTAAAAATTAAAATATTCACATATACTGTAACCTGCCGCAGTCATCTTGACTGATGTGTTGTGCTATTCAGACATATCCTGAGCAGAGGGAAGGATCTTCTTTGCATCTGTGTAGAAGACTGGGGATTTTTTGCAACCACTAAGCTTTAAACAGGCAAATCAAAAACTTTTACTGATTGCTATTTCATAACATGACATTGCTTTGATGAGTGAGACAGACAAATATATTCTTTTGAATGCAGAGACATTCAAGTCTAATTGACTATAAACAACTTCTTAATTTCCCAGTTGAAGAATTATTAAACCAGTGTACCAACCTACCTCCTTTGAAGGCTGATGGTAAAGGCCTCACTAACATATATGGATAATAAAGCAGGTTGTTGTCCAAAAATTAGTCAATAATATTATTAATTACAAAATTATTTGACTTTCACCAAACATCAGTTAAAGAGAAGTCAATAAGATCTGTTCATCTCCCTCAAAATGGTTTGTTTTTCTTTCTCCCCAGCATCACATCATACCAGACACTGCCTAGAAACATGCCAAGCCATCGGGTGCCCTACATGCCTCAATACGGAGATGGTTACCGCAGTATGCCCAGGAATAGCATGGCCCAGCGGGACAGCATCTGTAGTATGTCGCCATCATTGTACGACCAGGCCCTGGGTCCTTCGCCGGTTGACAAGCGCCGCTCCATGCGTGATGACACCATGTGGCAGTTGTATGAGTGGCAGCAGAGGCAGGCCTACAGCAGGCAGCCGGGGCTCTACAGCAATATGGCCAGTCCCAAAACCATGATCAACCTGTCAGAGCACGCTGCGCCCAGCCACTCCATCCCTCCCTCGCCTTCCCACGGCTCCCTGTCCATGTACGGTGGCTACTCTCCGTTGCGATCCTACAACATGAACAGTGCTCATTCTGAGGTTTCCTCCCCCATCTACAGAAGAGACATGAGCATCGACAGACGGCTCAGGCCTCAACTCAACAAGGTCAGTTAAGTCCCACATACATGCTGAAGGGCTTATTTATAACTTTCTTTCAGGGATATCTAGTTGTGAAGTTAGTTTATTTATTTTTAGATATCCATCCCTGCTATTTCTGCTTCCACCCTACTACAATGGAGTTGAGTGGAATTTGGTTCTCCCAGTATTGGAGAATTGTCATAGCAGCAACATCTCTTTTCACAATCAGTGTCAGAACATGCTTTACAGGTTACATTAGAGGTACTGAAGAAATTACCCTTCTAAAAACTGTTAACATTGTGTATCTTTGAATATCCTGACACTTCTGGAAAAAAAATGTTGCTGTTTATATTTTTAAATGTCATTTTTCTCTTTTCTTTCTTTCTCAAGAGAGAGACAGACTGTCAGAGGTCCACCCACTAGCTTTTAGAGTGTTTGAGCTCATTTTGTTACGTACAATTTTCTGAAATGTCAAGAACAAATCCAAGCTTTCATGCTCAAGTCATTTCCGATGTTTTGAGCAACATAAAAAATCCATTCATCCTCACTTTGTCTGTGGTGACAGAAATCTGAGATGCATATCTCAATACTTTGGCATATAAACAAAAAATATCAAGATAATTTAATGCCACTTTTTACAAAATGCTTCTTTGTATTTGGGTGAGTCCTTCAGCTATGAATGATTATTTGAAGCTATGAAAGATGATATTTAAAGGCATTTTTGTTTTTGATTTGCTGGGTCGTGCAGTATGCCTACCCACCTGACAGGAGGTCGATGCCTGTAGGGATCCCAGTCCAGACTATCACTGCCCAGTCTCTCCAAGGCAAAACAGTAAGTCCTCAACTGAGTTGTCCCCTCTTGTGTCCATCACTGTCTTCTAACTGCCCAGGTTTGAGTCGGTGTACTCCTCAGTGAAGATGCTTGTGTGAATTTCTGTAATGCACCACCCAGTAATTTCACGCTTGGGTTTTTACACACACAGGGAGACAGATTAGGTTATTTTCATAACACCATACGCCCTACTCCTCTCCGTCTTCCCTCCTTCTGTCCTTCACTTCCCTCCAAGAAGACATTGTGACAGAATTTTTAGACAGATTTAGGCAGAACTCAGATGTATGTTCCAAGTGGTTGGATTTAGGGTATGTTCACTTCAGGAGCTCCTTAGACATGCTGCACATCAGCGGAAACTTAAAAACCCTGTCACTCACAGCTCTTTAAGCCAGATCAGGAATTTATGTCAAAGCCGTACACAGTGCTATGTCCTCATGGAGCTGGTAAAGTGTGAAATGAATTATGTAATAAATGCTAAACTGTCCTTCTGTCTTGAGTGGACCTGAAAAATTTGCATGCTGCTGACAGCGATGACACCTTGGATAATCTCATGGTCCTGAAAACACCTGAATATAGCAACTGTTCACCTATTGGGAACCTGATACCTCTAAATCTCCTTTCCTGATGTGTTCTCTCCTTTCCCCTCCCACCCTCCCTGCGGTGTGTCCCCGTTTCATTGTGGCTGTATGTCCCTCCCTCCCTCCCTTGCAGCCTGAGGAACTGACTCTGCTGCTGATAAAGCTGCGGCGGCAGCAGGCAGAGCTAAACAGTATCCGGGAGCACACTGTAGCACAGCTTATGCAACTAAACATGGATGGCGAAAACCCAAAGGTCAGGCCCTCAGAGATGCCTGTGCAGGCGTGTGTGTTATCATGTGGTGTGTATGCCATCTTTACCCACTGCCATTATCCATCTTGAGCCAGAGGATTTTTTTCTGGTCTTCACACATGGCTGATTTATGGACAAAGGATCTTAAGTAGGCATTTTCACTGTAAAGGACTGTGCTTTGGCTTCAGATTGTCCGTTCATCGTATTTTAGGGGCGGCTACTTTAGAAATCAACTTTTCCCACAATGAGTGAGGCAAATGTCATGAGACAAAGATAGAGTTATTCTAAAACTAGGAACTGACTATGCACAATGAGATCATCACATTTGAACCATTTCAGCAGGGCAAGTTGACTGAGTCATTCTGCTTCCATGTCAAGTCCGGAGAGATGTTCACCGGAAATGAAACTTAAAGCCACTGGTGAGCTAAAAGAGTGACGGGCTAAGGAGGTCAAGACCACTGGCAAATGTAAATGTTAATTCAGGATTTTTGCATTTTAAGTCTCTTCTAAGACATCAGACTACAGATTTGACTGCTACTGATGTAGGTCAGCCAGGCTTGAGGTGGAGAATGGTAGAGTTTGAGTGATTAGGGCTTGTAATCACTTTAGTGGTGTTTTTTTTTTTTACTGACTTTTCTAGAAATTTATTTGAGGTCTTCTTGTATCAGTACAGCCGAAAGATGGATGCCTTATTTTACATAATAGTAGTCGGTTAGTATCGGGATAGACTCCAGTTTATTATTATTACTGCTTTCTACGTGTTTGACCTGCTTTTGTTCAATACTGTACATGGTCATTTGGTCATTATGGAGCTCTAGTCCAATACTACAGTCATTCTGTTATCTCATACAACACATCTGGTACCTAACCTAATTTTTTCACCTTCACTGGTCCTACCTTCTTTTCTTCCTGGTTATCTTTGGGGACACTGTACATGTCATGCTTGTGTGCGTGAGAAAGAGAGTGAGTATAAGAAAGAAAACATGTCTTCCTTTTCTTTTGTCTCACTCTCCTGTTGCCTTCTCGTTTCTCTCCTTTTCTGCTGCTGATGCTAGAATGACATTCTCTCCCATCACCTCCAAAGGAACCTCATGTTTTTGGACAATCAGGTGGGGTAGTGCATGACTGCATGGCCCTGTCTCCTGCTGTCATGAATTTAACTCATTTATTGCTTTGCTATTATTACAGTAATTATATAACTATTTTCGTAGATTAAGGTATAGAGATTTATGTCTATAGAGATAACTACATAGCATGGACCTGTCCCATTACCACAGCATTTATAGCCTTAGCTAGTCTGCAGCACCTGTCCCCTGATGGCCCCATTCATTTATTCATTAACCTGAATACATACCCTAAACTCACTGTTAGCTATACTAACTGGATCTATGGATATCACTCTATTCTGTACAGCTTGGAGAGGTGGACGTGCTTTATGTCTCCCATATAAAGTACATATAGACATGTGTGTATCATATTATTGAACTGTCTAGTGCCTGCAAAGAAATTTGTAATTTTAATCATTTGTGTTTTTTTATTGCTCTGAAGAGCTTTGAGAGTTAGAGTAATTACAAAAGTGCAGTCCGTACACAGAGGCCAAATAACATATTCCTTATAATGATTCTAGAGAAGATAATTTCATATTGAACTGAGCTGGCCTCAGATTTGTTTAACCATGGAGAAATATGTAATTTTGACTTCAAAGTGAAGGGGTGAGGCTCAACATGTATCATCTACTGCCACACACATCACAACAACAGTGCTAGCTATTTGCTTGATTATAATACATCAAGATTTAACAGGAGCTTTCTGCTAACAAGTAAGCGTCTTGGACTTTTGCACTATAATCTCTTCCTGATCCTGTTTGTAAGCATCTCTTATTGCTTCTCATTGCTGTATCCATCCCTGTCCACTGTAGATGCACGTGTTTATGTTTGAGTCTGCTTCATGAGAGAGCACAAGTGAGGTGTAACAACATTGTGGGTGTTGTCTCTGAAGTGAAGCACTGCTATAAACTGACACTTGCTATATCGCTCCTCTCCACACTGGACTAGATGAAGGAAAATGAACCTTTAATCGTCATGACTCACACTTTGATTGAGAACTCTGCCCCAAGGCCTCAACTTTACCAGCAAGTAAGGCCAGCCAAAGGCTTTGCTCCGCCTCATCCTCACCAGTCGCTGTTGTTCTTTTTGGTCTGTTTTGCAATGCTCCTCCTTCGATGTCCAAGTCCCCATGGCATCTTGAGACTGGTCTCCCTGTATCGTTTGTATCGCCAGCACCTCCTCATCCATTGCTTTTGACTGTCCTTCTCTTGTTATGAGAAGTCATGCCAAATATGGGCATGACTTGTAAGAGAGTAATTTGATGTGTATGCTTCACTGTTCAGTAGAATCCCCTCCTCACCCTCAGGTTTGTGTGTCGGGGCTGGATACAGTTTACTCTAGTGGTTGCTATGTGTTTAGAAAGTATTCAGCTAGCTGTGGGACCAAATCAAAAGTTAAAGCTGTGGTTACATCCATATCATTTAGGTAGCAAAGCCAGTAGTCTGCACTCATCTTGTTTTGTCTAGTGCCTACCAGTGAAGGTCAGTGTGTGATTTTTCATAACCTTTTGCAGAAAGTGTTCCCTCTCATTAGCCACCCGGACTTGGCAGAGGGATTCTAATTAGTTTGACTTTTTTCTGCATTGCCAGACTTGTCACTTGCCGGCGCAGTTCATTACCAAATACTACATCCGTTTGTGAAAAAAAAGATATGATCAATTCAAAGCCTGCAGGGGATTGTTTTTATAGTGTAATTTAAGTACAATAAAGTTAATTGTTATTCACTTTTATTACTTAGGATGCATTATTATTCCACTTTTGTAAATGAGATATGCAATCCACTCTTTGCAGTTCATTTGGAGTCTCCTTTTTTTTTAATTTTAAATCAATTTCCACTCAGTCAAATACTGTTGTTAGTGAATGTTAGTGGTTTAAGACTGAGCATCACCTGTTGAATAGACTCTATTCCTAATGTGGGCTGATGAAGATGAAGACAAATGTTTTCTAGGTAAATTCTCTCTTTCTTTTTACTTGTCTTTATCCCCTCCCCCATCACCCCCTCTTGTCATTCTGCTGACGGAAAGGATAAAGAGGGCCGGCTTGTGTGTGCCGATGGCTATGACATCACTTTGCCACTTTTGTGACCGCCTGTTGAGGTGTAAAAGTGCCGCTGAAGATTGCTCCCACCCACCTTCACCTCATTACCCATTCATTGGCATACCAGCCCGGCAACAGCTGCATTCCCACCTGTTCAGCTACCAGAAGTCTGTCCTCCTCCTCCTCCTCCCCCCTGCGTCACTCGCAGTCCACACCACACAACACCACTGTGAAGCTCTCTGAGCTGTGGACGTGTCTGCATGTTCTGTGTGGAATGCCATGTGGTTTTTAGGTCCCACCTGCTTTAACTGTACTGTGTGGTGCAACTGAGGAAAAAGGTGTTAAGAGAAATGTGTGTGAAAGAGTGCAGGTGTGAGTGGGAGCGTTGGTATACAGTGGAGTCTGAAAGTATTTTGACAGTGAGTCATTTTTTGTTGTTTTAACTTTGTAGGGCAGCATGTTGGATATGAAATTAAATAATATCTTTGAAATTTAAGTGCCAAATCCCAGTTTAAAGTGTTTTTTAAGTGCAGGGTAACAAACCTAAACACACGCAACAACCAAAGCAACTAATATTTTGTAGGGGGAAACAGATATGTGATCTGATTTGTGATATGATCACGTCTTTCACTTGCTGAAGACCGGACTAAAATTAAAAAGGCCTAAAGCAAGCAAGAAGGGAAGGAGGCAGTTCAGTTCTGGCTGAGCATCATGAAGGAAGGTTCTGCTGCTGTTTGTCTCAACTGATATGATAATTGTTTATTTCAATCGCATGATAATTTTTCAGTCAATCAAGAATGTAAAGCTGAAAGGTGGCGCTGTGACGTTAGGTGTCATTATATAATTTCATATCCAATGTGAGAACAAACACACAACAACACAGAAATATGTCACTGTCCTAATATTAATGGACTGCACTTGTATCTTTTTTTAGATGTGAGTGAGTGATGAAGCATTATGTGATGAATGCATTACTTGGAAACAATGGGATCCAATGCAGTTGATATCATTTCCTCTGTCTTTGTCAGTGCTTTTTTTTCTTCTTCTTTAAATAAGATGATTAGTGACATTAACTCAAGAGAAAGGAAGGATGCCCTTTTTTTTTTGGTTTGATACTACATTTATCTAGGTGTGTAAATGTGTTAACTGCAGTACAGTCTGATATTAGCAACGTGCTGAAACAGCGTGTATTTTACTGTGTACTGTTTTATGTTGCCAGCATTATTAGGTCCTGTGTGTTAAAACTTCCTAAGTTAGGATGTTACTGGAGGATATTCTTAAAGTAATATTGCACTTACTGCAACACACACTCAGTTGATTACATCTAGGAGATGCAGATGCAGGCAGATTCCTTGGACCAAGTAGCTGCAGAGCAAGCGTCGGATAAAACACAGTTGGTGGATACAGTGTATGTGCTGATTGTAGAGTTCAGTAAGAAAGACTGTTTAACATGCCTTCCCCTTGCATTTCCAATAAATCCACTGCATTGTGCTGATGGAGACAAATGACTGTGGGTGATGTAACATGAGGCACCAGAGTCATCAGAGGAGAGACTCTCCCATTGTTGGTTTGCTAACTCAGATTGTCTGATTCAGTGAAATGTGAGTTTCTACTCAAGGACTGATTCTGTGGCTCAGTGAGACAGAGCCTTGTCATGACACTGCATTAGATCTCCAGATTATATGCATGTGCGTATTTGGTGTCTCTGTCTGATGTTCTGTCTTTCTTCACAGTTGAGTCCAGAAGACTACAGAGAAAATGCCTATACATGTATGCCAGAGGAGGTGGACATTGATGTAAGTTCAGTGTTGCACTCTCACATGACTTGGTGCTCCATTCACCTGTCCATAATGGGTCACAACTCTTCATTGTTCTCTCTTCAGACCAAACTTAGCAGGCTGTGTGAGCAGGATAAAGTGGTGGGGACACAGGAGGACAAACTTCAGCAGCTGTACAGAGAGAAGGTGACTACACAGTGCACATCTGTCATCTTTACACTCTTACACAAAACACTGCTTACAAGGTTGTGGTGATGAGTGGAAAAAGAATAAACCAAAAAGACCCCAGGGGTTCTTGAGGGGGTTCCTGGGGGTCCCCAGCAAAAAGGAGAATAATTTATTTATAATATTTTTTATTTGGGCCATCGGTTACAAACACTTTCTGTTATAATCATTGTAACGCAAAACTCTAATTAGATGGGGGAACCTGAGATAAATTTCCTATCAAATGGTGGTCTCTGGTCAGTTTAGGCTTCCTTGACACGAAAAAGTTTAAGAACCATGTTGTTATAATGCTAAACTATAGCCCAGCTATTGTCTTCAATTTGCAAGATTGAGATTTTTTTTTGGTTTTTGACATTTTATAGATTAAACAATCATGTCATCACAAATAATTAAAAAAAAAACAAAAAAAACAGTATTTAACACAGTTTCACCAGTAAATAAAGTAAGTTACATGCACCCACACTATTTAATACTTTGCAAGAAGTAAGGGGGCTAAAACAAGGTCAAGGGCTAGAAATGTTTGACAATCTATGCTGCAGGCTTAAATAATCTGCTAAGACTTTTCTAAAGTTAGCTGATCTGAAAGGTTACAGTGACAAATTACATGCTCATGCTGCATGTGTGTTTGATATGTTGCGTGTTCCCTCAGCACACCCTGGAGACAGCACTGCTGTCAGCCAGCCAGGAGATAGAGATGGGCTCTGATAACCCAGCTGCCATGCAGAGCGTCATCCAGCAGAGAGACTTACTGCAGAGCGGCTTGCTCAGCACCTGCAGAGAGCTGTCGAGAGTCACTGCTGTGAGTCACAATGCATTCACACACACTACACACACGCTCATGCTGGACATTGAAGTTTTCTTGCTTCCGTAGTGTTAATCAGATGAAAGTTTTCTAACAGTCATTCACAAAGTGCATCTCTCCCTAACCAGGAGCTGGAGCGGTCGTGGAGGGAGTATGACAAGCTGGAAGGTGACGTGACTCTGGCTAAGAACAACCTGCTGGAGCAGCTAGAAGCCCTGGGAAGCCCTCAGGTAGGATAATTCTTAAGATGGAAGTTGTACTACTTAACTCTTGTACCGCTTCTGCTGTCTAAGACTTGCATGGCATAATAGTCAGGCTTTGGTTGGAGTGGATACACTGCAGAGCTTCAAAGCAAGCTGGAAACGTGGCAGGTTCCCTTGAACACCCAGTTATCCTTTTTGTAGACATTTTTTTTTTGGGGTTAGGGTTAGGGGAAAAGTAAAGAAGATTTCTGTCCTCCAGTGCACTTAGCCGAGCGTGGAGGGAGTTAACTGAGTGATCAAAGTAACATAGTGAGTGATTGATGACTGTAGCTATGACAGAGCAGGTCCTAATTAAGTCTGTCTTTTATCTTGTCCTTCATCATGGGAGAGTTGTAGCAACGCAGTGAAACCACTCTCAATGATATTCCTGGTTGAGCCTAAGCCAGAGCTGATTCAGAGTATTGAAGTCAGAGGGCCAGCAGGGGGTCTGGACATCCTCTTCTTAAGTCCCCTTCACACACACAGACAAACCTGTCATCAGTAAGGAAGAGATAATTAGGTGTCCATTGCTCTTGCTCTTCTGTTCTCCCTCCATCCCGCCCTTCTTCGGTCTAACTGTAACCCTCTTCTCATCTCTCCTCTTTGCTGATCCCGCTCTGAGGCTAATATTTCTCAGACAGTAAGAGCTTGAACAGATCAATGTCTGCACTGACGGCACACCTGAGCAGATACATAATCTCCCCTCTCACTATTGCACATTCCCATCTCTTTCATTTTCTTCTTTCTCTGTCTCTTGCATGTTAATCTTGCATTATTAGCCCCGGAATTCAGAGTTTTAGGTTAATCTGCAGGTAATGTTCGGTGATCTGTGAATGTCTGTGTGTTTTCTGTGCACATCCAGACAGAGCCTCCGAGCCAGCAGCACGTCCGCATCCAGAAAGAGCTTTGGAGGATTCAGGATGTAATTGAGGCCCTCAACAAACACAAAGCTCAGAGAAATGCTGTTGATGGGATGGGTTTCTATGGGCCTAAGACCAACTTCAGTAAGCACAAAAACGAGGTGAGGCACCACTAACAGAGAATAACAACAGAAAATTAATCAAAAAGTATTTTAATCATTAACTGTGTAAAAAAACTGGAAAACAAAAATTACTAACATTTGCTGGGTCCAATCACGTGAGGATGCGTCGTTGTTGGCAGAGATAATTTACTCAGATCTCCTGCAGTTGTGTATATGATGATCAACGTAAGCTGAGGGCTCGAACTGCCAGCCCTGCTCATGGGCAGTATGAGTGGTGTTATCTGAGTGGATCTGTCAGTCATGTTGTGACAGCATGTGGACCTCTCTCTCTGGCTAATCAGCTGGTATGCCGGTCCTATGGGGCAGAACTATTCAATACCAGATGGTGATCGCCCTAAAGCGTACGTGGTGGTGCCATGTGTCACCCTGCTTCCTGTCCTTTCATGCCCTGTATAATCCATAGGAGGAGGACTCAGTACCCCCACGGCCACCCCTACCTCAGTCCTACGAGCCCAACCCCCCTACTGTGCCCCCTATGCCCTCTCATGCTGGTGTGCGCCCATCATCACTCCACAGGCCGGAGGACAGGAAGGCCAGTCACAGGAATGGCACGCACAGCGTAAGCTTGTTGACCCATTGGCCTCATGGTTGACCCTGCCCTCAGCTGTGTCATCACACGTCATTGCTCGCTGTGATGGTTTTCACTTTCATTTTGATGAACATCTCATGACTTTTGGATTGTTTTTGGTTAGATCATATCCCTTTACTCACTTGATGCCATACTTCCTTCAGCTTTTTTTTCAGGTAGTTGGATGGAGCCTTGTTTGTGTTTTTTTTTTTTTCTTATTGAGTGGCTCTACCTCCCTTGCCTGTGTCTGTTTCTGTGTGTTGAAAAGTAACAGTTATATTTTGTTACGTCCTGTCCATGGTTGCAAATGTCTGAGTTAGAATGTCTGCCTGCTGCCTACTTTTTATTTGGCTGTAGAACAGTGTCAAACTCAGACTACATTTGGAGTTTTTGTTCCAGCTGTATATATTTATGTTTGAAGATTGTCCTGTCTGTAAAAGAATCACTTTGTTGAAAACATCCTTTTGCCACTGTCCTTGCCATCTCTCTGTAAAAGAAAATGTCACTGTTTTCCAGTGTTGGATATCTCACCTTGAACCAAACTCTCCATAACTAAATCAGCGGTGTTCTGCATTCGTGTTAAGTATGTTTTTTTGCTTGTTGGCAGGGTCCAGACTACAGGCTCTATAAGAGTGAACCAGAGCTCACCACAGTAGCCGAAGTGGATGAGAGCAATGGAGAGGACAGATCTGAACATCCATCTGATAGAGAACATTCTGGAAACAAAGGTACATTGGACTAAAACAAGGCAACATGATGCCAGTTTCTAATAACTGTGCATTTTAACCAGTGAAGCCCAATAAATTACAAAACATATGGTAACAAAAAAATCAGTCACCTGTTTCAAGTACCGATTGCAGCCATGGTTACCATGGCATTTACATAGGCATCACTTTGACGCAGAGGATAGATAGGACGTCAGACTTTTCTCCAAAGGCACAAGTTAGGCCAGTACACACATAGGTGCCCAGTTGTTACCATGGATACAGAGGCATTTACACAGACATGTGCTTGGAGTTAATTTACACTGCGTAAATCACCATACCACTCAGGTTTTCTTTTACTGTGTTTAAATGCGTGTCACTGCTGGGATAACTTAGTTATTCTATTTATTGGACTTCATTTAGACTTTATGCACCACTATACATTCTCTGTGACAGGATGCATTACAATTACTCAAAGAGCAAATTGGTCTAAATTTGGTGAAACAGCTTGCACAGCATAATCCAGGCCTTCTGAAGTTGAATGATTACACTGTAGCCCCACACTTGTTCCACACCACCACACAATCAATAGCAAGTAGCTGATGTTGCCTGAACACACTGCTGGAAATGCTGTAATGGTCTGTAGAGCATACTTGATGTCAGGTTTTTAGAAAAGATGAATTAACAAAATTGACAAGAAAACTCCACTCGCTGTATTAGAATTATTATTGTTATTATTATTATTAATCAACCTCATATTCTTAGGTACAAGCTGATGATAAAGCTTATGCGCTTACATGTCTTTTTGTAAAATTTAGTGTACTCCTCAGTGAATACCTGTAAATGAGTTACCGTATTTTCCGCACTATAGGGCGCACTGGATTATAAGGCGCACTGTCAATGAATGGTCTATTTTCGAACTTTTTTCATATATAAGGCGCACCGGACTATAAGGCGCATTAAGCGAAACAAAACAGTCAGATAAGTCAGTCAAACTTTATTAAACGCGTTCACAATAACTCTCAACATTGTTCAAACGTTAATGAGCGTATTCACAATAACTCCTTATAGGTCCTTATACACACACACTGTAATATTATGGTGAAGCACAGTATGTATTACTCCGCGACGCTCCTGACTACGATAGCCGTAATGCTGCAAGCGGTGCGGCTTTGTAGTTTACCAAAGTCGTACTAAAACATTTTGACAGAGCGCTGTGAGCGTCGTGTACCACACAAAATAGCTTCGAGGTCAGTCAGCACAACCAGAATTAATCCATATATAAAGCGCTCCGGATTATAAGGCGCACTGTCGTTTTTTGAGAAAATTAAAGGCTTTTAAGTGCGCCTTATAGTCCGAAAAATACGGTATATTGTAGCAGGTGCTCTGCCATTGAACCAGGTGACTTACTGACCTCTTGTCTCTTGCTAGGGATGTCCTATCC
Organism: Trachinotus anak; assembly: GCF_046630095.1. Classification (NCBI taxonomy): domain Eukaryota; kingdom Metazoa; phylum Chordata; class Actinopteri; order Carangiformes; family Carangidae; genus Trachinotus; species Trachinotus anak. The sequence goes on along the minus strand of NW_027273853.1, from coordinate 10,037,483 downwards.
GGTTGGCATCGTCCCACCCAGAACCAAATCCCCAGTGCCTGATTCTTCCTCCATAGCTTCATATGTTACCTTGAGGAAGAGTAAGAAGCCTGACCCAAGGACGGTAAGCCCCAGGACTTTACCGCTCTGGAGGTGACGTGACTTCAAATGGCAACTATAAATTATTCTTAGCATGTTTTAAACTTTTGGATCACCGTATGTTGCCAGATATTGCCATCAGCTTTTCGGGAACAAACTAAAATGTATAAAGGGCGAAACTTACTAGCACTTATTTTCCTATGTGGCAAACCAGACATTTTGGTCTCCAAGCAGTAACAAAACAAATAATATTAATGATCAACAAATGCTTTTTGCTCGTCTGTTCTTGTTTGTGATCCTCCTGTGGCCAGGAATGAATGGGCAACCGCTTAATTTTCTTGAACTGCATTTAGTCCCCTCTTAATTGGTTGTTCTTATGCAGCTGGCTGAAAGCTAACATGTGCAGAAGAGGCCACTCATCACGTGGCCAGGGTGTGACTCATGCTCTCAAAACCAGGCTGTCATAAAGTAGATGCCAAGCTTGGTTTATACAGTTTCCAGCCTCAAACACTATCAACTTAAAAATAGTAACCATGTCATTAGTGCGCCACACTGTAGGGTGTGTCCTGTTTTTAGTATGTCTGTGTTTTTAAAAAAAGATGGACATACGGTAAAAATGAACCGATGTGAATTCATTGAAACATCAGAATCACACACATGCACACATCGTCCCCCTTCGAGGGAATAAAGTCTATGGATGTGAGAGTGTGTCACAGGCCTGTTCATAACAGCCTCTTGAACAATCTGCATCCTCGTTCTCTAGACTGAATCCACATCTGCCAGCCCCTCCAGCATGGCAAAAACCTGAGAGTGAACAACTGCTCCTTAGTTCCCTTCACACCATCAGCCATGGTCATCAGCCACTCCTGCCCAGGCATCAGCAGGCCCCCAGCCTCTCTGAGTGCACCCATGTGTGCCAGCAGGAGTGTGCGAGTGCAAAGCGGTCAAGTTGTTTTCATATGCCTTTGCACTTCTACTCAGTTTGGTTCCAGGAGAGTGAACATTAAAGAGCCATTTCACCATCATTATTGTAGTAATTATGTCAATCTTGACTGTTAACTTTGTTTAAAGAGGCAAAATGTTTTTCCAGTATGTGCAGTATGGGCAAAGAAAATATGATTATTCTGCTTGGTCAAGTTTAGACTGTTTTCAACAATACCCAGTATTCACAGCAAATGCTGCATCATGAGATCAGACCCAACCTGACCATAATGCTCCACACCTGAACTGTGACTCTGTGCAGTAAAAATTTACTGTAGTAGCATTTGTGTCCTAGCGTTGAATATATGACAGTGACGCTACATTATTATTAAGTCTGCATGTTTGTGGTTGTCCTCTCTGTCTAACAGGAGCGTCCACGTAGCGCAGTGGAGCAGCAGCTGTGTGCTGTAGAGAGTGGCAGACCCAGGATGAGTGTGGAGGAGCAGCTGGAGAGGATCCGTCGCCACCAGCAGGGTGCCCTAAGGGAGAAGAAGAAAGGCAGCATCCGTGGTAGCAGCCAGGAGAACACACCCTCTCGCAGTCACTCATTCACTAAAGAAAACCATTTCCGCAGCATGCAGGTATTGGATGAATGACATTATTTAGACATTAAAGCAACACTGAAGTTCAGAATAGGTTGAAATCAAATCCTGTGGAACTCTGTCATGTGATCAGATGTCTCTGTATCTTCATCTTGTTTGTTCTTTGTCATTTCTAGTCCCAAATGAGACGTAGAGATGAAGTGATGAGCAGTGACATTCAGGAGCTGGAGGCCTCTCTCAGGCAGCAGGAGGTAGTGAGGGAGCAGGAGACGCCCGCTGAGGAGATTGCCCGTCTCAAAGAAGCCTCGCAGGCTGACCACTTTAATGTGGACCGAGAGGTAAGACGCAGCAGTTGGCTGTCTGACTCATCAGACTGAGAAGGCTAGTATTATCACAGGCAAATTATTCAGCAAATGTTTACCGACAGAACATTAAGTATTGTGGATGTATTTAGTTTTAAATGTGGAAAATTTTGAGAAAACTTAAATGTAAAATAATAAAGTGAAACTAAAAGCCTAGAAGTGTTTTATGAGAAAGGGTGTTATGGGAAAAAAAGCTTGATGTAGAGCTCGTTCTGTAACTAAATGCTATGGTACTTTAAAAGTATCACACTCACTGTAACAATGGAACGTTACAAATGGTACTTAAACAAGACCAGGTATAAACCTAGTATTTGGCTTGACTGTGGATGGGTGTGATTATTGGAAAACTCACTCACCCTTTCACTTTAACACACACACACACACAGTTGCAGATGTAGCACTGACCTGTGGCCAGTCCAGCCAAAAATATCACACCCCTTGTATTACCTAAACATCACACTCATTCCACACTTATTGAGGGAGCATACACTGGGGGGAATTATGGGGGAAATTATGGGGGACATTTTAATTTCATTAATTTGTGTCCTTTTTGGCTTACTTTGAGGCCTTCCTTACATTATTGTTATCACTTGTTAGAATCTACCAATAAGTAAAGTTGCGAAACACTGCTGGATTTTTTTCAATGTCAAACTGAGCATTACGCAATGACTCCTTACACTCACATTTTTTCATAGGATGCCTCTAAGCTAGTAAGCCTGTGAGTTCATGGCCTTTCTCTGAATCACATCAAAGAGCTCCTTTCAGTTTTTGTCCCTGACTGATCTCTGCATGCCGCAGAAAGTTTCACGTTGTGTTTCTTACTCTAGGATGTAACCTACAGGGATGCTTCATTTAAGTCTAAAAGTTATCTTGGACTATATGATAATGATGATGATGACAACATGAGGATCTGTTATTTGTTTATGAATGTCATTTTCTGATTTATATCCTATATTTATCATTCACACTTTTAGCTTCTGTGTCTTTTTTTTAAATTTGCAAAACACAATGTCCTCCACTCATTTGTTTGAAATGTGCTATATAAAGTGTTTGTTCTCTGGTTGTGTGTCTTCAGCTGTCTGTGCCTGACAAAGTGCTGATTCCTGAACGTTATGTAGAGTCAGACCCTGAGGAGGCTCTGAGCCCTGAGCAGGAGGCTGATAAGCAGAGGAAAGTTGACCGCATCAAAGCCCTCATAGCAAAAAACAGGTAAACACCATCTTGATCTGATGTCTTCCAGTAACTCTTTATTAGCAAGGACAGGCCTGCTTGGGCCTTTGATATTAGATAGGGATCCTTTGGTGAAAGGTCTATCTGTGCCATTGAGCACTGATAATTCCCAGCAGATTTCATGCATGAAATTCTTTCATGCATGCACCTCTTTGGGGTCATAGCAAGACAGAACCATAGATGGCTCAAAAGAGGCCACACAGCCTGCCTGCTCTTTCTATGCAGATCAGTGCTTAGATGTGCAGAAGAGTCTGCGTTCTTATCTCCCAGCCACTGTGACATTTACTTCTAAATATCATCCCTCTTGAAGCGATTTAAACGAGATAGCTTGTTTGTCCTGGGGTAATTGTGTTTATTCTGAAAGTATGTATAGAATTAAAGCTGTTGTATACTGTATACTACAGAAGTCAGTTCTTTATGCTTCTGTGCTCCTAGCATGCAAAATGTGCTGCCTAGCATGGCTCTAAGCCCAGAGGAGGAGACTGAAGAGGAGGTTACTGTACAGGAGAAAGAGAAGATGATTAATATCTCCTACGAGCTGGCAGCTGAGGCCTCCAAACGCAGCAAGCTGGTAGCAGGTACATCTCTAGAGAGAAGGGGCGGGGTGATAAAAGAATGCAGTGATAAAACAAAAGCAAGTGGGAGCCTGTTCTTTTTATATTGTGGTTTGTTAAACTGCAGCTGCTTCCATTGAGCATGTGTTCAGTCATTTATCATTGTAGTCTCATTAGTTTCTTCATTAATTTCATTGACTTCAGTGATTGTGGGGGGTTTTTTTGAGTCGTGAGCTACAGATTGAATCTGTTTTTGTTACTTTGTGTATGTTGTGTCTGCTGAGTGAGTTTATCATGTCGCTCTGTTTTGTTGCAGTGAAAAGCCTGTCGCCCTCCTCCCCACCCCTTCCACAGTCTCCTAACACACCCCCTCAGCTCACTGATGGGTCTCACTTCATGTGTGTGTAGTAGCACCAGTAAGGGCCTTCATCACCTTGTTTTGTCCATACTCACAATGCATAACTGTTGTCAGTATTTGAATTGTTGTCTCTTGGGAGAAAAACATGTCAGAATGAAGGTGTTCATGAAAGTTATCTAGAGGTTATGGGAGGGGAAATTGTTACTGTATGACATGTTTGTATGTATTGTGTGTTGCTGTGGTTGCTGTAGCTGTACCCACCACTTTTTCACATGGTGTGTTATTTCTTGTGGTAGTGTGTGTAGCTATTCACAGTATTTGTTGTTGCCTACTGATAAAACTCAAAAGACTGTCATATTGATCCAGTCTATTATTAGACAAATATAGGGAATCCTAGTTATCTAGTTCTTGTTGTTATTTTTGGAGCATAATTTGACTTTTTCTTTCTCCTTCTGCAGCACAGGCTCTAGCCTCAGTAAAAACCTACACATGAAGGAAACAGCAGTAGAGGTATAAAGATGGCCCTGAAGACTTACCCAAGGACATCAGCACAAGGCCACGGCCCACAGAGTGAAACTGCCTACTCTGTCCTCTGGGGTCTTAACCTCTGACTTCTGTATGCTCACTGTGACGTCTTAAGCGCCGATGCCACAAAAAACATTTTCTCCGTGACATTTCTCTGCAATTGCTCCTGTTTGGGGGTGTCACACTCTCCTTAACCTGGCGAGACAGCTTTGATTCTGTTAGTGTTGCAGTTCCGTTTTCAGTTTTTACTAGGCTTTTAAGTTTATTTTTTATTATTTATATGGTTTTATTAGGTTCTTGTTTGAAAGTGGGTGGATGTCAGTCTGTAGGTATATAGGAGCTAACAGGCTGAGCTCTGTTGTAAGCCTAAGGGCTGCTTATTGAATGTTTTGGCCATGCCACATTCTACATTCATGTTTCACCACCTGTCCGAAAAGGTTACAAGAACATGTTTTCTCATCATTTGAGTTCACTTAAGTCTTCTATAATTCACTCAATTTGTTTTTCAGCCATCAGTCATCAGCCAAACTATTCATATTTATCCATTTATTGTAAAGAACATTAGTCAATGCGAAACATGATATAAGAGACATAGATTCCTCCATTATAATGAAAGGGGGAGCCACTTTATTACTGCAGGCTAAGATTATTTGTAATTTTTCTTGTTTCTGGGTTGTAATTATTTAAAAATGGGATCTTCTGCAGTCCCTGTCGCATTGTGGCCGACAGTTGTGTGAATGGTCTGGCTTAAGTCACTCTATACTGTCTTTTTTTATTGCTGAGAGATCTATTTAATTGAGATGGAAAAAAATCTGATCTTGGTTCTATTTTATGATATGTTGGTTTGAAGTCCTGTAACAAAAAAAAAAAAAAAAGAAAAAAAAAAAGATGAGCACATGTAAAAAGCAATAAAAATGTTTGTGGATCCAGAATTAATTTTTTTGTGTGTACAAAGTGTAATTATCAGAGGTTTACTGTGTATATAATGTACATGGTACAGCAGGATGGGAGGATGTATCCAACATATGGTTACATACTAGATTTGATTTGCAAATGTTCATATCCCATCTGTTTTATATCATGTTAAATAAATGTTGCCGTTCTTAATGAGTTGTTGCATTTGTGTCATTTATTACTCTTGTAGATGGTTGCAATGTAAACACTATACACCTATACACTTAGTCCTGTATAGGGGTATGAGAATTTTGAGAACAAAGTGCTGTGCTTCAATAATGTATAAATTATCAGCTTCATCAGAAATAATCAAATGTAAAATATGATTGGTAGATAACTGCTGCATGTGAGACTTTGTTTTGGGTCAAACTGATGAAGCCCTTGTCATTAGACATGGCCAGTGTAAATGTAGACCTGTGGCTCCCTCTTGTGGCCATTGTGCTGCTGCAACATTTGTCATATCCTGCAACTTTGAACTCTTCATTTATGGTGGTTGAGGTCTCAACTTTCCTCGAAAATTTAGGGGCAATGGAAAAGAAAATAAGTACCACTTTCTAATAAGGCCCCCTTCATAAAGGGTTTATAGTTGCAACCAATGGCTTCATTAATGATTAACAAATAATTTACTAATGCTTTGTAGATCACTTACAGATAGATTTGTAGCTCATTACTAAGAAAAGCAACTTTTGGGTTGTCAGGTTGTGAAAAATACCTCCTCCCTCTTTTACAGTAATGCAGTGATAAATATTGGCCATATATTAGTAAATATTTGTGGACTTAACTTGATAAGAGGTTACTAAATAAATTTTGGCCCAGATCCATGCAGGCTTATTGCAGAATGTAAGTGCTCCATTACTGTGTCTACCTGTTGACTGTCCAAAAGATAAATCAAGTGTCCCGGTGAGGGAGGATGAACACTAGCTAAAAGGATTTTTCACAACCTGGCAACCCCAAAGTTCTTATTGAATGAATGAATGAAAAAATATTATTCAAGCATCATAATCTTTACATTACATTATTTTCAGAGGCAAGAGAAAACAAAAAGAAAGGAAGGCAATGCATGATACTGCATGTATCAAACACATTATATAAGATATAATCTGGACAAATAAAACATACACAACTCTCATATGTTGATGATAGACATTTAACAAAAACTGAGCTATGTCAAATGTCTTATATGTACACATGCACTGTAATTTATATTCCTCATACCTCAAGCAGTACTAGGATGCCCTGCAGACATGATCAAATGCCCTGTAGAATATGAAAATGCATTTCATTCTCAACCTCATCCTCATTACACAGATGACACCTTCCGCCCTCTTGGGACTCAACGTAAGCATCCTGTTTCAAATAGACCCCTAAACCCTCTGGTTTAATAGAAACGTACATTAATGATAGAGTATTATGTCAATTTTGATTTGCTTAATATTTATTCTAACCGAGTATTAACCTATAACAGGAAGCATTGGGAAAATTACTAATATAGTTCCTATATTGTCCAAGACCCTCAGGAAATAAAAGTCGATTATTAAGCTAAATGCGGTGTCCCTGAAGGTGGATTGCCCGGCCTTTGTTATAGTAAACACTGGCTCCTCTATTTAAAGAGAAAAGTAGAAACCGAAACACATGGAATGTTTAAATACCAACGTCAGCGTCTGCGCTCAGCGTGCCGGCCCTGGCCAATCAGAGAGCAGACAGGAGGGTTTGACCCCGCCCTCTTTCTGCAGTGGAGCGCTTGTCGGTGCCACGGGTAAATTTTAATACCGAAACTACGGTGCGTACGCCCCCGAAATGGCTGCAACGACCACAGAAGAAACACCCGCACGGAGTACCGAGAACGATGCACCGCCCGAAGAGACCGACCAGGGCCCCGGTGAGGAGAGAGAGAAGGGCCTTCCCGCGGCGGAGGCGGAGGAACCGGGCGGTAGCGTAGAGCCGAAAATGGAAGAGGTGGACGCGGAGGCCGGCGAAGAAAAGCTCGCCGAAGCGGCTGAAAAGGCCGCGGGCGAGGCGGTGACGGGCGACAGTGCTGTAACGGTGAACCGGGAGGCGACGGCTGCTCCTGAAGAACCAGAGCAAAAGCTGGAGGCAGAGCAAAGCTCCGGGGACGGTAACAGCGAGCCTGCCGACGGTAGCACGGTGAAAGAGACGAAGGAGGAGCCGGGAGAAGACAGCCGGTGTCCGGAGAGAGACTGCGAGAAGAGCAAAACAGTGTGCGAAGACAGCGACAAACCCAGCGGCGGAGCCGGGGAGCTGGGCGATGTTAGGCGGCCGAGTGTGGAGATATCGTCCTCGGATGGTGAACCGCTGAGCCGTATGGACTCGGAGGACAGGTCGGTCCGGGAAATTGACAGGTTACTCTTGACCGGTGTGGGTGGGTGTGAACGCCTTACAGCGGCTGCGGGCAGAAGTGCTCCTTCCATCCCATCTTTGAACAAGCACAATTTGAGTTTTTGTTGTTAGTAGTTCAAGCTATTAAAGAATGTACTCTTTTATATCCTCAACCTGCCAAACAAAATGTAATCAACTAACAGCCCGTATTTATTCGCACTTCAACTCGTCATATAAGGCATATCCTCAGATATACAGAAGAATACTCTGCTTGGATAATTATTTGCATCTTATGTTTTTCCCAAAACAGAGAAGTTATATCACCTCCTTAAAAATCCATCCACTCCTCATTGATAAATCCAGAACCTGTGTATGTACAAATGTTTTTCATTTCAAAACTTTCACTGTTGGGTGCAAGACGTCTCCTGCTCTGCTGAGAAGTCCATTTGTACTTGAGTGCTGGATGTTTCAGATTTCAGCATCATACTCCTGTAATTATGAATGATCATGAGTGGTTTCCAAACTAGTTGTTATATCACAAAATCATCTTGTATGTACAAGATTTAAACTCATATTTATGAGAAACTGTAGAAAGTTGATTTGCAGTTTAACATTTTACACATAACATCATGCTGGGTCAAACATCCAAGTGAAGTAACAACAAATAAGACACATTTTTAAGGGGAGTGAGGTTTTTAATCACGGTGGGAAAATGTATCAGTTGAAAGCCAATACTACTGATCTTATTCATAGAACTAGCTAAAACACTGCACTGTGAATGGTAATAGGAAAGAAACTTTCTTGTTGAATGAGTAATGAGTGAACTATTCCCTATGAGCCCTTTGGTCATGTTGACAGCAGAGTAAATTAATAGTATAGTGCTAGGAGCATTGAATACAAGGATATAATTGATTTGGCATGAGTGATGAAAATGGCATGCATGAAAAATCAGTCGCAGCCTGAAGGCTTTCACGCATAGTGACTAAATAATGTGGCAAGTGATATCTGCACCTGTTGGTCATGGCTGTGCAAAGCCTGATCTAAGCTATGAAGATTTTCCTGATGGCCTTTGTGCCCATGTTTTATAACTGTGGAGCTGTATTCCTCCTCCTTCCTCTCTTTCTAACCACTCCACCCTCTCCTCACTCTCAGTATCAGCAGCACCCTGATGGAGATGGAGAGCACAGTGTCCAGCGGACGTTCCACTCCTGCTATGATGAATGGACAAAGCAGTGCCAGTTCCTCAGGGGTGAAGACCGTGGCTTACCCTTGCTGCTGGGACCTCTGTCCACAGTGTTTCAACTCCAGTCCAGATCTGGCTGAGCATATCAGGGGGATTCATGTGGATGGACAGAGGGGAGGGGTTAGTAGACTTTTTTTTTTTTTTTTTGGCTTTTTAATTTAATTAGATAGGACTGTGAGAGAGTGTGCTCTACCAGGTGAGCTACCGTGGTGCCCCGGTTAGTAACATTTGGACAACATTTATGTTGACGTCCTAGCAGGCTGTAGTTTAACATTGACAGTGCAGACACCCAAGACAGAGTAGAACAATTTGCTGCAATTGGACATCCTTTTGAGCATTAAATGGTTCATTCAACTTGCAGTAAACACTTTTAATTGAAACAACTTTCTGCTGAAGAAATACTCCCCTTAAACCGTTCGCAGTGAGTTCTGTGAGTTATCTGGAGTAATGGAGACACTGTTTCTTGACGGAGATGTTGCTATTACATTTTTTTTTTAAATCCAATTTATCAGTGTTGTGACCATGACAAACAAAATGTCTTAATGTCCAAATACCACTAGTGGTACCACTTATTTTGTATAAACTTACCCTTTACCTTTTAATGATTGCTTACCTAGTTGACAGCAAGTTACTGCCTTATATAAAACATGAATATTAACCAATTTTGAACCAACCTATGAATGCAGACATAAACAAACTTGGCTTTGGGGCCAAGCCCATTATCTGTGTCACATGTTTAGTAAAAAACATTTTTTTCTAAGTTGCAGTGTGTATTACATTTTTAGGTTTCATTCAGTCTAAAAAAGAGTTTATGTTTATGAGAAATAAAGAGATATGTACATCAGAGAGCACACTGACCTCTTCCCCCTGAAGGGCACATCCAAGAAAGTCCAGACTCCAGTGAATGGCAACTTACCTCTCTTTTTCGCTCTTATTATACCATGCATAACTTTGTTCTTTTACTTTTCTCCACCTGTATTTTCTTTTTATTTGTCCTACTACTCCTGTATAAACTCCTTGTCCTTTCTTGTTCTCTGTCTGTGTTGCTCAGGTGTTTGTGTGTCTGTGGAAGGGTTGTAAGGTGTATAATACACCATCTACCAGTCAGAGCTGGCTCCAGAGACACATGTTGACCCACAGTGGAGATAAGCCCTTCAAGGTAAAACCATTTATCCAGGCATAACACACATGTACACGATTCACATTTTTAAAAAAAAGTTTGGTTACACAGGACAGTACTTTTGTGTGTTTGTAGTATGTGTCAGTGAATGCATCTAAGTGTCACTCAGTTCCACAGTATCTCCTCGGCCACACCATTAACTAAAATAATATTTGTTAGTAGCTCATTTGAATAGTCATCTAGTCTGTCATCTTGTCCTTTTAAGTGTTAAATATACAATGTTTTCTGTATGTTTGTGCTCTGCTGCAGTGTGTAGTTGGTGGCTGCAATGCCAGCTTTGCTTCCCAGGGAGGGCTGGCTCGGCACGTACCCAGTCACTTCAGCCAGCAGAGCTCCTCTAAAATGTCCAGCCAGGCCAAACTGAAAGAGGAGTCACCCTCCAAGGCTGGACTCAACAAGAGGAAGAAACTCAAGAACAAACGCAGGTGCTCCCTACGTACGTACCTAACAGGCACACAAACTAACCCCGTTTCAAAATGTTCCTCATTGTAATTTCTGTCTTTTCTTTGATGGTAAGGATTACAAGCTGAACACATTTTTTGATGTTGTGCTGAAACAGATGTTTTCAGTTTCTGACCTCCCACATCTCTTTGTTGGAGAAGCTCGTGCTGGACCACACACACACACACACACACACACACACAAAACAAGAACATACTTACACACTTGTGCCAGTTAGACAGACAGATTCTCCCCATGGCAGTGTTCTGCATTTCAGAGAAGAACTTTTGAGTTTTTCTCATAATTCTTCTCTGCTGGTGTCTGTGCCCAGGTGAATACTGATAGTTAGCTCCCTTGTGGCAGGCCTTGCCTCAGATGGCCTGTGTCTGTTGCTGCATCACACAAACCCAGCTCTTTTTTTCCTACGTGTCACCTCTACTTGTCTGTTTTTTGCAGAAGCAAAATCTAATTGTACATTTTTAACATTACAGACAAATTGCAAGCTGTAAAATATATTTCTTCCATTGCTGTGGATTTTACAGGTTTAGTTGGAAGATTTATGAGGTCATTAAAAAAAACCACATCAATAGTTTTGCATATTCCAGTACATTATCTAAAAATTTTATATACTTGAGGTTATTTCCATCTGTTTTCAAGCATAACTTTTGAGATTGATTGCCCCCTAAACAGCCATTAATTTAAATTAATTTGAATACAAAATCCAAATCAACTTGCAAAGACTGAACAGAAAACTTGCCGGAGGTAATGATCCGTTCAAATAAACTGTTTTATTAAGTCTTGTACTGATGCACGGCAATTCAGCCAACAAGGGCCATTTTTATAACTCCTCATACTGGTACATTCAAGGACACTCTTGATATTGAACAGTTGATAGTTGAATGCCAAAAAGCTTTTCATTCATGATACATATTGCAAGAAAATAAAAGAAAAAAATAAAACAACAACAACAAAAAACTAAATGCAAATGAAAATGTAGCATTAATAAAAGATTGTGGATGTCAGATAAAGTGTCTCTTTGAATGCAGCAACAGGTCAGGGAGCTGTCTTACCTTGCCACTCCATTACAAAAGATGGTAATATAACTTTAACTAAAAAAAAACAAAACAAAATCATGTATGAAGGAATACATAAATATCTGCTACTTGCTTCATCCTGTACTGAATTGGCTGACAACCAATGGCTTTATTGATGTTGCTGTTCTTGCATTAACCGTTTCCTGTTGATTGTCTTTGCTGAAAGTTGCAACTTTTGCAAGTATTGTTTTGTGGAACCACTGCATGAGTTTCTTGCATCAAAGTAATGTGCTAGTCAGCAGGAAAGAGGCAGGTGTTTGGAGTGTAATTTATCCATCAAAATGCGTCCCTTCATCAGAGGTTCATCTCTTGACAAGGCCAGAACAGTCAGCAACCACGTACAATTAAAACTGATTTTAATTGCACTGTTTTACAATGATGCAATTTGTCTGTGTTGACTTTAAAATTATCTCTAATACTTAAGGTTGAAACCCAAACCTAAGCATTCTTCTCTTTAAGAGAAAACTAAAAATAACAAACTTAATGCACCTAGATGGACCAATTAAAAACAATATAAAAGAAAGACAAATGTGTTTTATCTTTCATATACTACAAACTGCTTTGCATAGGGCTCAACTGCAATTCCTGAATAAATGTATTTTATAATAACATCAAACATCAGGAGGTCTGAGTTTCCTTACCACTGAATATGTGCAGTAAGGCAGTTATTCAGAGCAACTAAACCATAAGAATTTCATTACTATAGCTTTCAATGGAGAGGTTCACCTCTTTTTTTACTGACTTGGGACTTTTTTGTTGCTGCAAAGCAATATTTAAAAACCACAATGGAATAGCATTTTTCAGTCATGAGATGATTCTGACGTAGTTATGGTTAGTAACAGAAAAACTTGGAAAAGTTATGGAATTTTTATATGATGGACCCACAGTGGGAACCCTGGTGTTATGTTTGTTTGACTCTGGTCTCATCTGATTGTGTCCTCCTTCACATCCAGCAAGGCCCCACGACTTCTTCGATGCCCAAACCATGGATGCTATCCGCCATAGGGCCATCTGTCTCAACCTCACCACCCACATTGAAAGTGTGGGCAATGGCCACAGTGTGGTCTTTCACAGCACGGTGAGAGCTTCACTACTTCTCTACGTCTTGTAGTATTTGCTTGTGGCTACTTGTTTTCATTTTAATAAGTTTAAACACAATGAGTAGCAATGGGGATCCAGAGAAAAGTGTGGTGGGGGCTAAATTATCAGAATTATTAGATGCATTTCTCTGCTCTATGGGTTACTGTGCAAAATTATCATTTATATTGTTTTCCACTCCTTAATGGTAAGTAACAAACATTATGTGCTCCATAATAAACAAAGTCATCACAACATGAATCACTGAATACAGACTAAACATTTTTTTTTTAAAGATTTAGTAAAGCGTACTTACATGGGTACATTAACAGAAATTTGAAGGACACCTCAATTTACACAAGTGTAGTCAACAATTAATATTTAGTTTCACTTTGGTTTTACATTTGAAAACTCCACATCACAGAGGTTAAAAATGTCCTGACATTATGAGGAATCTGTTAATAGTTTATAAACCACTATCAATCTCTGCATCTGCATATTGAAAAAGTGTTATTGGAATAATGTAGCAGCAGTGACAGCAGTATTTTAAAGCATCAACATATGACTGTCGAGACATTGATGAGGATATGTAAAGATTATAGTCTGTACTTATTCTGTTTCATGTCTCAATCATTATCTGTTCAGTAATGAATATAGACAGTCTGCCTGGCCTAGTGTGCATGATTGTTACAATTGTGCTCCCCTTGATTTTTGAAATTGCTTTATTTTTAGTTTCTTTTTAGTCAGCAGGGGATGTGAAAGAATCATTGCAGATTTTTTTTTATCTTTGTGCACTTGAAGTGAACCTTGTGAATCGCCCCAAGACTTGATGTTGTTTTTCTCTGAATCTGGCTTCGCAGGAAACACAATTGGATTGTTTTTGTGTATAGTGCTCACTCCATTCTGAGCCCAGTGCACGATACATTATTAATGAGCTGTTAAGTGCGTTTGCACCTTACCGTCGAGGGCACACATGAGCACTCACAGGAAAAACTATTTTTCAAGTGAAAGATTCTCCATCTCTCACTGACGATGACTTTAAAGAGGGTATTGTATATTAAGGAAGGTTAACTGTAGTGAGATTGTGGATGTGGAGGGTGTGAATGACAGATTTTTTTTTTTTTTTTTTTTTGAATAATTGCTGTTCTCATTCAGTTCCACTAGGGAGCACCCTGTCTCCTGTTCAGAGCCCTTAAATTGCATGATGGTGTCATTTTTTCTTATAAGCTGGAAAAAGAAAGGTTCATCATGCGCTGCCTAATTCTGCCCTCCTTCATATACTGTACATAAAAAAAACACACACAATCCCTCTTTTAGGTTTCTCATTATATTCATATAGAAGCTTACTCTTTAATCAATGCCAGTGATTTTGTTTGCAGTGGTTACCTCAGGGTATTAAGTCTATATTATATATTATCTTTTTGTAGCACTTCACAGACAGATTTTGCTGTTTGAGTTCTTTTCTATATGCATAATCATTTAGTATGCTATTTTGCATGCTACTACGAATAATAGCTAACCTAGCAGAAATAATTAGTATGCTCATTAGCAGAGGAATATACATTTCATATATTTTCTGCCTTAAGAAAAAAGTGAAAACATCCCCCTTCATGTATGACTTAAACCACTTGGATAGATACTCTACATTTGTAGACACAAACATACACACACAGGTAGGACAGTAGTTTGAAATTATTATGATCATGATATTAATATGTACATTAGGTTAGATATCAGTTTCTGTCACAATATGGTTATTTATGCAAAATTATCAAAAAAATTAATTAAAGCAAAGAACCTGGATCCATGGTTCTTCATGACATGAGATCAAACTCCAGTTAAGCATCAATAGCTTTATAATGTTTATATTATAGTAAACTATAATAATAAAGATGTCATGATACCAGATACTAAAGTACAGTATAAGTACAACTGTATGCGTACACACACACACACACACACACACACACACACACACACACACACCACACCTCCATATAGTCAGTGTGCTAGCAGTAGTTTTAATTCACCAATAAGGTAACAGACCCATGGTGTGAAACGATTCATTTAAAAAGTCAGCGTTTTGACAAATGTTTTGACAAACTGAATGGTAATGACGGTCGTCTAGTAGTGTGAGCACCAAGCTTACATTATGAGTTGTTGCTGTCTTAGCCTAAACAAGAGACACTTGCCTTCACCTTGTTGTATGTGGAGCGTTGCTACAACAGATGCACCCCTGCACTTGCTGCTGCCAGTCCTCGTGCTGTTGTTATTGTTTTCTGTGCCTGCATTCTTCTTCTCCTCAAGTTTGTTGTCAGACTAACAAGCTCATATGGTTGTTATACTGCCCTTGTCAGTCGCAGAAGAATCACATCTCCAGTATCTACGACATCTTTGGTATCTACAGTACTATATTTTCTGCATGTAAACAGATGAAGCCATGTCATGCACCTCTTTCCTATTCAAATACATAATAATTTAAGCACTATAGAGAATGTAGAGTGTTGAATGTAGTGTTAGGCAAACTTGTGGTTAATGCTTCTGTTCATGTTAAAATGTAATTAGAGCATTGACGCTAGTGCTGTCTTCACTACAGTGTTGCTTTAGTTTTAGTCTCTCTCAGTCCCTTTCAGCTCTTTTCTGCTCAGCTTTGCTCCTGCAAACCTCAACTGCTCTCCAGCAGCCAAGAATTTTAAAAGAAAAACTCAGGAAAAAAAAGTGAAGATAAAGCTTGGGAAGAGGTTAAGAGAGGTAACCGCATATTTGGACATAGACTGAGGAGGAGGAAGAGCCAGCCAGGGGAAGGAGAGTAACAAATGGAGAGAAACAGAGACTTGGAGAGAATGGACAAGGAAAAGGGGTTAAGTAAAGGTCAGGGTCATGGAATCGGAAGGAGATCTGGCCAGTTGGGCATACATTCTCCTCCGCCCTAACCCCTGGAGGATTGTGGTGGAGAAAGACTGTGGCGCTACGTCAGACCCCAGGCCCCAATGGGCCCTCCCCAGCCTGGGGAGATGGAGCAGAGCTGTGGGGGTTCTGTGGAGTTTGGCCAGTGGGCCTGCTGACACGCCAGAGCAACTCAGTCATGTTTATGATGGGATATTTTTGTTATTGCGCCAATCTGCGTCATCCACAGCTTGACCCCTTGACACTAGACAGGCACCCAGTTTGAGCAGGCCTGCCCTCCCCCGCCTTTGGTCCTGCTCTTTTCACTGCCTTGTTTTTGAGCCACATTAATATCCACTGTTAACTCCCTATTTTTCCTGCTCTCTCTCCCTCCCTCTCTCGGGTCTAAAGAGGATAAAGATCTGTCCCTTTAAAGCATCAACTGCTGTCATCAAACCACTCAGCTCACAAACCACTTCATGCTGCTTAAACACAAGCCCACTTCTTCATTTTCAGCATTTACATACATGGCCATGGCCCCTTCCCTGGATTTGTGATTATTAACCTGGTGCTGGGAGGAGCCTGAGGGTACAGGTTAACAGCTATGCATTTTTAATTAAAAGGGCAGTAAAGCAGCTGCTGATGTACTGAGTCTCGGCTGCAGGGCTTGAGACACTAATAGTAGGCCCCATTGCAGCTAGTAGTGGATTTAGGCTAATTCTGCATATATATATATATATATATATATATATATATATATATATATATAATAAGTAACTAGTACAAGAGAAATGAAATGGAAAGTGTAGTTTGATTTTCCCTTTTTCTTTTTTCTTGTGAACTTGATTTCACATCATTCTCATCCATTTTTATAATAAACAATCTCAACACATCTTAACAATTGAGCAGCTTTAAACCTTTTCTCTTTCTTACCTTCTTGTATCCCACTCCCCCACTTTCCCGCCCTATTTCTCCAACTGTCTCAACTCCTCTCTCCCCTCTATGTGTAGCTTACTCACTGCCTTCACACGATCCGCCTATTAGTGACCTGTACTTAAGATGAATCTCGAGTGTCCAGACCGTAATATGGCTTAAAGGAGCGTATTCCCTCAAATAAAAGCCGGGAGTCAATCAAAAGCCGGATCTTTTGGGGGCATGGTCGACACAAACAAATGGCCAGGCCCAAGTACAGGCTTGTCATAGTGCACATGTTAGTTAAGCATAATGTACATTTGTACAGTGACAACAATATAATCATGCTACAATCATGCTTTCAACACTCTGTTGTTCTGGATTACTCATCTAAGTACAGTCTATTATTGTCCTGTTTCAATCTCTCTACGTGTATGTGTGTATCCACTTTGCTCTGTCCCCACTGGCATTTGTCCACTGAAATGCTGGAGGGCTTTTAATTTGAAACAGTTACAGGAAGTGTTAAGTTTGAATTAACAGTGTGAAATGCAGTAACTTGAACAGGGCAAATGGGATTGGATTAAAACAAGGCTTTTTGTTTTGATCCGATAGCCTCTTCTTTCCAGTAGCAAGTCACTGTAGTGTGCAGTCTGTCCGGAAGCCACAGTGGAGCTGTAGGACGTATTATGACAGCTTGCATTGTAAAAGCAATGGTAGCTGAAGTTCTTGACAAGTGACCACCACCACCTGCTCCTGGCAAAAAAACATGTGGTGGCAGAGATTAAAATTTGTTAAAAATAGCCCCTTTAAATGGACATGTTGAAAGAAAAGGTGGGGATTAGGTGGAGATTTACGGAATTTGCATTTGTGAATATAAAATCTGTACATCATTAAAGTTGAGTAACAGGAAACATGGAATAAGATGGAGGGTTACACCTTAATCTAACCAATGACGTCTTACCTGCATGCATATTTCGGAGAACACAGGCAGACAGCAGGACGCCCCTACAAAATCCACTCCATGTTCCACTCAATCCTATCTTTTTTTATGAGTCACTGACAGGGAAAAGGATGCAGAAATCTCCATTGGTTTTTCCCTTTAAAGTCATACTGTAGCACTTATATTTGTTTTTATATGTCATAGCAAAGGGTTTAGATTTCATATCAAAAGTATTTCTGTTCAAGCCTGAGTAATTTTTCTGAGGTTCATCACTCATGCT
The DNA here is from genome assembly GCF_046630095.1 of Trachinotus anak. NCBI lineage: Eukaryota > Metazoa > Chordata > Actinopteri > Carangiformes > Carangidae > Trachinotus > Trachinotus anak. The sequence continues at coordinate 10,019,509 of NW_027273853.1, read as the reverse complement.
GCTTTGCTCTCCCTACTTGTTCTCTTGTCCACTCTCAGGAGTTTTATGCGTGAGCACTATATTATAGAGAAGACACAACAACATGTTTGATTTGCCAACTTGGCTGCTATTTACATAGCTTCTCACAGGCAAATGTTATGGCACCAAGCCAGCAAAAACAAAATCCATATCTGCTAACCTAGTCTAAATATTTCCTCCAAAAAGTTAATCAGTCTGTAACTAAATATGTTTGTGTCCCATTTGTTTTCCTAAAGACGTCTTCCACCAACTTATCAGTATAGAGATATGGATTTGCATGTCTTTTGCAAAGCCACTGCTGCATACAAAAGGGAGTGAGCTATTTCCTAACATGTTAGCTTAGCAGAACTATGAGAAGAGGAAGAGAACGTGCAGATTTTCACTTTGTGCTGGACAGAAGACAAAAACATGGATCTCACCATAAAAATATGCACTATTGTCATATTGGTGAGATAAATTACTAAACTAACGAAGGTTCCTTATATGAAAATAATAAAACATGTTTTCGCTGAAAGGTAGGAGGGTAGGAAAAGTAGTAGCAGGAGAAGAGTGATTCTAGGTCTCTGTCTCTGTCTATGTCTCTTGTCTCAGCGGAGCCTCCTCCCTCCTGTCCTCAAACCAGTTTCCATCAATGCCGCAGCCAGCCCCTAGAGTCATAAAAATAATTTGAGATATTCATGTGCGTAAGAGAAGTTCTTCACATGTGAACTCATTCACTATCCTAAAAATAGACATTCCTCACAAAAAAGAGCCAATTGACGCAAGAGGTTATATCTGGGGCTATTTTTGACAATCCTGGTTATTTTTCTAGCCTTTCTTTTCCCTACTGACAATATTTGTGTGGATTCCAGACCAGTTTTACTATAAACCAACACAGCATGATAGATGAAATGTTATACATAAAAAGGGCCAACTATTCAGGAAATCTGGTATTGCCTTGAGTGTATTTTCACAAGGCGAACTGCCTTGAAGTTTGTGGTTGTGTTGGCAGATTATGTATTGAGTAATTAAACCAGGTAACAAAACAAAACACCGATAAATTGAACACAGTGCAATGTAATGTTGCAAGGTGGGTGCTCATTTCAGTCAGACACCCTCCTGTTCAAAGAGTTGAAGCGTTTGGTGCTGAAATAATTCACAGCAAGAGCAGTGACTTGTTTACAGTGATAACTGCGCCGTCTGTACCCATTTCTATCTGCTTAGCTCTCTACAATGTCAGCTGTGATAAACATTTCTCGTTTGAGCCCAAATACTAAAGAGATATCAAACTTTTGTCTGAATTTAAATTCTGTGGTCTTATAGTACAGTATGTTGCAGGGGAATGTGGGATAGATCCCGTTGAAAATAGAAATCTCACTGAGCTCTTGCATGCATTATTAAGATTGCTCACATTGCTTATTAGTGTAATGATCAGCCACTGTATCACTTGGTGAGATGTTTGAAGCATGTAGCCTCATTATTCGTTAGAGACGGGGCAGGATGGGGGCATGTCTTTGAAGCTGGTTCTCCACAGACAAATGAGACTGCTGCAATATGAGCCAAACCCGACACGTTTATGCAAATCTGATGCTTGTAAAATCACAAACTAGCTTGAAATTTGAAATTAACCGTAATATGTGAGTTAAGTTATATGCCTTTAATAAATATTTGGTTACTTTTCATTGGTGAGGCCAGCTGTAGTTACTTGGGTATGCATATGCCAAATGAGAGCAATGCAGCAGAGGCAAATTTGAGTGACTGAGTGAAATGACAGTGAGAAGACACAAGTATTAATTTCCTTTGTTTCTTATTACTTTTTTGTGTTGTTTGTAACTCGGCTTGTTTTTTTGTTTTTTTTTGCTTGATTGTCTCTGTGCAGGTGCTGGCCAGAAGGAAAGAGGGGTCTGGCAAGGTGAAGGTTCTCCTGCACTGGACACCTGAGGACATGTGAGTAAAACTTCTCTATACTACGCTATAAATTATCTGTATAAATCTTTACCTTGCCTAATATAAGCCAAGATAAGAAACAAAAAACATATACACACCAAACAAATGGAGGTGTAAATCACAAATGCTGCAGGTTACTGACACATAAATCATGAATAATAAAGTTCACAGGAAGGTGAATCAGTGTTGTTATGTGTCAAAACACACGTAGTAGTGGTAAAATGTAAAATACCTTTTCTGGTGACACCTTCTGTGCACTCAGCTTGCCTTGGTTTAAGTTTATTTAGTTTAACAACTAGATGCAGACCAAAACTAAAGCAAAATACTTCAGGGAGGAAGGTTATCATTCATTGTCTATTACAGTCTTAGTGAGAAGTTGCTCCTCACAGCAGCATGCCATTCTCATCCGTCAATCTCTCCACTCTCCTCCTGGCAGCTCCTCTCTGACAGACTTGTATTAAACACAACCTGCCTTCTGGAAGCTAGACAACTAATCAAAAATCACAAATGACAACCTGTCGCAGTGACACTATGTAATAAATTATCAGACAAAATTTAGGAGATAGTTTTAGGATTTATACTAGATGAAGAGATGCAGTGAAGCTTTCAAAATCAAATGTCTAATCATTTTAATTAATTTCTCAGTATTGTTCTGAGTAACCAGAAGAATCGAAACCTCTGAATATTATGTAGCTGTTGTGATGTAATGCACCGCTATACTTTGCAATACTTCTGGGTCAACTTCCCAGACAGCCTAACTTCCTAATGTTATTTATTGTAGTTTTAATCCTGTTGGGAAACTGGTTAAGATATTTTATTTATTTATTTATTATTTTGTGTCCATAAACCTCATTAAAAATGCAAAGAGATTAACCTCCGGGACTGGTAGATAACCTTTAAAATGGCACTGATCTACAAGGCAACTCAACACCACATGTACAAATATCCTGCATATGCTTGTCACACAAACATTTCCTTTTTGAGCAGCAGGGGCGCCTGCATGTATAAGTGAACATCAACAATGTATGTGTATCTGTCTCTGACAGTTTTATGATTCTCCTTTCCATCCAGCTGTACAGTCAACATGGTGGCCTTCCTTCATGTCACGGCTTGCAATAAATCTTCCCAACCTTGCTCTCTTGGCTGATCCAATATTTGTTGTGGAGAACTCTCTGGGTTAGGAATCCAGGTTCCCCTATAGTATATATATCACGCTAGCTCCTCTGCTTGAAGTCCCAGAGCTCTCCTCAAATGGAGCTGAGGGCATCAGCCATGCTTAGTATCCTCACATTCATGCCTGGATAGGGAGAAGACTGGACTTAGCATTAAAAAATCTGTCTCTGTCCCACTCTGGGTCTGGCGCCGGTTTTTGTACCATCTGCTTGGCCTGGTCTTACTCGGATAAACCTTGAATTGGTCCACTGAAGTGTCTTTTAAACAGTGGATCAGCATCCAAAATTACTTAGAGGCTGATTTTCTTCTTTGTTTCTCTCCAGTAAATGTTTCATCAATTCCCAGTTTAGGTAATAAATGTCCATCACAGCATTATGGTGTAACCTCTGGATGAACTTCCACTAAAACATCGTGCTCAGCCTACTGGGGCATGAGCTGCTCTGCCCAGTCCTCACTAGCTACAAACTGTACCTATGCCCAGCTCGGCCTCACCAGGCTTAGCCAACTGGAGGTGAATCTTGGCACCATTTAGCCCCAGCTCATTTAAGAAATTGGGCAGACAGGTTCGGCAGTGTGCTTGGGTCTGTCTCACAAAGAATAAGAGCTTCATACAGCGTTGTGATTCTCAGCAGAGCTCTTGCTCCGGGGAAGCTCCCACCACACTTTCAGCACTCCCACGATCCCATTAAAGGGTTTGACTGCACGGCCTCAGAAGATGATTAGAGAGAAGAGAGAGGAAGAATGAAAGAGAGGAAAACTGAGGGCAAAGAAGAGGTGGGAGATGAGAGAAAGGATGGGGGGGCAAGGTCAAAGGAGACAAAGAAGAGGTTGGAAAACAGAGAGAAAAATAGGTTTAGTGAAAAGAAGAGCAAAGATGGCACTGGGCAAAGAAACCTGAATGATGCAACATGACATAGATTACAGCTGACAGCCTCCAATGAACATACTGTAGATAAACCCTTGTATTCTCAGCCTTCTGCTGCTTCAGCTTCCCATCTTTCTACTTCTGTCTTTTTCCCCTCTCTGATCCACCTCTGCAATCTCCTCCTCACCCCACATGTGGGAGTTTAATCTTGTGCATAGAGAAAATAATGAGGCAGAGGGAGCAGAAGAGAAAGATGAAGTTTGGTGATCAGGAAAGACTCGTCAGATTAATTCCAAACAGAGAGACATAGATGGAGATTGATACTGAGACTCAGTAGCAGAATGGATGAGGAAAGGAATGGGGGAGACAGAGAATTGAGGAAAGTGAGAAATTGGAGTGGGAACAGAATGGTTGTGGGAGAGAAAAATTTGAGGAAGAGGCAGAGTGAAACCAGAGAGAATGAATGATGGTGAGGGAATTAAACAGATAGAAAACAAGAGTGCAATGCCTTTTTGCTTGGTCCATGCAAGAGAAATCACTGATGCTAGTGAGTCCTGCAGTGGGTGAAAACTGGTCATTAATATGGATAACCACAATCCAATCACAGTAGTGAAGGAAATGCACAGTGATATCTTTAACTGTGAGGGTGGCTTTATTATCTCCCAACAGATAAACGTTTACCAGGAGATGAAAGTATGTACAGTATATGTTTGTTTTTTGCATCTTTTCTTTTGTGCATATAATTGACTGTATGCTCAGCCTACCACCCTTAGTCACTGTTGCTATGACTATCAAGTGTATGAGCCATCCCTGTTGTGGCACATATGCACTTTACAGTGATAACAAGGACAAGTTTACCACCCAAAATTTGAAAACTTGATCATGTGTTTCTAACAAAACTGTTTAAAACAAGAGTCATGTAAAGGTAATCTTGCATTAGAGGCACTTGATAGCTACATACATGATATCACACTAAAATACTGGCCCATAAAGTCAGCAAGCAGCTGCTAATGTTAGCCTGAAATATTACAGTGCTTAGTTAGGTGAAACTACTGACGGGCACATGCTAAGAATTACAGCCTAGGGCAGATAAACACAATGTTTGAACCGATTATTGTACTTGTATTTACTTGTATGTCTTTGCTCCTATGTTTTGCATGTGGAGAAATAAAAACCTTGACGGGTCTCCCATGCTAAGTTACAGTACCTAAATTATGACTGGACAATTGCTGTTCAGGGGTTGGTAGTGAATGTTAATTTGGCCAAGTTAAGCATTTAGTCTTTTTACTTTGTGTAATGTCGTATTATCTGACAGACAATCTGGTGGTCATTTAGTTAGCCATCAAGTGTTGTGACCCTTAACATCTAGTGTGTGTGTGTGTGTGTGTGTGTGTGTGTGTGTGTGTGTGTGTGTGTGAGAGAGAGTGTGTGAGAGTGAATGTATGTTTCTCAGTAACTGAGTCAATGATTAGTCATATGAATGTGGGAAGTCACGTTTATTAATCCTTGAGCAAACCATTCACATTCTGACTGACACTCATTAACTCCATTTGGTTTAATGAGTAACTGATTAATATGAACCATTCTGAACATGAACTACCAGCAGTTCACTGAGGAGGAAGAGGGGGTGGCTGGGCTGAGAGAGAACGAGAGAACCATAATTGCTGTCTAATCTTTGATGGATGGGTGAATGGATTCCCCTGTATGCTGCTGAATGCTTTTGAATTATAAACGGTAGACTACACAGTCAGTGGCAGTGAACTGCCTTGACCCACTGGCATCCTGACACATCATTTTGGTCAAACTACATGGTACTTATCATACGTGAGATGGGTGTATTTCTTAGAATCTTTGGTAACTCGTATGTAAAATTTTTTTCATTGCTTTGTTTATCTGTTAGAAGTTAATAAAATGCACAATAATCACAAGCTAGTAGGGTTGTGAATAGCAGTTTTTCACACTTTGGATATATGGCACAATGTCCAGTATCAGAATATGCATTGTAATTACCTAACAAAATCAAATTAATATAGTGGAACAGCATGGGCTTTTCCAATACTTCATAGAGAGAAATAAATCCTCAAACAAATACAACCTAAAGACCTGGTATTAAAAACTTATAGCCTATGAAACATACATAAATATCATCTCAGTCTAAGAATGGTTTCTCCACCTTACATTACTCACACTTTTAACTTACTTTTTTCCCACTCAAATGCATTTATTATACAAACCTCCCTGACTCCCAAGCAACAAAAAACATCAAGGACTAAAACACTAACACTTATGGTCCATAAGCAGAATCAGTCCAGGCAGTAAAAACGGTTTCCCTTCTCCGTGCATATCTTTGATCATTGACAAACAGCCGTATGTGAATGGCTGATCACATTTTGAGCAAGCAGCTAGGGAGTACAGGTAAGTTAGCTGTAAAGCTGTTATGATATGATATGGCCATTTTCTGCTGGCTTAATTGTGTTATTGCTGTGATATTACGGAAGTAGTCACTGTCATTTCTTTTGCACCATAAGCAGTTATCTATCTGGCTCGCAGGATAGAGAATAAAAGAAACCGAACAGCAAAAAATACCTCAGTTGCAGTTTATGATTGTGTTATAAAACAACAGAGAGGCTTTGATCTAATAGTAATAAAATAATCTTCCTAAAGGTCAAACAGTCACACACAGGCAATTCAAGTCTTATAAACATAGATATAAATCAAATATGTAAGAATTTGTTTTAACAATAACTGGTCCGACCCTTGGATTCACCTGATAAACCCCAGGGCTCAACCCCGAGGAAGAGGAAGAAATCATTGTTTGTTTTTCCATTTTAATTGAGCAGTATGCCTTTTTGTAAAATTTTGAGAGGGGAAAACTGCGGGCAAAGTGGCGCTGTAGGATATGATGATCCCACCAGGCACGAAGCTGCTCACCGACGTCATTAGATGTTGTTATTTGGTTTAGTATAGGTTGTGACGTTGGGTGACCAAAATTCAATGTCAGGGCAATGTCTAATGCCCACTTTAATTTGAAGTAGAATAATGACGACAGCGGACGTTGATATTTTGTTAGTTTTAAGTTGTGTTGTTAAGTAACCAAAATCCAGTGTCTTCCAACTGTCTCATGTCAAGGTAATCTTGACACGAAAATATTGATATTCTAGTCGTGAGCAAAAACCCAACTTCTACTAAACCTCAGCTAAACATCACAATGTCAGTTAGTAAATGTTGGGTTTTGGTGTCAACCCGTCTTCCTGACATGATATTGACATCCGGTGCCAGGAGAGATAGATTGTGAGATGATAGAAGAATATCTATCATTTCATATTATGACACAGCTACACACACACACACACACACACACACACACACACACACACAAACAACATGATGTTGGCATGGAAATTCTTCACCATGAGTGAAGAAGACAAAAATCTTGCACTTTGTAACAAGAGAGAGACATAGAGGGCGATCCCTTCACCTAGTTATTTAATAGTTAATAGCATGTGTTTTATTATGAATATACAATTGTGTTGTCCATTAAAGAAAAGATCTTTTTGTAGCAGTCAATTATATATATTGTTTTTTTGTACAAAATTGGAATCAGCCACAAGTGGGAATAGTGGGTCAGACAAAAAAAAAATCAAAAAATCAAAAAATTGGAAATCAGAATTAAGAATTTTGGTCATATCGCACAGCTCTAGGTTGAGAGAAACATAAAGAAACAGTAGTGATGAAGTTTAAACAACTGCCGGCAGGAGTGGATATCATGCAAGGAAGTAGCACTCAGCAGAAACCTTTGAAACTTCAATACACTCACCTACTGTTATTTCCTGAGTAGTTGTGTGCATGCATCTCATTGCTTTGAGTTCAAGTCCATTGATGAGTCAGAGACATGATTATCTGTGTGTAAATCGGTTTTGATGTAACTCCGTGTTGTTCAACTATGAATATGTCCCCATTAGAATTAGCATACGACTTCCTGTTCTGAGCACTAAAAAATATTTAGAATATGCATCTGTAAGGCATTTTGGAGTGCAGTTGCAACAGTGAGCAATTGTCTGAACTGTGATTGTACTTGTTCGATTGTGCAGTCCTCTCCTTTTTGCCAGTGTTTTCCTTGAGGCTGCAGAGACCTTTTCAGTCCCAGAACCAGCTCTCTGGGCCTGCTGTCTTCTGCTTTGCAGAATGATGCAATTTACAAGGACATTGAACTCCTTCAGTCACTCCGGCTGAGTGCCGTATAAAGCCATTTAATATGTTAGTGATTTAATATACACTTTGCTGCTTTGTGATGTACTTATTGTTCCTGTCACCACTAAAGGCCCGGAGCCAGTCATCAATTCAGGGATTCAGGGTGGAAGACTGGGCTTCACTCTGACAGGCACCCCCAGTAGCTCTCCCCACAGAGGCCTCACTCACAATATACATTTCTGGCTCATAAAGAAGCGAGCCAAACAGTCTCCTCTGGAAAATAAAATAAATCCATTTGTCTTTATTTGGCTTGGTGTGACTGAATGGAGTCTTTGGGTGGAGATGCCTCTTAGGTCTGAAGTGTGTGTGTGTGTGTGTGTGTGTGTGTGTGTGTGTGTGTGTGTGTGTGTGTGTGTGTGTGTGTGTGTGTGTGTGTGTGTGTGTGTGTGTGTGTGTGTGTGTGTGTGTACACTTTCGTGCATGTGTGTATGCATGACACGTGTGTGACATGCTGACCTCCCCAGCGCAGCCGCCCTGTGTGCCTCCCATCGATCAGAATATAATAACTCATCAGTACCCCAGCACACTCGCTCTGACATGTTTATAGTGAATCTGGAGTGGAACGTGAATGTAACTGTGCACGCACACAAACACACATAGGTGTTTACTGCATATTTAACACTCTGCAGGTCCTCCTCTGTCATTTGAGGTTTGCTTTTCACAGGGACACTAACTCAAGACTAACCTAAACTTTAAAGCTGCTTTGAAGGGAGCTGTTTCTTGTCTTGTCCCTGCCTCTTTTCAACTTCCTCTTTCTGCTCTGGCCACCATTAAAGGGGATGCAAACACTTTCCCCATGCACTACAGAGTCAAAAAAGACAGTTAATTAACAACTCAGTATCAGGGTTACATTATAGAAATGACTATTAAAAAAAAAAACATTTTATATGATTTTACCAAACTTAGGAGAACTATTGTTGTGTCCCATTAGCGCTTATCTATATATTAAAAAATCAACATAGAAAAAGCCAAGCCTATGGGTAAAAAACATCGGCAGTACAATACCGTCATATGCCTCTTACCATGCATGATTACTTCCACATGGGCAAAATTCTTAATTTTAGTTTTTGTTTTATTTGAATGATTTTGTATTTGTAGTATTTCATCCTACTTTCCACTAGACCAGAAACCTGTTGAGAAAACTGCAATTTTTGGTTATATTACAACAATTCTATTGTGGCACACTCTCTGGTTTTGTGTTTCTTCTTTGTAAATTACTTAAAGCATAACTATTGTAAGATAGAGTTGGACTCGATACGCCATCTTAATTTTCCTGTCAGTAGGCAACTGTGAGATTCTCAAGAAAAAGGGTACGTTGGGCTTTTATCCTTATGTCTTGTAAGTTGAATTCGGCTCTGGGCCCTGTCTTCTTCTTTTGTAACATATGCTTGTACTGTAATTATGGTCTATGCTTGTTTGTGTGTATGCATCTAGTCAAGCCTGGGTCAAATGTGATTATACATTAGTCTTTGTTTAACAATGATAACTTGAAGGATATTGTTTAACACAACATCACAGTTTGGATTTTGGTAGGTTATAAGTACACAGCACTGGTTTTCTGAATTTTATTTACTAAATTGTCCCATGTGGCTAGCCCCACCCTCCAGGCCCTTAAACATGCCATAAAAGGATTTGCAACCACTATGTAAGTGAATTGTTTCTCCTCCGTCTCCACTTTCACTTTTCCTCCACCTCTCTCTCTTTCCCTGTCCTTCATTTGTCAGTTTTTTATTACTTTTTCCCCTTTTGTTCTCCATCTCTACCTGAATGTGCTGCATGTGAAGCACTACCTGCACACATTTGCTGAATGGGCTGACAAGGCATGTGAATGAGTGATTTGGCTGGATGGCTGCCTGCTTGCCTAACTGCTGCCTGCTGTGTGTGTGTGTGTGTGTGTGTGTGTGTGTGTGTGTGTGTGTGTGTGTGTGTGTGTGTCTGCATCTCTGGGGGCTCCTGTGATGACGCACATAGTGACGGGGGGAATGCTGGGGGTGGAGACAGGGGAGGCTGGAGGAGGGAGGGGAGGTGCAGTCAACTCGCTAAGCTCTTTGTTTCTTTCTTCTGCACCTTGACTTGCCACACCAGTGCTTGCACACTCCCTTCTTTCACAGGGGATCACACTGCTGTGGGTACAGTAAGGTACAGCTCAGCAGTACAGTACATCATGTACACGTGTGTGTGGGTGTGTGTGTCACCCTGTCAACTGTCACTCTGAAGCAGCTGCATCTCGAGCCTGGAGCTTCTGATTTTAAGGGGCCTGGTGTCTGTATTTCAAGCTACTTTCATACTGGATTGTTTTAAATGCACACAAATCACTTTCACATGCATGCACCACACATGTACACATACACACCGTCATACACCAGTCCTGCATTTGATACCACCAGTGCACACAAGTGAACAAAAACTAATCATGAAGGTATAGTGTAGATGTTAATTGATAATTGACAACATGGGAAGACAGTATGCATTGTCCTGTGTGTGTGTGTGTGTGTGTGTGTGTGTGTGTTGTGAAGATCTGCTCACCTATGTGCATATATCAGTGCCACTGCTTTGGTCAAGGCCGTGTTACTTATGGAAATGTACGCAGTGTTCAGAGGAAGGTGTCAACATGTGCCCTGGACTCAATGGGGCTCTTTGTCCATCTCTCCCTCCCACTTCATTCAACCGTGCTCCCGCTCTATTCCTCTTTTTCCTCTCTTTCTTGTCAGAGCTTCAGCCCTGACCACATGTCTTCTCTCTGCATGTGTGTGTGTATTGTGTTGCAGACTACCTGACGTGTGGGTGAATGAAACGGAACGATGTCAGCTAAAGACTAAAGTGGTGCACTTATCCCAGTTACCGCAGGACACAGCCATGCTGCTAGACCCAAACATCTATAGGTGAGTGTGTGATGACGCCAGTGGCCTCTTTGCACACACACACACACACACACACACACACACACAGATACACAAACACACATTGCTGTAGCCAGACACGTGTTGCCCATTGTCTAATCCCCAGTAGAATTCATTTTGTAAAGCATTAAAGTGCCACAAGAAAGTGTTTAACAGTTATTGTCTTTGCCCTCCACATCTGTGTGTGTGTTGATGTAGATGTAGATGTATGTGTGCAGCATTAACACTTTCTTCCACCAGGTGGCACCAACTCCTGACTACAGTAGTCAGAGTAAAAACAAGTGCAGAGAAAACATTTTGTTTTGCTTTGTTCGCCTGTGTGTGAAGAGGCAAAACATTATCTGCTGTGCAGCCTGATCAAAGAGGTTGGCTATTTGACAGCAGCCAGATATGGTGGCTCCTTTGATTTGTCAGAAATCACAAACAATGATAAAGGGGACTCAAGTATTCAAGACTCTTTCACTTGAGATATGCTAAGGCTTCATTTGATGTGTAAGATGCCCTCTATTAACTTATTCAGCTGATAAAAGTTATGAGAACAGAAGCTTTATATGAGGAAGTAATTTAGTTAAAATCACATTGTTCTTTTAAAAATAGGAATGATCCTTACTCTCTTCGAGTGCACCAAATTCCATTAAACATTAGCTAAGATATTATTTGAATTCTGTGCAGCTCTGCAAGACTTAGCACACTCGTCACAGAGATGAGAAAACAAGCTTAGCTTTATGGTACACCATAAAAGGCTGAAAATGAATCCTGAAAGAGGAACAATGTGCCTAAAATAACAGAGTGGTCATCTTACTGGAGATATATGGCACACAAGTGTGCTGATCAGCACACAGGCTGACTGATTTTAATTGGACCTGAAGGCTCAGTAACTGCACGGGCTGCTGCTGGACTCTGGTTTCATAGTTGAATATAACCGTCAGCACTCAGCCAATTTATGTCAAGGTTGTCCTACTGCATGAAATCCCTAAACAAATGAGGTGATTGGTGCCTGTGGCAGTAAATATAGTGGGGTGAACCCCAGTACATGTCGATGGGATGGACAAAAAGAGACTGACATTGGGGCAGTTAAAGATTATAATTTTTCAACAATGTTTCCATGTTGAGGCTCTTGTATTTTGTCATGCTGAACTGAAATCAGCTCAAAAACATGATCACATTTTATATTATATTATATATTATATATGTCACAGAGATGCTCTTACACAGTGGGCTCACAAACTTTTTCTATTTTCAGAGCACTTCCTCAAAAGCGGCTTAAGCGCAGGTAAGCTGAACCACTTATAGATATAGATTTTTTTAAAATATTGATATACACTGAAAGATTTATTTAGATGTAGATGCTACACACACAGTACCATGGTGAGTGTTTGTCTGAAACACCTTTGCGTAGCTTCCAGCCAACAATTAGGATCAGTTACAATAATTATTGTATTTGAACTACCAGTTCCATTTAAGTTCACATTTTTTTCATTTTTTTCACACAAATAACTGAATTGAAACCATCTTCAAGGGAAATCAAGGGATCTTGCCTTTTGGTTATTTTTCAAATGTATTTTTAACAACGGCAGTATTGGCATAATTTGTAGCAGCAATGTAATGGCTCAGAGATGTACAAAAAGACTAGGCTGGTGCATAAAGATAAAAGCATTAATGTTACAATATCGGTGTCTTGAAATCATCCGTGCATCTATGCACAGCTTTTGAAGATCAGTGTTGTGCTGTGTATGCAGACAACACAGAGCTGCCACATTATTCTTGTTTGTTTACTCAACATACACATTTTAAATTTCACTTTTCTTTTGGTATAGCCTAGATCAAACGATGCTGATGTCTTGATGATGCCGTAATGGTTTTGCATCTGTAGCGTTACCCGTGGCTCTGGCTTTCCTGTGGTGAAACATCCTTGTAGATGATTACTTATCGCCCACAGTTTCACCGTTTCTGTATACTGTGAAGCCAGCTAATTGAGAAACGGGCCATTTTGAAGCCACGACCCTTGGCATTCCCTAGTCTCACTCAAAATGAGGTCATATTTGGCCATTGTTCATTATTCCATTAATTCACCTCAGTAGTTCAGCACAGTAAAAGCTCTAAAATACACAGTGTAATGTGTCTGCAAAGGAAGTCAGCTCAATGTCTGAACATCCAGGATAAAGCCCATTTCTCACACTGTAATCTCTCTTATGACACACTGGGAACAACTCATTCTCTCTCTCTCTCTGTCTTTCTCTCCTGTCTTTGTGCGCAGCCTGTAAGGAGTCATCTGTGGACTTGATACTTAAGGGGAAATCCTTGTTCGTAGGAGGTTTATCTGTATGGGATGGGACGCTCTTCATCTGTCTCAGCTGAACGGGGGGAGTGAAGTGCCGATAAAAGCAAGTGAAACTTGGCTATGCTGCAGTTCTCCTTTTTTTCCTCTTCAATTTTGTATATTTGAAATGACTGTTGTAGCCAAGTGTCGTGTAAATTGGGACTAACAATTTTTAAACAGTTTGTTTTTATCAAAAACTTCAATGAATGTTTTTTTTTTTTAACAAGCATCAAGCCGAAAATATTCTTAATACCCAATGGTGTAAAAATAACTGTTTTGTGTAACCTCGTCAGAAAATGCAGCATATTTTATAACTGTTTTGTGTAAAATATTTATGCAGATTTGTAACTTATTTTTATACCATGAAAATGCTGGTGTACTGTGGATTTTTGTGAAGGTTTTGAATAGAACCGTATTTACTGTGATACTCCATGTTAACTGTCACTTGTAGGGATATTTGGACATTTCTAGTTGTAATTATGTTGTACATAACAGAAGTCTTAACAGATTATCCTATTTATACTTAACTGAATACAGTACTGTTACCTGTGTGTATGACAATGAAGTGTGAGGTTGTGCCAATCATGTCAGACAACAATGCGATGCAAATTGTTATAGGAGCAATAACACAGTAGTTCAGAGAACTACTGTGTAGCTCTTAATCTTACCCAGTCTGTAGACACTTCAGCATAAAAATGACTCGGATTTCAGCACAGCACTGATGTTGGTGTGATTTACACTTTTTATCTGCCCACCTACTCTCCGCCAAGTAACATGAACTGTGTTTATCATAATCGTTATGATAAATTTACATCACCGTAATTTAAGCACTCAAGAATTATTGTTTAAAAAGTTGTGTTTTCTACTGTGTGTTGTCCCTGTTGGAAATTGAATATTTGTAATAAAATCTGGGAATCGACAGATGTTTAACAATGCAAGTTGTTTGTACAGATGAGGATGCAAGGTGTTGGAATGGCAGCAATGCATCCATTGTGGTATGAATATGAGTTCCTTATGTGTGCGTTGGAGGGATTGGCTGGGTTATTTGGCGTCCATTAGTAGAACAGCTTTGGGAGCATGCTGTGGAGGAGCTAATGACTGGGCCAGCAGGGCAGAACCCCTGCCAGCCTCAGCTGTTAGTGAACATGCCTGCAGAGACAACTAAGTTCAGGGAGAGGTCTGCTGTAATACTGCTGTCCTGCTCTTCAGTATTTCATGCACTTACACGCTCATAAAAAATTCATGGTAAATTAGGACTCCACCATGTGATACGCTGAGCCCTTCAGGTGTTGTTCCATTTTTTTGTTGAGGAATGCACGGAAAGTTTGGTGGCCCCCTGTTGTATTTGTGTACTTTGGTTTATGTCTTTTTCATATCTGCAGTGGTCTGTGGCAGCTCATAGAACTGTTTGGTGGCAAAGTGATAAGAGATAGGACCAAGACATGGAGGACATTTGTAATGACCAAAGAATGCGCTGCTTTCATGTGCCAACATCAGCACAACTTACATTTTGTGCTGTAACTTTGTCATGAGTCAGCAAATATTTTTTTTCCGGGAGTCTTGGATCAAGACAGGCTTGTTTGAGTATTTTTGAAACTGCTGATCTCCTGTGTGTGTTTTCAACAGTCTATTATGTTTAAGAAAAAAAAAATCCATTGAGACATGCTTGTTGATCAGAGGAGGACGGTTAGACTGGTTGGAGCTGACAGAAAGGCTATGGTAACTCAGATAACCACTATCTACACTGTGGTGAGCAGAAAAGTATCTCAGAATCCACAACGCGTCAAACACTGATGAGCTACAGCAGCAGAAGGCCACGTTGGGATCCACCCCTGTCAGCCAAGAACCCCAGGAAAAACGCAGCCTGGTCTAAGGAATGTCGTTAACCACGTGCAGCCCTTTATGGTCAGAATTTACCATCTTCTATTGGCTACTTCCAGCATGGTAATGCACCATGTCACAAAGCCAGAGCTGTTTCAAAACTGTTTTCATGAACATGACAATAAGTTGACTGACCTCCCCAGTCACCAGATCTGTTGACAACAGAACACCTTTGGGATGTGATAGAGGAAGAGATTGGTAGCATGAATTCGACAAATCTGCAGATGTCAACATGGACCTGAATCTGAAAGAAAGCTAAGTCATGAAGAACTGAGGCTGTGAGCAAAGGGAGGCCTCACCCAGTGTTAGTATGGTGTTCCTAAAAAAATGCTTGGTTTGTGTATTTTTCAACCCCTTTTTCAGTTGCACCAAATGCAGTCGGGTTAACTTCAGCCCATTAAATCATTCAGTCTAGAGTTAAAACCACCTTTCTGTACTCTACAGAACAGATTCAATCTCCATTATGTTCCAAAGAAAGACATATTTGGATGTCTCTATTGTTACATCTGGATTTTCACATTTTTCATCTGACTTCATGAGGTTGATGTTAGGTTATATTAGCTAGATTTTGCTGTATTGGTTTGATGAAACTCTGCAAAAACAACTGTTCAAAAAATATTTAAAATTAAAGGCTACATTCAGTCCCTGTTTATACTATTTTAAGTGTGGGACTTACCACAGGATCACATAATATAAGTCATCAGTTGGCAGGAAGTTCTCAAAGATAAGCCGTCCTGTGAGTCTGGGGTGCACACATTATGTCCTATAATTCAGTTGCTCATGAGTCATAGTGCAAGACAGTTGAATAGACCTACAGTATCTCGAGTAAATAACATTCCCACAGTTCTGTTGACGACACTCAACTGATTTATTTCATTTTTAGCTGTGACAAAGTTGTCCAAGAGTCCATGGGGCCACATCTGCTTTCTCCAATACTGATCACTGTTGCTCAGTAGGCATTTGCAAAGTACTAATCAATGTGCTCTTGTTTTTTGGCTCTGATGATTCCTGTTAGCAGCTATATTAGTTTAAACAGTCTGCTGCTTTGCCTTTGTGTTCTGCCCTTGATTTTTTTTTTCCAGTATTGTTGAGCAGAAGCATGAAGAATCTGCTTTTGACAGCATGTATGTTGCGCTAGCCTCAAATTAGCAACATTCTTTGTTTCTTTTAAAATTACTGATACTTGTTACTGTAAAATTACTGTATTTATCACAATTTATTATGAATTACTTGACAGTGCTCCAACAGTCCATCAGTGCCCACTCAAAACTACAGACATTTATTTCATAATTTCATAGATTTATTCTTTTTATATGCCATAACCTTGACCTGAAGACCTTCTCAAAGACCTACAATCGCTACAGTTGGGTTGAGTATCCATATACTGTATGTTTAATGTCTTCTTCTCTCTTTGGTAGATCGTATTTCTAGCATTTCCCACAAGTGATTATTTGCAGGATCTTTTGAATTGAACAACAGTGCATTGTTACTGAGCTTTAGTCTGAACCATGACTTCAGAAGTTCAGAAGTGAGAGCTAACAGAATGATAGGAAGACTGGCAGGCAGATTTAGAAAGCAGACAGCAGCACAGCCTGCAGAACCTAATCCTGCCACAGCCTGTTTGTGAAACACTAGGAAACTACCCTGAAGTGACGTCTGTTTGCTCAACCCAATGAGATGAGCTTCCCCCCCTACATCTCATCTTCCTCCAAACACCCATTATGATGCCAATCCCTTCGCCTCTGTCTCCATTGGCAAAATCCCAGATAAATAGTTTTTGTTTTGGATTAATCACAGTATGTATGCAGATGTGAATTTATTGATGACACATACTTCAATATCGAAGTTACACCAGGAATGGAAGGACAGTTTGTACTGTGACATGTGAACCTCTTTAAGCCGGTCCATTAGTCATGTGTGACACTGTGTCTGTGTTGTCCACTGCCTCTGTGGCCCAACTACTCAAACTACTCAAACCTGGAGCTCGTCCATTGTCTGCGGCTCCACTTACACTTGGTGCTGAATTATCCATCTGAATTTCTCATTGTGCGCAAAATCTTCCCTTTGCTTTGGCTGCATGCACCACTGTCTCAGTGAAGAATGAAGGCATTACATCAAGAACAAAAGCGATGAGCTGCTGCGCTAAATCCTGGACTGGAATTGTTTTTCCTCGCCATCTCACATGTTTCAGAGAAAGAATTGCTAGGAAATGAGTGGGACTTGTTCACTGGTAAACCTGAGGAGTTCAGTTAGGAGTATTATTGTAAAGGCTGATCAATAAGCCTTTAAAGTTAGGAGTTCATCAGAACTGTAGTGTTTGGGCAACAGTTTTGTGTCCAAAACATTTTTTATTTGTTACTTGCAATCTACATACATGTACACCCATGGTTTAGATTATCTTTTTGTAATTTGGCATCATTTAGACATTTTATGACACAGTTTTATATAATATTACAAAAAAGTCAGTTTAACATGCATCAGTGTGACAACAGCCCATATAAGGGATTCATGCAGGGAGCTGGGGCAATATGCACACAATGCGTGCCTGCAAAAATAAGGACATAAGCATATCAGCCACAAGACAATTTGCAAACTGCCTCAGTCTTTCATCTGCTACAGCAAAAAGCTCTAATGGTCTTTTTATTGAGCGACCTCTCCATCTCAGTGTTTTACTTTTAAGTCTATTTGAGATGCCACAAGTCTGTGTTGTGACATAACTGTCCATCCTAGCTTCATCTCCTTGTATTATTCATTCTGATGGGTCATTCATTTGTTTAAGCACTGCGCACAAATATATTTTGACAGCTTTGGACCCTTCCATTATTGCAGACTGCATACTGGAGAAACGGTCAATAATCAGTCCTTAAGTGGCTATGACTGTTGACCCCTCCTGTCAACACAAGGACCTGATCCTGTCTAAACATCTTCCAGCTGGGGAAGCCAGTCAATCCTCAGTTGTGGTCTCTAGCTCGCTTTCCACCAGGTTATAGAGCAGATGATCCCTTCTTTCAACGTATCTCAGACTTTGTGGTTCTCAGGAATTATTCTGTTCTTCGCACGGAATAAGTTGACCCAAAAAGTCTGAAGGAGCTGTGGCTGCACTGTTTGGTCACAGGTTATTGTACAATAGTGTCAAACTGATTCTCAATGAATTAACAGATATATCATAGTGTAGCTTATAAAATTCAAAAACAGGTCAGAAAGTCAATACCACTGTCATGTCTGTATTTTAAGTATGGAGCTGTAGCCACGATGCTTAAAGTTTACAGAACAACTACCCGGCTCTCTCCAATACGCCTAAAGCTCAGTAATTAACACGTATCTTGTTTTGTTTCATGTAGTATTGATTAAGTATTGGTGTTGATAGATATTGATTTTTTGAAATATAACATTAGACCTTTAAATCAAGAAAAAATAGGACTTTTACAAGCATAGAACTTACCTAATTTCTAGTTCCCATCCCAAGAAAAAAGGAGAGGAAAAAAGAAGAAAAGAAAAGAAGAAACAATTGTGAGTGTTCAATGAGCTTTCACTTCATGCTTTCGCTTATTGAAGAACTACAAGTCCCCTTTAGATTATATTATTCTGTCTTGTTACACATCTTTTGTGAAAACCTTTCACATGCAGCAGCTTTTCCAAACTTTCCTTCAATGATTGTGGAAATACAGATAATAGGTTACAGTCTCTTACAGTGTAAAGTTTTGGACAATAGACAAACTGCACACCTATGGTGATGATAACTGTAACTGTGACCTATTTACTGTTTAATCTGTTTAATTACACAAATTATGAACACCAGTCCTAAAGAATCACGTGGCTACTCTCCCAGTACAAAGAGTCTAATAGACTCCCACTCGACATCATGCAAATATCATGTTGGGACCCTCTGAAGGGGGAAGTCAGTGTGTAGGGGTTATGTAAGTTGTCATTACAGTTGACCTGAAAGCAATGAGATGGCCTGCATTAATGAGTTAATGTCAAGCTCTGTCTTCGTGCTTGCCCAAGACTCATTCACTGCTGCTTCAACA
The DNA here is from genome assembly GCF_046630095.1 of Trachinotus anak. Lineage (NCBI taxonomy): Eukaryota > Metazoa > Chordata > Actinopteri > Carangiformes > Carangidae > Trachinotus > Trachinotus anak. Next base: position 10,000,147 of record NW_027273853.1, on the reverse strand, counting down.
TCCAGGCTCTGCCACAGAGTTGAATGGCCCTTCTGCCATTTACCCAGCATCATGCTCCCTCTCTACTCTCCCATCAGGCTGTGCAGCTGAACAATAGTAACAGCTTTTATTTATAGATGATAGTATTTCATCAGATCTGCACTGTGTCATCAGCACCAGAGGAAAAACAGCAACAATGGGGACACAGTATATATATGATTGGGGCATTATGTGTTTCCTATTTCAGCTCAGAGTAATGTTCTCTGCTTGGATTTGTTGTAAAAAAAAAAAAAACAAAAAAAACAAAACAAAACAAAAAAAAAAACTCCATATATCACATCTCTTCTCTCATGTTTGTTTTCTGGTTGTGGTGGGAATAAGTGAGGATCTGGTTGGATTAGATTCTGCAGAGAGATAAAACCGTCCAACCTCCAGCTGGTGATCATCATACGACAAATAATCGCCAGTATAAACATAAACCAATTATGCTCTGCTTCCTCACTGGCTTTCATTTATGTTTCTGGCCTCTGCTTATGATTTATTTTTCTGACTTTTATTTATTCTCATTTATGTATCTGTAAATTAAGTTTTTACAGTTTTATGCTACATACAGTGATGTGGGAGTTAATTCACATCCTTAATTCTTATTTCAGTTTACAATAGAGGATACATAATTTTGTGAGAAAAATGCAAGTGTAAACAGATTTTGGGCACCTATATGGCTCCAGTCCGGATTCCTGACGAGCACCGGCATGAATCCAGACAGCCTTTAACTTGTTTCAGTTTTGACGTTGCATCTTGATCACGGCAGGTTGATGGACTGATTCATGAGGGTCAAGAGCTGTGGACGGGATGGTAGTGGTTGCAGCATGCTGTGCAGTGATGACAGATGCAGGAATAAATGGTTAGGCCTGTTTTCTGTGTTCTGAACTCAGGCCCTGGGGAGAACCAGTTAGTGAAGGCACATTAGCCATGCTCAGCATCAGCTTCTCTTTGACCTCATGTGAAACAGAATAAGTCCGTCTCAATCCTTTAGGTACCATGCCATAACATATTTCCTATGTGTATGTCTATAGAGGATGGAGGTTGTGTGTGACCTCAGTCACAACCATATGGGAATAATGTCATGCTCCTTGTCTTCCTTTTAAACCATTCCCCTCCTGTCAGATTGCTTCAGATCATCCTCGACCTCAGACAGAATTAAAACTACTTTCTCTATGACAAAGGGGACGCACGAGAGGGAGAGAGCAACATTGTGCTATTGAACAAGATAATGCAAAAAGAAATCACTCAGAGGACATCAGGTTATACACCAATCATTGCCAGAGCAGTATGACTTACACTCATCAGCATTATCTCCTCATCACTGGCCTCTCCCTCATCGTCACGATAGGTATCAGTGGAGTAATTGGGGCTTGCTGGTTGTGTTGAGTTTTTCTCTTCTGTCTAAGCTGGACCCCTTTTTCTCTGATGATTAAATATATTTGTCCTTGAAATCTGATTGGTCTGCTGCCTCTCCTCATACAGCCTCCCATTTTCCAGGCTTCTGCAATTTATCAACATTGTTGCCTGGCATTCTGTGTGGTCTCTCTAGCTTTATCTCTCACCCTCTTTCTATCCTCCCTTCCCTTTATTATCTTCTCATGATATTGTGCACTAGGCTCTGACAGATACAACTCTATTTCTCTTTTCCTCCTCACATTAGCCAATAGCTTAGAGTAAGATGAAAGTCCATCAATCCCATGTGGATTTGGCAGGTCTGCCAACAGGAAATAGAATATGACGTGTGCTCACTTACTATACACCAGCATGTTTTATTTGGTTTCACAGCAGCGTGCAATGTACACACCTCAGTGGATGTTGAGACATCGCTGTCATGTAGACAATAAACAAAGTAAAAGATATGCTGCCAGGATGTTTTATTAGCTAATGTTATGGATCTTAGTCAGGTGGTTGCAATCTACATAATTAATAATCAATCCACTCCCAGACAAAAACCAATCAGAGCAGCACTAGACTAAACTGTCTGATTCAGCACTAGAGGATAAGAAAAAAAAGGTTCACATTGAATCACACTGAATCTGCAACATCACAAATTCAATAACATGCATAGGTTATTCAAAAAGAGTAACTATCATAAAAAGAAAGACCAAATACCAAATGTGAAATGGGCCAGAATTAATACCTACATTAAGGGGCACATCAGCAGATGCTCTCTGCTGGGAGAGACAGTCCAATCTTAAAATCAGTAAAAGGAAGACAAGTTCTGTTAAACACACTCAACTCGTCACTGTTGTATTTCGTTCACATGAAACTGTTGAGCTGAGCTTGTTTGATCCGGCTGACTTACAAGGTTAGTGTTTAGCTGCCTGATCAGGTCAGATTACTTAATGCAGTGGTGACCAGTCTCTCTCCCTCACACACACACACACACAAGGAATGGGCACGTTACACTAACTCTGGCATGGATGCTACCTCTTTCATCTAACGGCCAGCCCGCCTCTCTGAATGAGCTGCCCAACGCCAGCTCCATTGCCTGATATGGAAATATCTAGTGACTGTAAAAGTGTTAGCGTGTGTGAGTGGACACTGTGTGTCTTTTCAAACTATCAAAAGGCTTGTGTCCAAAAAATAAAGTATCGTCTGTACAGCACTTTTAAAGGCAGGATCATGAAGCCCTAGACAACGTGAGAGTGGCCCTGTTGCCGAGTACTGTGTATCTTTCCAAGAATGGCTGGGAGGGCTTTGTACCTGTCAGAATTAGCAGTGTTTGCAGACAGGTAATAGCTTACCCAACCATTAGTCTCTGAATTTTTTCACTAGAAGTGACCACTTGACTGCTGTATCCTCCAGATAGCATCATGAGACTCTGTTCTTCTTATATTTAAGATGTTTCCTTGACCACAACATCAGACGATTTCTAATCTGTGATGACAAAGCAGTAAATTCTGAGCTCTGTTTTACTCTTTTAGCTGACACAAGCCCAACATGGAGCTTTTAATGCATCGTCTCGACGGCTAAATGTTGCTTTTCCTTTCTAAATCTGTTTTCCAGGACTTTATGTCATGTTTGTTGGTTGTTATTGGTCCCACTTGTGTGGTAAATCACAGTTGGGGAAACAATGGTTTAGAATGCGGACCGAAAAATGGAGGCTTGTATAAATACCTGAGCAGGATTAATGTTGGCTATCTGTCAGTTTTGTTTTGGTCAGTGCATTTTCATTCAAAGGGAGCCACTAATCAGACACAGATTCCAGTTCAAAATATAAACACTGAAATCATATTTGCTCATTTAATGGACTCTTAGTGGAAAACTTATATCTTCACTCAGAGTGGTTCCCTGGTCTACAGTCTCATCATCGTGTCTTTGCTGCCTGCATGATCTAACCTTAACCTCACGATGAGATACATGACATCCACACATAGCAGCAGTGGCCAAAGGCATGATGACAAGCTGCCTCCTGCTCTCAGAGAGACTGACGGAGGACAGTGATGATAAGGGCTGAACACAGAGCACTGCATTGTGTCTTTGTGCTGCGGTTGGGGACGACACGTGGAGAGGGGCCTTTGCAGCCTCCTGCCTCTCAGGGCTCCTTTGGCCTGTGTATAATTGATGAGTGGAATAACAGATGAGTTTGTGACTGTCAACCAGCCTGATGGGGATGGACAGAGCTCAAGTTTGGCTCCCCTCATCTGGCTGATGATGACGATGATGGGGATGACGATGCCCATGTTTCTTCCATGACTCTGTCCCGCACTCTGCTCGGGCCGTGCATCACCACTGTCGTCACTGCTACCTCATCTGGATGGCAACACAAAGACAGAGGGACGTGCCAGAAAAGGAGAGGCAAGGGGAGGAGAGAGGGACACAGGCGGGGTTGGTGTGTGGGGGAGATGAAGAGCGCAAGAATAGAAGATAGATAAAAGGAGGGCAGCGGATAGGAGTGGGGGAGGGGGAGACTGCAACGACTAATGAAAGGAAAAAAATCACTTAGATGACACGCTGATCAGATTTAGAGGGGGATTCATTTGGAGAAGAAATCAGTCGTTGGTCGAAAAGTTTACGCTCATGTATTTTAGCAGGAGGAAATGATTCAGTAACATTGTTCGCAGCATCTGACTGGTGCAATAAGTCACTGGTAAAAGCAGGAGTAACCTATGTGCTGACCAGGCAAAGTTATTCTCACCTGTATTCCTTTATTCATAATTCTACTATAATCAGTCTCCTCCCAGTTCCCTCTGAGGAAACAGGCGATAGATTTGGGTAGAAAATGTGCGGGACTCTAATGTTTGAAGGCAGGTCTTCCCTCATGAATATTATGAATGTTGTGCTATCATGACGAGGTCAACTAGAGTCACCAGGATTTGGTTTGCCATAAGCCTTTAAAACCCACAGCCTGATAGGATAGTTATTACATTGTGAGATGAGCTGTCCCTGCCTGTACAGATCATTGTTGTCCCAGTACACAGCAGGGGTCAGGACCTTTACTGTGCCTCTGCACTCCTCTAGGCTCTCCTGGAGACTGAGATTGATGTGAGTGCACACAGGTTAGGAGCAGGGAGAGGGAAAATGTCAGAATATGCCCCCGTCACATAGGAGCCAACGTCTGGATATGAGACGGCGGAGCTACCTTTAAACAGTGTGCTACAGAAAGGGAAGGAGGGCAAAAGCTAAAAAGCCTCTGACAGTTTGTGTCAGGCTGTGAGCAGGATTGAGTTCTACACTCTATGTGAATTTTTTTATTTTGGAATATTTGTAGCACACCAGATTAAAATACCCCAGAGGGAGCCTCAATGGCTATTTGTTTTTATATTTAGAATATCTATTTTCACTCTTACACTGCTGTGGAGTGTGTGATGAAATTATTGGTGTATAAATGAGCGCAGAGACAGGAGGTTGAAGCTGTTATATTCCTTTAACTCTGCTCTGCTGGAAATGAATCCAGCAGAATTATAAAGTAATGATTGCGAAGCAAGTGCCAGCGACAGTGTGTGTGTGTTACATTTGAAATGTTAGGACAGCAGTGTTCTGCCGTGGTATGAATACATTACAGAGGTCGTCCCTGAATCATTTTCAATCTGTGTCCCCTTTTTAATAACCATTCTGCCTTTCTGAGACAACAATTTACATATCAATGTGTTCCTTCAGAGAGGGATTACCAACAGAAAATGGACTTGTTACAGGTTTGATGGAAAGAAGCGTTCTACAAATGGCTCATAAAGAAATGCATTTTCTTCCTCCTCCTGACATGAATGCTGATGCTAAGTTGTCATTGTAGTGTCCAGTGATAACTCAGCTCTGCTCAAAGTCACTACAGTTTCTAAACTGTGAAGAGTTGTACTGGCTTTAAAAGGTGACTGATAAATCCCTCCTACAGCTAATGAGGGTCAGATGTGATCTGTGTAGTTTTGAGAGTATATGTATTTACATATTTGACAGAAGCTTGTTTGTAGAGGCTAGGATTTTGTAATTTCAAGGTCAAGATTAATTTTATTGGTGCCAGATGGATCATCATGAGGCAAAACAATGTAAGGTAGCAGGTGGTGTCTGGTTTTTTTTATGCTGTAATCCATATTGCACAGAAGTAAACGATAAACACTGCAAAAAAAATTAACATTTGCTACATCTGCCACATCAATTTCAAAATTATTTTCTAACCTTTGCCTTTATCAGTTGTGGAGAAGAAACATCACCTGATGTTTGCTTTTCAATAGCTCTAAAATACAGAGGAGCGTTATATTATTAATCATAAATTATGGGTGAACATCCTACAGCTGGAGTTCAGCTTGAGCAAACGTTCAACCTGCTACAATTCCAACAAATTCCAGGGACGTTGGTCTGTAAGGACCCTATCTTCTGAAGTGAAGACAATTACGTCACATGATCTGACACAGTATTATATCATTACTATATTATTTCTGTCCTTCAAAAAATCTATGAATTAGTGCAGTAGCAGTGGGTCCTCACATTGGTGATCAGGTCAGCCTGTCAGCAGACTTTTGGTATCTTCCCAACTACCGGCATGATTGCTATAAAATTTTGTATGTATATTCATGGTCCACAGAGAACATTCCTGATTATTTTTTTATGATCCCTGACTTTTCATCAGGTCAGCAACGTCCCATGACCAAGGTCTGTTGCATGCTTCTCACACTGGGTGCTCGCCCTCCTGTGTGTTTGCTGTAGATTTGTCCATAGCCGCAACTACAGTGTTGGAGAGCATGGTTTGTGCAAGTATGTACACATTAATTGTTGCGGACAGACTTTGGTCCATTAAAAGGGGCCTCAAAAGCTATTTTTTAATAAGGATATTCGTGGTCCTTCATGTATGACTCCTAAACATTCTTTGTGACCCCGTGGTGAACCCCAGTTGTAAACAAGAAGTCACAGATTTCCATGAAATTCACTGAGAAGCTGGGTGCTTGCTAGTGATTGAACAGTTTTCATTTCAGACTTTCTCATTCTCCTCTGACCAGAAGTCAAATTTGTGCACAAAATGTGCATGTTGTATTCTAAGAGCCAGAGTGTCACTGGATTATTATTCCCCGACCCCTTTTGATTTTTATGACCCCATGCCATGGCCTTTTCACTTTAGGATCCACCTCACAACAAACTTTAGAATTTATACTTTTATATAACTGTCAAATAGACAAAGACTTTTTTTTGATTTTTTAAATTTTTTTTTTTTCAAATGCTCAAAGACCACAGTGTACATGCATATGTCATCTGCAGCTGCCTGTCTGCTCCATCCTTTGAAAATGAAAAGGAGACATGCTATGGGAATCTGCTGGTTTAGTGGATAGCTGCGGTGGTGCCGTGGAGAAAGAAAGTCTGCCCTTTACACAACTGCTGGGACTGGGTGACTGACATTTCTGCTAATGCCATCACATGAGCCGTGCCATTTCAATGAAGACATGGACGGATGCCACCCTGTGCTCACACCACTGTGACCACACAGGAAACTCCATGTCTCTCTGTGTTTTCAAGTGAGAGCCTGTGGAGGTAAATCCTTATAGCCATCCATGGACGTATGCCGCCTTCTTAGACGTCATATGTTGAATTTTTCAAACGATCAACGAGTGCAGGTGACAGGACGGAGGGAACGCAGGCGAACACAGCGTTGCTTTGACATCGCGTGGGCACACCAAACATCACTTGGTGAAGCTTTTATATGTTGCATTTTACAGCTTCAGATGAATTTCAGACATGCTGAGTTGCGTGACTGGATGTCATTTACAGCACACATTTTGCATTGTGTGGCCCTCCCATTCATAACCAAATACACAGCCCACTTTCACAGCACTCCTTGCAGTCTGAGGGGAGTAGGAGCTAACAGGGCTCAAGGACTCTCTCTGCTCCCTGATAGACTTTACTCTCCCTCCCTCTGTTTTGTGTCTTTTGGGGGAAGGTGTTAGTTGGATGTGAAGCAGGCGAGTAGGCAAGCAGTGTAGCGAGGGGAGCTGAGAGTTTCAGCTGAGTCCAGCGTTTTTCTCTCCGCTCCCTGATGGCTCCCAGATGTTTTTTAAAGCAGTTGCTCTCTCTGCATTTGCTCTTTCTATCTTTCCCCCTCTCTCTAGCTCTCCTTTCACATATTATGCCCCCTCCTTCTCTCTGTCCCTCCAATTTTCCCTCTCCTCAGGGATCACACCCTTCACAAAAGCACTGGCTTCACCTTGTCTGATCGTAATCACCCCTCGTCAAATAAACAGTCGTTCTCCACACTTGTTCTCTTTATTTCTCTTTTGCTTCTCCCCTTTTCCCTCCTCTGTGTTTCCTCTATTTGCTTCTTTCTTTCTCTCCCTCGTCATTCATCACTCATCATTCATCTGGTCTGGTCTAGGAAAACGGCATACCGTTTCTCCTATAATATACTGGACCATGTTATGTTTTTGCAGTGTTTAACCACAGAGCCAATTGTCCTCACCATCAAATGCATTGCACATGTAAAATGCATGTGATTCTAATGCACTCTAGCACCAATAAGATTTCTTCCTCTGCTCATTCACCGGGAGTCCAAAACATGGCAGACAACAGCCTCAGCTACTGTGTTTCAGTGCTGAGATGCTTTTGGTTCAAGTGCAGAAATAGCAGTTATGCTTGACTTGCGAGTGCTGTATGAAAGCTCCTCTCTTCAAGCATGAACTAGTGCATGTGTGTTAAAATGTAAAGACAGCGATATAGAAAGGATGATAGTGTTAGTGGTTGAGAAAGTCTGTGTGATCCTCCCCTCTCTTCCTTAGCTCCCCCGAAAACACAGGAACTACTACTGATATGAATGAAAACAACAGTCTCAATGGGTGACTGTCTGGCTCCATTCACCGTGAACATGTGTCTATAGCCTTAAAGGAATTTATTTTTAAAGGTCTCATTATCCAGTTTACCTGTAAAGGGAGTGAAAATCAATATTACATCAATATTTGAGGTGGAGGTACTTAGTGCCAACCACAAAAAAAGGAATAAGAAGCTGGAAACTTATACTAGCTCGTAGGTGAAAAGATAAATACAGTCATTTTAAAATGTATGCACCTATATGGTAACAGGTGAAAAGACAAGTGAATAAAAGCATATTAAGTGATTATCCAGGTTAAATCCAAATACTAAGTCAGTTTTTGTATCCTTGGAGGTCTTGAAATACACTGTATTATTTTCCTGTTGGAAAGTCTTTCTTTCTGCAAGATTTGAAAGCTGGCTTCCACTGGCAGGAATATATGCTTCTCATGAGCACGAATAATAAGATTTCTGACCTTTTAAAATTTTACATTGCATTCTGAAAAGACATGCTCTTGCGTCTATCATTACTCCTGTGTGTCTCCTTTTTTGTCGTTGCTGAGGCAGTGTAGCATTTATTGACGTGAAACATATTTTCTTTTAGCATTCATGCTTCTGTATGAGTTCAGATATGTTATGTTGTCTGTAGTTTAGAGCATATTTCCTTTAAAATTGTTGCTTTTGCTCTTAAAGCAGGATTGTCCATGAGGGCCGCTCTATCACAGTGAGTAGTCTTAAAAGATAATCTGTGGCTTGGCTCCAGCATATGAGCTATAAAGTTAATGATGCGTCATACACTGGAATTACTGACAGCTCCAAGGGGAATTACAATGTCTTTTTAAGCGCTGATATCACACACAACATGTCAGAAGCTACTGATTAGATTTGGCAAAGATTTAAGGGACTTATTCATCTGATTGCTCTATTTGGTCATATTCAATTACCCTGTTTAACCTAACATGGGACACCACTCCATTTTGCTGCTTGTGCAACCTGCAGAAGATATTTTAATGTCAGTGGTGCTTCTGCGTCCTACGCTCCTGCCACACTGAACTGAATACATAAGGTAATATATTTTTGATGCATTTCACTGATGCACTACAGCTGTACAACATCACTGACACTTATAAGCAGATTGCTGTAGCAGTAGATTGATATCAGGGAGATCTGGGGCATACAGCTCCTTCAGACTGTGTGACGTTAGTTTTTCCTTTCTCTCTCTAGATACAGGTTTCACATGAGTTTTCACCGACAGACATTGCAGTTGACTGTAAACAGTGTGATATGTTTTGATGACGCACAACCCACTGCAAGCTCATTGATATGGAGAGGGAAATGAGGGCAGGGGCTTCCTCATCAGCAAACACATTCCTGTGATGTTGACCGATTGAACTCCAGATTCTAACACATAGTATTCAAGTGTGTGTGGGTAGATGTGTGTATGGAGCAAAGTCTAAAAGTTAGTTCTTGCAGACAACTTGAGTTACACCGATGTACACTGCTCACTGCAACATATATCCAGTGCAGAAATCAGTGTTCTGCCCATCTTTGTTCTGCTGCCGCTCTTCATGCAGTATTTGTTAAACAAGCTTTCCTGCTAACAGTCTGATGATGTCAGTGCAGCGTTTTAGTTTGTCTTGCACGTCCCGATGCTGCTGTCACAATTTCACTTACTTAGTTTGTTGGTCCTTCTCGTCTCACCTGTACGCCTCGAACACACCATTCAAAAGGAGTTTGCTGTCATCAGCCTGGGATCATGCATTTCGTAAGTGTTGACTTGTACCATTCATTTTGTCCTCCCACAGATCTCCTGGGAGGGGATGCATTGACTTCTGTTGGTTATTAATTTAAAGAAGAGCTCCTATTTTACACTAATGCTGGATTTTACTTCTGCGTTGAAGGGCTATATCATACCTACGGCAGCTACCTGCATATGCGTAAACGTTACGGCACAGCTGATGTGCACCTCCTCAAAAATGTAAGTGCGGCATCAATGGTGATACCACATGGGGACTGCAAGAACTGTGATTGGCTTCCTATATTTTCCCCTATATGTTTCTGATGGTGGAGTTTATTGAGAGTGAGGCCAATGTCAAAACACGCTATATATTACCTGGATCTAACTCTGGTCAATAAATAAGTAGAAGTAAAAGTAAATTAAAGAATGTAAACACAGCTACTGCAGGGACTATAAAGCATAATAAAGCCTGACTGTAGGAGATGATATCAACTGGTAAAACTATAACTCAGAACCTATGCCTTAGGTAGCTACAGAGGGAAACCCGTTAACCTCTTGCATTGACTATAAATCTATTTAACATACTACATAATATCTCACGGGCTGGAACTGTCTGTTGTTAACTACAATGTTTTGTGACTTTAAGATGTGTTTTTTTGGCAAGTATCTGCAAGTAATGGACTGAATTCATGAGACTGCACTTAGTGGCCACTTTTTTTGGTACAATATATTAAATTTACAAACTTAATCCTTATAAGTTTTTGCTGACATTGTCGGAAATGTGTAGATTCACTCATATCTGTAGTATCAAAGTAAGAGTTAAAGGTGGCGCTGTACTGGACAACATTATAGCGAGAGGTGTTTCTAATTTTTTATTTCAAAAGCAGACTTTATACAGTTGTATTGGAGCGATTGTACTGGTATACCCATTAAAGTGGACTTTTGAGTGTGTATCTCTGTAGTGAATTGAGACGTTTGCGTTTGTCATTCCTAAATCTCAGTGCTGAGCTTGGTGGATGCTTGTGCACAAAAAAAAATCAGGGTCAGAGCCAAACACCAAATATCAACCCTGTGCAGTACACGCTCTGAATTCACAAAATTAGTTTCATGTGAGTTGTATGTCTGAAATGTCAGTGTAATTATGTATCACACAAATATGCAAACTTGCAAAGATACAAGGGAGGAATGTCTCGTACATTCTTTGACCAATTACCACTTTTTCCTTCCTTTAGTGCCCATTTCACTTCTTTCTTCATTGTTTTTCTATTTACTTAATCCTCAACCATGAAACCGTTAATGACAAGCAGATATATTTGTGGTCATGTTTATACTGGAGTTTTGAGCTATGTGATGGAGGAAATCCATAGGGAGAAATTTTCCTCTTCAAAAGAGACGGGCATGAATGTAATTATCACACAACAGTACCTATAATTAGCAGGAGTACAAGCTGGTGCACTTTCCAGATTCTTTGAATCATATTGTTTTTTCTTCTTGTAAAAATGTTCATTATCGTATGATAGACTGTTGACCTGCCTCTGCTTGAACCCATCTCATTCCACTTATTTTCTCACTACATCCCCCCTTCTTGTTCTCCCCCTTCCTTTCTTCTTCATGAATTTTACACTACACTTTCAAAAATATGTTTACCCTGCTGTTTTTTTACTGCTTACACTCTCCCACTGATCACCACTTACTGTAAAGAGTCCTTTTCATAATCTGTCCCTGCCATTACCTCTCCTCCCTCTGTCCCTCCCTGTCCTTATTAAAAACTCTTCCACTTTAGTGCTGGTCTGGCCTGGGTCCCACTCGCTTACACTAAATGATCCGAGTCATCCTATCCTCCAGGCGCTTTGACTCCTCTTCTCCACCTTCCCTCTCTCCCTCCTCCGCCTCTCCTCCTTCTATATTTCCCTCTCTCTCTCTCTCTCTCTCTCTCTCTCTCTCTCTCTCTCTCTCTCTCTCTCTCTCGCTGGCTGGGCATGTAAGGAGTGACGCACAGCTCTGCTGTCAGGGAGAGATAGTGGACCTGACTCAGGCTGTGACGTCATTAGGTTATCTCCAAGCTGTCCTTCTGCAGAGCTCAGACCTGCTACACACACACACACGCACACACATACACACACATGCACATACACACACACACACACACACACACGTGCACACACACACGCACCTATAGTGTTTGGCTGCACACAAGCTTGAGTGTCAAGATTATGGAGCTTCTGCTTGTACAATGTCAGAGACAAACGCAAAGACATGCAGTCATGTTTCACACCTCCATAACCACAGACCAAATATCAGTGCCACACTCTCGCATACCAGTCACACTCTGTGTAAATCCCTTACACATCCATATGCAATTATTAACATGCAAAACATATCCTTTTCCCAGGTCTGCACTTACAGTGAAATGCTCACAGCGTTCCTAGGACTTGTATAACTTGTATGTTAGGATCAGACATACTGCATGTGAAAAAATGACAACTTGTCCAATTTCATCCTACAGAATCTGAACTCCAGCAACACTTTTAGTATTTAGAACAACGTAAATAGAGTCAACATTTAAGTAGGGTAGGTATAAAGCAGAAAAAACCAAAGAACAACCAATCGCATGCATCCGCATGCATATCAGCCAATAGGCCTCCTACGAACATGGGTTGGGCATATGGTCTTGTGGCTTCTCTTGTGGCCTCTGGCCTATTGTTGTCCCAGGCTGGCAGAGAGGTACAGGGAACATCCAATATGCCAAAACTTTATAAATTGCTATATATTGAAAAAGTAATAAGATACATGATAAAAACAAATCATAAAGATAAACATTCATACCAGAAAAATGTCAAAAAAGTGTGGAAAATGCCCATCACAATTACCCACAGCCCATAGCTGTCTATTAATTGACTCACTGTTTTATCTCTACATGGTAAAAATCAGAGCAATAAACAGAAAAACCAAATTCACCAGACTGTGATGCAGTTGTGCCAACAGAGAATGCATGTTAAGATGCCAAGTGAAGCCCTGCTCCAGAGACAGATGATGGAAAAGCATCCCCGCTGTCCAACCATGACTGGGGTTAATTTGGAACCAGTGAGCTCCATTGCTGCACCATCTCACCCAATAATGGGAGGAGAGGTGTGCTGTGTTTTCACAGGTGGGCAGTGGACCCAGACTGTCCATGATTGATGGATAGGGAAGTATCAACACCTGGACAGCTGTTTCATAAAGACTATCAGTGTGTATTTATGTTCTCTGTGTCCTGGATAGTGATGAGCAAATAAATTAATAAACATTCTTTTTTATTTGTGTCTTTTTCTTATTCTTTCATTTTTTTAGTTTTGGTTTTGTTTCTTAGTTTTTTCTTTGTTTCATCAATTGTAGTTTTTTTCAAGGTTGTTGTCAAAATATGAAATAGGACACAAAACTGTACAATGGCTGCAGAAGGGTTATAATTGGTGAAATTCTGTGTATTCGTTTGACGTTATCATTAGGGATGCAGTCCCTTATGTCCTGTCCAGTTTGAACCTTTCATAATATGCCTTGCTTCTAATACAAAGGTAGACTTTGTTCTTGTTCTTTGTTAATGTGACAGCATTTATCCCTGAGGTGCTGTCAAAAGTACGCCAGCTCCACAGAGAGCTCCACAGGAAGAGAAAGCAATTTTTTTTTTTTCAAATAAAATTTTCAATGCCTGATTTCACATTTACAGTCAGTCTTAGAGTAAACCCCAACTGGGTCCCAAACTGAAATGAACCCTTACTCACAAAGCAGAAAAAAGGGCCACTCTCAATATTCCTTTGAAGTGGAAAATCAGGCTGTGGTGAAGTTGAGTGGGTTTGGGTGGGATTCACATTAATAAAATTGGACAGTCTGCTTTTTTTCCATTTCATTGAATTCAGATCAGGACATGACGCCAACTCTTAGATGTGTCGCAGAATTTGGCAATGCCAGCAATGGCAGAGACAGCTGTATCCAACAGCTCCCACCTCCATTAGAACGGAGAACGCAACCACCCACAATGTTTCTGTATTTTGATCATCCTATTCTTTGTTGGAGTTAATCAATCTTTCTCTTTCATTAGAGTCATATTCTCTGCTGCTTTCTTTGAAAAAAAGTAAAGACTTCCATTTTTTTTATCGTTCCTCTCAGGATACAATGTCATCATCATCCTGTCCAGCACTTGGCTGAGAGGGAACCTTGGTCTGACCAGAATTGGGACAGCCAGATGCAGGCAGATGTTTGGAGTGGTGTCTGGGCGCGGTCAGGGACTATATCAGAGGAAAATAGAAACAGCAGGACAGGCTTCCCCAAAGTCATGATGCTGGGTATAACAGCAGAGCTGCCGAGGGCTGGGATAGATGGAGCCCCTGCCTTTCCTTTTGTGTTCACCAGCTTACATCAGCCGGCCATGATGCAACATGGTAAAGGAGAAGAGGCTCATAATAGACATTGCAATGTTACAGAGTGGCACTTTGAACATGAACTTTGTGTGAGAGCATGATGTGACATTTGCAGCTTGTCAGGAGAACTCGGATCAGAGTTTTCTTTCAAAGCTGGGGTGTGGAGCTCATAATACTCTGACCATTTGATCACACTCTACCCCTGTTCGCTCACTTCCAGCTGAATCTGAGCTCTGTGAAGCAGGGACGGAGTAACAGGGGTGTGCATTTAGAAATGATGGAACCTGATGAAATACAAAGACGATCAGTAGCAGAGATTTATCATGAGTGAAGACCTTTACTCTTCATATCAAATCAGTTCATTCAGGTGTTTGTGGATAGTAATGGCTTGTGATGTATGTGATAACACTATAGCAGTTCCCCTCCAGCTGTGGACCCTACTATTATCACTAATACCAATCCCATTCTTGTATGTCATTTTTGCATATGTAAGGTGACACTAACTACAGTGAGAAAACAACAAATTGTTCCCTCCTTAGCACCACAATATAAAACCACACCTTCAATTTTTATACAGTTAAATAAAATTAATTAAACCATTAAATTGAATTCAATTGAATAATCTTATTTCCCTTCAAGGTTTGTGTAATTTTTTTTTTATTCTTCCACAGGATTTATAATGTTGAGTGTGAAGGTTCAGTATTCATCTTGGCAACAGTAGCTTTACAAAACTGAACTTCAGGTCCACATCTGATGGCCTTCATCAACAGGTGAAAAAATATGATAATGATCTATCTACCGATTTTTTTTTCTTTTTACAAAAATACGTAAACAAACATTTTTTATCAGCGTCTCTTGAATTTGTAAAAAAGAAATGTGATGAAAGAAGTAATAAAAAAGTAGTAAAAAGAAATAGGGTCACTTCTAGTTTCTAAACTACCTTAAACTTGTCATTGGTGTTTCTGCACTGCAATTTCTTGTTACTTATTGGCTGGCAAACACACTGATACAGATATATATTTGACATCCTGATATCAGTTAAGCCCTGTTGCCTTATAACATTGACTAAGAGAACTATTTAATTTGTATTATTCACTTTTTTACCAGCACCAGTTTTGATCTGTTGTGTACGGTGAATCCCAAGTTATCACAGAGGAACTTGCAACTTGCCTACTCTCCCCACATATACTTCACTGTGATCCGACACATACAGTAATAACAATCAGTCTAAATCTGGTAGTTACACTTACATTTTTAGACAAACTTTGCCTCCACTGGCCAAGTAAGAAAACTTTCTGTTCACTCTGTTTGTATTGTAATTTACTGTGCACCAGTCTGGTCTGCAGTCAGGCCATATTCCTGCATGTAGTGTATACACCTGTGGTCCATTTCTCTTCAAATATGCAGCATGCATACATGTCCACAATGTTCTAGATGTACTGATTTCCTTGTCCACACACAAATCCACGTCATAATGCCAAGCTTGATTTATTGGAAGCTATAAGTAATTCAGCAGCATAAACAATGCTTCATAAACAATGCATGAGTGTGACAACTGAAGAAAGTTAAAAGTGAACTGATTATATGGAGAATGGATGGGAGGAAGTCACCTGAGAATGCTGTCAGTCACTTCTGATTACACTGGAGCGCTCACCATCATCATCCATTCATCATCTTAAAAGAAACAGGTATAAAGATGTGACACTGAAAATAGATTAAGCATCCTTGTTCTTTCATTTTTAATGATTCACCTCAGGATTCAAACACGATTGGTACAGTTCTGTCCAGATGGATTCAAGAATTTCTACACAATCAGATACCAGTCCAAATGATAACTAAACTAAATTGTCCAAATAGAAATTGCCACAGTGCAATCCTAAGAATTAAATACTAATTTTATGAATCTATATCATCCAACTGTCCTTGCATCTTATAATGTGCAGTGCACCTGCATGTTATTGAGAGATGATATGTATTCTGGCTTTGAATTGTGATATACTGTATGTATAAATCACATTATTACCTCCACCAAGGAGGTTATGTTTTTACCCATGTCTGTCTGTCTCCTAGCATGATTATGCAAAAAATACTGAACCGATTTGCACCAAACTTTAAAGGTAGAGGGATGGGACATGGGTCAGGGAAGAGCCCATTTAATTTTTTTGTGGATCTGATTAAAGGGACAGATCCAGGAATTCTTTTTTCTTTTTTTTTTTAAATCACTTTTCCTTAACAGTGCAAGATAGGGCATTTTTCAACATTTTCTAGAGTTTCTCATTTATGTATCTTGATATAAAAACTCATCGATATTAATGGTGTTGATACCTATGAGTTTGGACAATTTGGTCCAGATAATAATCTGGAGCGCTCCAGTGTAATCAGAAGTGACTGACAGTATTCTCAGGTCACTTCTTCCCATCCGTTCTCCATGTAATCAGTTCACTTTTAACTTTCTGCAGTTGAATTACTTATAGCTTCCAGTAAATCAAACTTGGCATTATGATGTGGATTCATGTGCAGATAATAATCTGGATCTGCTGAATCCGCATGTGTCGGATTGTTTGGCTCTGGTGGAGGTTTGCGCTCTACAGAGTGCCATTCTAGCTATAATGCCTGCATTCATACATGATCTGTCTCTACTGTCTGGCCAGCATGAATAAAGGAGAATAATGTAAACAATATGAATGAATGGGAGGAAATGGGAATAGCTTCAAAGATGCTCGAGTGATTCTTTCATATTTCTGGGCTCCTTCCTGAATGCTCTACACATGTGACACAGCACTGGGCAGCGCAATCGTCTTTTGGCATTGATACATACAGTAGGCAATGTGTGGTGATGGCATTCATGTCTTTTAGGGATCTCACTCCCGCAGGCGTCAGTAGTGTGATTCATAGCTCATCTGA
The DNA here is from genome assembly GCF_046630095.1 of Trachinotus anak. Classification (NCBI taxonomy): domain Eukaryota; kingdom Metazoa; phylum Chordata; class Actinopteri; order Carangiformes; family Carangidae; genus Trachinotus; species Trachinotus anak. The sequence continues at coordinate 9,982,864 of NW_027273853.1, read as the reverse complement.
TTGTTAGTCAAAAGAAGGAGAGAGCAAGGAGAGGGACAGTGACCACAGTTCCTCTGTGGCCTCAGATGTGCCAGTGAGCCTTCAGCTCCCTCTTTTTATGGTTGAAGGGAGAAATGATCTGAAAAAGGAAGTTTGTCTCTCTCTGCTTGAGCTCCAAGCAGTTAACCTGGCAGAGGTAGATGAGAGTGACAGTTTGGTTCTTCACAGTGATCAGAGGCGTCACAAAAGACATGGACGGTGCCAGAGCCGGGAAGCAGTCTCTTCATTTCTTGACATCAAGAGGTTGTACTGTCTGTGAATGTAATGACTCTGTAGAGGACAGGGAAGAGATTAGTCAAGAGCTTCAAATAGGAGACAGATAATTGTGTCCTCAGTTTGCTTTGGCAAGATCCTTTCCTTACTGAGCCAGAGATGTCATAGAGGTCAATGACCAATAGAGATAGATAGCCCCAAAACCTTAGCCAGTTTCCTCGGTCACCTGTCACCTGGCAGATCTCCTCCCGGACTCACAGAGGATTGTGAGGTAACAGTACATCCATTCAATAAAAGTTGTTGCCCAGTTCACTTCTTTTGAAAAAGATTGATACTATACAACAGTGATTCAAACTGCTGTATAAATTATTAATGAATTGCTAAATTACCGTAAGTAAGTAGGGGTTCGGTATGCTAAAAGTTGTCTATATCTGTTCCAAATGGCCACAGTGGAAGACATGGTGAAAAGCCTGCTGTCCTAGAGAAGGGTGAAAGGCAATGAATTCTGCAAATGAGAATAATGGTCCATACTTTTGGGCAAACTGGTGCGTGGATCATCAAACCTCTGCAACTGCGTAATTGGGCCTGGCATGGGAACCCGGCGTGTGCCTCTAAAAGTTTGAAACGTCAGTCTGTGGCCACTCTAACTGCTGATGATTGACTTGTTGGTCTGTGGAACCCCTGACTAAATCACTTTCTTTTCGACTCCATCCAAGCAGCCAGAGACATGTTATAAAATATGAGAAGAATGAAGAGGCAAGTAAAAAAAAAAACACATGTGCTGTTCAACAGCGATATTTAGCTGTGTATTGTGAATGTACATTTGTCCACAGCCCCCACTACAGAATAATGGCAACTACTTCAAAGACAAGAGCACAACTTTTGCAAGTATGTACACATTATTGTTGCAAATATTGCATCCAGCCACTGAGACCTTGAGGCATTTATGGTGCTGCAATCAGTTGAACATATGTCAAGTGAGGGAAGTAGTTGTGTGAAGAATGAATAAAGAGAGCTTTAGAGAGGAGTTCAAACCCTGCATACCTCTTCACCTGTGATTACTTGGCCAGTCTCTGCCTGAAGTGGGTGTGCTTGTAGTATTTGAAAAAAAAAAAAAAATCGTCAGACACAGAACCTCCAATTCTGATGCTAGAGAGGTTTGGGGAGGGCATCCCAGATGCTGGTAGATAATCCGACAAGCACTTTGTTTGAAGCACACTGATCTCTTATCAGTCCCATCTGTTTCTACTAATCGAAAACATCCAAAATGTCAACTGCTCAAGGCCTGGAGAAAGGCCTACAGGGTGGTGAATGTGAGAAGCCGTCAGAGGTAAAAACAAAGGGGACATGACATTTTTCTGTATTTTCATGAAGGTGGAGTTGTGTGTGACAGCACGGTTTGCAAGTTAACGATCAAAAGCTCACTGTCCATTGTCAGCGTAACATAGTTGTTGCATTCAGAGTCTTTGCTTGTGGCTATGGATTATATACACAGCATTAATATAACCACACAGTTATACTGCTGTCTTCAGTGTGTGTGCAGTTCAGATGACACTTCTGTGGAAGTGCAAGTTCATATTCTGTTGTTTGTAATCAGTGGTTTGTTGTAATAATGTAAGCTGTACCGAAGTTAAACAGATTTTAATGTGAAAGCTCAGTCTTGACCTTTGGAATAAAACTAAATAGTAATTGGAGGAAAAAGTAACAATTGAACAAACTTCAAAGCAGAGTTTGAGTTAAATAGTTAAGTTATGGAAGTTGTGTGAGTAAGTTAAACAAATCTAGACTAATTGAGCTGTGAGACAAAGCTTCGTGCACAGTATGTAATGCTGGTTTCCCCTACGTTGCCAATTGTTTACCTGAAATTCTACACTTTCACGGGCTGCCACTCCTCAGACTATCCAGTGATCAGTTAGATAATCTCCTGGTGTTGTCAGCGTGACAGTAGAAGGCCAAACCCTGAGGTGGCTGTGATAGATGATGGTGGTGGCCTCTGCACTGTTTATCAGACCTCATCCTTTTTACTGCCTGCATCTATCAGGCTCGCAGTAGTTAAATACTGAAGATAAAAGCATATCGCGCAGGGCCCATATAAAAACAGCCACTCCACTGATTTATTGGATTGTCCTCCAACAAAGATCTGTGATTCTCAGGGCCACAGTGCAATGACGACTGCCCCGCAACATGTCATGGATCCAGTGTTGTGTCGTATCACTGACAGCTCTATCCACACCGCCTCCTGGCAATAATTGTCACCTCCTTAATGGCTCTGTTTTTCTGCTTTGATGCATTTCCTCGTGTTGGTGAAACATGGAGCTACTTGGAAAATGGTGTTCTTTAGTCGGCTGGCTGATGTTGCACTAAAGGCTAGCCGGTGGCACATCTTGCTGTGCAGGTTTGCCGTAGCACAGGTGATTGTGCAGTGCTGCTGCTTTTTATTCACTCTTTGAAATTCAAGGCGTTTCTTGATTTAATAGGACTTGGGGAAACACATCTCCTGTGTCCTGCCCATGGCTAATCTGAAGCTGACAACACAATGGTTGTTTAAAATGTGTTGCCTGCAGTTCCTCTCTCTCTATTTGATTGACATTTAGAGATAGCAGAGGCTGATGGAAAGGGTCTGTTTGCCCACAGCGATGCAGGAGGAGGCTGGGGAGAGAGAAAGAGAGGGGAGAAGATAGACAGAGCGATAGAGAGCAAATGAGAGAGCAGAGCATCCTGAACTACGATAACCTTACGTCCTCTTCTGATGACACATGCTCCCATCTCTGACTGAGTTGATTATGGTGACAGCAGCCTTTGCTCATCTGATTCTAGCCTCCGCACCACATTCCTCTGATGAAGACACTAGGAAGGAAAAACAGTCTTTGTTGTTTGCTTTGGGAGCAATGCCTCCATGTAGCTTTGCTTTTACTGTGCCTCGCTGTAGAAGAGGGGTTTCTTTTTATCAGAAAGAAAAATCTCCTTTTGAAAATATCGAATGAAGGCTTTGATATTATATTAAAAAAAAAAAAAACTTAAACAGATTGAATTCTTTATTTTACAGTCCTGAATTATATATTACAGGTATAGAAAAGAAAAAACAAAATAAATAGACGTACAAAACAATTCAATACAACTCTCCCAACATTAACATGGATAGGAGCATTGGACTTCCATAAGCATCTAACACTTGTACAGCAGCAGTAGAGTGTTGAAGTCATACATTATACCCTCGCTCCACATTGTTTATCTTTAATATTATCAATATAACTTGCAGTAGTTTTTTTTCTGAAGCCAAATGGCTTCTGATTTCTGGAAAGTGAGAACTGTTAATCTCTGAGAAATGAGCAAACAACACTTTATTTATGGAAGTCTGAGAGGAAGTGTGCAGTCTGATTGGAGATAACTTTACCAGGCTGGTGATAGGGAGTCTGAGAAAAAGTGCTCTTTGGACTCACACTGAGATTTATGGCACTATAGTGAACTACGATAACCCGCTGTCACTTCATTTTTACTGTAATGTTTCACTTATCTGATTTTATAAATTCCTATGATGTAGCAGGTATTCAATGGTTAGATGCAGTGTTAAACAATGGTTACATGGAATGTTAATTATCTGTGTGGGCTCATGTATTGAATGCCAAGGCCTTAGCTAATGAATGGCTATAGTTAGAGTTTATGTTACTGACTAAATGTTGAATGAAACCATAGATAAAAAAGATGAAATATAACATTCTGTCGTCTGCATCTCTGGTAAGGGCTTGGACATCAGTTTTCTGAAAACATCTCACTGTGTGGTCGAGTGTCTATTCCTCTAACGCAGCTTAGTGGAACTTGTTGGCTCCATCGTAAGACTGGAATGTACTGTGTGTGTGATAATGTGCCTTTGTGTTGTGAATATTTGTGTGTGTGTGAGAGACAATGATTTTATTTTTTTATTTGACTGTTATTTATCCAGGATTGTCTCTGGAGATTGAAAATCCTGGCAAATATGGCCACACAGTATGTTACACAAACCAGTGTTCAGAGAGGAAAGGAAAGTAAGAAAAGATGGAAAAACAATAAAAGGTATTATAAGACTTTTATGGGGGTGGGGACATATATGCTGCGCACACTATGCTGTGTGCGTGCATATGACTGTTTGTGCACGCATGCATGTCTCAGTCTCAAGAGATTCTCCATAGCCACTGGCATTTTTCACATTGCATTGTGTTGTCTTATTTCATCTCTTACATGAGATCATGAAGGAAAAGCAGTGATTGAGGCTGTTGTCCATGTCTTTTGCATTTAGTGGAACATGATTCCTGCATGCATTTTTATTTGCATCTTATTGATCTTCTCATTCAGGAAATTTAACATACATGCTACAGTAGACACAGAGCTGATATATGACTGGAATCTTCCAGCCTGACCACAACCACCGCTGCCGTCACCACCGCTGCCACAGTCCCTCTAAGAAATAGATCACCTCCAAATATTGTGTTATGTAACCTTTAAACAACTGCAGATTTCTCTCTGTGCTTCTTGCTTGAGAGACACGGGACCGCAAGCGTGCCTGGAGGCCAGAAGCAGATGATGGTCTGTCAGTTTGCGGACCCATGGTCAGGCCATCATGATGACATTAACACTCCAAGAATGTCTGTAGCACTCACTCTCAACCATCTTTCCACCCTCAGCTCGAGCAATGTAGGCTAATTCTCCCCTGCAGAATGTCGATTGTTATGAGGGATTGCTTGTAGAGTATGTTTGTTAAACCACAGTGCTCATGCTTTAGGTAACCCCCTCTTTTTGTGGTGTATAGTATGTATACTATAGTGCATACAGTATAGGAAAGATTACAAATGAACCTTTGGGCTGAGTGAATTTTGACCGAATTCCTACTGTCACCAGTCAATTTTGATTCGGGGTGCAAACATCTATGCAGTTATGTATCATTTGGTGGCAACAACGTACTGTCAGATAGTTTTGACCATTCGAGCAATGCCGTGCAGCATTAGGGTGTGTAAGTGAGAGCAGATGAAAAGAGATTTTTCACGCATCACAGAAGTCCCTGTGGATCCGCTCATGACATGCACAAGAGCTTCAAATACTTTGAGGGGGTCGAGCTCATTTCCATTGGCTCAACTGCACCACCTGATTCCAGCCTCTCCTCCTCCTACTCCTCCTCCTCCTCCTCCTTTCTTTCTCTCAGTGACCTTTTTTGTGATAGCAGCCCTGATATGATGAGGGTTTCATGAAAGAAATATTTAGACAGATCACAAGCCTGAGCCCGTGCTTTGAAACCAGCGATGGTGGTGTTGACAGCAGCTACTGGAGTGCCTAATTAGGCTGCGGAGACTACACCTCTGTGAGGGCTTCTCTGATGCAACTTGGAAAGAACCCAGCCAATGCCACCACACTGTAACACTGCAAAGATAAAGCCTCTGATTAGTCTTTACACTGTGTCACTTACATCTCCTGCATGGATTTACATTCCGGATGTAATTGCCGTGTGCTTTGGCGAACAGTCGGGTGAAGCTGTTAAGCTGTTAGTACACTGATCTGAAACTTGAGGTTAGCAGAGGTGAAAGAACTGGGTTTGGCATATCCCTCATGTTTGATGTGCAGCTTGCTGAACATAAATCTAGGCCCTGAGTTCTGTCTTGATAAAATATCTGAGGCAGGAAAGTGGAATGGCTGTCGTCTGTAAAGCCAGCTTCCTGTATGGAGACTCGCTCTGCAGGGCTTGTATGAATTAAACATGGACCAGGGCCATTATAAATGACAGGGTCAGGACAGCCAAATAGGGATGTTTGAAAAACAATGCGACCAACAGAATCTATCATCTCTGCCAGCTCAGAGAAACTTTGTCAAGTAAGGCCAAGTCAGCAGCTCTAGTGAACATGGTAATACTGAAATAAACAGAGCCTCAGTCAAATGAGTGTGACACTAATGGCTGGAGAGGAGAGCAGTGACGTTGGTTGTGCACTGTGGTATTACTGTTGGTATGTTTTGAATGATAAACTGATAGAGACCACTTATTACCCTTCTATTAAGTTACACATGCATGTGCGAAAAAACTTCTAGGTCACTTACATTAGGTTCTCATTATATACAGTAGTTTAGGAGACACCTCTGAGGGTAAGTATGTGACGTTGTTATTATGTTTTTGGATCGTCTGTCTGTCTGTAAATATTGCAGTAACCCCTTTACAGAACTTCTTCAAATTTGGCACAAACATTCACTTGGACTCAAAGATGAAGTGATTAGAATTTGGTGGTCAGAAGTCAAAGGTCAAGGTCACAGCGACCTCACAAAACATGTTTTTGGCCATAACCCATGAAGCCATACACTAATTGTGACACAGTTTAACTAAACTGTAAATGTCTATTAGGATAAAATGTGTTGACATTATATATCCAAATGGTCAAAGGTCAGCTTCACTGTGACATCATAATGTTCTGCAAAAACACCTCTGACCATTATTCAATGCTGTTGCTCAGGAAGGGGAGATTGTGAACATATTTCCTGCAACTTGGCTGGTTGGTGGAGGCATCTTTCTGTGTTTACAATTAATCGATTAATGTCCACAATATTTTCACATTTGATTAATTGATTGATCATTCAGTCTATAAAATGTAAAAGTTTTTCAAATGTTTTGCTTTGTCTGACCAGCAGTCTATGGCTCTTATATATTATGTATTTTATATAATATATTAAATTTACCAGCAACAACAAAAGGTTCCTATTGAGTAACCTAGAACCAAAAAATTACAGGAGCAATTAAGTGATGATCAAAACTGATGCTGATTACTTTTGTGTCAATCAAGTAATTAATTTATTGTCTCATCATTTCAGCTGATATTTTCTTTTAATTCATTTTATTTACAGTTGAAATTCTTTGATCAGTTCTAATTATCTTGTCAAGCCAAAATGCTAAACATTATTTGTTTACAATGTTTCAAATGTGAGGATATAGTAATTTTTCATATATGATAGTAAAGTAAATATCTTTGGGTTTTGGACAGATGGTTGGATAAAACTAGAGCAATCAATTATGAAAATAATGGTTAGTTTCAAACCTTATTTTGTCGTATCTGTACATGACCTTTATTTTTTAAGTTAAAACGAGCTTATGCCCAAGGTGTTTCCAGTACATTATCTGTTTACGTGTTCTGTGACTAGTGAGACTTGCTCCTCTTTCCCTTAACAAATAATTTGTACTTGAGTATTTAATGGATTTTCAAACAAAGCCACACTGGCATTTCCCGACATCATTGACTGGCCACTAACAAAACCTCTCCTCAGGCACATTGTTTTTAATGTGAAGTGGTTTGTTTTCACACAGCTAGAAGTATGGAGAAGAAAAATAACAGCTTCATAGAAAAGTATATTTCATAATGATCAAAGAGATTATGATTGTAAAATCCTCCCATATTAATCACTGTCTATCAGTTGCTTTCATCTTCACTTTTCATCATTGCCTGTAATATTTCCTCTTAAGGCACTGGTTTGTCACATTTGTCTAGCCTCTCTGCTGATGATAGGGGTGACACTGGGTGCCAAGACTCTGGCAGCTCCATCCAAGTCCCTCGCTGGATAAAACTTGGACTGCCTGTTTGTTTCTGAGCTCTGTTATCTGGATCGGGAACAGACACTTTGATGAAGTGGACTCTTGAAAAACGGTGGAGGTTGACCAAAACACATCTGTCTCTCTTGTCATGAAAATAAACCAAAGAAGTATATAATTAACACACAGTTCAGGGTGATCCTTACTGAGCTGGGCCTAGCAGTAAACACTGTTGGTTTTGTTTAATTCAGCAAAAAATTACAGTAAAGTGAAAAAAAATATATTTATAAGATGCCACATCCCATACCAGTAATTCAGAGACATGTTCTTCATGTGAAGTTAACTGAGTTTCTTAATTTGATTGTTGATAAATGTACATAACACTAGTATTTTTCAGGCCTTCAGAAAAGTCAAGATTTATCTGTGGCTGTTGTTGGAGCAAGAGACACACATGCAAGGAAATACATTTTTAACAAAAATTATTTACACACACACAGCAGTTAGAGAGTCACTGTACAGTTGTGTTTGTGGCAATCTGGAGAATGTAAGTCCAATATTCACCGTTTCTTTTTTGTTGGTAATAAATGAAATATCTGCTCATCCTCCACTATGTTCAACAGTTATTCTCTAACTGTGTCAGTCTGCCGTTTGGTGCTGGGCAGGTAGTGTACAGTGCAGGGGTTTTTTTTAGAGCTTTTTCCTAAAAACAGAGGCCTGCTGTGCTGCTACCTCCATAATAAATGTTGTGAGAGCAGTAAGAGTGAAACAAATCAGTAAAGTTGTGGAGCAAACAACTAAAAGAATTAACTGAAACTTGCAATGAAGATCTGTAGTGCCGAGGTGAGCTACGAGGACACTGGCCAAGCTGAACCTTGTCCGAGCTGAGCTGTTGAGTGAATATTATATATTTTTTAAATATTTTTTTATATGGTTTTATATTTTTTTATTTTATAATTCACCAACTACTAAGAGCTCAGTTATAATCAGTTGTGTGATCTTTGTAAACTGAACTGGTTCTTTTCATCCCTTCACTTTGTCTACTCTGCTTTCGATGTCAGGCTTTTTCCCAGCCATAAATCCAGTCTCCTATAAAATGCCCTAAAAACCATCTAATTGTATATTGCTAACCAAACAGATTCCTCTGTTCATTACAGCACAGACACACAGCCCTGCTGGAAAGTTTCCCTTGTAGATTTGATCCTGAAGACAGAAGAAACATTGGTGGGGTGTCAGGGTGGCAGGGTAGCTTAGTCTTCAGAGATACCCTCCCAAAACTGAAGGGTCAAGGATCCGATCTGCACTCCTGCAAATGCAGGATCACCCACAACAGTTTCTAACGCAAGTTACAGAGATGACATAACGTATTTACAAAAGAAATGAAAAAATACAAATAATTTTCAGTTCCATTTAATTCTCCTTTTGGATCCTGATGAGTTAATGTCTGATCATCTGGGGTGATATTAAAACTACATGAACAACAGTTTTGAATACTGTAGGAAGATAGACTAGTGGTTTTAAATTGGTTAGGTGAACACATTCATGTCTTATTTATCTATATCTCATATAGATTATTCCTACAATACATTTCCTTTTCCACTGTATCGTGTATCACTCTGTGGGTGTCCTGCAGTGTTAGTATGACTATATCACTCAGATTCTTCCTTGTCAGATAGACTGTCGTCTAGTGTGGTCTGAAAGGTAAACAAGACCCAGGGGGGTCTGGGAGCTCCAGTCTGCATCCACTGCTCAGTGTCAGAGTCAAGTGTTGCCTAATGGAGCCTGTCAAAATCCCTGTAGCCTAAAACCACCTGCCTTGAGAGGCCTTGTGTGTAGATGTCAACTCACTATAGTAATACCCACTAGCCATGCAGCTAGACTCAATACTGTGCTGTCACACTTGATTTATACACCAAGTGGAGAGAAATAAATGCTACAATTAATCTTAATTAAGCCTTAGTAATCCTGACAGAACTCTATTAGCTGTGACTTGTGTGACCTCTAAATTGAAAATGCCTCTGTGTGGACCCAGTCAATATGGTAACAGGCCTGCCATAATGTAGATCTGAGATACAACTGTGTTGTAGTATTTTCATGTTTTTTTTTTTTTAAATGTTTCTTCAAACACATTTGATTTCCTGTCATGTACAGGGCTGTGCTTCTGTCTCAGTAGCTGGGGGAAGAGAATGGGAGGGAGCAACTGAATAGACTAATTACAGTGTTTACTATACCAACCAACATGACTGTAGTGTAGCACCACTCTACAGTAGTGTGTACTGTATATCAGTGTTGTTGTATATTGTATTGTACATTGTATGTATGTATGGAATTAGCTCATGAGACTGTTTACAGAGAGCTGTTTACCATCCTCCTCAAAATATAGAGCCACAATCCTCTGCTCCTGGTTTGCACTAAGCACTGGCCATTCATGCTGCAGACTCACTGCTGGTGGAGTGACTGAACCAGGCTCTCTCAGCTATTAGCCAATAGGAGCTGGAGAGCCACAGCAAGTGCAGGAAAGTAGTAGTAGTAGTAGTAGTGCCCAAAAAGTCTTGTGTTTGTCCCTTCAGAGTTTACCATTCCCTCTAAACGTTAATTGTATTTTCTTTTGTTTATCCTTTCTTTCTACAGGCTAGGTTAGCTGAGCATACAGCAGTGCTCTGAAGGACAGATAACACAATGTCAAAAACACACTCACAAACAGAATTCATAAACAACCAGACTGCAGGGTGTGTTGTATGGGTAACTATGGAAAGGTTATTGCACGGCCCTTAAGTCACAGCATAGTGTGTTTTGATTTTTAGGTGGTTTTGCAGATTATTCCATGAGATCAGTTTGCTTACAGTAAAGCACTCTTTTGGAGCGAGTTAAGTATGGACCAGAGTTCCAGAAATTAGATATAAGATTGCAATTTTCCAACGGGAGCTTTGTAGATAAATAAATGCCAGTGTTTATTACGTCTCTCAGTCAGGAAAGACCAACCAACCTTATCATATAAAATACAGTGGTGAATGTTGCTATTATATCCAGTAATGAACCTGAGAGCAGAACGGTGGACCGGATCTTAGGGCCTGAATGTGGAGGCAGAATCGTCTCTATAAAATTAGATCCCTGAATACAGAGAGGAAAACTTCAGTAATCTTCTTCCTACAGCTCATTCTATTCCTGTTTCTTTACAAGAAGTCTTTTGTTTATGGTTGTTTATGTGTTAATTTAATGTAAAATTCATTCTTATCAACACAGGGTATTTTTTCTCAGTATAAAAATAGGACAAAGCAGATATGATAATATATAATAGATATAATATGTAATATAATAATTAGACAGAGCAGTATGAAAAGTATTGTATTCTATATCTCTTGATCTGGTAACTGAATGAATTCGGTTTTATTTGAAATTATTACCAATTTAAGATTTAAACGGCAACTTGGGTTGCATTAAACAAGAATTATAGTTACCCACTGGCTAACTGAACAGAATAACAGCACAGTAGTAAATAGTATCATCTGCATAAAGATTTATGTCATCCTTAATCATCTCTTTTAGTAGATATTTTATGTATGCTGTAAACAAGACAGGATTGAGCAATTGTAAATTTACAACCTAGATTGCAGTTGAGCAAGGTTGTGGAGTGTGAGAGTGCTTAGCTGTGATTGCTTGTTTGAGGGAAAGAGGCGGTCCTTGAGATCGGTATGTTTGTTAGTCATGTGTTGGTCAAATCCTCGTGGGAGCTGTAGGTGTTGAATGTTGAAATCTCTAACGACATTTGAACAAAATGTTCCTTGACACTGAATGGTGTGAATATTCACTGAGCATGTGGGCAAATGTATCACTATAAAATCCTGGCACACAACAGCATCATCTTGGCGTCATTGTGACTATACACTACTTGTCTGACAATTGTTCTTTCTGGTAAAGATTGCAGTACATAAAAGGATGTGCTAGTTCTAGTTCTCAGGATTGGACAAAGATGAAATCTTGTCTCTTTGAGTTAAATCAAATGGATTTCTCAATGTATTTGCCAATGCGTTGCTCAATCAAGCACGCACAATGAAGAGCTGGAAAGCAACATGATTTCATCGGCTGTAGTCAAACTTTCATTTGATTAATGGATACTGACATTGACCTCTGGCTATTTTTTTGGTATGTGTAATAAATCCAGGTTGGATATACACTGAATATCTGTGTATATGCTCTGTACACCAGGGACTGTGTATGCTTTTTAAAAGCTTACCTTGGGTCATCCCAAGGTTTATGAAAGAAATCACATGATCTCAATGTCTCTACAGAGCACACCACACAGCAAGTGTTTCTCCTTCTTGGTGCAATGGAAACTCCATACAGCTTCTCTGCCAGTCATCATGGATCAGCAAAATATCCAGCCAAGGAAATTTGAAAATACTGAGTATGTTCTTCCCAGATGGTGTGCCTGCTGTATCAGCCAAACATGATGTGCATGTGCCCTCAGCTGCACATACATCCAAATATAAAATGCTCTCGTACACATGCAAATATAGCTACAGGCTTGGTTTGTCACACACACTCAGCCATGGTTACATGCTCATGCATCTATCCATGGGCATACGTTCCCTCAACAGACTTTATCTTTGGATTGCTGAGTGGAAGGCTTATCTGGCCGCTGAGGCCAAAATCAGAGTGCGTGTGTAGAGGAAGGAGCACTTTCCTAGTGCACCAGAGGAATAACAAGCCCTGCTGGGTTTTCTTGCCCAGCACAGATTAGATCAGAGCCAGGGCCTGATGGTTTGTTCTGTCTGAGAGCTCCAAGTCTTTGGCTTTTACCACTTGGACTACGTGGAGGCCCACTCCCCAGGGAACAGTCCAGTTGAGGCCAAGCGGAGTGGAGTGCTGCAGGGAAAGTCCAACACACATGGGTCTGAGCACCAGGAAGTACAGACAGGAAATGACCTGGGCCTTTGGAAGTCATTAAACCCTTAATCTGATACCACAGGGATAGGACACACTTCAGCAGCTCCCATCGCTGCTCCTGTGGATGTTTTATTCAGTTTTTCCAGTGAATTTTTCAGTTTGTAATTTTTGTGTTTTTGCTGCTAGAGGCCATATTGGCTTGATTTGATTTCTGATGATTTCTGATGATGGCCTAGCTAAATTATTAAAAGAAAAAGTGTTTTATCTTAAATATTTTAAAATCCAACATATTATGGCAAAGTTGGATAAAAATGATTTTGTCACAAAAATTCTTCCAACAGAGATATCATTATCATTAAGACAGTCAAATATTGATCAATTAGGAATTTTGAAAAGAGAAATCACAAAACACAATTATTCTTTTGTGATGTTTTCTATTTTTTTCTTTTGTCTTTTTACCTTTTGGTTGTTCTGTGTGTCAGCGATGTTATTAGTATCCTCTTTAAGTTGCTGTATGACACATCCCCCATGAACATCAACCTGGTAGGATAGTGAGAGGAACAGTGCAGTGCACGAGTCCGGCAAAAGGGGGTGTTTAAATTTTTTAACATGTGCCATTTTAGCGCTTTAATTATTGAACGCTGCCAGTGAGCCGTGAATAACTTGTGCATAATGCAGAGCCAGAGAAATGTTTCAGCACCATATATTCTGAGAAATTTGGCTCATGTTTGTAGTCAGTGTAGTGCTCATTACAGATTTCTGAAAGGAAAAAGGAAACAGTCAGGGGTTTGTTGCATGGCAGGATTCAAAAGTCAGCTAAATGTATGTCAACATGAAAACAAATTTATAGAGAAAATGGCCTGGACTTAAAACTTACTGACTTATTCATTAGGGCTCCTGTAGTTGGGTGAATACCTTTGTAAATGTATCACTGCTGATACAAAAGCATGACAGCACAGACTACAGACGACACAGAGGAGACTCCAGTCACCATCAATGTAGTTTGCCTCACCTTAGACCTACAGATACAAGCAAACACACTAACTGACTGTGATCCAACAGTGCTCATTGTTAGCTATATGCTTTTCTTGCTCACAGTATTTTTCTTCAGATATGATTATAACTTTAGTGCAGGTTGGGACAACTTCTCAAAACATCTGCACCCCTCATTCTCAATCACTATTTCAACAATAACATTTATCTCCTCCGGCTTTGCCTTTAAAGGGTAACAGGGATCTGCTGGTACAGAGTGTCTGTGCATGCACCCAGCTCTTATAAACATGACACGGGGTAATGTTCAGTGTATCCTGGGGCACACATGCCTTCTGTAAATTGAACCAAATCTCTTTTGCTCTAAACAAAAGAGGAGTTAGACAAAACTTAACATCCAGTAACAAAGGAAGGCAAATATTACAGTTTTCAAGGAATACAATTTTTGCTCTTTTATGCCTTAAATTACAATGATGAAATCCAGGGTTTCATGGTAAATTAAACACACGTCCTCTCACTGTGCCAACACTGAATCTCTGTTTAAACAACGTCAGTCAGTGAAGTCTCTATTACTAACAAAGCTCCGCATGTACAGATTAATCCAGTCAAACGCTTTCACTGAGCTGCTGCTAACTGATGCTGTTATATTTGTGTCAATTTCCATGACAATCCAGTGAACATATTTACAGGGTGAGCAAATGTCCAGCTGAGGGAAAGTGACTTGACACGTGAACATTAAGAAAACAAATAGGAAAACGTGGGGAGGATAACGTGCCTCGACAAATACAAGAAGTGTTTGCGTTGTCACCTCCATCAGTTTGGCATATTGGCACCGTTTCCTGTGCAGCACTTTGTGGGTGTTGGGCCTGGTAATGCTTAGACTGCATAAAATATGAATATGGGATAAATGCATTATCAAAAGAAGCAAGTTTGCTGTTTTTCTCTTAGCTACCAAAGTATACAGGCCCTCGCTCTTCCTTCCCCTTCTCAGGTTCTTCAGCACACCTGGAATTTCAGAGTTGATAGCTAGTTTTTCACTGCTGGGGTCAGGCTTTCACTTACCAATGTCATGATGTTTTATGTCATGCATCATACAGTGCATCTGCCTGGATCTCTGAGACTATAACAAGGTGTTAGTAATATTTCATCCCAGTCTTATGAGGAAAATAATTCATAGCATTTGAAATTCAGCTGTGTTGAAACTTAATTTATAGTACATATTGTACTTGGCAGAGGCCCGCGAGTGGCAAGGATCATGTACGAATTTTCCCTGATGTTTACAATGCTCAGGCTTAACCAAATGACAAGTGTAAGCTGTTAGAGAGGTTTCTCATTTTTGTCAGTTTACTTAAGACAGCCTTTCCTCCATTAAATGACGTCAAACAGCCACTGGGAAGACAAAATAGGGCTTTTTAAAGACTGTTGCCGTCTACACAACTGTCCTCACACTGTTCTTAATGGGAGATTTGAAGTCCCTCCTACTCAGCTGATGAAGGGGGAAAAGTGAAGGGGTGGAGATGGTTGATATTCTTAAATTAAGAGCTAAAAATGTTGCCTTAAAAGTCTCTGTTTAGGCTATCAACTTTGTAGGTGTTTCTCATAAAATGTTATTGATAGAGGAGGGAACAAGAGTGGAGAGTTTGGAAATGGAGGCCTGAAACTGCCTGTTTCCTCTTGAGGGACCACACACTTTATGGATAACTTCCTCCTGGTCTCTGGTCCAAGAACGGCCTGATGTGTGCCGGCGCCATAGTCTGTGATGGCAACCAGGATAAACGGTACAAACGGCGGGGGATGCATGGCAGCTTAAAAGCCTCTGTCCCAAATAAAAGTTATAAAGAAACAGAAAGGGAGAGGGGCTGTCAGAATCTAAAGATGAAGACCAGCCATGTGAGATGGAAGCTTATTGGACAAAGCTGGGATGAGGCTGAGCCTGCTGCTGCCGCTTTCTTGGGGACAGGAAGTCTGCTGTGGTGTCCTGTCTTCTCTCTGCCTCTCCTTCTGTTTAGGTGCCAGTTTGCCTGTCTGCTGTCTTTGTCTGTCTGCTTTTTTTGAGTGCCAAATCTTCATAGGTCAGCCAACATCAAGCTGAACTCTCATTCTTCCCTTTTCATCGCAGAGCAAAGTCATGTTTTACAGTAAATCACCTGACAAGTTATTCAGAAAAACTGACTTTTATGAAGCTCTGCTAAAGTTTGAAGGATTTGGCCTGGGGAGAGGAAAGTTGACTTGCATGCTTCACTGAAAGCCCACAGCTGTTGGCTGATTCTGAGTGGTACCCTAAATTGTTCCGTAGGTTTTCATCCTTGATGATTGTTTGCGTCTGGCATTTGAAAGACCAATAGCATGTACTTCAGATTCCTCTGTGTATGAAGTCCTCCCTAAGCAGCCAGACACATTCTCTAATAGCATATTTACACACCAGGAGAAAAAAGTGGCCAGCCAGCCTAGGCAGTGTCACTAAATTATTACTTACAGCTTGGAATCTGACCTTTTCTCCCCTGATACTGATTTGAATACATAAACTCAGGGTATCTGCCAATACCAGTGCTCTCTTTTTCCCAAGTTCAAAATATGTAAACCTCATTGCCTGAAATTTATGAGGATAATTCATATGTACGGTAACACTAGGCTGCAACATCAAAAGGCATCACCTGTCAACTAGAAATGGAGACATTCATGCACCATGCATTGTGCTTTAGCCTTGAGAAAAAAATTTCACCTGCAGTAATAGTTTGGCCTCTTGGAGGCAGCAGAAACAGGCTGTGAATACAACATATTGATGTATCATCATCTTTTAAGTCGATATGGTGAACTTGTTAGGAAACTATTGCTTATATACACATCCAGCAGACACAGAGCAATATTATCTTTCATTTAGAGTCGTCTTTGTGTCCACCTGATGTGTGTTAGTCTAATATTCACTCTCCTTTTAGCTCTGTTTTTGGTCGCCATCATCTCCTGAGCCAAATATCTGGTGTTCAGCTGCTAAATGCTCCACTGTGTTCACAAGTTAGTCGCTAACTTTGACTGTGAGTTTTTCATATGTTTTAAACTGATCTGAGACAACAGTAGTGCAGTCCATTGTGAGTATAGAAACATTGATTAGAAATAAGCTTCCTGAGGGTAGAAAACATGTTCATCTTTTCCCTTTTTTTTCTTTGCAAACCAAAATTAACTTTCAAAACAATGTAGCTCCTCGATAGTGAGTGTGTTATATTTCTTAAGCAGTTAAAACATTTTGTTCATGAAATAAACCGTCAGTCCTCATTGTCTGCGCCACTCTTCTGGGTTGAGCTTGTTAAACATACAATAAAACAAATTTGGCCATGCAGTGCTTCATGATGACCTGTGGACAAAAACCACACCGGGTCAGTTTTTGGTAACAGTAGCTAACCCTGAATAGCATCGTCAGCAATTGTGGTGTCACAGTAAAGGCCTACTAAGCCTCATACAATGCCTTTATTGTGACGCACAAGCAGGGAGAAATGATTAGAAGCAGCTTTACTACTTTACTGAGTTGGCTGCTAGTCATGACTTAATGAATGTAAGTGGCAGCAAAAGCCATGATGTACATGTATGGTCAATACAGAATCGTCTCAGTGAGGACAGTTTTAGTTGGGTATTTTATTTCCATATGTCCACCCCTAGTGCACTGAGAATTTTGTTTGATATTGAATATTGATATGATATATTAATATATAAATATGATACCGTGAAGCATCATTAGGCTAAAGGTCACATTTCCTAATTTCAACAGGGAACTAGGGAAAATTCCTTTAGAAATTTACATTAGTGTGTTCAACACATTTCAAAAAAATCTATCAGTCACATTTTGTTGCTAAAAAGTGAAAATGCCGGTCTCCAAAATGTCAGTTTCTGGAGGCCTGACAAAGCAGGCTTGTTTTTAGCCTGACAGTCATGCATTTTTGAGTTCATCCAGTTGGCTTGGAAAGAGTTTCATCAGCACAAGTGTTATGGGATTTAGTCATCCCATAAAGGTCCTTATGATCCTCCAGCTGAAGAAAATCAACAAAACTGGGGTTGCACAGTTTCTCCCAGCAGTGATGATTCCTTTTGAGGGTTGTTCCAGGCAATTAGTTCTTTAAACACACAGAACAAGGCAGAAGTATGTTGCAGTCAATAAGATGTTTGATTGTTGTTTGTGATTATGCTTTTGGAAAAGGTTGTCCATTACCCTCATCCTTTTTCCCGACTGGAAAGATGCCGTGAAGCACTTTACCCATGACCCCCTGTTTCCCTGACAAGTGAATAGAGCCTAAGGATCTGTTTCTGGGCCTGAGCTCCCGACAACATTCCTCATGTTTAGGAAAACATGTAAACTGACGTCAAAAAAATAAAAGTGAGCAGTCAGCTCACTTGGCTTTTCTCGCATGGCCCAGATGCCCATATGAAAGCTGACTTTTGTGTGCTGGACAACTCTCATACAAGGTGGACGGCCGGTGTTTTTCCTGGCATGTCTTGAACAAACACAGACCAATTACACTAGGCTGCCTGGTGTGTCAAACCATGATCTACGGTTTTATTTTGCATTATTTGAGAAGGCTTAGGAAGTAAATCTGTACTCTGCAGAACAAGAGAGACCGAGATATAGTATAATACAAGTTCCTGCAGTTTTCCTGGGTTAGCATAAATCCCAGGTTCAAGCAGACATCTAGTGCTGAAGACAAGCGCTACGTCCCATGCCAGCTAACTGCCACATGGTCTGAGCAAGCTGCGGTGGCAGAACAGCTCAGAAAACTTTGATCTGAAATGTTCAAAACTCATACATGCAACTTTCCTAATTCCCCTGAATATATATGCAATAAAATGTGTCGCTCCTTCCCCACTCAAACCTTGGAATTGCATTATTCATCTGAGGCAGTGTTTCAACTTTCTCTCTCTCTCTGCCCGCAGTGCTCCCACCCACACCAGTGAATTAAGTACTCGTCTTCTAATTCAATCCCAATATTCTTCTCTATCGTTCTCCAAAAACTGAGCCCCCTTAGTGCGCACATATTCTGTGTATATGTGTATGATGGACACACAAGAAGCTATTTTACCTCAGCATTATACCAGTGAGTTTAGGCAGATTAAGGTTATCTGATGACTTTTGTCCATAACAACTACATAATTGTGTATTATACTATACATAGTGCCGGAGGATCCATTATTGGAAATATCACACTGTAAAACTACTCCAGTACAAGTGAGAGTTTCACTTTTATATATAATCTTATTGGATCAGTATTACCAATGCAGTAATACATAAACCCACTGTACTGCCTGACTTGGTAAAAGTGGGGCTTATTTGAAGTATTTTGCAAACTGTTGGGTAGTTTAACTATAAGAGTGCATCAAATTTAATGAACATGTCGTGTTTTTGTATGTGATTTTTTATTTTATAAGAGAACTAGTTACTGTAGCTTTCAGACAAATGTAGTGGAGTAGTGCAATGTAATGGAGTAGAAGTATAAAATAGCTTGAAATGGAACATAGTACAAACATACCTTGTTACATTCCACCACTGACTATATACATGTGTTACATATGCAGCCAATTTTTATCTAACATAATATAGTAACTACCATCAATATTATAGACATTCACCTGAAGCAGCTTTGTGTATATTTCACTCATTTGTTTAGTTGTTCAATAACATTTTCTATAAAAATATTTTAAATAGAAGTCAGTCACATGTAGCCTGTTACATGCAGATCTAGAGCTGCTAAAATAATGTATTTGCAAAATGTCCCGCTGGTTAAATGTAATTTCAGAGGAAATCTTGAGGTGGTGACACTTGTTCTGCCATGAAAATGGGCAACAAACAAAATTATGATATCAGAACCAAAACGGCTGTTGGCAGTTGGGGTATGAACTTATTTTTACTGGCATCAGCTTGCAAAAAAATGCTTCTGCTAAACCTCAGTGTGTGTGTGTGTGTGTGTGTGTGTTTGGCTGTTTTCATCTGTATATGCATGTGTCGTATACTGACTCCAGTACTGTTGTGACAATTTATAACCCATATTATAGATACAGTATGTTACAGCCTGACATGTCTAGAGAGTCAGCAGTGCTGTTTACCAACAAGCACAGAGGGAAGGTGGCAGTCAGAGCTTGTCCTCATATACAGCAAACTGTAGAGAACTGTAAGCAGTGGATTACGAAAGCCAAAGATATTCAGTTTACTGTATAATAAAACAAGGAGAAGCAAATCTTGTCTGTTTGAGAAGCTGGGACTATCAAATGTTTGGCAGGTCGGCTTGAAAAAGGACTAATTGATTATCAAAATTGTTGCCAGCAAGTCTTCAATTGATTTATGTCTCAGTTGTTACAGCTGTAGATAACACATTTTTGTATTTCTCATCAGTTTTGACATAAGCATTTTATGTCAGTATATATAGGCTTTACAAAATTGTATCCAGACTTTTAAATCCTTTAGCTCTCTTGTGCCTTTGACTCCCTGGATTGTACATGATTTCAAGTGGAATACTGAGGAACAGATCGGCAGATGTTAAAATCATTGACCCAGACTCATGCATAATGCAGTTGGCTCTGCTGTAGGTTCCTGGTCCATTTTCGCTCTGATTGTGTAATACAACATAGCACAACATCAGGTCAGATGCATGTTTCTACAGAAAAAGGAAGCTTTTTGATTCCTCAGGTTCCCAGCAGAGGAGATCTCTGTTCTGTGGGCACTCATGCAACACATGGGCAGATAAATGACTGTGTCAGGAGGTGTATGCACATACAGTTTTGTGTATATGATGGCGGATGGCATTTGTGTGTGTGTGTGTTTGTGTGTGTGTGTGTGTGTGTGTGTGGAGATGGGTGTCCACAGCACCTCAGTGGAAACTTGGCCATGAGCCGACCGCTGCCCATGAGGGCTGGTAAACAAACTGCAGTGGATCTCACTCTGTGAACACAAGTGCCAAACACAATGTAAACTTGTTTCCATCACTCCATTCAGCTACTCACTCCTCTTTTTTCTTTCCCTTCCTTAGCCCTTCAAATCTGAATCACACTGTGTTTAATGTATAATTTATATAATAATGTTTAGGAAGTCTAGCATTTGATAGCTCAGTCTGCTCTTTGTGTCTTATTACACTTCTTGTTAAAGTGTGATCAAACAGACAACTACTGTAGTTATATGTATGACTATACAAAGGTATTTACAACCAGATTTGCCTGAAGTGTAAATCCAGTGAGAGGTATATCATCAGTTCATTTTCATGTTGATATGACGAGAGAATAGGGGTCTGCGGGGTGAAGTGGTTTAGTAGTAAACAACTGTGTAGGAAACCAGCCTTTGGACATTCACGCTTCCTGAGTGTACATCAGATCTGTCGTCTGCAGCCCCAGAGGCCAGCACAGGTTTGAGCGAGGTCACAGCAGATGACCGCCCTCCATGCAACATCCAAACCAGATGTCTGATGAATTGCTTCTCATAAAAGATTCCTCTTTTACAATGGAGCGTGGCATTGCCAAATAGGGTAAGTCTGTTACGTGTGCATTCTCAAGTCATTAAAATTCTTCCGGGTAATTCAGAATGGCCTCCAGACATGTGTGTAGAGACAACTGAAAGAAAATTTCGCAATGATCTTGTCCTAAGATGCCGGGTGTAGTAGCTGCTGAGGACTGAAGTGGTTCATCTTCATCTAAAACACATTACGTTTGAACCAGAAAGTGATGCAGTCCACAGGGGGAAGATGCAGGTTATGACGAGTTTCATTCTTCCTGGCCATTGACAGTTCACAGGAAAACAAGGCCAGCTGCTGGCTTTCACTTTTGACAGCACGGGTGTTCTTCCAGCTATTCCACATTTGGCTTAACTGCAGTTTTTCTCCTGTTTTCCAGCCTATAATCTGAGTCATTTTATATTACATTACCATTCACATTTATAGTTATTTTCCACAACCTTTTTGCTCCTCACATGGTGGATTTGCCCCTGAAATGTAAAAAGGGACCAACAATGTCACAACATGAGTGCACCACCATGTCCTACAAGTGAAAGCTTGTATATCCATATTTTCTGCCTAACTTAAACTCCTCTCCCTTTTGTCTTGCTCATATCTGCAGTTTGTGAGGAGGGAATGTTTCTGTTCCTGTCACTGTGAAATAAACCACACAGATGAAGGTGTACTGTTTCAACTCTCCCCAAAGAAAAGTCACCTATGTGCTCTGATAGGGTGAAAAAACAGATGTTGCTGAAGAAATCTGCATGCATTTGGAGCCAGCAGCTGTCCTGTGTGATCCACTGCATTGAAAGGACTGTCTGGCACTCAGTGAGCATGTGCTGAGAGATGATGGACAGGACCTGGCCTCCTCTTGCTCCTATCGCTCCCTGTTAGCGCTTCTTCTCCCCTGCTTCTCGCTAATCACAACTGACAAGGGATACACAGGACTCTGTCTACACCAGTGGATAGAAAGAGTCGTGCAAACCTGTCTCAGTCTAGGGGAATAAGCACAGGTACAGATAGGGTTGAGCATCGCAGCATCGCAGCAATGAGTCCTGCTAAATGTGCTGCTTTTCTGTTTAGAAAGCTGCAGGATTTTCATGAATTAATGAAGGACGTGGGGCTGCAAAAACAAGAGCATGGCATGACAGAGCCTTTTAAAAGACAAGGCTCTGTCTTCATTTAGATGCTGTGAGAAGACCAGATGTTGAAAAGCTTCAGGGTTATATGTAGAGGATGAAGGTGTGCGTGTGTGTTTGAGAGAGAGCGAGAGAGAGAGATAGAAAGAGAGAAAGAGAGAAAGCAAAGTTGCAGAGTTGAAAAAGAGGCAGAGAGAGGCAGTTTGTGCGTCAGCTTATTTGAATGTGCATCAGCAAACGTGAGTGAGATAACATGTGCCTGCTTAGCTGTAGATGTCTATATATTTGCATATGGTGCAAGTATCCACCTTATGTGCGAGGGTGAGATCCCATGAGAGCATTACATGCACATCTGAGGGAACACACGTGTGCCTCCTGAACTGTGAACACACGTACTTATGCACACAGAAGGTCCTCGTGCTGAAACATTGATGAAGAGCTTCCACTGTGATGCAACACATCATCAGTGACACTTAAAGTAGGATGAATATTTCAATGAGCAGGTGGAGTGGGGACATCAGGAGTCAAGCTGGAGGGCAACCACAGGACTATGCTGGGAATTTGACTGCAAAACAAATTGCCTGCAGAGCTCCCATTTGGCTCATCAGCATCTAGACACTTCTCCTCAATTAAAAATGAATTCATGTGAAGACATTTTGAAGCCCTCAGCTTGGCTTGGTAACCTTACAGAAATGTTACACCAAAACCACAAATCATGCACAAAAAAAAAAATGCACAAACTGAGATAAAGCATGGAGTGAAATGTTTATTCCAGTCAGGGAGAAACTTACTAGGAAAATATAGGTCAGCTTCATTATATAGAATAGAATTTGTTACAGCTTAAACAAAAAATAAAACTAAGAATAAATTCAAATTCAAAATTTTGATGAGAGCAAAAATCTAAACATAAGTCAGATCTAGAGAGGACAACGCCTGCTGGGCTGGCTGAGGAAGGAATTAGGGGTTTCACTGCTGCTGCAATATCTTGCTCCCTGTGTGGAGTCGGAACTCGGGGGTGTGAATTAGCTGAGGACTCACGGCTGGTTGGAGAGCTGGTGACAAACACTCCGGATTTGTCCCTCCAACAAGCCGAGCAATAACCTGCCGGACTCTCACTCAAACATCTTAAATTCCTCAGCAGCGTTTATCCTCGAAAGTAACGGGAGCCTCTGCGGTTTCAGGAGAGATCGGGAAGTGGCCGGACAAAGGACACAGAGAGCACGGTTCATCGCGGAACGTTCACGGATGTTTTGCAAAGACTGCTGCTGCTGCTGCACGGACCGGGCCGTGGAGCCACAAAGCGAAGAGAATGACAGCAGAAGTCAAAGAGTCGGCGCGCCACAAAGGAGGGCAAAGCAGGACGCGTGTGTGCAGAGAGGCAAATGCCCTAGATCTGTGTAATATCTGAGCTACTCTGTCAGTCGGGCTCTCTTCATGCTGTTTCGGGCAACAGTGTCTCAAATCGCACCTGGAAAAACAAAGAGAAATCGTTCAGTGGCAGCACATCTCCATGCGTAAATGGAGACGCATCTGTGCGTATTCGCTGTGCTTTCTCTTTATGCCTACAATAAATGATGTTTGTTTTGTCACTAACTCACGTCCCACGACCACACTGGTATAGATGCATTATAGACTTCCTCATACTTCATATCTGCCATGAGTGATGGCGATGACTGCAGAAACTGACAGTACCTGTGCGCAGAGCAGCACTCATGAAAAAAGCTTCAGCGCACTGGATCGCAATGGTTATGTGAAAACATGTGTCATCCCACTGTGCCGTGACCGAGACTACGAGTCGTGGGTGAGGCTAATGTTCACAAAAATATGGAGTTCCCAGAGACTCCGGAGTGCGGTGTGTGTGGGGTCGCTTTCGGTTTTTCTCGCTCTGCTGGTCAAATGTGCAGACTGGAGAGCTGAAGCCAGCAGCAGCAGCAGCAGCAGCAGCAGCGCTGACAACAGACTCTCGCATTCACCGTCTCCCTTTCACTTCGTTACAGGCTGCGCGGCGGAGCTGTTACAAACTTGCTGGAGTGTGGTTTCACCATTGTTTACCCTCGTATGTGCCTTCTTTTGGGTCGGTGTGTACTTAATCCGCTGTGGGGTTCTAATCCAGACCGCCCTATCCCTCCTAACCGTGTGCCACCTGGGCGAAGCAGCGGCGTGGTCTCTCCTGGACGGGACAGATGAGCAGCTGTTTTCATTCACGACAGCGGCAGTGGTCGTGCTCGTCTGCGTGGCCACCGGCGCACTCATGGTAGCACGGCTTAATCAGGGCATATCTGTGATCGTTTTCATCAGCATAATCAGGACTATTTCACTCTTCTCCCTGCACAAAGTCAGGGCTACGTGGAGACCGTACGTAGCGTACCTGGTTGGAGTGCTGGGCATCCTGCTGGCGAGGTATGCTGACAAGCTCCTTCCCAACCAAGGGAGACACAAGGAGGGCTGCACCCCCGTGACTGGAGCCAGGGAAGAGATCCCTGTATTTAAAAGGCGCAGGAGGTCCAGTTCTGTGATAGCGTCAGACATGGCACACAGTCAGTCCAACAGTAAGTCACATCGCCGGACCTCTCTGCCATGCATCCAGAGGGACCAGGTAAGAAGTTTCTGTCCCATTCAACTTCTCTATTTCTGGCTTGTTTTCTTCTTTCAATTACGAGTTTAATGTTTGAGGCGAAGAGAAGAAGGAGAGAGAGTGCAGTGCTAATAAAATGAGGATTGTTGGACTATTAGAATATTCAGTATTATTTTTGGATTATTATTATCATTATATTATTAATATTATTACTGTTAAACAGTGTTATGAATATTGAAGGCTACAAAGCTTTTAAAAATGTCCTGTAGGTGATATGTATGGTGAGTCACCTACACAACATCATCATTATTATTACTATTATTATTATTATTATTATTATTATTATTATTATTATTATTGTGTGTTTACACGTGGTGATTGTTTTTTAGGTTGCAGTGTGCATATTACACTCTGCTTGGTTGTGCTTTGATCTTGATCAGTTGTTATTGCTCTGATTTGCACAGATCATTTTTGGACTGATATCTGAACCAATTTGCAGCCACTGGCAGGAAAATATGCAAATTATAACAATTTACAATATTTTTTTTCCAATTTATCATTCACATTAACATTGTTTATCTAATGCCTCAAGATTTTTTTTTTTTAATAAAAAATGATACTCTTTCAAGTGAATGGGAAAGTGGTCTCAGACTTTTGGACCCCACTCTATGTTCTCTTCTTCTAAAATGATCAGTAAAGCCAAATTATTCCCTCAGAAAACCTCATATCCATCATAGCAAGGTGATCTTTTTATTATACAGTATAGATGCAAATGCAACTGTCTTCTGTCAAGAACCAAATTAGGTATTTTGGTGCTAAATGGATGCTATTTTAGAAACAGTGCTTTCAAGTGCTGATGAGAAAGGGAAGCTGAGGATACGATGACAGTGATTCATCTCATCTCTAGTTATTTATGTCAAACATTTACCCCAGATGATCTCTGAGCCTCTGCCACAAAACTGACAAATGCATTTTTATCTTTCTGTCTTGGGCTTTAATGCCACTTGTTCCACATCGCTCATCTGGGCTTGTTGTTCCTTGAACCCCAGGAATTTAGCAGCTCTGGCTTTTAAACCTCCTCTGATACTGCTACACATGCATACCTGTGTTAAGAGGAGATGGGAGGCTTCACTCAACCAAACTCATCTCAGCTCCTCAGCCCTCCTTATGGAAAATCAATGAGCATGCTGAGCATGTGAATGGGAAACAGATTTTTGCAGTGATCAAAGCTCTCGTTGTGACCTGTGAGTGTGGTCAGGTTGGGAGATGAGAGGCTGCACTGTCGGCCCAGCCACTTGAAAGATGCCCTCGGCTCTCAGGGCTAGTTAGCGTTGTCGTGTGCTTGTTTGTTTTTTTTTGTGGTCTCTCTCTCACACACACACACACACACACACAGACACACATACATTCACACACTCATGCACAAACTGGATATGAAAAGACTCTTATATTTTACAGTTTACACTGATTTGGGTTTGATGTCTCAGCTGAAGCTTATTCGAGTGTCAATCTTTATTAATTTGATATTCAGTCGTTGCTCTGCTGCAGTAGGAGACTGAGAATGTATCTTTGTTTTCGAATGAGTGATGAGCTGGAAAACGGCTAGATATATAGTTCAGTTATTGAATAGTTAGTGTTTGGCTATAAACAAGCATGTTTACAGATATTTTCACACTGTGTTTTAAAAAGCAATGTTGCAGACATGGAAAGAAAAATTAACTTTTTCAGTCTTGCAAATATTTTTTTCACATATATAAAGAAAACCATGCATTCAGTATATCCTGTTTATATCTTTTTTTGCATAAATAATGAAGTTATACCTTCCATCTATGATCTCACGTTATCATTGTGCATTAAAAACATATGGAAACGGTAAATAGGTGAAAGTACAAATAACAGAACAAAGTCTGTTTTTTCAGCTTCACACGCTAACATTTGCATTTTAGTGAGCGTGGATATAGGCATTACACAACCAAGCTGTAATAAAATCACTTCAGCTAAAGCAATGCTTTATTTCAAAGACACCCAACGTGTAAAAGACAGAGGAGGGCGGACACCATTACATTTAGATTCAGACTCCATTACTATACAGGATTCAAGATGGAGTTAGTTAGAGAACAATAAAAACAGCCCTAAAATCAAGACATTAGTCGTTAACAGCTTGATGCTACGATGGCAATAAACACATTGCGGTCTGCTTTGGAAATTTTTTCTTGCAGTGATGTCCCAATAAAAACTGAGCAGAATGGAAAGGACCAGACCAAGTAGACAATATCATGCAAAGATGCAAACATTTCCCTTGTCTCTGCCCTGACACCTCAGCCAGGTCTCTGTTACTCTCTACCTCTGTTTCTGTTGTGGTGCATTGAGACAGCAGTGCGCAGTCTGTCCTGATAGTTTGTAAAAGTTACATTAAGGATATAATAGATTTTCTCTGACGGAGACAGAGTCTGTCTTTCCTGCTCATCTCTGGCAGTCGCGCTAAGCAGTTGACCAGTCATGGCCTGCCTGTAATTGAGACACACATGGCGTACATATGCTGTCTTAACCGTGTCTTGTCTGTGTGGTCTGTAATGTGTAAACAAGCCCATGCTGACCCACACTAGTCATCACCTTGCTCACACGGGGCTCTGGCCTCCCTAAGGGGGGTCAGACACTCGTTCCGGGGGCCACAATGCAACCACCACACGGTGACAGGAGCAGGGGAGATGCCCGACAGCATGAAGTGCTGAACTGACTCTGCCTGGAGGAACTCACATAGGTTTACTGCACAAGAGGCTGAGAGATGTTTTCACACTCCTGCGCTTTCTGCTGTGTGTAATAGAGTTACGATCTTTTAAGGAAGCAGTAGGAGAGGTGTGGCAAAGAGTGGATCTGCACTTTGTTGACCCGACAATGTTTACATTAGTGCTGTGCGATGAAGTGTTTGAAGAATAGTGTCAGGTTGGATGGAGGACTGCAGTTGATGCTTAACTGTTTTTCTCAGTAGATCTTAGAGTCTTATATAACAGACCTTCAGAGTGATAGTCACTGTGTCAAAACTGTTTATTCAGAAAATAAATAGTGCAAAGAGAACTCACAAGCTTTAAAGCTGCCATGTTGCCCTTTGCCACTCTGCCAAAGCCATGCTCCTAGGCTATGCTTCAATCTGCACAACTGTAGATTTAATAAACAGCCATTTGCCCTCCTTTTGATTACAAATTGGCTGCCAGCATCTATCAGCTCACTAAGTAGGTGGATTTCTCAACGCTGGGGTCATCCTCCCCATCATGGGCGTAATAAAAGAAAGTCATTATCAGCTGATCTGATAGCGGTTAGCAGGGGGCCTCTGCGGGATAGTTCTGCTTCTCGGGTTAATACAGAATGACAGGCCGGTCTTCTGTATTTCAGCCGGGATATTGAACTGGAGGAAGAGGTGTGGACTTGTGGTGTGGATCGCTTTTCACAGCGTGTAAGGAAATTTGAGTCCAAGTCTCTCCTGCTGCAGACATCAGCGCTGTCATGGAACTTTCTCTCCTCACAAGCAGAGGAAAGCAGTCTGCCATGTTGCCAGCAGACTTCGAGTCTTTTCAGTTAAACTCTACCTGAGCTCAAAAAGTTGGACAGGGAGGGGAGTGGACATCAGTGGGTCGCCTCTGCTTTTCAGACGATTCTCTCTGCGAGGTGTTGGAAGTGCCTCCCCCATCTGTCGGTGACTCCACCCCGCTCCACAGCGTTCTGCTCTCTGTCCTTTCACTGACACCAACACAAATATTATCCCAACCAGAGGAGGAAATTCTTTCTTAACTTGGATGATAAAGATATTCTTGAAATCTATGATAATGACTTCCTGTGGAATGGGATCCAAACACAATTACTGTTGCTGTTGTAAATGTTTCCTGGTACTCTATTTTTGCTGCACCGTCCATAATTGAATTGTGTTTTGCATGGTGGAGGTTGTTGATAGCCTGTAGGGCAGTGATTTACCACTGGGCTACTGCGCACTCTCATCCCAAACAGCTTGTTTGTATTCTAAACACATAGCCTTGTGGGATATGATGCGTTTTTTTTTTTTTCTTTTGCCTGGACTGGCTTCTGGGTTAGAAACGGTCTCATTGAAAGCCTCCCGCTGCATTTGGAAAGGAAGCTGATATCAGCATGGGGTTGTGTGTCTTGTGATTGGGCGATCCACTTCACACTTTCAATCCTCATTCAGTCCCAGTGTATTAGCTGCGCTGTGCGTGTGTGTGAGAAGGCGAGGGGTGGAGGAATTGGGGTAGGAATGAAAGTAGGTCATTCGAGGTTTTGTTTAGTAGCCAGGCAAAACAGCAGGCTTACTCTTACCCCCCTGAACGGTGGAAGAGTCTTGCGTTTGACTGATGCAGTGTAGCAACTCTGAGCAGGCTTGTGCTCCAGATTTGTATGTGTTACCTCTGCCATGTTGGCTACCCAGCGTGAAGCCACATTACACTGAGTTTTGTCCTGTGGCAGCATAAACAGCAGCCCCTTGCCCATTTTTTTTTGTCTCACCAAACTGACAAGTTCTGCACAGTTCTGCGATAACCAGCTCCCAGCTGTGTACAACTTTATTACATGGCTTTATTACAACCTGGGTTTTATTTCCATAGTCTTGGCAATCATTTCGATCTGTTATGATAACATTGTACTCGCCAAAGTAATTGTTAAGATTTTGAAACAACATCACTACAATAAAGTCTGAGGGAGGAGGCAAGAAATCAGACAGCTAGCAAGGTTGTAAACAAACCAACAGATTCTGTAAACTACTTCATTTGGGGTTAAAACCAAAACTGTGAGCAGCTGAAATGCAGCTAATAATCCCTGATTGAAAACATAAAGCCCGCACACTGACTCCAATCCACAAAAAGAGTCTTCAAAAAGACAATGTTTCAATCCCAGCCGCATTGTTATCATTTTCTTTTTTTTTTTTTTTTTTTTTTTTTTGACGTGTTGAAGATGTGATTGGGATTGAAATGTAAACACTGATGCTCTTTTTCAGTAGCCTCTCACATTTATGTGGCGTGCGTATAATTACACCTCTTCAATAATCCCTCATTGCACAAGGAGGGATATGGATATATAGCATATGGAAAGTATGCTAGGTCAAAGCTGAACTGTGAAGTCGTCTGTAAACTGTGATTGTTTACAACACACAGTTTGAGGCATAATTTTACCATTTACCTTTGTCTTCTTTATGAAAGACGGAATAACCAGGGGTTTGTTTAAAGGAATAGTTCAATATTTTGGGAAATATATTTGTTGACATTCAAGCTACTTGATTAACTTAGCTTATCATAAAGACTAGAAACGGGAGGAAACAGCCAGCCGATCTCTCCTGATTTCTGACTCTGCTGGTTGCTGGATTTGTTTTAAATGTGGACACGGCCTGTTAGTTGTTTCCCACAGCTTCCAGTCTGTATGCTAAACTAAGCTAAGCTACTCGGCTGCTAGCTGTAGCCTTATATTTAACGTTCAGACATGAGACTGGTATCAATCTTTTCATTTAACTCTCAGCAAGAAACTGAAAAGGTGCATTTCCCAAAATGTAAAACTATTCTTTTAAAACCTTTATGATCACCTGACTTATTGCTTATTTCCACGTCTGTACTCTTTGTGGTGATGTTGCCATTTTCTCAGAAATTAACTGGGTGAGAACAATCTTACTATCACCAATAGCCATGATCACCAACCTACATGAATAAGACCCCAGTTGTAATAAAGTGGAATTATCCTTTAAACTCTACATTACATGGTTCACCCATCTGTGTCCAATTCTTTCATTACCTTCAGTTACAGCAACAAGAGCAGCTCATATCCTGATTCTTGCCCCGCGTCTCTGATCACCTAAGCCAACCAAACCAGAGGTCCGGGACTAAGTGTAGTACCCCTCTTCCTTCTCTTCCCTACCCCTGGCACGACCACGATCTGGCTCCCTACTGATTACCATGGAAATTATGGAAGGACGTCTGTGTGAGCATGTGTGTGCATGTAAGCGAGTGTGTGTGTGTTGCCAGCAGCTTGATGGCTGCCAGCTGCTGCAGGCTGAGAGGTTGAATCCGCTCGGAGAAACACGGAGGGCCTCAAACCACAGACACAACCCAACGCAGCTGGAACTGCTAGACAGGCACAGGCCTTCAGTCCTGACACACGGCACACATATTAACACCTCAGGATCCTAATAACTGCCTCTTATTTGAATAGAATGGTAGAATCTGAAGTGAATTATGGATGGGTTTTTTTGTGCGTTTTGAGGGGTAGATTACATGCTGTACTTTCTTCTGCTGTCTGTTCTAGACTAAGGTAATTATGTCACTCAAGTTTTCTGTGTTACCATAAGAGACCGACTATTTCAGCGATGGAGGTGAACAGAATGTTCCTGGCACAAATGTGTGTATGCGTACAGTATGTGTGTGCTTATGCATGAGTGTGTTTGTGTGTGTGAGAATAAGATAGGTAGCTAGAGAGAGATGTGTGTGTGTGTGTGTGTGTGTGTGTGTGTGTATGTGTGTGAAGAACTGGACACACTTCCATATGCGCATATGTTAGGTGTATGGTGTGAAATGGACTGGGTACTGAAATGAATTGAAATGTATGTAGCCAGTACGATACCTTGAGTTTCTGTATTGTTACCATAGCAATACATTTGTTGATAATTTCTCTGAGAAATGTTTTGTTTTGCAGAAGCCAAACTTCTCAAATGTTGAAACCACATGCAGCTACAGGCAGTGCTAGAGAGTTTTGTTGTGGTGGTTGGGCCTTCATCAGGGGCTAGGTGCAGATGTGTGGCATTTGAAAGTGTCTTTTGTGTACTACAAACAATTCTGACTACTATTAATGCCAGTAACTTACAATTTACTAACAGTAGCAATTGCAGTTTTATTAAAGAAAAAGGTTAAAAACCAATAATAATATTCAGCACTTTGATAGGAATCTTTGATAGGACCCATGTTCAGACAGCAGGCCGCAAATACCGAAATAGACAGCAGTCAGCTTTGGAAAAACAATTACATACAGAATAACACAGAAACTGCACATCATGACAACCAAACTACACAAACAAGAAATTGCTACAAAAGTTGCAACATTAGTGACCTTGAGTGTGTATTCCAGCTCCAAATGATGTCTGCGCTAGTGGAAGAATTTTTACAGTGGGTATGTTGCCTGATTGATCACTGGTGGTTCCAGCATCCAAATAAAGAGAATCAGAAGTTATTTTGTTTGTGTAACTCCACCTCCACATTAGTGCAACCTATACGCAGCAATACAAGAGGTTTGCCTAAATGAAATATCTGGTCAAAACATTCAGTGCCAGCTTTCAGCAATCAACAGTTTTAAAACACAGAGTGTCAGTACTGATATCAATATGATACTTTTGTTGATAATTTACTTTGAGAGAAATGAACTTTGTTTTCTGACAAACCCTTTTTTTTATTTTGCAAAAGAAGCCACACCCCCCAGTGTCTAAACACCAGTAATCATACAAGAGATTCCCCTGAATGCAATACGGTCCACATTAGGTAAAATTTAAAACAGAAACATCAAAGAACTACTAAACTATGAATTTACCGAAGCGTCCATTGCTGACTTTCATGACAGTTTTTGATACGTTTTAGGTCTGTACCAAAAAGGACTGCAGTTCGATTCCCAGCTCTTTGTGCAAAACAAACACTTGTGTGTGCAATGCTGTAGCAATGTTTTCTCTCTTTTAAGGATGGGCAGGTTAATAGGTAGCAGTGCATATCCGGTACGGCAGCACATCACTTTGGGGAACTGAATGCAACACGTTTGGCTTTCATCTCTATTTATCCTCTTAAAGGCCCTTTTCAATCACACGAGGAGCCCACATTTAAGACAGTGATCCCTTACATGAGGGGACATTCCTGCTCTTGCCCCGCTGCTGAATGAACTGGAATGTGCAGGTTGAGCAGGCCCTGAAGGACAGGCCTGTGGGCCCATTCACCCAGCCCTCCCCTTCCTGGCCCTCCTCTCCCCGTACACCCTGACCTGAGCCAACACCACCATCCTGGGCTGTCACCAGGTGTGCAGCTGGCCTCTGCCGAATGAATAGACACTCTCACATTGCCCCGGGAAGTGTGTGCTAGAGTGTGTATGTGTGTTTGTGAGAGAGAGGTAGAAGTGGAGAGTTGGGGGGGGGGGGGGGGGGGTTGCAGCCCCAGACGCAAATAGCTGTAGTCAAATGGAAGAAACAATTGTTAATTTCCCCTCTCAGAGTGTGCATGTGCACATTTGGGACAACGGTACCCCAAAAATTGATCTCATGGCCTTTGATTGGTGTCCGGGTTCAGAGAGGAAGTGCAGCTAATCCCTCAGGTCCAGTCTGTCCATGTTAGAAACAGAACAGGCCGCAGTTGCTGCTGCTGCCCGCTGCCATGATTCATTTAGCAAGCAGGAACATTTTGAACCCTTCTGACTGAGGCTGTCCAATAAATCCAAACATAGTCAGCTATTAATTGATTATATATTTCAGGAGCATGACATAGGAGGCTGTTTTCACTGATGGATGGTTGTATTTAGTAATCCTCTGTCTGGTTGGGTACATATGGCTACAACCAGACATGCTACTGCATATGTTTCATTTCATTCATGTTGTTCATGCAGCACATCTTTTTCTCCTAAACATCACAATCTCATGATTTCAACACATCATTTGCTTCACTTAAGTAACAGGAGCAATGTAAAAATACTCAATTAAAGGTCATGCATTCAAAATATTATTAAAGTACCGAAGTTTTACCAGCAAGTGTATTTGTTACGCAGCATCAAGGCCCCTGTCACAGTTGTATAGTATATACTGTACGTTATATAATATTTTCCAGTTATTATTTCTAATTCATAAATATTTAAGAAGCATTTTCATGTTATATCTTGTCAAGTTTGGGCTCATTTTACAACTTATCTACTCTAAGGCAGTTTAATCTGTCAAAACACATTATATTTTATAAACTGATCCTATTCTTTGTCAGCAAAGTAACCAGTAGCTAAGGCTTTCGATTTAATGTAGTGGAGTAAAAGGCATAATAATCCCCTCTGAAATGTAGAGTGGAAGTATGAAGTATCCAATAATGAATGTAGTTGCAGTAAGTACAGTACTTGAGTTAGTGTATTAACCTATATTCCTTGTACACTCAACATTGTCACGTTTTATCCTTCATGAACTTTCATTACTGATCAGATTCCTGGCATAAACGTCGGTATCACGGGTAGAGATCTGACTTTAGAATAATATCCTTTGGACTTAAATGTTATGAGGCTCAGTCAGTGAGCTGGATGTCTGTCTAGCTCCGTGGCGTGGCGCAAGGAAATGTGTTATTGTAACCTCTGCCTGGTGAGCCCTCCCCGTCCGTTCAGCCCGCTGCCTCACTGGCTCGCCATGAGCCTGTCTGTCCCTGCAGCCAACAAGGCCTCTGCTGTTCCCTGCTCAATGCTATGTTTTACTCTCTAAATATGTTAGAGAAAAAAAAATCTGTCTGTACGTCTGTCTGTCAGTCGGGTTATTTCACCCCTTCCATGGGCGAGATTCTTAGGGTTTGGGTTAAGTTCTGTTTTCACACAGTCACTTTCAATTAGTCAGATATTAAAAGCGCAATGTATAGGTGTAGTCCTGTGCTGAATTTGCATGATGGTGTACAGTGTCTGTATGATTTACATTTTTATGGACACACCGTTGGAATGCTGGTAATGAAGCTGATTTTAACGGCGTGGATCCATTTTTGCACCACTTTGGTCACATTTCTGAATCCACTCTGCAAACAGAGACCACTAATGGTCAGCTCAAGGAAATGGGTTATTTTTATCAATTAAAAATAGCAATAAATGGGGAAAGAAGTCAACAGTCAGCTGTTTTTATAGTTAAAAAACTTTTTTGCTCAGTGATTCTAGCATTTACCATTTATCTGTATTTGTCAGGCTCATTCCTGGGATAAAGATTACAGTTTTGTGCATGTGGAAGTTTGTGTCTGATTACTTATTAATGTAGGACATTAGAAAAAAGTTTAGAGGAACTTTTTTTCCCTTCAGTGTGCTAAGCATAGTAAATATTTAATTCTATTTTTAAAGTGAATGTCGTCTCAAGTTGACAGTCACTTGTTAGGTACATGATGAGGACAAGACATTCAAAAGACCCAGAGATATTCCCACACTTGGAGGAGTTCAGCCAGTCACTTTATTTTTCAGCCTGGGAGTGTGAGTCTGTGCTCAGCTGTTAGACGAAGGCAGCAGCTCTGACTTGTCCTCAGTCCATGTTCCCAACTCTCTACTGAGGCCCTCGGCTTTTTGTCCATGAGGAGGTTCATAATGTGTTGACCCCTTCCACAGCTACACTTCTATTTCCCTATACACTGTAACAACCTGCTAATACATACACACACAGACACACACGGTTCAGCAAACTGCCCAAGCAACATCTCATTGATTTGTTGCTGCTATGCTCTGCATTGCCTGGAGACACTAAACGATGTCAGGGTTGACGTGTTCGTGTGTAGGTGACATCCGTTTATACTCGGCCTCAATCGATTGGTACAAACAGCAGGCTCCTCCATGCATGTGTGTGTGTGCGTGTGTGTGTGTGTGTGTGTGGTCAGACAAGTCTTGTGTAGTGGAAATAGTGGGCTGTTGGGTCCAACCACCCCTTTCTGCCCACAGTAGCCTAGCAAATGGGCTAATTACTTTGTGGAGCACAAGGCAACCCTGATCCATGGACGCTGGTTCAGGTCACGTCTTTGCCTGGGAAACAAGAAGTGAGAAAGGACACGCCATGACAACATGTGAGCCACGTTGATAAGACACATGGCATTGTTCCAGAAAACTTCAAATGAATCCCCATCCGCAGCCCTTCGTCCACACAGATAACACATAGCCACATGCCCTGGGTATTTCTGGGAAGTATCTCTGTGTTGTAGTGAAAATGGGATTCACAACAATGTGATTGAGGTTAGAATAGGCATACTGAGCCTTTATTTTAACAGTTATGTGCCTGGGGCTGCCTCAGGTTTCTCTCTCCACACTCTCTCTCTCCATAATGTTTTCCATTAGCCGCTGTTCCATTCATAGTCTCGCTGATCCCTGTGTTGTCTCCTTCGGGACTGGACAGCTTAAATGAAATCTCCATATCTACTGCAGACACCTCTTCTCTTCTCTTCTCTTCTCTTCTCTTCTCTTCTCTTCTCTTCTCTTCTCTTCTCCCTGCTAACAGTGGAAAGATTTTAGTGTCAGGTCTTCAGACTCAAGGCAGCTCATCAGCCTCAGATCCTGATCACAGTGATGACTGATACCACATTGCAGATCCGTTACTTTTTAAAAGCAATTCTACAGACATTGTCTGTAATGCTGGCCATCTCCTTTACCTTTACTTATTGGCCCCCTTTTTGAGCTAAAATGCGTGTTGACATTTTTTATCGTGTGTTTTTTTCCTCTGAGGATAATCAACCCTTCACCTTGTGTCTCGCTGTCATGGTCAGGCCCACTTCAGTGTTGAGATTTAAGAATTGTGTGAGGTTTGGCAGGTGATTCATCAAGGCTTTGGAGAGAGCGTTTCCATTGTAAGGACGAGGAATGGCATGTGGTGGTTTTGGCAAAGCTCCACAAACTGGAGAGGCAGAAGGACTTTTGACGTCATTGGGAAACGTGACCCACTTCTCAGGAGGCGAGGAGCCTTGGGCTGGTTGAGCAGATGTTCCACAGATGAGCCTGTGTGCAGGCACACAGACACACACACACACACACACACACACACACACACACACACACAAACACACAAACCAACTCTGTACACTTTCTACTTTGCCTTTATTTTCCAATAAAATACCCACAGAAAAAGATTTGACGATGGAGGAACTTTAGCCGGATCTCATTTGGGTTTGTGGTTGTGCACAGGCGTGAACTGATGTGGTCGCCAGCTCGTGCGCTGGCAGGAGAGGTAAAGCATGACAAAAGGGAGAGAGGGTGTTAGTTGGTCATTCAGGTCATACACCTACTAGAAACCTATTAGAAACACCTGTGCACCTGCTTGTTCATGCAGTTGTCCAATAAGCCAGTCAGGCAGCAGCAGTGAAATACATAAAATCATGCATATACAGGTCAGGAGCTTCAGGTGATGCTGACATCAAACATCAGAATGAGATAAAAACTGTGATCTCAGCGATTTTTGACTGTGGCATGATTGTTGGTGGTTTGAGTATTTCCGAAACTGCAGATCTCCTGGGATTTCCAAACAAACAAACGAAAAAGAGTGATCAGAGGAGAATGGCCAGACTGGTTGGAGTTGACAGAGGAGCAACAGTAACTCAGATAACCACTCTTTACAACTGTGGTCTGGAGAGAAACATATCAGTATGCACAACACGTCGAACCTTGAGGTGGATGGGCTACAACAGCAGAAGACCACGTTGGGTTCCAGGCCAAGGACAGAAACCTGAGGCTGCAGTGGGCACAGGCTCAACAAAGACTGGAAAAATGTAGCCTGGTCTGATGAATCTGGATTTCTGCTGAGGCGGTCAGAATTTGATGTCAACAGCATGAATCCATCCTTCCTTGTGTCAACAGTCCAGCCTGCTGCTGGTGGTGTGGGACCGTTTTCTTGGCACGTTCTGGGCCCTTTGATACCAATCAATCATGCTTTGAATGCCACAGTCTATCTGTATGAGCGGGTATTATTTGCGACCTTAATAAAGTGCCTGGCGAGTTTTCCCTAAACTGGTCCGAAAAGAGTAGAAAGCAGCTTCTACAGTGTGTCTTTCAGCCTCAGTGCTTCTGTTATGTAAGGCAGATGTGGGGAAGACAAGGTGATGTTCGGCCTGAGAGAACCACTAGTTCACTTTCCTCCACTGGCTCCATCCTGCCCATCAGCCAGAGGCAATCTCCTCCTCCTCCTCTCTGCCATCACTCTGGCACTTTCAGACATTACATAAAGCTTTTCTTTCTGCTCTGTCAGTTTGTTAGACGTGTTACAGAGCAATAGGCTCTTCTTTATCTCTCTGCTATTTGTGAAAGCTGCTATATGTATTCAACTATAGGTCACATG